>NC_084832.1:620000-1227500 GCF_033115175.1 Lepus europaeus | reverse complement strand
GGGCTGCGACCCCAGCATATAGAATCCGGGTGTCTGGGCCAGGAAAGCACATTTAGTACTTGAGCCCTCTGTCCGTCCGTCTGTCCACACACGTCCACCGGCCCAGCTACACTTCTCAAGCACTGAGCAGGAGCCACGCCGGGCCTGGAGCTGCACGGCTCTGCCAGGCGCCTGGAGCCTGCTGTGCTAAGGCGGCGTCACCTCTGAGCCTTGGGGTGGGCGTCCCCTCGCCCCGTGCCGCAGACCAGCACCAGGTGCAGCCTCCTCTCATGGCCACGAGCATGCCTGCTCTGCCGTGAGGGAGACAACGAGTTCCCACCCAGTGTAGGACCTCGAGAGGTCCAGGCAGCCGAGGGGTGGGCAGCCTGAGCCTCGTGTCCACAGCCTGGAAATGACCACCTGTCCCGGGCACTGAGGACGGCGGCCATCACAGGCTCCTCCTGGAGACGGAGCAAGGGCACGGGGCTGGCCCCACCCCTTCTAGACGGGGCCCTCACCTGCTTCCAGGGAACGTGCCCTGCCCTAAGGCCACAGCAGCCCCTCACAACCCCCACCCCCACCCCAGGAACACTGCCACCGCCGTGCCCACCGAGGGGAGACATTCTAATGTTTTTACCTACTTGAGGGCAGGCAGAGCTCACGTCTGCTGGTTCTCTCCCTAAATGCCTGCAGCGGCCGGGCTGGGAGCCTGGAACGCCATCCAGGTCTCCCACGTGCATGGCAGGGACCCAGTTCTCTGCCTCCCTGCGTGTGCATCAGCAGGAAACTGGAGTTGGAAGTAGAGCCGGGGCTGGAGCCCTGAGCCCGGGTGAGGAGCATCCTCAGGAAGACTCGACGGGCAGAGTCCGGGGAAGGGAAGCGGGGAGACTCCTGGGGCGTTAGTTCTCACGCCTTCCTCCTGCTCACCGGAGGCCTCTGCCCGAGGCCCGGCCCTGTGCTCACCCTCGCTGCCCCGTTCAGCCTGGCCGGTCTCAGCCTGCACGCCCTCCGCTCACAACACGTGGAGGCTGTCCGTCAACTACAGGAGAAGCAGCCACGTGCAGGCTGCCGGCGAGGGGGGGGGGGGTCCACACCTCATGCCCCACATGGGCCTCAGTTTCCCCACATTCAGGAGGAGGGGGTGGGCTGGGAGTCTCCAGTTCTAACCAGACCCAGGGCAGCCGGGAACTGGCTTGGGAAAAGTCTCACCGCGTGCATCTTCCCAGAGTCCTGGGACCACCCGGGGTCTCGGGTCAGCAGGATGCGTCCGTGGCCCCAACTTTGGGCTGAAGACTCCTGGGGAGGACCTCACTTCTCTCACATGCCAGGGACCACCCAGAGACCCCGTGCAGCTACCCCGCGACACATTCAGCTGCCGTGTGAGCCCTCAGCTCCACGCCAAGGATTCCAACTCCGTGCGGCCCCAGGGGCTCCCCCGACGGCTCTCCCCTGCTGCATGCCTTGCCCCTCTCTCTCCCTGCCTCCGCCGGCCACGCGAGCCCCCTGCACTCGGGCCCTGGCTCGTTCGGGTGGGGCTTGGCCACGGACAGCACCCAGCGTGTGGACGGAAGCTTCCACAGGCAAAGCCTGAACCCAGTTCCCATCAAGCACACCCAAAGGTGTTCCTCTGAAAGCTTGGAAGCCACAACCAGCTCAGGTGGCCCTCAAGAGCGGCAACTCCAGCAACTGCCCTGGTCGGCCGTTGGCCAGCCGGTCAGGTGCACAGCGTGGCCCCGATCCCGTGAGCCCCTGGGGAAGGAGGGTGGCACTTTCAGCGGCGGGGTGGTTGTGTTTGACTCCCTCACTGCAGGGCAGGAATGGAGCCCAGGATGGCAGAGGGACAAGCACAGGGCAGCCCAGAGGTCAAGACCTGGGGGTGTGGGGGGGCTAGCTGAGGAGCCAGGCTCGGGATCAACCCTGGGCTCCCCACACTGGGGGGACGAAGCCTTCATGGTCACACAACACTGACCCACTGTCCAGGGACACGGTGTGATTGCCACACGGCTGCTGCGGCCACCTTGACTGAGCACCCGTCTGGCGGACGAGGACATGGGGCAGCGTAGGGCCCTGACGGGCAGTGTGCCCCCCAAAGGCGTCTGTGAGAGCAGCCCTACATCCCGGCCCGCACATCTGTCGTCTGCAGCTCTTGGGCCCTGCGAGGCCGGTGAGGGACGTGCAGCTTCCGTGACCGGAGACGCCGAGGAGCTCGGACGAACAGGAAAGCCCGGGAAAGGCCCCTCCCTGAGGCTCTCCTCGCCTGCACCTCTGCGCATTGAGACCACAGACGTCCATGCCGCAGGGGGAGTTCCAGGGACCGTGGCTCACTCACATCTCCCATCTGCCGGCTCCGTCTGAGCAGTGCACCCATGCCAGCCCAATGCTCCAGCTTAGGGAACGGGGAAATGAGCCTAGGGAAGTCAGGGAGAGGGTCAGACCTAGCCCCGAGGCTCCAGCTCTGTAACAGGTGCTCAGAGACGCCGGCCCCGGCCATGTGGGGGAAGGCGCCGCTGCTCACAGAGCTCCCGTGTGCACAGTGTCTCCTTGTCAAAGCACAGTTCCCACCCAACCTCAGGTGCCTCGGTAACCTGTCCTTTCTCTGATAACCCAGGCCAGAGAAAATTCTTCTTCAAGAGACAGAGGGCCAAGAAATTGCGGCGCAGTGGGCTGAGCTGTTGCCTGCCACGCTGGCATCCGTATGGGCTCCGGCTGGGGTCCAGGCTGCTCCACTTCCCACCCAGCTCCACGCTCATGTGCCTGCGAAGGCGGCAGAAGATGGCCCAAGCGCTTGGGTCCCTGCCATCCATGTGGGAGACCGGGATGGAGTTCCAAGCTCCTGGCTTTGGCCTGGCCCAGCCCTAGCTGTTGTGGCCACTTGGAAAGTAAACCAGCCGATGGAAAATTTCTCTCTCTCTCTCTCTCTCTCTTTCTCTCTCTCTCTCTCTGACTTTCAAACAAATAAGTATTTCAAAAAGTAGAGGCACAGGCTTTGTGGCACTAAGGGTGAAGCTGCGTCCCGGGGCGCCTGCACCTGCTGCTGTGTTGGTTTGAGCACCTGCGCCTCCACTCCTGGTTCACGTTCCTGGAGGCAGAAGTGGTGGCTCAAGTGCTTGTGCACCTGTTTCCTGCCTGCCCAGCCCTGGCTGCTGCTGGCCTGTGGAGACTGGACCAGCGGATAGGCATTCTCTCTCCTTATCACTCTGCCTTTCAAGTAAATGAAAATAAATAAACAGTTTTTAAAAACAGAGAACTTTAAAGAGTCTGGCAGGCCCACAAAGTTCTGCTTCAGCAATCAATTAATGGTCAGAAATTCTGCTAGAACGAAAGGAAATTTGGGGATCCCCAGGACAAAATCCACTTCAGTCTGCAAGTCTTGGGCCCCTGGGAGGGTACTTGGAAGGCTCAGCTCCCTCTCCGCCTGCCGGGGTGTGGGCACGGGCAGAGCTCCTCGGCTCCTGTAGCTGTGAGTGCCTTGGGGCCCTGGTCACCTGGGGGCAAGAGAAGGCACTGAAGCTGATGGACAGAGGTAACAGGTGACCATCAGGCCGGGGCAGAGGCGGGGACACGGCAACACCGGCTCTGTCCATCTGGGGAGGCAGGAGCTGCACCGGTGCTGAGCCCTGACCTCTCTTCCCAGTGGTCGCAGGGGACTGGGGACCCAGACACGGGCCCCGGGCTGGAGGGGAGATGCAGGTAAAGGGAGCAGTGAGGGGGGGGGGGGCTCCGGGGCTGCAGCGTCCCGGCTGCGACTCTGGTTTCTGGTCGATTGGGCTGGAGCTCGTTCGGTTTTCTTCTGTTGAACCGTGTGAGATGTCCGTCTCTGCAGGTTCACGCGGTCAGCCCAGCACACCGCTGGTGCACGTCTCCAAACCCGCTTTCCCAAGGGCGCCGGGACAATTCCATATTCACATGCAAAAGGATGAAGGCTTAATCCGCATTTTACACAAGATATAAAACTTAACTTAAAGCAGGTCAACAATGTAAGGGCAAGAACAAAAACTATAAAGCCCCAAGGAGAAAATGCAGGTGCAAATTATCACGCCCTGAAATCCGAGATGAGGTAATGGTTCCCGACGTGAGGCCAAAGCCGAAGCAACCACGGAAGACAGATGAACTGCACTTCCTCAAAATCACACAGGTCGAGTGACACACGATGGCACGAAGGGAGCAGAAAGACGTCCAGAGACTGGGAGAAAGCAGCTGCTGACCCTGTACCCGACAGAGCGTTGCATCCGGGACTTCCACAGCACCCTCGCCACGCAGCAATGTGCGGACAAGGCCATTCCCTACAGGCTGTGTGCGTGAACAGCCGCTCTACAGGAGACCCGCCACTGGCCACTGAGCACTCGAGAAAGGCGCACAGCGAGCCGTCGTCGGGGAGATGCAAACCACAGAGGAACCACAGCGCCCACTGCGGTGAGTGTCTCTTAGAAGGTGAGTGAGAACGGGTGCAGGCAGGGACCGGAGAATCCAGAACCCGCACACTGCTGCTGAGGGTGTAGCTCCGGGTCACCCAGCGCCACCACCCCCAGTGTGCACGCGGGACAAAGGAGCCACACGAGAACTTGTACGGGGGTTTCCATCGTGGCAGTGTTCACAGCAGCAAAACCTGGGGCAGCCCAAGCGCCCGTCGACGGGCGAACGGGCAGATAGGATGGGGCGCATTCGTTCCACGGCATAGCATTGTTCCGTGGACGGAATGAAGCACAGGGCGCCTTGAGGCCGTTGCAGCCTACGGCTCCGTCTGCGTGACCCCTGAGCTCTGTGTCCCACATCCAACACGACAGCTCACAAAGATGCACAATACAAACCTGCCGTTGGTGAGCGAGCCGAGAAGAGGAAGCCCGCCTAGTCCCCCGCATCATTTAGTTCACGAGAGCTAGGCCACTCCACCTCTTTGTTCCCGTGGGCTAAGACTGGGGTGGGGACAGGGCCTGGGGGAGGTTGTGGGGGGCAGGGTGTGGGGGGCAGGGTGTGCAGGAACTAGGGGGACAGGGGATGGAGCTGTGCAGGGGGCAGGATGTGCGGGGACAGAGTGTGCGGGGGCAGAGTGTGGAGGCAGGGTGTGCAGGGACTAGGGGGACAGGGGATGGGAGTGTGCAGAGGGCAGGGGATGGGGGTGTGCAGGGGGCAGGGTGTGGAGGGGCAAGGTGTAGGGGGACAGGGTGTGTGGGGGCAGGGTGTGCAGGGGCAGGGTGTGTGGGGGCAGAGTGTGGGGGGGCAGGGTGTGTGGGCAGAGTGGGGGGGCAGAGTGTGGAGGGACAGGGTGTGTGGGGGCAGAGTGTGTGGGGGGACAGGGTGTGTGGGGGCAGGGTGTGTGGGGGCAGGGTGTGCGGGGGCAGGGTGTGCAGGGGCAGGGTGTGTGGGGGCAGGGTGTGCAGGGGCAGGGTGTGTGGGGGGCAGGGTGTACGGGGACAGGGTGTGCAGGGGCAGGGTGTGTGGGGACAGGGTGTGTGGGGGCAGGGTGTGCGGGGGCAGGGTGTGCGGGGGCAGGGTGTGCAGGGGCAGGGTGTGTGGGGGGCAGGGTGTACGGGGACGGGGACAGGGTGTGCAGGGGCAGGGTGTGTGGGGACAGGGTGTGTGGGGGCAGGGTGTGCGGGGGCAGGGTGTGCGGGGGCAGGGTGTGCAGGGGCAGGGTGTGCGGGGGCAGGGTGTGCAGGGGCAGGGTGTGTGGGGGGCAGGGTGTACGGGGACAGGGTGTGCAGGGGCAGGGTGTGTGGGGGCAGGGTGTGCGGGGGCAGGGTGTGCGGGGGCAGGGTGTGCAGGGGCAGGGTGTGTGGAGGCAGAGTGTGGGGGGGCAGGGTGTGTGGGCAGAGTGGGGGGGCAGAGTGTGGGGGCACAGGGTGTGTGGGGGCAGAGTGTGTGTGGGGGGACAGGGTGTGTGGGGGGCAGGGTGTGCGGGGGCAGGCTGTGCAGGGGCAGAGTGTGCGGGAGCAGAGTGTGCGGGGGCAGGGTGTGGGGGGACAGGGTGTGTGGGGGGCAGAGTGTGCGGGGGCAGGGTGTGTGGGGACAGGGTGTGTGGGGCAGGGTGTGCGGGGGCAGAGAGTGTGGAGGCAGGGTGTGTGGAGGCAGAGTGGGGGGGCAGGGTGTGGGGGGGGCAGGGTTGTGGGGGCAGGGTGTGGGGGGGCAGGGTGTGTGGGGGCAGGGTGTGCGGGGGCAGGGTGTGCAGGGACAGGGTGTGGGGGGGGCAGGGTGTGGGGGGGCAGGGTGTGCAGGGGCAGGGTGTGCGGGGGCAGAGAGTGTGGAGGCAGAGTGTGTGGGGGCAGGGTGTGTGGGGGCAGGGTGTGCGGGGCAGGGTGTGCGGGGGCAGAGTGGGGGGGCAGGGGTGTGCAGGGGCAGGGTGTGCGGGGGCAGAGAGTGTGGAGGCAGAGTGTGTGGGGGCAGGGTGTGTGGGGGCAGGGTGTGCGGGGGCAGGGTGTGCGGGGGCAGAGTGGGGGGGCAGGGTGTGCAGGGGCAGGGTGTGCGGGGGCAGAGAGTGTGGAGGCAGAGTGTGTGGGGGCAGGGTGTGTGGGGGCAGGGGTGTGCGGGGGCAGGGTGTACGGGGGCAGGGTGAACGGGGCAGAGAGTGTGGAGGCAGGGTGTGCAGGGGCAAGGGTGTGCGGGGGCAGAGAGTGTGGAGGCAGAGTGTGTGGGGGCAGGGTGTGTGGGGGCAGGGTGTGCGGGGGCAGGGGTGTGCGGGGGCAGAGTGGGGGGGGCAGGGTGTGCAGGGGCAGGGTGTGCGAGGGCAGAGAGTGTGGAGGCAGAGTGTTTGGGGGCAGGGTGTGTGGGGGCAGGGTGTGTGGGGCAGGGTGTGCGGGGGCAGGGTGTGCAGGGGCAGGGTGTGCGGGGGCAGAGAGTATGGAGGCAGGGTGTGCAGGGGCAGGGTGTGCGGGGGCAGGATTCCACCCCGAGAAGAACACCTTCCAGAATTTCCGGGCGTTTACCGACTGTACCGGCACCTGTTACAGCCAGGCATCACGATGAGCACTTTCCCCGTACAAGGGCGCTCCGCGGAGTCCTGGAAAGATGGTTCTTGTGTCAATAAAGCTGCCTGAAATCCACGGTTTGTCACACTTTGCATGTTTCCGTGAGCTTTTCTGAGTCCCCTCGGATGATTCTTTTTCCTCAGTGCAGACAAGGAGCCCAGGGCCTGGCCGGCGATGGGGCTCTGTCCACTGGCACAGGGGAGACGATGGGTGGGGTCCCCAGCCCGCGTCTTCACGCACCCAGGCAGGATGGGGTGGGCTCACATCTCCGCCTGGGCCCCCACTGGGCACCTCCATTCCTACAGAGCCCCTCCCGCACCGTGCTCCCCTTCCTGTGTGAGCCCACTGTGCCTCCTCCCTCTGACCACACCGTGCCCTCCCTCTGACCCCACTCTGCCTCCTCCCTCTGACCACACTGTACCCCCCCTCCCTCTGACCACACTGTGCCCTCCTACCTCTGAACACACTGTGCCTGCTCACTCTGACCACTCTGTGCCCTCCTCCCTCTGACCCCATTGTGCCTTCCTCCCTCTGACCACACACTGTGCCCTCCTCTGTCTGACCACACTGTGCCTCCTCTCTCTGATCGCTCTGTGCCTCTGCCCTCTGATTGCTCTGTGCCTCCTCTTTCTGACCACTCTGTACCCTCCTCCCTCTGACCACTGTGCTCCTCCTTCTGACCACAGTGCCTCCCCCCCTCTGACCACACACTGTGCCTCCTCCCTGTGTTCTGGGACAGAGACCCAGCCAGGGGCCGAGGGGCAATGCTGGAAGTGCAAACCCGCTGGGGCAGGGGGCAGAGCAGGGCGGCCCCACTTCCAGAGGGTTCGTGTTGGACGCAGAGACACCATACCTGGGTCCCGGCGCCAGCCATCCCCACTAGCCCCACAACCGTCCCCACTGGCCCCAACGCCGGGCATTCCCAGGTGGACGGCACAGGCAGTGCTCACCGGGAGCTGGCCCAGGTCACAGGTGTCAGCCATCCTCAGGCCTCCGTGCAGGGCTGACCGGACCAGGCCTTCCCTCCCCCGGGAGCCCTGGACCCTGCTTCCGTCTCCTGCAGGGACAGCGGCTTAGTCCCACGGTGCTGCAGGGTCCTCTTCACCCCCCTGGCCAATGGTGGGGTCCTCTCCCCTCCCCTGGCCGGTGGTGGGGTCCTCCACACTCCCCTGGCCGGTGGTGGGGTCCTCTCCCCTCCCCTGGCCGTAGTGGGGTCCTCTCCCCTCCCCTGGCCGGTGGTGGGGTCCTCTCCCCTCCCCTGGCCGTAGTGGGGTCCTCCACACTCCTCTGGCCGGTGGTGGGGTCCTCTCCCCTTCCCTGGCCGTAGTGGGATCCTCTCCCCTCCCCTGGCCGGTGGTGGGGTCCTCCACACTCCCCTGGCCGGTGGTGGGGTCCTCTCCCCTCCCCTGGCCGGTGGTGGGGTCCTCTCCCCTCCCCTGGCTGGAGGTGGGTCCTCTCCCCTCCCCTGGCTGGAGGTGGGTCCTCTCCCCTCCCCTGGCCGGTGGTGGGGTCCTCTCCCCTCCCCTGGCTGGTGGTGGGGTCCTCTCCCCTCCCCTGGCTGGAGGTGGGTCCTCTCCCCTCCCCTGGCTGGAGGTGGGTCCTCTCCCCTCCCCTGGCCGGTGGTGGGGTCCTCTCCCCTCCCCTGGCCGGTGGTGGGGTCCTCTCCCCTCCCCTGGCCGGTGGTGGGGTCCTCCACACTCCCCTGGCCAGTGGTGGAGTCCTCCACACTCCCCTGGCCGGTGTTGGGGTCCTCCATACTCCCCTGGCCGGTGGTGGGGTCCTCTCCCCTCCCCTGGCCGGTGGTGGGGTCCTCTCCCCTCCCCTGGCCGGTGGTGGGGTCCTCTCCACTCCCCTGGCCGGTGGTGGGGTCCTCCACACTCCCCTGGCCGGTGTTGGGGTCCTCCACACTCCCCTGGCCGGTGGTGGAGTCCTCTCCCCTCCCCTGGCCGGTGGTGGGGTCCTCTCCCCTCCCCTGGCCGGTGGTGGGGTCCTCTCCCCTCCCCTGGCCGGTGGTGGGGTCCTCTCCCCTCCCCTGGCCGGTGGTGGGGTCCTCCACACTCCCCTGGCCGGTGGTGGGGTCCTCTCCCCTCCCCTGGCTGGTGGTGGGGTCCTCTCCCCTCCCCTGGCTGGAGGTGGGTCCTCTCCCCTCCCCTGGCTGGAGGTGGGTCATCTCCCCTCCCCTGGCCGGTGGTGGGGTCCTCTCACCTCCCCTGGCCGGTGGTGGGGTCCTCTCCCCTCCCCTGGCCGGTGGTGGGGTCCTCCACACTCCCCTGGCCAGTGGTGGGGTCCTCCACACTCCCCTGGCCGGTGTTGGGGTCCTCCATACTCCCCTGGCCGGTGGTGGGGTCCTCTCCCCTCCCCTGGCCGGTGGTGGGGTCCTCTCCCCTCCCCTGGCCGGTGGTGGGGTCCTCTCCCCTCCCCTGGCCGGTGGTGGGGTCCTCCATACTCCCCTGGCCGGTGGTGGGGTCCTCCATACTCCCCTGGCCGGTGGTGGGGTCCTCTCCCCTCCCCTGGCCGGTGGTGGGGTCCTCTCCCCTCCCCTGGCCGGTGGTGGGGTCCTCTCCCCTCCCCTGGCCGGTGGTGGGGTCCTCCACACTCCCCTGGCCGGTGTTGGGGTCCTCCACACTCCCCTGGCCGGTGGTGGAGTCCTCTCCCCTCCCCTGGCCGGTGGTGGGGTCCTCTCCCCTCCCCTGGCCGGTGGTGGGGTCCTCTCCCCTCCCCTGGCCGGTGGTGGGGTCCTCTCCCCTCCCCTGGCCGGTGGTGGGGTCCTCCACACTCCCCTGGCCGGTGGTGGGGTCCTCCACACTCCCCTGGCCGGTGGTGGGGTCCTCTCCCCTCCCCTGGCCGGTGGTGGAGTCCTCTCCCCTCCCCTGGCCGGTGGTGGGGTCCTCTCCCCTCCCCTGGCCGGTGGTGGAGTCCTCTCCCCTCCCCTGGCCGGTGGTGGGGTCCTCCATACTCCCCTGGCCAGTGGTGGGGTCCTCCATACTCCCCTGACCAGTAGTGGGGTCCTCCACACTCCCCTGGCCGGTGGTGGGGTCCTCTCCCCTCCCCTGGCTGGTGGTGGGGTCCTCTCCCCTCCCCTGGCCGGTGGTGGGGTCCTCTCCCCTCCCCTGGCCGGTGGTGGGGTCCTCCACACTCCCCTGGCCGGTGGTGGGGTCCTCTCCCCTCCCCTGGCCGTAGTGGGGTCCTCTCCCCTCCCCTGGCCGGTGGTGGGGTCCTCTCCCCTCCCCTGGCCGGTGGTGGGGTCCTCTCCCCTCCCCTGGCCGTAGTGGGGTCCTCTCCCCTCCCCTGGCCGGTGGTGGGGTCCTCCACACTCCTCTGGCCGGTGGTGGGTCCTCTCCCCTCCCCTGGCCGGTGGTGGGGTCCTCCACACTCCCCTGGCCGGTGGTGGGGTCCTCTCCCCTCCCCTGGCTGGAGGTGGGTCCTCTCCCCTCCCCTGGCCGGTGGTGGGGTCCTCTCCCCTCCCCTGGCCGGTGGTGGGGTCCTCCATACTCCCCTGGCCGGTGGTGGGGTCCTCTCCCCTCCCCTGGCCGGTGGTGGGGTCCTCTCCCCTCCCCTGGCCGGTGGTGGGGTCCTCTCCCCTCCCCTGGCCGGTGGTGGGGTCCTCCACACTCCCCTGGCCGGTGGTGGGGTCCTCCACACTCCCCTGGCCGGTGGTGGAGTCCTCTCCCCTCCCCTGGCCGGTGGTGGGGTCCTCTCCCCTCCCCTGGCCGGTGGTGGGGTCCTCTCCCCTCCCCTGGCCGGTGGTGGGGTCCTCTCCCCTCCCCTGGCCGGTGGTGGGGTCCTCCACACTCCCCTGGCCGGTGGTGGGGTCCTCCACACTCCCCTGGCCGGTGGTGGGGTCCTCTCCCCTCCCCTGGCTGGTGGTGGAGTCCTCTCCCCTCCCCTGGCCGGTGGTGGGGTCCTCTCCCCTCCCCTGGCTGGTGGTGGAGTCCTCTCCCCTCCCCTGGCCGGTGGTGGGGTCCTCCATACTCCCCTGGCCAGTGGTGGGGTCCTCCATACTTCCCTGACCAGTAGTGGGGTCCTCCACACTCCCCTGGCCGGTGGTGGGGTCCTCTCCCCTCCCCTGGCTGGTGGTGGGGTCCTCTCCCCTCCCCTGGCCGTAGTGGGGTCCTCTCCCCTCCCCTGGCCGGTGGTGGGGTCCTCCACACTCCCCTGGCCGGTGGTGGGGTCCTCTCCCCTCCCCTGGCCGTAGTGGGGTCCTCTCCCCTCCCCTGGCCGGTGGTGGGGTCCTCTCCCCTCCCCTGGCCGGTGGTGGGGTCCTCTCCCCTCCCCTGGCCGTAGTGGGGTCCTCTCCCCTCCCCTGGCCGGTGGTGGGGTCCTCCACACTCCTCTGGCCGGTGGTGGGGTCCTCTCCCCTTCCCTGGCCGTAGTGGGATCCTCTCCCCTCCCCTGGCCGGTGGTGGGGTCCTCCACACTCCCCTGGCCGGTGGTGGGGTCCTCTCCCCTCCCCTGGCCGGTGGTGGGGTCCTCTCCCCTCCCCTGGCTGGAGGTGGGTCCTCTCCCCTCCCCTGGCTGGAGGTGGGTCCTCTCCCCTCCCCTGGCCGGTGGTGGGGTCCTCTCCCCTCCCCTGGCCGGTGGTGGGGTCCTCTCCCCTCCCCTGGCTGGAGGTGGGTCCTCTCCCCTCCCCTGGCTGGAGGTGGGTCCTCTCCCCTCCCCTGGCCGGTGGTGGGGTCCTCTCCCCTCCCCTGGCCGGTGGTGGGGTCCTCTCCCCTCCCCTGGCCGGTGGTGGGGTCCTCTCCCCTCCCCTGGCCGGTGGTGGGGTCCTCCATACTCCCCTGGCCAGTGGTGGGGTCCTCCATACTCCCCTGACCAGTAGTGGGGTCCTCCACACTCCCCTGGCCGGTGTTGGGGTCCTCCACACTCCCCTGGCCGGTGGTGGAGTCCTCTCCCCTCCCCTGGCCGGTGGTGGGGTCCTCTCCCCTCCCCTGGCCGGTGGTGGGGTCCTCTCCCCTCCCCTGGCCGGTGGTGGGGTCCTCCACACTCCCCTGGCCAGTGGTGGGGTCCTCCACACTCCCCTGGCCGGTGTTGGGGTCCTCCATACTCCCCTGGCCGGTGGTGGGGTCCTCTCCCCTCCCCTGGCCGGTGGTGGGGTCCTCTCCCCTCCCCTGGCCGGTGGTGGGGTCCTCTCCCCTCCCCTGGCCGGTGGTGGGGTCCTCCACACTCCCCTGGCCGGTGTTGGGGTCCTCCACACTCCCCTGGCCGGTGGTGGAGTCCTCTCCCCTCCCCTGGCCGGTGGTGGGGTCCTCTCCCCTCCCCTGGCCGGTGGTGGGGTCCTCTCCCCTCCCCTGGCCGGTGGTGGGGTCCTCTCCCCTCCCCTGGCCGGTGGTGGGGTCCTCCACACTCCCCTGGCCGGTGGTGGGGTCCTCCACACTCCCCTGGCCGGTGGTGGGGTCCTCTCCCCTCCCCTGGCCGGTGGTGGGGTCCTCTCCCCTCCCCTGGCCGGTGGTGGGGTCCTCTCCCCTCCCCTGGCCGGTGGTGGAGTCCTCTCCCCTCCCCTGGCCGGTGGTGGGGTCCTCCATACTCCCCTGGCCGGTGGTGGGGTCCTCCATACTCCCCTGGCCGGTGGTGGGGTCCTCTCCCCTCCCCTGGCCGGTGGTGGGGTCCTCTCCCCTCCCCTGGCCGGTGGTGGGGTCCTCTCCCCTCCCCTGGCCGGTGGTGGGGTCCTCCACACTCCCCTGGCCGGTGTTGGGGTCCTCCACACTCCCCTGGCCGGTGGTGGAGTCCTCTCCCCTCCCCTGGCCGGTGGTGGGGTCCTCTCCCCTCCCCTGGCCGGTGGTGGGGTCCTCTCCCCTCCCCTGGCCGGTGGTGGGGTCCTCTCCCCTCCCCTGGCCGGTGGTGGGGTCCTCCACACTCCCCTGGCCGGTGGTGGGGTCCTCCACACTCCCCTGGCCGGTGGTGGGGTCCTCTCCCCTCCCCTGGCCGGTGGTGGAGTCCTCTCCCCTCCCCTGGCCGGTGGTGGGGTCCTCTCCCCTCCCCTGGCCGGTGGTGGAGTCCTCTCCCCTCCCCTGGCCGGTGGTGGGGTCCTCCATACTCCCCTGGCCGGTGGTGGGGTCCTCCATACTCCCCTGACCAGTAGTGGGGTCCTCCACACTCCCCTGGCCGGTGGTGGGGTCCTCTCCCCTCCCCTGGCTGGTGGTGGGGTCCTCTCCCCTCCCCTGGCCGGTGGTGGGGTCCTCTCCCCTCCCCTGGCCGGTGGTGGGGTCCTCCACACTCCCCTGGCCGGTGGTGGGGTCCTCTCCCCTCCCCTGGCCGTAGTGGGGTCCTCTCCCCTCCCCTGGCCGGTGGTGGGGTCCTCTCCCCTCCCCTGGCCGGTGGTGGGGTCCTCTCCCCTCCCCTGGCCGTAGTGGGGTCCTCTCCCCTCCCCTGGCCGGTGGTGGGGTCCTCCACACTCCCCTGGCCGGTGGTGGGGTCCTCCACACTCCCCTGGCCGGTGTTGGGGTCCTCCACACTCCCCTGGCCGGTGGTGGAGTCCTCTCCCCTCCCCTGGCCGGTGGTGGGGTCCTCTCCCCTCCCCTGGCCGGTGGTGGGGTCCTCTCCCCTCCCCTGGCCGGTGGTGGGGTCCTCTCCCCTCCCCTGGCCGGTGGTGGGGTCCTCCACACTCCCCTGGCCGGTGGTGGGGTCCTCCACACTCCCCTGGCCGGTGGTGGGGTCCTCTCCCCTCCCCTGGCCGGTGGTGGAGTCCTCTCCCCTCCCCTGGCCGGTGGTGGGGTCCTCTCCCCTCCCCTGGCCGGTGGTGGAGTCCTCTCCCCTCCCCTGGCCGGTGGTGGGGTCCTCCATACTCCCCTGGCCAGTGGTGGGGTCCTCCATACTCCCCTGACCAGTAGTGGGGTCCTCCACACTCCCCTGGCCGGTGGTGGGGTCCTCTCCCCTCCCCTGGCTGGTGGTGGGGTCCTCTCCCCTCCCCTGGCCGGTGGTGGGGTCCTCTCCCCTCCCCTGGCCGGTGGTGGGGTCCTCCACACTCCCCTGGCCGGTGGTGGGGTCCTCTCCCCTCCCCTGGCCGTAGTGGGGTCCTCTCCCCTCCCCTGGCCGGTGGTGGGGTCCTCTCCCCTCCCCTGGCCGGTGGTGGGGTCCTCTCCCCTCCCCTGGCCGTAGTGGGGTCCTCTCCCCTCCCCTGGCCGGTGGTGGGGTCCTCCACACTCCTCTGGCCGGTGGTGGGGTCCTCTCCCCTTCCCTGGCCGTAGTGGGATCCTCTCCCCTCCCCTGGCCGGTGGTGGGGTCCTCCACACTCCCCTGGCCGGTGGTGGGGTCCTCTCCCCTCCCCTGGCTGGAGGTGGGTCCTCTCCCCTCCCCTGGCCGGTGGTGGGGTCCTCTCCCCTCCCCTGGCCGGTGGTGGGGTCCTCCATACTCCCCTGGCCGGTGGTGGGGTCCTCTCCCCTCCCCTGGCCGGTGGTGGGGTCCTCTCCCCTCCCCTGGCCGGTGGTGGGGTCCTCTCCCCTCCCCTGGCCGGTGGTGGGGTCCTCCACACTCCCCTGGCCGGTGGTGGGGTCCTCCACACTCCCCTGGCCGGTGGTGGAGTCCTCTCCCCTCCCCTGGCCGGTGGTGGGGTCCTCTCCCCTCCCCTGGCCGGTGGTGGGGTCCTCTCCCCCCCCATGGCCGGTGGTGGGGTCCTCCACACTCCCCTGGCCGGTGGTGGGGTCCTCCACACTCCTCTGGCCGGTGGTGGGGTCCTCTCCCCTCCCCTGGCTGGTGGTGGAGTCCTCTCCCCTCCCCTGGCCGGTGGTGGGGTCCTCTCCCCTCCCCTGGCTGGTGGTGGAGTCCTCTCCCCTCCCCTGGCCGGTGGTGGGGTCCTCCATACTCCCCTGGCCAGTGGTGGGGTCCTCCATACTTCCCTGACCAGTAGTGGGGTCCTCCACACTCCCCTGGCCGGTGGTGGGGTCCTCTCCCCTCCCCTGGCTGGTGGTGGGGTCCTCTCCCCTCCCTTGGCCGTAGTGGGGTCCTCTCCCCTCCCCTGGCCGGTGGTGGGGTCCTCCACACTCCCCTGGCCAGTGGTGGGGTCCTCTCCCCTCCCCTGGCCGTAGTGGGGTCCTCTCCCCTCCCCTGGCCGGTGGTGGGGTCCTCTCCCCTCCCCTGGCCGGTGGTGGGGTCCTCTCCCCTCCCCTGGCCGTAGTGGGGTCCTCTCCCCTCCCCTGGCCGGTGGTGGGGTCCTCCACACTCCTCTGGCCGGTGGTGGGGTCCTCTCCCCTTCCCTGGCCGTAGTGGGATCCTCTCCCCTCCCCTGGCCGGTGGTGGGGTCCTCCACACTCCCCTGGCCGGTGGTGGGGTCCTCTCCCCTCCCCTGGCCGGTGGTGGGGTCCTCTCCCCTCCCCTGGCTGGAGGTGGGTCCTCTCCCCTCCCCTGGCTGGAGGTGGGTCCTCTCCCCTCCCCTGGCCGGTGGTGGGGTCCTCTCCCCTCCCCTGGCTGGTGGTGGGGTCCTCTCCCCTCCCCTGGCTGGAGGTGGGTCCTCTCCCCTCCCCTGGCCGGAGGTGGGTCCTCTCCCCTCCCCTGGCCGGTGGTGGGGTCCTCTCCCCTCCCCTGGCCGGTGGTGGGGTCCTCTCCCCTCCCCTGGCCGGTGGTGGGGTCCTCTCCCCTCCCCTGGCCGGTGGTGGGGTCCTCCATACTCCCCTGGCCAGTGGTGGGGTCCTCCATACTCCCCTGACCAGTAGTGGGGTCCTCCACACTCCCCTGGCTGGTGGTGGGGTCCTCTCCCCTCCCCTGGCCGGTGGTGGGGTCCTCTCCCCTCCCCTGGCCGGTGGTGGGGTCCTCCATACTCCCCTGGCCGGTGGTGGGGTCCTCTCCCCTCCCCTGGCCAGTGGTGGAGTCCTCTCCCCTCCCCTGGCCGGTGGTGGGGTCCTCCACACTCCCCTGGCCAGTGGTGGGGTCCTCCACACTCCCCTGGCCGGTGGTGCCGCGCCGCGGGCCTGCCCTGGCGGGGCTCAGCTCTCTGCCCACGCACAGGCCCTGTGACGCGAGCTCCCTGGCTCCCGCCTGAAGGTTCGGTGTCACCCGCTGAATAATTTACAGCCCTGGCACGCGGCCTGGGAGCTTACATTCGCAAACGCCGGTGTTTCAGTTTAGTCAGTTTCTGTCTTAGTTTAGAAGAATCGAGTTCCAAGGGTAAGCCTGGACTTTCTTCTCCCTCGGGCAGTGGCTGGCATGTGGGGAGCCGGAAGGGGATGGCTTGGAAGCAATTGGGGGCCAGCACCGGGGCGCAGCAGGTAAAGTCACACCATGACCCCAGCATCCCAAATGGCACCGGTTCAAGTCCCAGCTGCTCCGTTTCCAACCCTGCTCCCTGTCCATGGCCCGGACAAAGCAGCAGAGGGCGACCCAAGTGCTTGGACCCCAGTCCCCATACACAGGCGACCTGGAGGAAGCTCCTGGCCCCTGGCTTCCGCCTGCTCCGGTCCCCTTGTTGCAGCCCTCTGGGGAGTGAGCTAGCAGATGGAACCCCCCCCCCCGCTTTGTTCTCACTCTCGCTCTTGATATCTCTCTCTCTCTCTAATCTGCCCTTCAAATTAAAACATTAAAAACTTTTTTTTGAAAAAGCAGCACACCAGGGATACTTTGTGTCCTTGAGGGTCTTCAAGTTCACGGAAAATGTCTGTTGTGAAAACCTAGGCACGGTCGGTCCAGGGGTTTTCGACTCCTTGCACATCTGAGCGCCACCCAGCGTGGGGCAGGAGGAGCAAAGCCACTTTGAAAAGAGCCCCTCCCAGAGCACCACGCGCCCTGCTCAGTTTGCAGCAGGAACAAACATCAAGTTCAGGTGCGGCGTGGGAGGGAGAGTGGTGACGTCCCCAGCGTGTGTGAAACACTCCGAGGAGGCCCCCAGTGCACAGCGTTTGCCAGGTGACGCTGAAGGTGGCGCCTGTGCCTGGGGAGACGCGCCTTGCCGTGGCCCCCAGCAGAAACCACCGCACCCCAGACGCCGGGGTGGGGAGGGGGCTTCAGCAGGCACAGTTCCGCCCCCTGCTCCACGGGCACCGACACTGCGTGCCCAGATCCGCCAGACAAGAGTGGGGCTTCGAGGACGGGCTTCAGGGGAGTGGGACCAAGACCCCCAGGCATTCCCTGGAAGAACTGGAGCACGGATGGAACACGGCTTTCCCGGTACCATCCTGAAGACGAAGCACTATCAGCAATGGCTACGGAGAGACGGACGTGGTCCAGGCAGAGCCAGGAGCCTTTGGGGAAGCTCACGGCACTTTGCTGGCGACTGATGACGTCTGCTTGCCTGCGGGGTGTGTGTGTGTGTGTGTGTGTTCTGAGCCCACCAGGGCTTTAAAGGAAGAACTCTCCGGAAACCTTCCCCAGAGTGGCCGGCTCACTGCCCTCACCACACGAGGGCAGCTCTGTCAGCGTTCCTAGGGGCCATCGTCGGGCGCCCTGCCGGGCCTGACTTGGCGCCGTGGCTCCTCAGGGCACCCATTGTCCCCCATTAATGTAGGAAAGATGGCAGAGCGTTTCACACCCAGCACCCTCGGCTCCAGGGATGGACGACACGGCCACGTGCCCTGACCTGATGCAGCTTAGGGTGAGCAGTAGAGCTGCTGCTCGTCTCTCTTCTGTAGAAGATTTATTTATTTATTTATATATTTGAGAGGTAGAGTTACAGACATAGGGAGGGAGAGACATAGAGCGAGGTCTTCCATCTGCTGGTTCGCTCCCCGAATGACCACAACGGTTGGAGATGGGCCAATCCGAAGCCAGGAGCCAGGAGCTTCCCCCAGGTCTCCCACAGGCGTGCAGGGGTCCCAGCACTGGGGCCATCCTCCACTGCTGTCCCAGGCCACAGCAGAGAGCTGGATCGGAAGTGGGGCAACCAGGACATGAACCAGCCCCCATGTGGGATGCCGGCACTGCAGGTGGAGGCTTAGCCTACTGTGCCACAGTGCCAGCCCCAGTTTACGCTTTTCTAAATTCCACTGGGCACTCGACACCCCGGCATGACTTGCCGGTGATGGTGACAGCCAGAAACACCCCACAGAGTCCCAGTACACAGCCTGGGAGGCACCTCCCCCTCTGCTGAGCCGATCGGCTTCTGGAGGTGAAGAATTACCGTCAAGAGGAGGATGGACGGGTGGGACCCAGGCCTCAGGCAGGGGCAGGCGTCGTGTGTGTCGCCAGTGCTGCTTGGATGAGGAACTGCAACCAGATGATACATGAGACTGAGTGAGGGGAGGAGCAATTAGGGTGAGAGGAACAGAAGAGCGTGCACACGTGGCTATGAAACAGCCCTGCAAAGCACCTGCAGCCGGAGCTCTGTGTGCCCCCACCTGCAGCCACAGCCCTGTGTGCCCCCACCTGCAGCCACAGCCCTGTGTGCGCCCCCACCTGCAGCCACAGCCCTGTGTGCGCCCCCACCTGCAGCCACAGCCCTGTGTGCGCCCTCACCTGCAGCCACAGCCCTGTGTGTGCCCCCACCTGCAGCCACAGCCCTGTGTGCCCTCACCTACAGCCACAGCCCTGTGTGTGCCCTCACCTGCAGCCACAGCCCTGTGTGCCCCCACCTGCAGCCACAGCCCTGTGTGCCCTCACCTGCAGCCACAGCCCTGTGCGCCCCCACCTGCAGCCACAGCCCTGTGTGCGCCCCCACCTGCAGCCACAGCCCTGTGTGCCCTCACCTACAGCCACAGCCCTGTGTGTGCCCTCACCTGCAGCCACAGCCCTGTGTGCCCTCACCTGCAGCCACAGCCCTGTGTGCCCTCACCTGCAGCCACAGCCCTGTGTGCGCCCCCACCTGCAGCCACAGCCCTGTGCGCCCCCACCCGCAGCCACAGCCCTGTGTGCCCTCACCTGCAGCCACAGCCCTGTGTGCGCCCCCACCAGCAGCCACAGCCCTGTGTGCCCCCACCTGCAGCCACAGCCCTGTGTGCGCCCTCACCTGCAGCCACAGCCCTGTGTGCGCCCCCACCCGCAGCCACAGCCCTGTGTGCGCCCTCACGTGCAGCCACAGCCCTGTGTGCGCCCCCACCAGCAGCCACAGCCCTGTGTGTGCCCTCACGTGCAGCCACAGCCCTGTGTGCGCCCCCACCAGCAGCCACAGCCCTGTGTGCGCCCCCACCTGCAGCCACAGCCCTGTGTGCGCCCCCACCCGCAGCCACAGCCCTGTGCGCCCTCACCCGCAGCCACAGCCCTGTGCGCCCTCACCTGCAGCCACAGCCCTGTGCGCCCCCACCTGCAGCCACAGCCCTGTGTGCGCCCCCACCAGCAGCCACAGCCCTGTGTGCGCCCCCACCTGCAGCCAAAGCCCTGTGTGCGCCCCCACCCGCAGCCACAGCCCTGTGCGCCCTCACCCGCAGCCACAGCCCTGTGCGCCCTCACCTGCAGCCACAGCCCTGTGCGCCCTCACCTGCAGCCACAGCCCTGTGTGCACCCTCACGTGCAGCCACAGCCCTGTGTGCCCTCACCCGCAGCCACAGCCCTGTGCGCCCCCACCTGCAGCCACAGCCCTGTGCGCCCCCACCTGCAGCCATAGCCCTGTGTGCGCCCCCACCTGCAGCCACAGCCCTGTGTGTGCCCCCACCTGCAGCCTGCCCTGTGTGTGCCCCCATCTGCAGCCACAGCCCTGTGTGCGCCCCCACCTGCAGCCACAGCCCTGTGTGCCCTCACCAGCAGCCACAGCCCTGTGTGCGCCCCCACCTGCAGCCACAGCCCTGTGCGCCCCCACCTGCAGCCACAGCCCTGTGTGCCCCCACCTGCAGCCACAGCCCTGTGTGCACCCTCACGTGCAGCCACAGCCCTGTGTGCCCTCACCTGCAGCCACAGCCCTGTGTGTGCCCCCACCTGCAGCCACAGCCCTGTGTGTGCCCTCACCTGCAGCCACAGCCCTGTGTGCGCCCCCACCTGCAGCCACAGCCCTGTGCGCCCTCACCTGCAGCCACAGCCCTGTGTGCGCCCCCACCTGCAGCCACAGCCCTGTGCGCCCTCACCCGCAGCCAGCAGCCCTGTGCGCCCCCACCTGCAGCCACAGCCCTGTGTGCCCCCACCTGCAGCCACAGCCCTGTGTGTGCCCCCACCTGCAGCCACAGCCCTGTGCGCCCTCACCCGCAGCCACAGCCCTGTGCGCCCCCACCTGCAGCCACAGCCCTGTGTGTGCCCTCACCTGCAGCCACAGCCCTGTGTGCCCTCACCTGCAGCCACAGCCCTGTGTGTGCCCCCACCTGCAGCCACAGCCCTGTGCGCCCTCACCCGCAGCCAGCTGCCCTGTGCACCCCCACCTGCAGCCACAGCCCTGTGTGCGCCCCCACCTACAGCCACAGCCCTGTGTGTGCCCCCACCTGCAGCCACAGCCCTGTGCGCCCTCACCCGCAGCCACAGCCCTGTGCGCCCCCACCTGCAGCCACAGCCCTGTGTGTGCCCTCACCTGCAGCCACAGCCCTGTGTGCCCTCACCTGCAGCCACAGCCCTGTGTGTGCCCCCACCTGCAGCCACAGCCCTGTGCGCCGCCACCTGCAGCCACAGCCCTGTGCGCCCCCACCTGCAGCCACAGCCCTGTGTGCGCCCCCACCTGCAGCCACAGCCCTGTGTGCCCTCACCTGCAGCCACAGCCCTGTGTGCCCTCACCTGCAGCCACAGCCCTGTGTGCGCCCCCACCTGCAGCCACAGCCCTGTGCGCGCCCACCTGCAGCCACAGCCCTGTGTGTGCCCTCACCTGCAGCCACAGCCCTGTGTGTGCCCTCACCTGCAGCCACAGCCCTGTGTGCCCTCACCTGCAGCCACAGCCCTGTGTGCGCCCCCACCTGCAGCCACAGCCCTGTGCGCCCCCACCTGCAGCCACAGCCCTGTGTGCGCCCCCACCTGCAGCCACAGCCCTGTGCGCCCCCACCTGCAGCCACAGCCCTGTGTGCGCCCCCACCTGCAGCCACAGCCCTGTGTGTGCCCTCACCTGCAGCCACAGCCCTGTGCGCCCTCACCTGCAGCCACAGCCCTGTGTGCGCCCTCACCTGCAGCCAGCAGCCCTGTGTGCGCCCTCACCTGCAGCCACAGCCCTGTGTGCGCCCTCACCTGCAGCCACAGCCCTGTGTGTGCCCTCACCTGCAGCCACAGCCCTGTGTGCCCTCACCTGCAGCCAGCAGCCTTGCATGCGCCCCCACCTGCAGCCTGCCCTGGCTGGCCGTGTGTGCCTTGTAGGCACTCTGGCCAGCACCTGCCCCTGTGCATCCTGGAGCCTGAGGACCCTGATGACCTTGAATTCCTGAGAGCAGACACCGGGCTGCACTTGTCTGAGTCCCGCTCCTGAGGCTGGGATCAGCCTGCAACGGCTTCTGTCCCACAGGCGGCCTGAGATGGGGGGTGGGAGAAGGGGCGTGGCTTCTTCTCGCTGCCCAGGTGTGGCTGCTGTCCCTGAGGCCTGCCCTGAGCTGGCTGGCTGAGGTCAGAGGGTGCAGCACCCAGCAGTCATACGGAGGTTGGGTTCCATCCCCGAATTATAACCCCGAGCCTCACGCACTCCACTCCTCACCCTTCCAGGCCAGGAGACCTTCTCCCGCCAAGGCCCACGTGGACACTTACGACATCATTCGTGGGCCATCAGCTGTCAACCATTCGCCTGCCCTTAATGTGTTGAATTTCAAGTTCTGCCTGCGCTTGTCTTTGGCAGGGCCAGGCCAGGTGAGTGCGTGGCCTCGGATAGCCGCAGGCCGGGCGCTCCCCGCCCCTGCCTGTTTTTCTCCTATGTCCACCACTCGACATTCGGAAGCTTCCTCAGCTGCCATGGTAACCCAGGCACCACCTGGATCCCCGCATGGGGGGCAGAACCTGCACCTGCCAGGCCCCGCTGCTCACCGTGCTGCCCCTGACTCTGCTCTCGTCTGGTCTGGCCTCTGGGCGATGTTTGGGACTGTGGCCTTGTGGCCACTGCCACCCTTGTGGTCACTTCTGTCCCCGGGGCCACCATCGTCCTTGTCACTACCATGCTGTGGTCACTCCTGTCCTTGTGGTCACTCCCAGGCCGCTGCAGTGCTGTGGTCGCTTCCATCCTGTGGTCACCATCGTCCTTGTCACTGCCATGCTGTGGCCACATCTGTCCTGTGGTCACTCCCAGGCTGCAGCTGCTGCAGTGCTGTGGTCACTTCCATCCTGTGGTCACTGTCATCCTTGTGGCTACTGCCCTGCTGTGGTCACTCCTGTCCTGTGGTCACTCCCAGGCTGTGGCCGCTGCAGTGCTGTGGTCTCTCCATCCTGTGGTCACCATCGTCCTTGTCACTATCACGCTGTGGTCACTCCTGTCCTGTGGTCACTCCCAGGCTGCAGCTGCTGCAGTGCTATGGTCTCTCCATCCTGTGGTCACCATCGTCCTTGTCACTATCACGCTGTGGCCACGTCTGTCCTGTGGTCACTCCCAGGCTGTGGCCGCTGCAGTGCTGTGGTCTCTCCATCCTGTGGTCACCATCGTCCTTGTCACTATTACGCTGTGGCCACGTCTGTCCTGTGGTCACTCCCAGGCTGCAGCTGCTGCAGTGCTATGGTCTCTCCATCCTGTGGTCACTGTCATCCTTGTGGCCACTGCCCTGCTGTGGTCGCTGCCACAGGCAGCCACACTCCTGAGGGCTCCCTCCTCGCCCTGCCTGGGCCTGGCGCCTCTGGCTCCCCCAGTCTGCAGGCGGGGGAGCCTCTACTGCGCCCACTTCTGGCGGCGCCCTGGCCCCGCACAGACCCAGTCTGGAGGGGCTTGCGTGGCCCCTCCAGAGCTCCTGACTCCTTTCTTCCCGAGATGAACTTGGCTTGGCACTTCCTGTCTTTCCCGATGCCAGCCTGGGCTGCCACATGCTGACAGCTCCGCGTGGGGTTCAAGTGAGTCTGTGGGAGAGACAAGCGCTGAGAGCCGGAGAACCTGGGCCCCTCAGGCCGGGACCCCTCAGGCCGCCGGGCCTGCTGGGCCCCTGTGGTGTGAACACATCAGGGACCCGTGAGGGTGGCCCGGGGCTGTGCGTGTGCGTGGGGGTTGCTCCCAGAAGGCCAAAGCCAAGAGCTGGAGCTCCCATGCGGGCTCCCTGTGGCCCAGGCCCAGCGCAGCGAGCAGAGCATCCCTGGAGAGGCTCCACCTCACACCTGCCCTTCCAAAGATTGGCCTCAGGGGAGCAGGGTGGGGGGTGGCCCCCTGGGGGTGTGGGGCACAGATGCCTTGGCCACGCCTCCACCTCCTCTGCTCTTGTGAGTGGGCCCCCAGGGAGCTGCGGTGCTTAGGCCAAATCCCTCGGTGTGATTGCTGCGCCCGCCGGGCCTCCCCTGGTGTGCCCTCGGTGCTGGGGTGCTGTGTGGGGGCCCCTAAGATGGCAGCCCCAGCAGCCATGTGCCCTCGGAGCTGGGGTGCTGATGTGGGGACCCCTAAGATGGCAGCCCCAGTGGCTGTGTGCCCTCGGAGCTGGGGTGCTCTGTAGGGGCCCCTAAGATGGCAGCCCCAGCAGCCTTGTGCCCTCAGAGCTGGGGTGCTGATGTGGGGGCCTCTAAGATGGCAGCCCCAGTGGCTGTGTGCCCTTGGAGCTGGGGTGCGGATGTGGAGGCCCCTAGGATGGCAGCCCCAGCAGCCATGTGCCCTCGGAGTTGGGGCTGAGGCGTGGGACCCCCTCTCCAGGACGCCACCTGGGCCCAGGCTCCGACAACCTCCCGGAGCCTGTCTGCAGCCCGGGCAACCAACCAGTCACGAGCCCACGCCATGCAAATTTAATTGATTCACATCTATTATTAAAAAACGAATGGATAATTTGTCAGTCAAATATTTATAGCTCCAATTTGGCAATTTGATCTCTACTTGGTGTGGTGGACAACTAAAGAGATGGGTGTACCTGGCGCTGTCCGAGGGTGTGCCGGGGGCTGTCCGAGGGTGTACCTGGCGCTGTCCGAGGGTGTGCCGGGGGCTGTCCGAGGGTGTACCTGGCGCTGTCCGAGGGTGTACCTGGCGCTGTCCGAGGGTGTGCCGGGCGCTGTCCGAGGGTGTACCTGGCGCTGTCCGAGGGTGTACCTGGCGCTGTCCGAGGGTGTGCCTGGCGCTGTCCGAGGGTGTGCCGGGCGCTGTCCGAGGGTGTGCCGGGCGCTGTCCGAGGGTGTACCTGGCGCTGTCCGAGGGTGTGCCGGGGGCTGCTGCCGCTGCCGCACGCTGTGTGGTGTCTGGTGCTTAGCTGACTTTATTGCTACTTAAGCTGCAAGCCTAACCTGCACCTGCACGCGCCTTCGCTCCTGGCTTATTTATTAGATGGGTCTCTTACAGCAGGAGGCTTATTGAGACCTTGCATCTTGAAATCCTCACTTACTGCTTTTACTTCATTAAGTTGGTTTGAATTGAAGACACTCTCACTGAAGGCTTCCTTCACTTATAGGGCATCAGTCAATGCAGGAGTCACAGGCGGCGAGGGCAGACCGGGCTCTGAGCAGGCGCAGCTCCCCTCCCGCCGCTGGGAGGTGGCGGCCGGGCCCAGCAGGCTGTGCCGACTCCAGGGACAGCCCCGATTCTCACACACGGGCAAACCCCGGTTATCTCGCACGTGAACTCCGACTCTCTCACAGCGGAGCCTCAGTTCTCACAAACAATCCCGATTCTCACACAGGGAACTCCAATCCCTACACACAGAGCCCAGTTATCACACAGCAGAACAATCCTCACACACAGGGGGAACCCCGACCTCACAGGGAGACCCCGATCTCACAGGGAGACCCCGACCTCACAGGGAGACCCCGACCTCACAGGGAGACCCCGATCTCACAGGGAGACCCTGATCTCACAGAGAGACCCCGATTCTCACACAGGGAACTCCAATCCCTACACACAGAGCCCAGTTATCACACAGCAGAACAATCCTCACACACAGGGGGAACCCGACCTCACAGGGAAGCCCCGATTCTCACACAGGGAACTCCAATCCCTACACACAGAGCCCAGTTATCACACAGCAGAACAATCCTCACACACAGGGGGAACCCCGACCTCACAGGGAGACCCCGACCTCACAGGGAGACCCCGATTCTCACAGGGAAACCCCGATCTCACAGGGAGACCCCGATCTCACAGGGAGACCCTGATCTCACAGAGAGACCCCGATCTCACAGAGAGACCCTGATTCTCACAGGGAGACCCCGATTCTCACACAGGGAACTCCAATCCCTACACACAGAGCCCAGTTATCACACAGCAGAACAATCCTCACACACAGGGGGAACCCCGATCTCACAGGGAGACCCTGATCTCACAGGGAAGCCCCGATCTCACAGGGAGACCCCAACCTCACAGGGAGACCCAATCTCACAGGGAGACCCCGATCTCACAGGGAGACCCTGATCTCACAGGGAGACCCCGATTCTCACACAGGGAACTCCAATCCCTACACACAGAGCCCCAGTTATCACACAGCAGAAACAATCCTCACACACAGGGGGAACCCCGACCTCACAGGGAGACCCCGATCTCACAGGGAGACCCCGATTCTCACAGGGAAACCCCGATCTCACAGGGAGACCCCGATCTCACAGAGAGACCCCGATCTCACAGAGAGACCCCGATTCTCACAGAGAGACCCCGATTCTCACACAGGGAACTCCAATCCCTACACACAGAGCCCAGTTATCACACAGCAGAACAATCCTCACACACAGGGGGAACCCCGATCTCACAGGGAGACCCTGATCTCACAGGGAGACCCTGATCTCACAGAGAGACCCCGATCTCACAGAGAGACCCTGATTCTCACAGGGAGACCCCAATCTCACAGAGAGACCCCGATCTCACAGGGAGACCCCGATTCTCACACAGGGAACTCCAATCCCTACACACAGAGCCCCAGTTATCACACAGCAGAAACAATCCTCACACACAGGGGGAACCCCGACCTCACAGGGAGACCCCGATCTCACAGGGAGACCCCGATTCTCACAGGGAAACCCCGATCTCACAGGGAGACCCCGATCTCACAGAGAGACCCCGATCTCACAGAGAGACCCCGATTCTCACAGGGAGACCCTGATCTCACAGGGAAGCCCCGATTCTCAGGGAGACCCCGATCTCACAGGGAGACCCTGATTCTCACAGGGAAACCCCGATCTCACAGGGAAACCCCAATCTTACAGGGAGACCCCGATCTCACAGGGAGACCCCGATCTCACAGGGAGACCCCGATTCTCACAGGGAGACCCCGATCTCATAGAGAGACCCCGATCTCACAGGGAGACCCCGATCTCACAGAGAGACCCCGATTCTCACACAGGGAACTCCAATCCCTACACACAGAGCCCCAGTTATCACACAGCAGAACAATCCTCACACACAGGGGGAACCCCGACCTCACAGGGAGACCCCGATCTCACAGGGAGACCCCGATCTCACAGGGAAGCCCCGATTCTCAGGGAGACCCCAATCTCACAGGGAGACCCCGATCTCACAGGGAGACCCCAATCTCACAGGGAGACCCCGATCTCACAGGGAGACCCCGATCTCACAGAGAGACCCCGATTCTCACAGGGAGACCCCGATCTCACAGGGAGACCCCGATCCCACAGGGAGACCCCGATCTCACAGGGAGACCCCGATTCTCACAGGGAGACCCCAATCTCACAGAGAGACCCCGATCTCACAGGGAGACCCCGATCTCACAGGGAGACCCCGATCTCACAGGGAGACCCCGATTCTCACAGGGAAACCCCGATCTCACAGAGAGACCCCGATTCTCACAGGGAGACCCCGATCTCACAGGGAGACCCCAATCTCACAGAGAGACCCCGATCTCACAGGGAGACCCCGATCTCACAGGGAGACCCCAATATCACAGGGAGACCCCGATCTCACAGGGAGACCCCGATTCTCACAGGGAGACTCTGATCTCACAGAGAGACCCCGATTCTCACAGGGAGACCCTGATTCTCACAGGGAGACCCCGATCTCACAGGGAGACCCTGATTCTCACAGGGAGACCCTGATCTCACAGGGAAGCCCCGATTCTCAGGGAGACCCCGATCTCACAGGGAAACCCCAGTCTCACAGAGAGACCCTGATTCTCACAGGGAGACCCCGATCTCACAGGGAAACCCCAATTCTCACAGGGAGACCCCGATCTCACAGGGAAACCCCAATCTCACAGAGAGACCCTGATTCTCACAGGGAGACCCTGATCTCACAGGGAGACCCCGATCTCACAGGGAGACCCCAATCTCACAGAGACCCCGATTCTCACAGGGAGACCCCGATCTCACAGAGAAACCCCGATTCTCACACACAAAGAAATCCTGACTGTTTTACACGGAGAGCCCTGGTTAACACACCCAGGAACCCCGGTAATCTCACGAGGGAACCCTGAATGTCGTACAGGAAACCCTGGTTACCTCACACAGGAAACCCCGGCTCTCACACAGGAACCCCTGGTTATCTCCCACACAGGAACCCCAGTTACTGCACAGGGAAATCCTGATGGTTATACACAGGGAAGCCGAAGGCCGGCAGTGTTGGTGGATGGGCATCCCCGAGCCCAGCCACAAGCACCGGAAGGGAATCATTCCATCTCCAGACAACAGGATCCACAGGAAGCCTCCCCTGGGCTCGGCGGAACAGCCGTGGTGGCAGCTGGATGGCCCCAGACTGCGCCGCCTGCCTTGCAGCAGCCCAAGAGTTGGGGCTGAGGTCATCTGAGGTCATCTGAGGTCAAGGCCCCCAGCAGCAGAATTTGGCTGCGGGCTGGACACAGTGCTCAGTTATGGAGGCCGCCCGCTGTCCCCTGGCATGTGGCCTCCCCTGTTTCCCATCACCAGGTGGGCATCTTCTCCATTCCTTCTCCAGGCCCGCCCTTGACTGACAGCTACTGAGGGACTTGGATCACAGCTGCATTGCACAAGCCCTTCCCTTTGCACGGTGGGTCCCCTAACCCAGGATGGTTCCCCCACTGTTGCACGGTGGGACCCCAACCACAGGACGGCTCCCTCAGTGCTGCACGGTGGGACCCCAACCACAGGACGGCTCCCCCACTGCTGCACGGTGGGTCCCCTAACCCAGGACGGCTCCCCCAGTGCTGCACGGTGGGACCCTAACCCAGGACGGCTCCCCCAATGATGCACGGTGGGACCCTAACCCAGGACGGCTCCCCCAATGATGCACGGTGGGACCCTAACCCAGGACGGCTCCCCCACTGTTGCACGGTGGGACCCCAACCACAGGACGGCTCTCCCACTGCTGCACGGTGGGACCCCAACCACAGGACGGCTCCCTCAGTGCTGCACAGTGGGTCCCCAACCACAGGACGGCTCCCCGACTGCTGCACGGTGGGACCCCAACCACAGGACGGCTCCCCGACTGCTGCACGGTGGGACCCCAACCACAGGACGGCTCCCCCAATGATGCACGGTGGGACCCCAACCACAGGACGGCTCCCCCACTGCTGCACGGTGGGTCCCCAACCACAGGACGGCTCCCCCAATGATGCACGGTGGGACCCCAACCACAGGACGGCTCCCCGACTGCTGCACGGTGGGACCCCAACCACAGGACGGCTCCCCCAGTGCTGCACAGTGGGTCCCCAACCACAGGACGGCTCCCCGACTGCTGCACGGTGGGACCCCAACCACAGGACGGCTCCCCGACTGCTGCACGGTGGGACCCCAACCACAGGACGGCTCCCCCAATGATGCACGGTGGGACCCCAACCACAGGACGGCTCCCCCAATGCTGCACGGTGGGACCCTAACCCAGGACGGCTCCCCGACTGCTGCACGGTGGGTCCCCAACCACAGGACGGCTCCCCCAATGATGCACGGTGGGACCCCAACCACAGGACGGCTCCCCCAGTGCTGCACGGTGGGTCCCCAACCACAGGACGGCTCCCCCAGTGCTGCACGGTGGGACCCCAACCACAGGACGGCTCCCCCAGTGCTGTACGGTGGGTCCCCAACCACAGGACGGCTCCCCCACTGCTGCACAGTGGGTCCCCAACCACAGGACGGCTCCCCGACTGCTGCACGGTGGGACCCCAACCACAGGACGGCTCCCCCAATGATGCACGGTGGGACCCCAACCACAGGACGGCTCCCCCACTGCTGCACGGTGGGACCCCAACCACAGGACGGCTCCCCCAGTGCTGCACGGTGGGACCCCAACCACAGGATGGCTCCCCGACTGCTGCACGGTGGGACCCCAACCACAGGACGGCTCCCCCACTGCTGCACGGTGGGACCCCAACCACAGGACGGCTCCCCCAGTGCTGCACGGTGGGACCCCAACCACAGGACGGCTCCCCCACTGCTGTACGGTGGGACCCCAACCACAGGACGGCTCCCCCAATGATGCACGGTGGGACCCTAACCCAGGACGGCTCCCCCACTGTTGCACGGTGGGACCCCAACCACAGGATGGCTCTCCCACTGTTGCACGGTGGGACCCCAACCACAGGACGGCTCCCCCACTGCTGCTGTGGCAGGCTCTGCCACCACTCCAGGGGAGGGGCTGTCCAGTGCATGGTGGTGGAAGGGTCTTTCGAGCCACCTTAGAATTCTGCCTTGCCAAGGGGCCAGTGCTGTGGCATAGAAGGTAAAGCCATCACCTGAGGTGCCGGTATCCCACTTGGGCACCAGTTGGAGTCCCGGCTGCTCCACTTCTGATCCAGTTCCCTGCTAACACAACCGGGAAAGCAGAGAAAGGTGGTCCAAGTGCCTGGGCCTCTGCACCCATGTGCACCCCTGGAAGAAGCTCCTGGGTGCTGGCTTCAGCCTGGTCCATCCCCAGTCATTGTAGTCATTTGGGAAGTGAACCAGCAGATGGAAGATTCTCTCTCTCTCTCTGTCTCTCCCTCTCTCTCTGTAACTTTTCCGTTCAAATAAATAAATCAATTGTAAAAATAAATAACAAATAGAATTCTGCCTCCCAGAACACCAGAAAGAAGCAGCCATCATGTGGGCGGGTGGTGGCCCAGGGTCTGCCCAGCACCCAGGCGAGTGCCCGGGAAAGGAGGAAGGTCTGGGCAGGCAGGTGGCGCTGGCCAGGCTGTGACAGGCCACAGCTGAGCGGCTGCCTCACCGTGGGCTCGGTCACCCTGAACTGGGTAACAGGATCGTATCCTTCAGAGTGAAACTCACAAAGTAAAAATTTCCCATAATTGTAAAAACATCAGGGTTTAAAAATAGGCCTAAAATGGGTCTTAAAAATAAGCAGCCACTTAACACCAGGATGGGCCAGAAAAGCCACAGTGCTGTAGATAGAGCCTCGGCCTCCGGGGGCTGAGGACGTCTGGGCAGTATTGATTCGGGAGGAGCAGACGCAAAGTGCCTCCTCCCCCACCTGCTTCCAGTACCAACACCGGGCAGGTGACATCGAGCATCCACTGTGAACGCCAGGGGCGGGGATGGGGGCCCCGGGAGGGAGGGACCGTGAAGCTGGGGTCTGACGGGGGAGAGACTGTGAAGCTGGGGTCTGGGCCCGGCTGTGCTCTGGCAGACCCGGCTTCCCCACCTCCCCCAGGCCCTGTCCCCCTGCAGGTGGGCGCCCTCCCAGGCAGCCTGCACCTTCCCGCCCGAGGCTTAGCGAATGCTGCTTGCCAGTCTGCAGAGGGAACCAGCAGATGCGAACTGCTCTCCCCTTCCCTCCCCTCCCTGCCCTTCAAATAAACAGAGTTAATAAAGAGGGGAGTGAGAGCACGCGCTAAGTCGCTATTATTAATAACGTCTCAGGCTGGGTGCACGGAGCTCCAGGTGCACTTGGTGACCAGGTAATGGCCTCCAACTCCACGCATCCCGGGGCGGAAGAATTTGCCTTCGTTCACAAGCCGCACAGGTCCTGCTCAGGATGTCCGGCTCCAGCCAAGGCGTCTGCGCTCTGGGAGGAGGCGGAAGACACCGCTCCCCACCGCAGCTGGGGTGGATCGGCCACTTCAGGCCCTGGCCTGCCGCGAGGGGCTCCCCTTGTGACACCTGCTCCTTCACCCACTCGCACGGGGGGCTCCGGGGCCACCCTGACATCGTCTGCTACGTGGATGCTGCACGTGGGCATCTGGCTTTGCTAGCTGTTTGCTCCGTTTTAACATCGGAATGCAGAACGATCCCGGTGCCACGACAGGGCCCTCCTGCCCTCCACTGCACCCGGCCAGGTTACCCCACCCAAGGGTAGACACTTTCCCAGAACACCGGTGGGGAATACGAGGAACTTCCAAAGTCCTGGGGGAGTCTGTGTATCCCGCCATTCCCTTTGCATTCCACCGAGTTGAAGAAACAAACCTCGGACGACATCGTGCATCCCGGAGAGAAGGCTACAGAGAGCAGGGGGTCCCCGGCGGCTGGTGAGGCCTGCGCAGAGCAGCAGGTGCAGGGAGAGACAGCGCCGCCCCCCTGCAGAGCAGGACGCTGGGGCTACAGGGAAAAAGGGAAGCGGAGCTGGAAGATTTTTTACATAGCTTTTATTTAATAAATGTAAACTGGAAGATGTTAACACATTCCCTCACATGAAGTGAAAGCTAGGGGCCGGCGCTGCGCTTCAGCAGGTAAAACCACCCAAGTGCCGGCATCCCACATGGGCGCCGGTTCAAGTCTCTGCTTCCAAACCGGCTCCCTGCCATGGCCTGGGAAAGCAGTGGAAGATGGCCAAGTGCTTGGGCCCCTGCTCCCACATGGGAGACCTGAACAAGCTCCTGGCTCCTGGCTTCAGATCAGCCCAGCTCTGGCCGTTGCAGCCATCTGGGGAGTGAACCAGCAGATGGAAGGCCTCCCTCTGCCTTTGCCTCTGCCTCTCTGTAACTCTGCCTTTCAAATAAAAAATAAATACATGTTAAAAAAAAAAAAAGACAGAAAACTGGCAGCTCTGTGAGAGCTGTTCACGACCTAGCGGCAAGTCTACACAGAGAAAACAGAAACTGAAAAGGGGAGGCAGTGGTTGCGTCCCAGGAAGAACACGTGTGTAAGAAGGAGAGCCAGGCGTCAGTGTGTGCATGGCGGTTCCCGCCGTCACACGAGCGCTGGCGGAGCTCTAGGGGGCGTGCGGCCCGGAGAGGGGTTCCCCAGCCAGTGGTGTGCTCACGCTAAAGAAAGGTCACATGACCAGCACGTTAGTAAGAAACAGCGACGCAGTGGGTGTGGTGTGGTGGCACCAGCATACCACATCGGAGCGCCGGTTCGAGTCCCAGCTGCTCTGTTTCTGATCCAGCTCCCTGTTGGTGCACCTGGAAGGCTGTGGCTGCTGGCCTGAGGGTTTGGGCCCCTGCCACCCATGGGGGAGACCCGGACGGAGTTCCAGGCTCCTGGTTCCAGCCCAGCCAGTCCCAGCCATTGCAGCCATCTAAGGAGTGAACCAGCGGATGGAAGACCTCTCTCTCTCTCTATCTCTCTCTTTGTCTCACTCTCCGCCTCTCCCTCTCTGTCACTCTGCCTTTTAAATAAGCAAATCAAGATGGATAAGTACATAAGAAGAAGTGAGAACTCAGTGGAGGAGGACAAGCCGGCGCTGCCCCTGCAGGGAAGGCTTTGGAGCTGGGTGGGGGTGGGCTCATCTGGTGACAGTTACCAGCCAGGAAGTGCCATTTTCTTTTCTTTTCTTTCAAGATTTATTTTATTTATTTGAAAGACAGAGTTACAGAGAGAGGTAGAGACAGAGAGAGAGAGGTCTTTCCATCTGCTGGTTCACTCCCCAGATGGCCACAACGGCGGAGCTGTGCAGATCCAAAGCCAGGAGCCAGGAGATTCTTCTGGGTCTCCCACGTGGGTGCAGGGGCCCAAGGACCTGGGCCATCCTCCACTGCTTTCCCAGGCCATAGCAGAGATTGGATCGGGAGAGGAGCAGCTGGGACTCAAACCGGCGCCCATATGGGATGCCAGGGCTTTAACCTGCTGCACCACAGCACCAGCCTCAGAAGTGCTATTCTCTCTCTCTCTCTCTCCCTCTCGTCCTCCCTCCCTCCCTCCCTTTCTCCCTCCTCCCCTCCTTCTCTCTGTCAAATATGTATTTATTCATTTATTTATTTGTTTGAAAGTCAGAGTTACAGCCAGAGATGGACAGAGAGAGGTCTTCCACCTGCTGGTTCACTCCCCAAATGGCTGCAGTGACCAGGGCTGGAACAGGCTGAAGCCAGGAGCCAGGAGCTTCTTCCAGGTCTCTCATGTGGGTGCAGGGGCCCAAGGACTTGGGCCATCTTCCACTGCTTTCCCAGGCCATTAGCAGGGAGTTGGATGTGAAGTGGAGCAGCTGGGTCTCGAATCAGTGCCCATGTGGGTTGCCGGAGTCACAGATGGCAGCTGAACCTGCTGTTCCATGGCCCTGGCCCCAGCTCCAGTTTCCTTTTTTTTTTTTAAATTTATTATTTTTTTTTTTTTTTTATTTTTGACAGGCAGAGTGGACAGTGAGAGAGAGACAGAGAGAAAGGTCTTCCTTTGCCGTTGGTTCACCCTCCAATGGCTGCCGTGGGATCACCGCGCTGATCCCAAGCCAGGAGCCAGGTGCTTCTCCTGGTCTCCCATGCGGGTGCAGGGCCCAAGCACTTGGGCCATCCTCCACTGCCTTCCCGGGCCACAGCAGAGAGCTGGCCTGGAAGAGGGGCAACCGGGACAGAATCCGGCGCCCCGACCGGGACTAGAACCCGGTGTGCCGGTGCCGCAAGGCAGAGGATTAGCCTGTTGAGCCACGGCGCCAGCCCTCCGTTTCCTTTTAAATCTACTTTTCTTTAAAGCCGGTTCTTTGGTTAAAGTGAAAATGCATTTTTTCCCACGTAAGCCCAGTTCCGCTGCCAGGCAGACAGGAACCCTTGGGGAGCCCCGCAGGGCCCTCTCCTTGCCTCTTCCACCCCCGGGGCGGTGCCGTTCCTGGCGCAGCCGCCCACGCCAGAGGACACGGTGGTGGCTGCAGCAGCCTGGGTGGCCCTGAATGCCTGGTGCATTTGGGACCTCAGCCGTCAGAGACCCCAGCCTCCCTCCCGGGTGAGGGGAGGTCTCGGGGAGGGCCGCTGTGACCAGCTGCCCGTCAGCGCTCATAGCCCCGTCGGCCACGTCACGGGCTGAGAGGGGGTCAGAGGGACAGAGGAAGAGGGGCATCCTGAGGCCTCGGCACACGGGGAGGCCCCCCCCGCTGTGTGTACGTGCAGCATGGAGGCTATCACCCCCTGGATCTTCAGGGGACGGGGCGTGGGGCCGCCAGGGTGCAGGTTCTCAGCACGGGGACAGGAAGCAGACCCTGGCCCAGCCCCTGCTGGACTGGGCATGCACACTGGGCTGCTCGGCTCTCTGTGCCTCTCGATGCTGACCACGCAGCAGCGTCCGCCTCTCTCAGGCTGCGGACACGAACGGGGTCACAGTCAGGGGCCTGGTCGGGGTCACGGTCAGGGTCAGGGTCATGGCCTTTCACCTCCTGAAGCACTAGCCGTGGGATCTCACACAGCCCCGTGCCTTCCCCCTTCCTGTGTGAAGCAGCTGGCCCCAGTGACCCCAGAGTGGGCTGGGTGGACCGCTCTCTCCCACAGGTAGGCACACGGTGGACGGGACTGGAACCCACGCCCTCCTCCGGCTCCTCCCCTGTGCTTCCCAGCCCAGCACCACGCCCAGGCGCTGCTGCCAGGGCTTTGGCCCTGCCTGGGGTCAGTAGGATGATTGACAGCAAAGCAAGCAGGACAGGCGGCCGTCTGCCCCGCCCTCTCCGCTCCTCCCACCCTGCCCGATCCGCACGGCTGTCGGAGCAGCAACCGTGTTAAAGTTTCTGTTCAAATAAACACGAGCAGCAAAGTGCTGTCGTGGCTTCACCAGTAATTTCAAGCCCCGAGAACTGTGTGGGTTGTTTTTCATGAACGAAAACTGAGATTAAAATCACTGATTCTCCAGAGACCCAGGCATGAAGCAAAGAGGATCCTTAGCACGCTTCCTTTGCACGTCTTCACGCTGAGAAATAAGAGCACAGGACACCGAGGAGCAAGCGATCCTGAGCAGCTCACTGGGGGGCGAGAAGCCTGCACCCCAACAGACACCTCACGGTCGAGGGCCGGACCTGGAGCCGGACTGCACCTGCCACTCAGCTGACTGGTGTCTGGGCACCTGCAGGAAGAATTTTTGTAAAAAAATATTTCATTTATTTATTTGAGAGGTCGAGTTACAGACAGAGGGAGAGACAAAGAGAAAGGTCATCATCTGTTGGTTCAGTCCCCAAATGGCTGGAGCTGGGCCAATCCGAAGCCAGGAGCCAGGAGCTTCTTCCGGGTCTCCCACGCGGGTGCAGCGGCCCAAGCACTTGGGCCATCCTCCACTGCTTTCCCAGGCCACAGCAGAGAGCTGGATCGGAAGAGGGGCAGCCTGGGCTTGAACCAGCGCCCATATGAGATGCTGGCACTGCAGGTGGAGAATTAACCTACCGTGCCATAGCGCCGGCCCAGGAAGGACTTTGAAGAGACATGGCTCCAGTGTCAGAGGGGACACAAGCCAGCAGCCTCGGGGGCTGGCAGCGCTGCTGTCCATGCCGGCTGGGAGACCACGTTTGGGAGTTCACACTGATCACAAGTTCTGGGTTACAGAGAAACGCGGCCCACTCCCCATCTGTCGGTGCCTGTGCAGAGACCACAGGAAACCAGATTTCCACAGGCAGCTCGGAGACCTGCCCTGCGACCGCTGGAGCCTCCACGGCGGAGACGGCGGCTCAGGCAACGCGTGTTCTCCTGTCCAGAGAGCACACCACCACACCCCAGCCCCATGCTGCTGCCTCTGGGGCTGTCAGTCTGTCCCCAGGGGTCTCAGTCTGGGTGGACAAGCGAGCAGCTCCTCGGGGGCCAGTGTGAGCGCCGAGAGAGGGGATGAGGAAGGCGAGGGGAGCGGGCGTCCGAGCGCGATCAAAGAGCACGACACGGGCGGCAAGAACATTCTAGACAGCAGGGATCGGGGATCAGAGGGCAGCCCACGGGAGGCACAGGAAATACAGGTTCTGCCGCTGAAGGATCCTGGGGCCAGCCCAAGGAGGGTGCCGCCCCAGCAACTCTGGGCCTGTGGGAACGGTGACCCTCCACGCGGAGGTGTCAACGGAATGTTCTGGAAGGCCTTGCGGAAGGTGAGACAAGCTGGTAGTTCGCAAGCCCCGCCCTGTGATCCCCTAGTCAGGTTTGACCCGGGGTTTGTCACTCAGGGTCCCCGAGGGCCCCCGTCTCCCCAGAGCCTTTCTCACACAGGACACCATGAACCCAAGGTCCCACGTCTGCACATCAGCTGTTTCTGGGGCAGCGCCCGCGAGGGCCCCCAGCTGCGAACCCCTCACTTCGAGCCTGGGGTCTGCAGTTGCCCACACTCTGCCTCTGGGGCAGCTGCTAGTGCCTTGGCAGCGCGGTGATGTGCCCCAGGTGACCGACTGCCCGGGGCGGCCGCAGCTGGGCTGGGCTGGGCGGAGCTTCTGCTTCGGCTTGGATGTGGCTGGAGAGCCTCTGGCGGTGGTTTCGCCGCCGAGCTGAGCCGGACGGGCGCCGGCACGTCCCACCGTGGTAGATTCTTTCCAGGGATAACCCCTTGCCCGTTCTTGTGCCCTCCTTCCGGGAGGAGGAGAGGGCCCTGTTTCTCCACCCCGGGGATCTGGGCTGCCCTGGGAGTGACTTCACTGAGGGTAGCAGGGGTCACGTTCTGGGCCCCGCACATCAGGACGTTAGGGGCTGGGCGGAGTCCGCATGGGCTGCTGTGTGAAGCTGTGGACCACCCAAAGGGGAAAGAGAGGGGCCGTCCGGCTTCCAGCTCTCCTCCGCCCTGTGAGGCCCGAGCTGGCGACTGAAGCCACCCAAAGCCGCCAGCCCCAGCCAGCGCCAGGAGCAGCAGAGCAGCCCCCGGCCCAGGACCCTCCCCGCGGCTGAGCCCCTGCCCTGAGCGGTTCAGCACACAGCAGCAAACACCTGACTCACCCGGCCTTGGCCTTCCGCTTCCTTCCATGGAGCCAGTGCTGATGTCTTTCCCCAGTCTTCAAGTTAGGACGCTGACACCTGTGGGTGACAGCGCCAACCCACCCACCTGGCGCAAACAAAGGCTCTATTGTCTCCTAAGAGAACTCCAGGTGGGGGCAGGGGCAGGCCTGGCCAATGGTCCAGACCCTGTCTTTCCGGTGTGACGCCGTGTCTTGGGCAACTTCCTGTGGCGGACGGGTGATGCCGGTGTAGCGACAGCAGCAGAGCGGGAACACGTCTGTGCTCTCCCAACCCCGTCCCCCGCGGGAGGCCTGACCGGGCTCACGGGCTCGAGCCTGCTCTGCGCCCACCCCTGGAAAGAGGAACCCAGGGCAGCTGTGTGAAGCAGCACTCACCCAGAGCCTCACGTCGGGTGGACGCTGGGAGCAGGCGGGCTCTGCCAGCAGGGATGAGGGGGCGAAGACACAGCAGCCCCCTGTGGCCGTGTGCAACCCCACCAAAGCCACCGGCTTCTGGCAGAGGACCCACACATTCTTGGGGGCAGGGGGAGATCGGGGGAGAACTTGAAGAGCTGTGTGCCTTAGCACGCTTGCGTTCAAGGAACCGTCAGTAGGGCTGTAACCCAACCATCAGTAGGGCTGTAACCCAACCATCAGTAGGGCTGTAACCCAACCATCAGTAGGGCTGTAACCCAGCAGGTACTGTCCTGTAGCAGGTAAAGCTGCTCGCATACCACATGGGTGCTGGTTCGAGTCCTGGCTGCTCCACTTCCAGTGCAGCTCTCTGCTATGGCCTGGGAAAGCAGGGGAGGATAGGCCAAGCGCTGGGGCCCCTGCACCCACATCGGGGATCTGGATCTAGCTCCTGGCTCCTGGCTTTGGCCTGGCCCAGCGCTGGCCACTTCAGCTATCTGGGGGAGCTAGCCAGCTGAGAGATCTGTCTCTCTGGCGCGCTCTCTCTCTTTCAAATAAGTAAGTGTCTACATAGGAAGTTTTTTAGAGGTGTTGTTATTCATGGACCAGCGACCAGAGACCTGGGTGGGGGGTTCTGTCAAGGGGAGTCCCATGAGAACTACAGACCGAGGGCAGCCTCGGTGGTCCCCACGTGGGGTGGTGGTTGTCGGCTCCAGTCGCCGGCAGAACCCAGGGTCAGGCCGGGTCAGCGGTCAGTCTGTCACCATTCCCAGAGCTCATTCCTGGTCCCCTGCGTCTGGCCCCACAGCGGCCAACCCAGTCTCCCTTCCGGAAGCAGGCAGGAGCTCCTCCTAGGAGCCTTGCTGGAGGCACACAGCGCCCGGGACCCCCGGGGGCGGCCAGGACAGGCTGGCCCTGGCGCTGTGGGGCTGTGAGACGTCCTCCCGCCTGCCCTGGAGAACAGAAAGGCGCTGTGGGCTAGGGGCGGCGTCGCTGTGTGCGTGGCTGACCCTGAGCCGCCGCCCTGGGACCTGGGGCCCTGCCCCGCTCTGCTCCTCTCCCCTCAGGCCAGGGACAGGGGTGGGGGGGAGGGCTAGGGGCGGCCTGCAGGCCCTGAGCAGACGCTCCCCTGCAGGTCTAAGGGCGGATTCCCTGGGCAGGCGTCTTGATCGTGGCTCTGGGGACCGAGGCCAGCAGGCCAGGACTAGGGGCTGACCCAAGCTCCCAGCCCCTGTCCGCGCATCCCCCGCCCCGGAAAGGCCCACCTGCGCGGGGGGCGGAGCCAGGGGGCGGGCCGGGAGGAGACCCGGACCCACCCCGAGGGACCCCGCCCCGCGTCCCCGCCACGGGGGCTGGAGGCCAAAAGCTGCTCGGCCCGGGAGGAGCGCGTGGGACCCCGCAGAAGGACCCCCGTCTCGCCGCCCCGGCCCCCCGGCGCTCACTCTCCCGCCCCACCCGGCGCCCGCCCAGAGACGCGGAAGCAACAGGGAGCCGCTGGGCCGCCGGCGCGGCGCTCGGGGTCGGGCCGGGCCGGCCAGGCCGCGCGGGAGGCGAGCGCGGCCCTTGGGTGCCGGGGCGGGGGCGCGGGCGCGGGGCGCATGCTCACAGCGGCCGTGACGCGCGCCCCGAGCAGGAGGGGCCGCAGGCCGGGCCGAGAGGCGCGGCGGGCGCGGAGGCGGAGACGCGCGCAGAGCAGCGGCGCGCAGGGGAGCAGCGCGCAGGCTCCGGCGCCGTGCGCTCCAGCGGCCGCCGAGCGGCCAGCCGACCGGGAGCAGGCGCCTGGGCGCGGGCTCGGCCGCCGAGCGGCTCCCTCCGCGCCCAGCCGCCGCCGGGCGGGCCGGGCATGAGCGCCGGGGGGCCGCGGCCGCCCCCAGCACCGCCCGGCGCGCCCGGGCCGTGACCTGAGCGGGGGGCGCAGGGCGCAGGGCGCCGAGCGGCGGAGCCATGGACTGCAGCCGGCTGCGGACGCTCGTGCACAGATACGTGAGTGCCGCGGGCGCGGGCGGCGGGGTGCTGGGGGGCTGCCCGGAGCCCGCAGCCCCGCGCTTGCCACGGGGTCCCCGGTGCCCGCCTCGCCCCGGCCTCAGCGTCGGGGCCGGGGAGGGCGGTCCCGGCCAGGGGCGCCCGCGCGGGAGCCGGCGGCTCTGCTTTTTAAAAAAAACTCCGCGGTGGCGGTGTGTGTGTGGGTGGGGGAATCCAGAGTGAAGTTCTGAGCCGGGTCCGAGGAGCGGGGTGCGGGGTCCCCCCGGAGCCCGCCGCGGGACGCCGCCGCCGAGGGAGCGAGGGGCGAGGTCCCGGGGAGGACTTGCAGGGGGGGTCGCCGGCCGGTGGCGCCGAGACTGTCCGAGCGCCGCCGTGGCCGCGCACAGGATCCACTGGGAAGAGGGCACCGTCCCGGGACCCGTGCGGCCTTGGTGTTCCCGAGCTTTCCCTGCCCGCTCTGGCCCGACTCCCCCGGGGGGCAGGGCACAGGTGCGCCCGGGCGTGGGGGCCGGAGCGAGCTGGCCCCTGGTGTTGCCGGGACAGACCTGACACCCGGTGGCAGCCTGGTCTCTCTGAGGCGGGTAGCGACTGTAGGTGGCTGGGTGTGTGAGGAGTCGCTCTGTTATCACCCGGGCGGGCGGCTCAGGAGGTGCGGGGTCCAGGGGGCCGGTGGAGCGAGCCGCAGGTCGTCCTGGACATTTCCATTCCCTGCCTGGCCGGACGCGGACAGGAGCCAGGCTCCAGGAAGCAGGCAGGGCCGTGTCCCTGAGAGGTGAAGGGTGGACAGGTCACTGCCCAGGGCTCACCTTCCGGCCAGTTCCCATCCGCTCCGACCTCGCCCCCGCAGAAGTTTTATGTGTTCAGGGTTCTCTCCCGTTTGCCCCGTGCTGACTGCTCCCTCCTGAACTTTTCCAGAAACAAGCCCCGATGTCTGTGATTCTGTTTTCTCGCTCCACGACTTTACTGATGTATTTTGGCCACGTGCTTGGTTGGCGACGTCACCGTGTTCGCCTGTGGGACCCTTCTTTTCCATGTTGCAGCTCGGGTCCGTGCTGTGGAGTTAGCTGGAGTTGTCAAGGACTCGAGTTGCGTGTCCAGGTTTCCTTGTGTGACTTTGTGTGCTCTGCCTGCCCGGGGTACACGCAGTGAGCACGCCTGGCACACAGGGCTCTCTGGTTGCTTCTGGTCCGGGTGGGACGCCACAGCAGGGGTCTCACCTCCAGGGACCAAGCAGCAAACCAGTGAGGGTGGTGGGTTAGGCCGGGGCTCCTGACGCTGCCCTGGGTGGGTGCGGGCCCTGGGGGGACGTGGTTTCCGTGGCGCTCGGACGCCGTGGGGTCGCTGGTCTGCCGGGAGCTGTGTGTCCTCCGGCTGGAACTTTCCTAACTGTTGTCAAGAGCGGAGTAAAGTCAGCGTTACCTCCCTTTAGAGACAAGAGGTGGGAGACGGGGATCCAGGTGCAGCCGGGCTGGCCCCGAGGGCTGACCCCAGCCCTGAAGCCGGGACCCTCGGCTGCACTGCGCCCGCTTCCTCACCTGGGGACGGTAGCTGTGCCCATTCTCCGAGTGGCTGTGAGGGTTCAGGGAGTCCACACAGGGAAAGAGGAAGTGACCTCTGTCACTCGGGCCCTGGGCGGTGGGGCGAGAGTGACCCCAAACAGAGCAGGGGCCGCTGGGGGCAGGAACAGCTCGGGGGCACACCGAGCCGTGCCGGCCCCGGTGGGCTCTCTGAATCTTTCAGTGGGGGTGTTGTGGGCCAGTGCAGTGGCTGCGGCTCCAGGGAGGGCGCCCCGGTGTGGCCCCACCCGGCCTCCTCCCTGCAAGCCCCGCAGTTGGGGTGTGATTCTCCCGCGTGTGTGGGTCCGGGCACCTGGGCCACCGTCCAGCCTGCAGGGCGCCAGCTTGCCCACGTTTCCTGCTGATTTCTGTCTCGCGGAGTTTTGCTTCCCAGCCTGCCCAAGGCGTCCTTGCCGCCGGGAGCTGTTCAGATCGTCTTTGTCCCAGGAGAGCACGCGTTTTTGGGCCCCAAGAAGCTCAGCATTACCGTGACAGAGCGCCTTCAGCCTGAGGTGCCGAGCCGTTGACGCGCCCACGTGTGTCCCTGCCCGTTTCCTTCCCAGCCGTGACCCTCAGTGCCCAGGGGTCCTGTGACGCTAGCACTGGGCCCTAGGCCGCCTACGCGCCATCGCTGGCTTTGGAAACGGAAGCGCTGGTTTGCATTTGATGGCATGGCAGGGCCTTCCTGTTGTTGGCACCCAGAGTCCACACTCCAGGACACGCGTTCTGACCACGCAGCCACGGAGGCCGAGGCGTGGGAGGCCACAGGCTCCACGGCAGCTCGCCCGTGACCGGCAGGTGCGGCCGTGCTCAGCCGTGGGGCCCTGCCCGCCTGTATAATTTCACCTCTGTGTCATAGCTTTTATTGAGTTAAACGCCTTCCCTGGGCACTGGTGAATGTTTGATCTCCAGATGCCTTTATTTCACGCCAGAGGGTACGTTCTGTAACCCCGGGCAGGAAGTTTGTGTGACGGCTGCATTCGGTGGGTGGGACCTGTGCGGCAGTCCCCAGGCGGTCGAAACTGCTGGGGATCCGGGCTTAGGTCCCGGGCTGCCCCGCACAGGAACGGGGCAGGCAGACGTGGTGCGACCTACACCATGAAGGGCCCGAAAGAGAGCTGGCCGGGGGGTGTGAGCTCTGGGGCAGCCAGGTTGCAGGCCATGCGGCAGCGTCTCACACAGGAGCTGGCGTGTGGGTGTCCGGCAGTGTCCAGCCGCCAGGAGCGGCAGGTGTATCACCTCTGTGGCCGGGGCCTCCCCTGGCTGGCTGGCCTGCGTGGCCCACTGCACCCCCTTCCCTGCCTTGATGCCCTCCCCGTGGGGGCCTCAGCCACCTTCTGTGGGTCACGGAGCCGCCGCTGTGCTGTCCCTGCCGCTTCTCCCCTGTGCTGGGAGCAGCCCCTGGTGCAGGCTCCGTGCTGGGTGAGCGTCCCCAGAGCGAAGGACCGAGCCTTGGGTCACCACTGCTCCTGAGGCGTCGGGGTTCCTTGGGTCACTGTGCCAGGGCCTCCTGTGCCGGCGTCCCAAGGGCTCGAGTGGTTGGTGTTTCCACACCGTGCGTGTTTGTTAGGAGATGCATCACACACGGGTGGTGCCTGTCCCGTCTCGTAACTGTGCCCATCTCAACACTCCGCGTTTCCTTATGGTGGAAGCGCCCAAGTCCTGTCTCCTAGTTTTTTGTTTTTTAATAGATAAATACACGTGCTTATCTGCAGGGACCCTGCGTTCAGTCTCTCAAGCTCATGGTTGATGTCACTCCAGACTCTCTGTCCTCTGTCCATTTCATGGGGTGGTGAAGCCGGGGCAGAGGGCTGGCCTGGGGCAGTGGCCGAGACCGGCCCCCACCCCCAGGGGCACAGAAGCCTCTGTGGGCAGCATCACTCTGTGTCCTGGCAGGGCCTTGTCTCGGACCGCGGGCCAGAGCTGGGTCGTGCACTGGGTTTGTTTCCTTCAGTCTCCCGTCCACTGCCTGGGGCCCAGGGCCCAGGACCCAGGAGGGAGCGAGCGGCGGCAGAGTCCCTCTCCAGGCCCTTGGGAGAGCGAGAGGGCTCGAAAGACTGCGAGTGATGGGGTCTGCGGTGACACGGTCTCGGGGACACCTGGCCCGCGTGGGTCCGGGCACGGTCTTCCTGGTTCTCAGAGCGGCCTGGTGCTCGCTGTGGCCGGCTTGCTGGGGAGCTGCTGGCCAGGCTCTGTGCACAGGGGGTGCCCGTGGACGCCGTGCCTCCCAGCCTTTCAGTTGTCTGACCTGCAGGTGACTGCTGTCGCCGGGGAGCATCCAGGCTGCGTCGCCCGAGCGCGGCCCCCACCCCACTGCTGCGAGGAGGAGGGGGCTCGCGGGGCGTGCGGCTGAGGGTGGACTTGGTGTCGCCCTGTTCTGCTTCTGCGAGTGGCCGGGGTCTCCTCGTTTGTAACTCCCAGGGCCGTGGCAGCAGACCAGGGGGCTTCCGTTTAGGCCCCTCACGGCCCTGACCCCAGGGAGGGACACTGCGGGTGGGTGCTTTGGGGACTGACAGGAAAAGCCGTGCGAGGCCGGGAGCTGGCAGCTGGGTTTGGGGCTCTCCCGTCACCTGCCAGCACGAGGCCCCCGGGAGCCCGAACGTCCAGTCCCTGGGACCCGGTTCCTTGTTCTGGAGTGCAGGGGGGCCTGGATTTCTGTGAGTGGAAGTTGTGTGTTCTCTGTGCTCACGCCAAGGAATTTGTCAGAGAGGGGTGGGGAGAGAGGGACTCTTCCATCCACTGGTTCCCTCCCCAAATGCCTACAATGGCCGGGGCTGGGCCAGCTGAAGCCAGGAGCCCAGAACTCCATCCGGGTCTCCCACGTGGGGGCAGGGGCCCAGGCACGTGGGCCGTCCTCTGCTGCTTTCCCTGGACGTTAGTAGGGAGCTGGATGGGAAGTGGAGCAGCCGGGACTTGAACCAGTGCCCATAGGGGGTGCGGGCACTGCCGGTGGCGGTACCTACCGTGCCACATTGCCGGCCCACTGTGACTTGTTCCCTCACCCTCCAGGCCTGTAGCTCGCCCAGCTGCACATTGTCCGGGGAGAGGCGGCTCTGCTGGCCATGCCATTGGCGCCCGTGGGAGCCCGAGTGGCCATCCTCCACCCTACTCTGGTTTTCTGTTGGAAAATATTCCCCATTTCTTGGTGGTTTCTGTTTTCTCTGTCAGGGGTTTTGGAGCCAGACCCTGTCATGGAAGGTTTGCGGTGTAGACTTGTGCCGTGCCTTGCTGGTGTCGCCGTCTCCTCTGGCGTGGCTGCAGGAGGTAGCATCACCCGGCGGCTGGGCTGGGCTGGGGCCCGTTGGGAGCTCTGTGTGGTTGTGTGCCTTGCCAGCGAAAGATTCAACCGAGACAGGGTCGCCCCCGGCACGGGGCCTCAGCGCCACTCACGCGGCTCCCGCCCAGGTGTCCCGGTGAGGGTCTCCGTGACGCCCCCCGGCCCCTCCCGGCAGGCAGCAGTGAAATAAGGCCTGTGCTCCTGGTGTGGGGGGGGGGTCCGGGGAGCTGGCGCACAGGAGAATCAGCCCGTTGTGAGAATAGCCCGGGAGGGCTGGCCGGGGCTCGTGTTTCTCCTGTGACTAGGTAATTGTTTGGGCTCAGAAAAGGGAGCGAAATAAGATCATTTTTCCTGGTTGGAAGATAAGCAAAGATCTTAAACAGAAGCTCTGGTGCCTGCGAGAAAGACTGATTTGGGCCTAGGCCAGTGGTTACGCATTCAACAGGTGGAGGGGAGGGGGCAGGGCGGCCTCTCTGTCCTGCACCTGCCCCTCCCCCGACTGGAAAACAGAGGCCCAGTTGGGGCCAGGTGGAGGAGCCGTGGCCAGGCCCCTGGGGCACTGCTGTTGCCTGGAGCTGGTGGGCGGGTCCTGTGCCTGGGGTTTGCTCCCCCCCCCACCCGGTGGAGCAGTGAGAGATGCTGGGGTCAGAGCGGGCCCTGGACCTGACCCTGACCCTGACCCCTGACCCCGGCCGTGGTTTCATCCTGTACAGCCTGCTCGGTGGTCAGGCGCCCCCTCTGCCCAGAGCAGCCCCAGTCCCTCCCTGCCTGGTGCTCCGGCTTGGTGAGTGTCACTCACAGAATCTCCCCGGCTCTGGTCAGCTACGTGGCCGCTCTCCCTGTGTAGGCGTGGTGGACCACAGCCGTGGGCTCACCTGCCCGTGCTGCCTTGCCGTGGGGAGCCCTGCTGCTACTCGGGCCTCTGGGAACGGCAGCGTCCACACCGTGAGGGGAAGGCAGTGGGCGTGACTCACCCCCGCTGTCGTGCGCCACCTCCCGTGCCTGTGCAATCAGGGTCTGGCCCACTGGTGGACGGGACGCTGTGGACATGGCCCCTGGCTGTGGAGCTGGCTGCCCAGGATGACCCATGAGGCCTCGGCACTGAGCCCGCCTTCCACGGATGCTTAGTGCTGCCCCCCTTCCCAGAGCCAGGGGGGGCCGGCCCGCCCCAGCCTGTCAGTGGGGACCCCGTCCTGTAACCTCATTCGGTGTGGTCACCTCCAGTGCCCAGGGTACAGCAGCAGCCGTGAGGTTTCAGGGACCCGGGCTGGCCAGCACGCCTGGGTCAGGGCAGCCCCGGGCACGCAGGAGCATCCGGGGGAGGTTGGAGAGCAGGTTCAGTTTGCTTCCTGTGCCTATCACCCAGATCACAGACACGGGCCGCGCAGAACCTGGAAAACACGAGATGAGGCGGATCCTGGAGGGAGGTTTTCTAAAACGCGGATGCAGAGTTTGGGGGCCTGGCCCCGTCCTGCACAAGGAGCACTCCCGCCTGGCTGGGGTCCGGGCCCCTGCGTGTGCCTGTGTTTCTACCTCCTCCTCCCTGAAGGGAGCTGGTTCCAGGCCAGTGCCACAGTGTTGCCTTGGGTTTTGTGTTATGATCCAAATACCAGGCATCTGGCTTATCCACAAGACAGATGTTACAGCCTCGTCACAAAACTGGATTGGGCGGCTGCTCGGGGAGGCCAGGGCTGCTGGCCCGCGAGGCCATTCCTGTTTGCAGGGCCCCTTGGCCGCCTCCGTAGGGGCTGACACTGTGGTGCCGCTAGCCGACTGGCCGGGGGTCCAGAGCAGAGGTGGGTGGGGCGGGCAGTGAGCTCCCTGCCTGCCACCTCCCTCGCTGGGTGTGAAGTTGAGCAGAGACCAGAGGGCGTCATGACCTCCCCCCGGGGCTGGGCGTGGTGTTTACGGCTGCTGGGAGAATTCCAGCCCCTTCACTGGCTTGGACGCACTGTGGGGCCAGAGGGGCCTGTGCAGGACAGAGACCCCCAGCCACTGTGGCTGTGAGCACCCGAGGCCAAGGACTCACCTGCGACAGCCCCTGGGTTCTGGACGGGGCTGGTGTGTGCATGTACACGTTTCTGTGTGTGTATGTGTTTCTGTGGGCATGTGTTTGAGCGTGCATAGTTCTGTGTGTGCACGTGCATGTTTCTGTGTGCATGTGTGTGTTTCTTGTGTGTATGTGTTTGTGTGTGTATGTGTGTGTATGTGGTTGTGTGTGCATGCATGTTTCTATGTGTGTGCACCTGTGTGCATATGCACGTTTCTGTGTGCAGGTAGTTTTCTGTGTGTGATGCACGTTTCTGTGTGCGTGTGTCCATGTGTGTGTGTAGTGTCTCTGTGTGCGTGTGCCTGTGTGTGCGTGCGTCCGTGTGTGCCCACTGCAGTGTGGGAGCAGCCCTATGTGTCCCTTGTGCCTGCTGGACGCTGTGCTTCTCAAGACCGCGTGGAGGAGGCGGCCGCTCCCCCTGTTCAGTAATCCCCCTGCCTCCGGGAAAGAGGATTTCCTCTGACCTGTTTTCTGCAGAGGATTAGGGGTGGTGGGGCCCGGCTGTGAGGCTGTCGCTGGACCTGGGCGTGGTCTTCAGGGGTGCGTGCGAACGGCACACATTCACGCTGGCGCGGGAGGTGTGGGATTCTGGGGTCAGATAAAGAAAGCGTGATGGAGGCGCTGACCTCATTTAGGTGAACACAGATAAACGTTCGGTAATCCTGGGGCCGGCGCTGTGGCGCAGCGGGATTAAGCTGCCTCCTGCAGTGCCGGCATCCCAAATGGGTGCTGGTTCAAGTCCTGGCTGCTCCTCTTCCGATCCAGCTCTCTGCTATGGCCTGGGAAAGCAGTAGAAGATGGCCCAAGTGCTTGGGCCCCTGCACCCATGTGGGAGACCAGGAGGAAGCTCCTGGCTCTGGCCTGGCCTGGCCTGGCTTTTGTGGCCGTTTGGGGAGTGAACCAGCGGATGGAAGCCCTCTCTCTGTCTCTCCCTCTGTAACTCTGCCTCTCAAATAAACAAAGCAGCCTTTATAACAGTTAGGTGATGCCGAGGCCCACGTCTGTTTTCCCTGAGCTGAAGCCGTGCTGTCGCGATTCTTGCAGAGAAAGGCGCGTGGTGCACATGCTGGGTGCTGCGTGTCTGACTCGTGTGTGCATTTTGGACCTGCCTGTGCCGCCCTGGAGGCCGTGGGAAGGACAGAGCCTGGGCGAGCCTGTGGCACGCCGCGTGTCAGGTGCTAGGGACCCGCTGCGGGGAGGGGGTGAGGAGTGGGGAAGGCACTCGGGGGCCCCGGGGCCTGTGGCACGCTGGGTTTTGGGTGCTCGGGACCCACGGCAGGGAGGGGGGAGTGGGGAAGGCACTCGGGGGCGCTGGGGCCTGTGGCACCCTGGGTGTCGGGTGCTCGGGACCCACAGCAGGGAGGGGGGAGTGGGGAAGGCACTTGGGGGTGCTGGGGGCTGTGGCACGCTGGGTGTCAGGTGCTCTGGACCCATGGCAGCGAGGGGGTGAGGAGTGGGGGAGGCGCTCGGGGGCCCCGGGGCCTGTGGCCGGTGGGGAGGGGCGGCCGCCACACGTGGTGTTGACCAGGAGCACTTGTCTGCTGCCCTCAAGTCTAAGCTGTGGAATATCTGTGTTGATTTTTGATGGCACTGGATTTGTTTTAAATTATACGGCTAAAAGAGGAAAACAGAACAGATAAGCTGGAGTGATTTTTAAAAAAGATTTATTTATTTATTTGAAAGAGTAACAGAGAGGGAAAGGCAGAGAGCAAGAGAGAGAGAGAGGGAGAGGGAGAGGGAGAGAGAGAGGTCTTCCATCTGCTGGTTCACTCCCCAAATGGCCGCAATGCCCAGGGCTGGGCCAGGCCAGAACCAGGAGCTTCCTCTGGGTCTCTCACATGGGTGCAGGGGCCCGAGCACCTGGGCCATCTTCTCTGCTTTCCCAGGCGCATTCACAGGGAGCTGGATCAGAAGTGGAGCAGCTGGGACTCGAACCAGTTGCTGTATGGGCAGCCGCACTGCAGGTGGTGGCTTAACTCGCTGGCCATGACGCTGGCTCTGGCTTTAACGGTTTCCACTGTGCAGTCCAGTGGTGTTACGTACGCTTGGCCTTGTGCAGCCACGCCCACCGCCGTCTCCAGAACTTTCTATCACCTCACACTGAAACTGCTCCGCGGGCGGTTCTGAGCGGTCCATGCTGTGTCTGGTGTGGGAACACTTCCCAATGCAGGGCATGAGAGGGCGTGCTGGACCCCAGCCCCGTGTCGGGCCAGGCCTGCTCCCCTAGCCGAGTCTCGAGAAAAGTGGACGCCTGTGTCTGGGCACTCGGTTGAGCTTTACCTGCTGCTTAACATGGGCTCTGGGCTCAGGGTGGCCGGAGAGGAGCTCCCGCGGGCCCGGGGCTCAGGGTGGCCGGAGAGGAGCTCCCGCGGGCTCCGGGCTCAGGGTGGCCGGAGAGGAGCTCCCGCGGGCTCCGGGCTCAGGGTGGCCGGAGAGGAGCTCCCGCGGGCCCGGGGCTCAGGGTGGCCGGAGAGGAGCTCCCGCGGGCCCGGGGCTCAGGGTGGCCGGAGAGGAGCTCCCGCGGGCTCCGGGCTCAGGGTGGCCGGAGAGGAGCTCCCGCGGGCCCGGGGCTCAGGGTGGCCGGAGAGGAGCTCCCGCGGGCCCGGGGCTCAGGGTGGCCGGAGAGGAGCTCCCGCGGGCTCCGGGCTCAGGGTGGCCGGAGAGGAGCTCCCGTGGGCTCCGGGCTCAGGGTGGCCGGAGAGGAGCTCCCGCGGGCCCGGGGCTCAGGGTGGCCGGAGAGGAGCTCCCGCGGGCCCGGGGCTCAGGGTGGCCGGAGAGGAGCTCCCGCGGGCTCCGGGCTCAGGGTGGCCGGAGAGGAGCTCCCGCGGGCCCGGGGCTCAGGGTGGCCGGAGAGGAGCTCCCGCGGGCTCCGGGCTCAGGGTGGCCGGAGAGGAGCTCCCGTGGGCTCCGGGCTCAGGGTGGCCGGAGAGGAGCTCCCGCGGGCCCGGGGCTCAGGGTGGCCGGAGAGGAGCTCCCGCGGGCCCGGGGCTCAGGGTGGCCGGAGAGGAGCTCCCGCGGGCTCCGGGCTCAGGGTGGCCGGAGAGGAGCTCCCGCGGGCCCGGGGCTCAGGGTGGCCGGAGAGGAGCTCCCGCGGGCCCGGGGCTCAGGGTGGCCGGAGAGGAGCTCCCGCGGGCTCCGGGCTCAGGGTGGCCGGAGAGGAGCTCCCGCGGGCTCGGGGCTCAGGGTGGCCGGAGAGGAGCTCCCGTGGGCCCGGGGCTCAGGGTGGCCGGAGAGGAGCTCCCGCGGGCTCGGGGCTCAGGGTGGCCGGAGAGGAGCTCCCGCGGGCTCCGGGCTCAGGGTGGCCGGAGAGGAGCTCCCATGGGCCCGGGGCTCAGGGTGGCCGGAGAGGAGCTCCCGCGGGCTCCGGGCTCAGGGTGGCCGGAGAGGAGCTCCCGCGGGCTCGGGGCTCAGGGTGGCCGGAGAGGAGCTCCCGTGGGCCCGGGGCTCAGGGTGGCCGGAGAGGAGCTCCCGCGGGCTCGGGGCTCAGGGTGGCCGGAGAGGAGCTCCCGCGGGCTCCGGGCTCAGGGTGGCCGGAGAGGAGCTCCCATGGGCCCGGGGCTCAGGGTGGCCGGAGAGGAGCTCCCGCGGGCTCCGGGCTCAGGGTGGCCGGAGAGGAGCTCCCGCGGGCCCGGGGCTCAGGGTGGCCGGAGAGGAGCTCCCGCGGGCTCCGGGCTCAGGGTGGCCGGAGAGGAGCTCCCGCGGGCTCCGGGCTCAGGGTGGCCGGAGAGGAGCTCCCGTGGGCTCCGGGCTCAGGGTGGCCGGAGAGGAGCTCCCGCGGGCTCGGGGCTCAGGGTGGCCGGAGAGGAGCTCCCGCGGGCTCGGGGCTCAGGGTGGCCGGAGAGGAGCTCCCGCGGGCTCCGGGCTCAGGGTGGCCGGAGAGGAGCTCCCGTGGGCTCCGGGCTCAGGGTGGCCGGAGAGGAGCTCCCAGTTCTCAGAGCGCGCGATGCCTGAGCACGGAGCCCACGTGTGCCGAGAGCTGCATGCAGGTGGCAGCACCTTAGCGCGGCACAGCCCCCACGGCTGGTGGGTTCCATGAGTGATGGGCTGTCCTGGTGTGGTGACAGGTGTCCTGGTGTGGTGAGTGACAGGTGTCCTGGGTGTGGTAACAAGTGTCCTGGTGTGGTGAGTGACAGGTGTCCTGGTGTGGTGAGTGACAGGTGTCCTGGTGTGGTGAGTGACAGGTGACCTGGTGAGGTGAGTGACAGGTGACCTGGGTGTGGTGAGTGACAGGGCTGCCTTGAGCTGGACAAGCTCACGGGTGAGGTGTTCGGCCCCTCTGTTCTGCTGGTCATTTCGTCTGAATACATTTTATCTTTTTAGTTCTTCTATCACATTTATTTTGCCGTCTACTCAATTACTGGAAATAAGTTTATTAAAATTACATTTGAGTGTTTTCCTATAAATTCCTTGGTTCTGTGAGAAGTAACTTCCTATTATTTTTCCCATTATTAGTAATACATTTTGTTATTAAATTGAGAAGATTCTTTGATATATAAATTACTCTCACTTTAATACTTACTTGTTTATTTCATCTTACATGAGAGAGAGAGACAGAGAGACAGAGAGGTCTTCCGTCCACTGGTTCACCCTCCAAATGCCCACAACAGCTGGGCCTGGGCCGGACCAAGGCCAGGAGCCAGGAGCTCCATCCGGGTCTCCCAGGGGGAGCCGGGGACCCAGGAGCCTGAGCTGTCATCTGCTGCCTCCCAGGAGGCTGCGGTGGACGGGGCCGGGACTCAGCCGGAACTGACAGGAGGTGTCCCCAGCGGCATTAGCCGCTGTGCCCCACGCCCCCGCACCCTCACTTTTTGAAGCCTGGTGTGGCTTAAAAGGCCGAGCCTGCTCATCTGTGCCCGATGGTAGCTGAGTGGCCAGGTCTCCTCGGTAGCTGGCCTCGTCGAGCCCACAGCGGCTGATGGAGCAGGGAGGAGGAGGAGGAGGAGTGCGAGTGCTGGGGTCCTGTCCTGGGCCCTTGCAGAGCAGGTGGCATTGGCGTCCCCCCCACATTCAGCAGTGACCGCACACCCGGGGACAGCGTCCCGTCCAGGCGGGTGTCCCCACCGTCGCAGGGTGCTCCTGGCTCAGGCTTTGCCCCAGCCCCGCCCTAGATGGGTGCTGTGACTTTGGTCTCCTGTCTGGAGCTCCTCAGGGCTGGGTTTGGTGTAGAGAACTTAGATTTGGGTGAATGTGGTTTTACTTTCTGATGCTCCTGTCCAAGGAGGAAAGTGGGGTTTGCCTCCCATCTTGGCATAAAAAGGCCAGCGGTGATGGCCGGGCTCCCCAGGGCGGGTGCCGAGGGTTTGTTAGGGACCCAGTATGGGGCAGGGATGGGAAGCAGGCCTGGCTTGCCCAGCTGGGAGCAGTGAGCCCTGCCTGTCACCGAGGCTGTGGAGACCCCAGCCAGGCCTGTACCCCTGGGGCTCCTTCTGCGGGGGGCCGGGCAGCAGGAGACCCAGGGTGACATCCACTGGGACCCCTGGTGAGTAAGCGCCCGGCCGACATCCCACGGCCTGAATCGGGGCGTGCTGGAGGCCGAAGGGTGCGCCCAGCCCTCTGGTTCACAGACGATTCCCGACGTGTGCTCAGGTCACACCTGCCAGCCTTGTGGACAGGCACCTCAGGTTCCAGCTGAGAGCCAGCGCGGCCGCACACACAGCACCCAGCGTGGCTGTGGGCCGAGGCTGGCCGTGGGGGGCTCGCCCTGCACGAGCGTCACTCCTGCACGCACAGGGGTTCCGCGGTCAGCTCTGAATGGCCGCAGCGGGCACCTGCTAACGCTAGGTGGAACTGGGTGATGGAGGGCAAGACAAGCCCCCAGGATTCCTCTTTCCTGCCTCCAGCCCTGCAGGGCCGCAGGTCTCCAAGTTGTAACTACCAGTCCATCAGCCAAAACCCAGAGGCAGGATTCGGCTTCGGGGGAGGGGCTGGCCCGGAGCCCCTGCACAGGTGGGTGCTGTGCACATGGAGCCGGGCCCAGCGTGGAGTGTGTCCCACAGGTGCGGGTGTGGACGCGGAGGGGAGCAGGCCGGCTCTGTTGTTGGCGAGGTCAGACAACAAGGAACACGGACACTCGGGTCACCTCCTGCCACAGAGCTCAGGTCCCTGGAGCTGCCCCAGCCCCTCCGTGGGAGCGGCCGACCTGTCCCCTGGGGGCCGAGCCCTTCACTCACACAGGGGCTCGGAGGCAGGGGTCAGGCGGGCAGCAGGGGGCCACACGGACCCTGCCTCCTCTGAAACAGACCTGAGCAGCAGCTGTGAGACTCTGGCTCACGGAAGTGGCTTGGAGAAGGCGGGAAGGACGTCGTCCCGAGTTGTTCCTCCTTGGAAGTAAGGGATCGGAGGGGAGGCCGGTGGGCGGCTCGCGGCTCCAACCAGAAGGCAAGAAGAAGAGCTGCCAGCAGTGCAGGGGGCCGCGGGGCCGTCCTCCCCCCCCTCCATTCCCCCCCCCCCCCCCCCCCCCGCCTTTCTGGTGCTCTGGGGCTCTGACCCAGCACTCAGGAGCGTCTGCAGGCTTGGGGCCAGGAAGTGAGATCCTGGTCCTCATGGGTAGGCGGGCCGATTTTTTTTTTTTTTTTTTAATTTGATGGACAAGGGAAGGGAAGTGGATCCCATCTGCTTGTTCGCTCACTCCCCAGATGCCCACCGTGGCCAGGGCTGCGCCTGGCTGGAGCTGAGAACTGGGAGCCCGGTCCAGGTCTCCTGTGGGGGTGGAGGAGCCCGGCAAGGGGGCTGTCACCTGCTGCCCCCCAGGGCTCCCCCCGGCAGGAAGCTGCAGTCAGGAGCCAGAGCGGGGACTGAAACCCAGGCTCTCATGAGGGGCAGGGGCGTATAACCAGGGTCGGCCTCTAGGCTAAGCGCCTACCCCTGCCGTCTGTGTTTCTACCTCGTGGCCCTTCCTCTGTGCCCAGGTGCTCAGTGTGCGTGGGGACGGCCCCCGTGTGCCCGTGTCTGTCCCAGGGTGGTCTGCACGTGCCTGGTGCCCGGCCTGTGTGTGCAGCCACCGCGTGTGGGCGGTTTTCCCTGACGTCACACAGGAGGTTCCGGGGTAACCAGAGGCGTCCGCGGAAGGTCCTCCAGGGCCTCTGCCCCATAGCTCAGGACAGTGGGTGGCTGGCCAGTGGCCCACAGGAGGCTCGGCTGACCACAGGAGCTGGGGTGTGAGATGCACCGTGAGCACCGCAGGAAGCCCCTGCCCACAGCTGCGGCAGGGAGGGACGTCCCCCAGAGGGCGTGGGGCAGCCCCTCCCCCCAGGGCTGCCTCACCCCTTCTTCCACAGCCTCTGCTGCTGGAAGCACAGTGGGTGCCCTGGGAGCCACAGTGGCCACCAGAGGAAGGAGGGGATGTCTTTGGGGGACACGGTGCCAGCTACCAAGACATGAGAGCTGGGGACAGGGCTGTGTCTGCAGGGGGCGGGCTGTGTCTGCAGGGTCTGGTGCTGTGTCTGCAGGGGCGGGGCAGTGTCTGTAGGGGGTAGGGCTGTGTCTACATGGAGCAGGGCTGTGTCTACATGGGGCAGGCTGTGTCTGTAGGGGCCTGCGCTGTGTCTACATGGGGCAGGCTGTGTCTATATGGGGCAGGCTGTGTCTGCAGGGGCAGGACTGTATCCATGGGGGCGGGGCTATGTCTACATGGGACAGTGCTGTGTCTGTAGGGGGCAGGGCTGTGTCTGCAGGGGTGGGGCTGTGTCTACACGGGGCTGGGCTGTGTCTGCAGGGTCTGGCGCTGTGTCTTCAGGGGCAGGGCTGTGTCTGTAGGGGCGGGGCAGTGTCTGTAGGGGGCAGGACTGTGTCTGCAGGGGCCGGGGCTATGTCTGCAGGAGCGGGGCTGTGTCTACATGGGGCAGGGCTGTGTCTGCAGGGGCCGGGCTATGTCTGCAGGAGCGGGGCTGTGTCTACATGGGGCAGGGCTGTGTCTGCAGAGGCCAGGGCTGTGTCTTCAGGGGTGGGGCTGTGTCTACATGGGGCAGGGCTGTGTCTGCAGAGGCCAGGGCTGTGTCTGCAGGGGTGGGGCTGTGTCTACAGGAATGGGGCTATGTCTGCAGGGGGCGGGGCTACGTCTACAGGGTTGGGGCTGTGTCTGCAGGGTTGGGGCTGTCTGCCGGGGGCGGGGCTGTGTCTGCAGGGGTGGGGCTGTGTGCAGGGGCTGGGGCAGGGGGTGGGACTACTGTCTCAGGGATGGGCACCGCAGGGGAGAGCAGGTCTGAGGATGGTTCTGCCCTTCTAATGGGTTTTCCTGCGGCTCCTGGAGCTGCCCAGTGAGCCCGAGGACGGTGCCGACTGGCCCTGGCTGCAGCTGCCCCTCTGCCTCTGCTCGTGGCTGCCCATCCCCCTGCCGTGAGGGTTGGGTGCCCTGGGCCTGCACCCTCGCTGGAGGTTCCCTTGGCTTTGGTGAGCTGGGCAGGGGGTGGCAGGTGTTTAACTGGGCGCCAGGCACCAGTTCGGAGCTCAGCAGGAAAGGAGCTGAGCGGACCAGACGAGGCGGACCCCCTGCCCAGTGTCCGGCGCCAGCGCATCCTCTTTGGGACGACGCTGCAGGGAGGTTTGGGACAAGGAGATGTCTTGTTTCGTATCCAGCTTCGAGTCTCCTGCAGGCCTTCCGTGGGTGGACGTGGCGGATCTTGCTGCCGTCTCGCAAGCGTAGCCGCTGCCCGCACTTGCTGTATTCAGCCGGAGGTGCCTGAGCGCCAGGCGCGGGAACACAGGCGACAAAACGGCAGGAGCAGGCGTCAGTCTCTTCCCGCCCGCTCGAGAATCAGACAGGCGCGTGCAGGACATGCGGAGGGCACCGCTGCCGGAAGCCTGGCACCGGCCGCGGCCGGGACGCTGTCCAGTGTGGGGCCCTGTGCAGCCCTGAGGGTGGCAGACGCTCTGCTTGCTCCAGGGCCACTGGCTGCGTGCCACGTTCTCTGGGCACGAGGTGGAAGCGCAGGTGGGCTCCGGCCTGCTGCTGGGGCTGGGAACACATGATCCGCATGAGAGGGGCTGGGTGAGCGGCCAGGGCCCTGGGGCCTGTGTTCAGGGGCGGCCGTGTGTCTGCTTTTACTGCATGGCTAACAGATTTTATATGTATATATAATATATATATATACATATAATTTTTTTTGAGAGAGAGGATGTATTCCATTTGCTGGTTCACTTCACAAATGGTTGTGATGACTGGAGCTGGGCTGAGCCAAAGCCAAGAGCCGGGAACTCTGGGTTGCCCATGCGTGTGCAGGGGCCCAAGGATTGGGCCATCTTCCACTGCTTTCCCAGGTGCATTAGCAGGGAGCTGGATCGGAAGAGGAGCAGCTGGGACTTGAACCCGTGCCCATGTGGGATTCCGGCATTGCAAGCTACAATTTAACCAGCTGTGTCACAGGCTGGCCCCAACAAATTTCCTTCAGTGGCTACCGACTGTGTCCAGACCACAGGTGTGGCCCTTGGGCCCAGCACGCAGGGACGTGGGACTTTTCAGCCCTGACTCCACTCATGTCGCCTGTGTCACGGCTTCCCGTGTGCAGAGCATCGCACCATTGCTTCCTCGGGCTGTCTCTCCCGGTTTTCTCTGGGTGGAGTGGCGCCGTGGTGGAGTGGCTTATCCGATGGTGCACATACGTGTGGGGCAGGGTTCAGAGATAAGAGGAGCCTGCACAGCGCGGCCCTGCTCCGTTCTCCAAGGAGGCTGCTGTGTGCAGGAAGTGCACGTGTGTGTGCGCGTGTGTGTGCATGTGTGTGCATGCGCCGTGCACGTGTGTGGAGTGACCAGGTTTGGACAAAGCAGGGTTTCATAGTGATGACGTGTTGAGAGCTTTGCCAGTGAGTGAGTGCCAACTACAGACGCCGGCCCCGCTTGCAAGGCTCACGCTGGGAGGCGTCCGCCCCAGCGAGCGCCCCCGGGGGCGTCCTCTTTCCTGAGGCCACAGCTACAGGCCCCTGTGGGTTCCTGTACACTGGGGACGTGTGAGCTGGCTGCTGAGAGCGGCCTTCTCGGCCTGCTCAGCCCTGCTATTTTTAGTCGCCGGCTGTCACGGCTGGCGGCCCCCCGGGCCTCGTGGGTGAGGGCCGTGATAGCTCCCCGCCACGGGGGCCCTGGCGCCTGTTGAGATCTGGGCAGTGGTGAACCTTGAAGCGGCTGGGAGATGTTGGCACACAGTCCTGCTTGGACACACACGTGTGGCGTGCGCCTCCCCCAGGCAGGGTCTCGTGGGGACCGTTGCACACTGTCTTCATCGCAGACTCGCGGTGGGAGGGGGCTGAGGCCGTCTCCCTTCTGGTCTCGGAGTCTGTGTCCCTGGTGGGAGTGGGGGTTTACATCTGGGAAATAGCCCACGGGGGCTTTGGGCAGGGACTGGGACCATGGACCATGCAGGGGCCCGGGCCATTGTCCGAGGGGGGGTGTGTGGAGCAGGAAATGACGTCATTGCCGTGTGCAGGAAAGGCGTAGACGGGGAAGGTGGGGGTGGCAGACGCCTGACATAGTGGTTCTCAGAGCAGGGTTACACGGCACACGCCTGCTTGTCGCCAGCACACGGGTGTCACCAGACTCACGCCACATCAGGTGCTACATGTTACATCACACCAGGCTCACATCACATCGTGTGACATACATTACGTCACACGAGGCTCATGTGATGTCACCCGTGACAAATTATGTCACACCAGCCCGCGCCCATATCATGTAATACATATGTGTCACTCCAGACTCGTCACGTCACGTGACATGCTACATCCCACAGGAGTCAGCACAGGAGGCGAGGGCAGCCAGGTGTGTCCAGGAAGGCGTGTGGACAGCAGCCCCAGCCTGGGGGGCGGGGCATGTGGAAGTCAGTGGAGGGCAGGGCTGTCTGCGGGGTGCAGGCTCTGGCTGGGTGGTCCTGCTGGGAGGCACGGGAGCCGTGGCTGGGGACCCGGGCCCTGGGCAGCGTGCCACGAGGACAGGCGGAGCCACAGGCCACGCCTGTGACATCGGTGCGTCCACTTCATCCAGAGGCAGGCGGTTGGGAGCAGCGGAGATAAAGCCGGTCTTGGTGTGGTGTAGGGAGCAGTGACACCTGCAGGTGGAGGCGCTTGTCCCGGCCCCGCCTCTGCCCGTCAGGTTAATCCGTGTTTGGGTGGCAGATGTCGCGTGCAGATTGGATTACAGCCCTGTGTTTTAGGCAGTTATTTATAGGGCGAGGTCTCTGTGTGTTTTCCTGTAAAATTCTTTGTTAGGATTGAGCCCCGGGAGCACCGGGGGAGTTTTTCTTGCAGAACTAAATACACAGGCTGACGCTGGGTGACCTTCCACCTGCTGGGTCCCAGGCGTGCAGCCGCCAGGCCTGGGCCCTGCCATAGCTGGAGCTGGGAGCTCCGTCGGTCTCCCACGTGGGTGGCGGGGACCCAAGTACTCGGGCCGTCACTCGAGCCAGAACCCAAAGCGGGCACCGTGGTAGGGGTGCGGGCCTCGCCAGGGCCGTCTCCACAGCAGCAGACGCCTGCCCCGGGTCCCTAAGTGCCAAGGAAGAGCGTCTTTCCTACAAGGCGCCCACCCTGGACACAGCGCAGTGAGAGCCGCCTTGGCCCGGAAGGTCTGTCTGGAAGCAGCTTTAGAGACAGAAGGAGATGTCTCGGTTTCCGTGTTGGCTGATCCGCTGTGTTCGCGCCCGCGGAGCCCGGTGTGGCGTGCGGTGCCGGAGACCCCGGGCGGTGCTGCCGTCGGTGATGGGCGGCTGCCTCGCCGCATCACTGGCTCTCTCATCTGCACCCCTGCCGCTGTGAGACACACGGCCTGTTGTCCCTCACGCCTGTGCTCACCCTGGGCGCCACACGACACCGGAGCGTGCCTGCTGTCCCGCGGGGCCTGTGCCCCCTTCACAGCCTCTGCCCTGCCCCCTGCCCAGCCTGCAGAGACCACCGCTCCTCCCTGCTAGTGTGAACTCGCCGTCAGACCCCCCGTGTGCCGAGAGCACGCAGTATCTCGTCTTCACGCCTAACCAGCGGACGAGGAGCGAGTCCCAGCAGAGACTGGGTCCCTGGCACCCTGTCTGTACCCGGACAGCTGCCGGGCTGGGCTGTCAGTACCCAGACACCCACTAAGCTGGGCTCAGTCAGTACCCGGACAGCCGCCGGGCTGGGCTCAGTGAGTACCCGGACAGCCGCCGGGCTGGGCTCAGTGAGTACCCGGACAGCCGCCGGGCTGGGCTCAGTGAGTACCCGGACAGCCGCCGGGCTGGGCTCAGTCAGTACCCGGACAGCCGCCGGGCTGGGCTCAGTGAGTACCCGGACAGCCGCCGGGCTGGGCTCAGTGAGTACCCGGACAGCCGCCGGGCTGGGCTCAGTCAGTACCCGGACAGCCGCCGGGCTGGGCTCAGTCAGTACCCGGACAGCCGCCGGGCTGGGCTCAGTGAGTACCCGGACAGCCGCCGGGCTGGGCTCAGTGAGTACCCGGACAGCCGCCGGGCTGGGCTCAGTCAGTACCCGGACAGCCGCCGGGCTGGGCTCAGTGAGTACCCGGACAGCCGCCGGGCTGGGCTCAGTCAGTACCCGGACAGCCGCCGGGCTGGGCTCAGTCAGTACCCGGACAGCCGCCGGGCTGGGCTCAGTGAGTACCCGGACAGCCGCCGGGCTGGGCTCAGTGAGTACCCGGACAGCCGCCGGGCTGGGCTCAGTGAGTACCCGGACAGCCGCCGGGCTGGGCTCAGTGAGTACCCGGACAGCCGCCGGGCTGGGCTCAGTGAGTACCCGGACAGCCGCCGGGCTGGGCTCAGTCAGTACTCAGACAGCCGCAAGGCTGGGCTCAGTGAGTACCTGGACAGCTGCCGGGCTGGGCTTAGTGAGTGCCCAGACAGTTGCTAGGCTGGGTCCAGTCAGTACCCGGACAGCCGCCAGGCTGGGCTCAGTCAGTACCTGGACAGCTGCCAGGCTGGTCCAGTTGGGTACTCAGACAGCCACCAGCCTGGGTTCAGTCAGTACCCAGATACCCAGACAGCTGCCAGGTTGGGCTCAGTCAGTACCCAGACAGCTGCCAGGCTGGGCTCAGACCTCAGGTGTTTGAGCAGCTAAGCCCTGGCTACCTTGGGCTGAGAGTGAATTTGCCAGCATGGTGCTGCAGTGACGTCATGGCGCTGTAGTGATGTCATGGTGCTGTAGTGACATCACGGCGCTGTAGTGACATCACGGTGCTGTGGTGACATCACGGTGCTGTAGTGATGTCATGGTGCTATAGTGACATCACAGTGCTGTAGTGACATCGCGGCACAGTAGTGACATCACGGCGCTGTAGCGACATCATGGTGCTGTAGTGACATCACAGTGCTTTTGTGACATCATGGTCTTGCAGTGACGTCACAGTGCTGTAGCGACATCACAGTGCTGTAGTGATGTCACGGTGCTGTAGTGACATCATGGTCTTGCAGTGACGTCACAGTGCTGTAGTGACATCACAGTGCTTTAGTGACATCATGGTCTTGCAGTGACATCACAGTGCTGTAGTGACACAGTGCTGTAGTGACATCACAGTGCTGTAGTGATGTCACGGTGCTGTAGTGACATCATGGTCTTGCAGTGACATCATGGTCTTGCAGTGACGTCACAGTGCTGTGGTGACAGGTGTCGACTCACCTGACTGGACACTTGACCGCTCTCTGTGCCTCCTGTCCGTGGGCCTGCAGTTGCCACGGGCTGCAGTGTGAACCTGTCTCGGTGACCTGCAGCTGCACACAGCAGAGCTGCCCACACCCAGCTGTACCCTCCCGGGCGCCCTGCTGCCTGCTGGAGGCCTCACTGAGTTTTGTAGAGTTATGCTCTGTGTGAAAAGCAGTTTCAGAGAGACACACACAGATCGTCATCTGCCGGTTCACTCCCCAGGTGGCCGCAATGGCCAGGGCTGGGCAGGCTGAAGCCGGGAGCCTGGGACTCTGTGCGGGCCTCTCACGTGGCTGGAAGGGCCGCCTTCTGCTGCCTTCGAGGGCTGGCTAGCAGGGAGCTGGATTGGCAGCAGAGCGGCTGGCACAGACCAGCACTGTGAGACGATGCTGGTGTTGCAGGCCGCGGCCTAACTGGCTGCACTCCCACGCCAGCCAGAGGCCTTGCCGAGTGGAGTCCAGCAGCCTGGTTGTGTCTCGCGTTCACCAAGATCAAAGGCGAGCAGTGGATCCGAGTCTTAGATGAGTTACTAAATGCCCACAGCACGGGGCAGCCGTGAATTTTGCCCGTGTGTGGCCACTGCCTTGCACCTCTGGGGAGCAGGCCCGAGGAGCCTGGCAGGGGTGGTCGTGGCGCTGGGACGTGGGGGCAGAGGTCAGAGCTGCTGCCCTGGTTTGAATTTAACTCTGGCGTTTGATGGCCAGGTTGGGGGTCTCACAGTGGCCAGTAGAAGGATGCGGAGGCCGTGTGTGCCTGACACACAGCGTGTATTGATGGAAGGCTAAGTGTGTTCTGTGTTTCGTGGGCCGGCGTGGAGCCCCCAGGAGCTCCTGGCTGTGGAGTGTGGTTTCCGGTTGTGTCTACAGCAGCTAGAAGCAGGACTTTGGAACAGACAGTGTTTTTAAAACGCACAAGAGGAGGAAGTAGATTGGACTTCATCCAAATGTCCGACTTGGGGGCTTTGCATGGACCCCGCTAGGAAAGCGGTGAGACCGTCGTCGGATGGCAGAGAATCTCGGCCGAGTCCCCGTCCAGGGCGGGCTGTGTCCACGATGCACAGGGACCTCATGGGGGAAAGGCGGCCCCATCTTTTTTTTTTTTTTTTAAGATTTTATTTATTTATTTGAGAGGTACAGTTACAGACAGTGAGAGGGAGAGACAGAGAGAAAGGTCTTCCATCCGCGGTTCACTCCCCAGTTGGCCACAATGGCCAGAGCTGGGCCGATCCGAAGCCAGGAGCCAGGAGCTTGTTCCAGGTCTCCCAAGTGGGTGCAGGAGCCCAAGCACTTGGGCCATCTTCCGCTGCTTTCTCAGGCCACAGCAGAGAGCGGGATTGGAAGAGGAGCAGCCGGGACTAGAACCGGTGCCCATATGGGATGCTGTCTCCATAGGCGGAGGATTAACCTACTGTGCCACAGCACCGGCCCCAAGGTGGCCCCGTCTTAAAAACACAGGGGCTCTGAGCACACGTTCTCCAGTGAGGGTGGGGTGGCTGGGCGTGGACCGTGCTGAGCATCGCTGGCTTCGGGTCCTGGGGCCCTGGTGTCGCTGGCAGTAACACGGCAGAGCCATCACCTTGGAAACCTTGGTGACACCGCAGATCAGAGGAGCTGTGTGCAGTCACTGTGTGACCCGGCCTCCCCGCCGCTGGGCGTGTCCTCAGCACTCTTGCACGCCAGCACCCGTTCACGAGTGTCCGTGCAGCATTGTCCACGCAGCCGAACACGGACGCCTGTCGAAGGTCGTCTGTCAATTCGGTGTGGTTTGTTTCAGGGTGGCGTCGCCCAAGACGTGTGAGGCCCTGTCCTTGCTGCAGCGTGGATAGACCTTGCAGAAGTGGCCAGGGTGTGGGGAGCTGGACACAGCCCTCTTTTACCTGGGACTCGTTTCCCATGGGGAGCCTGGGGCAGGCAGAGCTCTATCAGTGGTCGCCAGGGGCTGGGCGGGGGCAGCAGCTACTCATGGGCGCTGGCCGCCTCTCTGGAGTGAGGACGGTATTCTGGAATTAGCTGGTGATGGTTGCACCGCTCTGTGAATACAGGAAAAACCACCCAACTGTGCATCGATTTAGTTGATAGAAAGAGATCTTCCATCGCTGGTTCCCCCTCCAAATGACCACAACAGCTGGGGCTGGGCCAGGCAGAACCTGGGAGCCGGGAACTCAGCTGAGCCCCCGTGTGACTGACAGGGACCCAAGGCCTCGAGCCATGCCCTGCTGCCCCCTTGTGCATCTGGAAGAAGCAGAGGACCTGGGACTCCGGTGTGGGAGGCGGGTGTCCCAGCGTTGGCTTCAGCTCGGATCTCCAAGAAGCCGCCGCTGCCGTGTCTCTGTAGCAGGATGAGAAATCGCAGTCTCTAACGGGTCCGTGTCTTTGACCTTGACCCGTGTAGGCTGTTCCGGTTGTAGCACTGGGCCATGCTGGTTTCTCCTCGTGTGCTGTGGACAGACCGCAGGTGTCCCAGCGATAACAGTGGACACGATGTCGTTTTCCCAAGACACGTGGTGCCTCTGTGTGGGCGTGAGGCTCTCCGGTGACCGCGTCCACCAGCATCTTCCCAGGTGGTGTGAGCCCGGCAGAGTGCCTGGGTCTCCTTCCCAGGGGGCTGGGAGCCCTGCCTTCAGAGGACGCGAGCACGCGTCACGGAGAAGGCCGGGCTGCCAGCCGGCGTCCTTTCCTGGGCCGCACGGACACGACGGTCAGCATCGTACATCGTCTTGGATAAGAAGTGACGCTGGGTTCTGAGGGAGCCTCATCGTCCACCAGGCGCGGGCCCCGCCTGCCGGCCTGCAGCCTGGAAGCAGAGGGCGCCGTGCCTGCAGCTGGGGTGGAAGGTGGGCTGGGAGGGACGGAGCATGGGGACCCAGGCTCCACGTGACCGTGGTGGGGGCAAGTCCGGAGCCGGACTGCTCAGGTCCCGGCGTTCGCCGCCCACGAGGCCGGGAGTGAGTGTCCTTGACCTTGTGCGATGGTGGCAGAGGTGGGGTGACACACGGCGCTGTGAGTTCACGGAGCCCTGCTGCCTGCACAGCCCGTGGGCCGGTGCCTCGTCCTCGGTCGGGGTGGCGCCCACGTCTGTGTCCTCCAACCACAGGCCGTGGAAGTGCAAGGGATGAGCACGAGGGAGCACGTCGGCAGCCTGGTGTGGTCGGAGGAGCGATGCTGTCCGGGTCCAGCTGGCCCTGGGCAGAAGCAGCTGTAGGGCCGAGAGGTTCAGGTGTGCAGTGACCTTGGGGAAGCAGCAGGCCAGGGCGGGGCGTGGCGGGCGTGGCTGTGGTCTCTGCAGGAGGCTTCCCAGGGAACTCAGGTTTCAGGCTGGCCTGGGACTTGTCACACCTGCCTCCCGACCCTGGTCACCCGGGAGCACTTCCTGGTCTCCTGTCACTGCGGGCGGGTGGAGGCCCGAAGCCCCAGGAGCCAGGTTGTTTACAGGAAGGCACCTGCCTTTGCGCACACTCAGAGGGGAGGCTGAGTTAACGGGGGAGCGGTGGGGTGTGGATTTTCACAGCGTTTGCCTTTGGGTTCAGCCCGTGGCTCTCAGACTACAGTGCTCAGATGGACAGGGCTGTGACCTCACTCACACACTGCCCACCCCCGCCGGCCTGCACGCTCACCACTGCTCGGGCAGCCTTCCTGTCTCCTGTCTCCTGAGCTCCGGGCAGTGGAGCCCCGAGCCGGGGTGAGCGGCCTGCAGCTGTGGACACAGTGGCCCCTGTGTGGCCGCACAGGCTGGGCCCTCACGCTGTCAGCTGTGTTTATCCTGCCCCTCCCTGCCCCTGGCTGCCTCGGCGCCACAGGAGGGCCTCATTCACCAGGACTGGAGCTCACCGTCCCAGGCGCCTCTGGTGCAGGGGAGCAGGGGACACCGCCCCCTTCCCTGCAGAGTGTGTCCCTGGCAGCTGTCCTGAGAACGGGGTGGCCGGCGTGGGCTCAGCACCCACAGCAGGCAGCCTGGCCCCGGGAGTGTTAGAGCACGTGCCGGCCGCGCTCAGTGATGCTGTCCCCCAGCCAGAGGCCGTGCTGATGGTGCGCAGCAGGACCACAGGCGATCCTGAGGGCCCCGCGGGGGGCGGGGGTGGGGCAGACGCTGACCTGCCTGTCAGCTAGCAGCTGGGGGCCGACTCCGTACTTCCTGGTATCTGAGAACTTGACGTTAGCACCAGTGTTCCTTACTGGAGAACCGGAAGTGAGAAGAGGAAAATGGGGCGGTGGCACTGGTTAGGGTAACCTACAGGAGGGCTGCCATGAGCTGGGCCACTGGCCCACTCTCGCTCCTGAATTCCCGGTGAATTCGGTGCTGCTTTATTTAGACAGGCGATGACTGGGGCCCCCCGGCCCCCGGCAGGGCAGCCGTGTCCGTTCGCAGCCCCAGAACCGGAAAGGAGCAAGAGGAGGCCGTGACCCTGGTTCCTGCAAGCCCTCCTGCAGCCTATGGGGTGGGGGTGAGGACCAGGCTGAGGGCTGCCCAGGTGCCCGAGGCTGGACGGAGAAGCCGGCTGCGGCCCTCTGCTGTCAGAGCGGCTGTGGACGTGACGCTCCCATCGCCTCTGCTCGCCTTGGGGAGACACATGGGAGCTGGGACTGTGCCTCGTGAACCTGAGCGCTCACGCACCACCGTGCCGGGAACACCGCGCAGCTCGTGCCCGTGACCAAAAGCTCTCCACGCCAGGGAGGCTTGCAAGAGTGCGACGCACTCCCATGCTGTCGGTGGCAGGGAAGGGAGGAAAGCAGGCACTGGACAGAGCAGGGATGGTGTGGGGGGTGATGGACACTGGACAGAGCAGGGACGGTGTGGGGAGGTGATGGGCACTGGATAGAGCTGGGATGGTGTGGGGGGTGATGGACACTGGACAGAGCAGGGACGGTGTGGGGAGGTGATGGGCACTGGATAGAGCTGGGATGGTGTGGGGGGTGATGGACACTGGACAGAGCAGGGACGGTGTGGGGAGGTGATGGGCACTGGACAGAGCTGGGATGGTGTGGGGGGTGATGGGCACTGGACAGACCAGGGACGGTGTGGGGAGGTGATGGGCACTGGACAGAGCTGGGATGGTGTGGGGAGGTGATGGGCACTAGACAGAGCAGGGATGGTGTGGGGAGGTGCTGGGCACTGGACAGAGCTGGGATGGTGTGGGGAGGTGATGGGCACTGGACAGAGCTGGGATGGTGTGGGGAGGTGCTGGGCACTGGACAGAGCTGGGATGGTGTGGGGAGGTGCTGGGCACTGGACAGAGCTGGGATGGTGTGGGGGGTGATGGGCACTGGACAGACCAGGGATGGTGTGGGGAGGTGATGGGCACTGGACAGAGCTGGGATGGTGTGGGGGGTGATGGGCACTGGACAGACCAGGGATGGTGTGGGGAGGTGATGGGCACTGGACAGAGCTGGGATGGTGTGGGGGGTGATGGGCACTGGACAGACCAGGGATGGTGTGGGGAGGTGATGGGCACTGGACAGAGCTGGGATGGTGTGGGGAGGTGATGGGCACTAGACAGAGCAGGGATGGTGTGGGGAGGTGCTGGGCACTAGACAGAGCAGGGATGGTGTGGGGAGGTGCTGGGCACTGGACAGAGCTGGGATGGTGTGGGGAGGTGATGGGCACTAGACAGAGCTGGGATGGTGTGGGGAGGTGCTGGGCACTGGACAGAGCTGGGATGGTGTGGGGAGGTGCTGGGCACTGGACAGAGCTGGGATGGTGTGGGGGGTGATGGGCACTGGACAGACCAGGGATGGTGTGGGGAGGTGATGGGCACTGGACAGAGCTGGGATGGTGTGGGGGGTGATGGGCACTGGACAGAGCTGGGATGGTGTGGGGAGGTGATGGGCACTAGACAGAGCAGGGATGGTGTGGGGAGGTGCTGGGCACTAGACAGAGCAGGGATGGTGTGGGGAGGTGCTGGGCACTGGACAGAGCTGGGATGGTGTGGGGAGGTGCTGGGCACTGGACAGAGCTGGGATGGTGTGGGGAGGTGATGGGCACTGGACAGAGCTGGGATGGTGTGGGGAGGTGCTGGGCACTGGGACAGAGCAGGGATGGTGTGGGGAGGTGATGGGCACTGGGACAGAGCTGGGATGGTGTGGGGGGTGATGGGCACTGGACAGAGCTGGGATGGTGTGGGGAGGTGATGGGCACTGGACAGAGCAGGGACGGTGTGGGGAGGTGATGGGCACTGGACAGAGCAGGGACGGTGTGGGGAGGTGATGGGCACTGGACAGAGCAGGGACGGTGTGGGGAGGTGATGGGCACTGGACAGAGCTGGGACGGTGTGGGGAGGTGATGGGCACTGGACAGAGCTGGGACGGTGTGGGGAGGTGATGGGCACTGGACAGAGCTGGGACGGTGTGGGGAGGTGATGGGCACTGGACAGAGCTGGGACGGTGTGGGGAGGTGATGGGCACTGGACAGAGCTGGGACGGTGTGGGGAGGTGCTGGGCACTGGACAGAGCTGGGATGGTGTGGGGAGGTGCTGGGCACTGGACAGAGCTGGGATGGTGTGGGGAGGTGATGGGCACTGGGACAGAGCAGGGATGGTGTGGGGAGGTGATGGGCACTGGACAGAGCAGGGATGGTGTGGGGAGGTGATGGGCACTGGGCAGAGTTGGGATGGTGTGGGGTGTGGGGGGAGGTGAGTGGGCACTGGAGTGGAGGAATTGCTGAGGTTGGCGTGAACGCAGGTGCGCTGGGCCTCTCCCCCCCATGTCCTCACTGTGCCCCAGCTTTGTGCCCATGGTCCCTGTGCCCGTGGATGGATGCCTGGCGAAGCTGTAGGATTCCGGCCTGGGGTCGACACGTCATGTAGCTATGACGTTAACCTCTTACAGGTGGGGAACTGGATTGCACAGGGACCCTGACCCCGAGGGCCTGGCGTGGTGGATCTGCAGGTGGGGCTCGCGTGGGACATCCACCTGTGTGGTCGACAGTGCGTGCAGTTGGTGGCCCAGCTGTCTGTTTCCAGCCCTCGGGCAGCTGCTGGGCCTCTGCCCGGTCCCACGACCGCGGCCTCTGGCATCTGTCCCCGTGAGCGCTCTGCCCTCTGTGTGTAGGAGGCGTGTGCCCTCCGTGCTGTATGAGTGAGGCGTGTGCCCTCCGTGCTGTGATGAGTGAGTCGTGTGCCCTCCGTGCTGTATGAGTGAGGCGTGGCCCCTTGCTCTGGGGCGGCTCCCGGGGAAGGGGGGACGGACGGTGGGCCTGCTGTTCCGCCCTGTCCCTCCCTGCCTCCCTGCCTTCACTCTGCAGGTGGCCCAGAAGCACATGGGGGTCTTTTGGGAGCCTGTGATGGGAGCAGCAGGACCGGGGGCTGGGAGGAAAAGCGGGCGTGGCGGGAGAGGCTGGCGGAGCCCACGGGGACCTGGTGCCAATCCCCGCACTCAGCATGCCGGCTTTCTGGCAGTGTTTCAAAGGGAGAGAGCGTTTCTTGGAGGGGGCATTGTGTGCGCTTTTGTTTGTTTGAGAGGGACTGAAAGAGAGGGAGGGGGAAGGAGAGAGAGAGGGAGGGGGAGAGAGAGGGAAGGAGGGAGAGAGGGAGGCAAAGAGAGAGAGGGAGGGAGAGAGGGAGAAGAGGGAGGGAGAGAGAGAGAGAGGGAGGGAGAGAGGGAGAAGAGGGAGGGAGAGAGAGAGAGAGGGAAGGAGGGAGGTTGAGGGAGAGAGGGAGGGAGGGGGAGGGAGGGGGAGAGAAAGAAGAGAGGGGGAGGGAGAGAGAGGGAGGGAGGGGGAGAGAGGGAGAGAGGGAGGGAGGGGGAGAGAGAAGGGGGGGAGGGAGAGAGGGAGGGAGGGGGAGGGAGAAGGGGGGGAGGGAGAGAGGGAGGGAGGGGGAGGGAGAGGGAGGGAGGGAGGGGGAGAGAGAGAAGGGGGGAGGGAGAGAGGGAGGGAGGGGGAGGGAGAGAGAGGGAGGGAGGGAGGGGGAGAGAGAAGAGGGAGGGGAGAGGGAGGGAGGGGGAGGGGGGAGAGAGAAGAGGGAGGGAGGGAGGCGGAGAGAGAGGGAGAGAGAGGGGGAGAAGAGGGAGAGAGGGAGGGAGAGAGAGGGAGGGAGGGAGGCAAAGAGAGAGAGGGAGAGGGAGAAGAGGGAGGGAGGGAGAGCGGGAGAAGAGGGAGAGGGAGAAGGACAGAAGGAGGGAGGGAGAGGGAGGGAGGCAAAGAGAGAGAGGGAGAGAGAGAGGGAGGGAGAAGAGGGAGAGAGGGAAGGAGGGAGGGAAAGAGAAAGGGAGGGCGGGAGCCCCCACCTGGTGGTTGGGCTGGGCGGGAGCTGGCAGCTGGGAACCCCCCCAGGTCTCTCCTTGGGGCGGCGCACCTCACCAGAGCCCTCACCGTCCCTTCCCAGGGTCTGCGGTAGCTGGGGTGCAGCCCAAGCCAGGCCCAGGTTTTACCTTTCTCTGTGGAATAACTGCTTTGGATTGACAGTGTTCCCAAAGCAGTCCAGTAGTCCTCGAAGGCTGCAGCGATTTCCCATGAAAAGTTGTAATTTGTGAACTATTTGAAGCCTGGCGGATAAAAATAGACAGCAGAGCTGTTGTGGACGTGGAATGAAGTGCAGACGGGTCTGGGAGGAGAGAGCCTGCGTTTCCCCAGCAGACGGGGTCTGGGAGGAGAGAGCCTGCGTTTCCCCAGCAGACGGGGTCTGGGAGGAGAGAGCCTGCGTTTCCCCAGAGCCAGCTAGGGGCGGCCTCCATGGGGGCTTCACCCTGGGTGGGAGGTGACGGGCAGCCGGGGGGCGGGACAGGGAGGGCAAACCGTGAGCCTGCCCGCCCCACACTGCTGTGCCCACCTCCACACACCCCACCCCTGCACCCCACACTGCTGTGCTCACCTGCACACACCCACCCCTGTACCCACACTGCTGTGCTCACCTGCACACACCCACCCCTGTACCCCACACTGCGGTGCTCACCTGCACACACTCCAACCCTGCCCCCCCCACTCCTGTGCTCACCTGCACACACCCACCCCTGTACCCACACTGCTGTGCCCACCTCCACACACCTCACCCCTGCACCCCACACTGCGGTGCTCACCTCCACACACCCACCCCTGTACCCACACTGCGGTGCTCACCTGCACACACCCACCCCTGTACCCACACTGCTGTGCTCACCTGCACACACCCACCCCTGCACCCCACACTGCGGTGCTCACCTGCACACACCCCACCCCTGCACCCCACACTGCGGTGCTCACCTGCACACACCCACCCCTGTACCCACACTGCTGTGCCCACCTCCACACACCCCACCCCTGCACCCCACACTGCTGTGCTCACCTGCACACACCCACCCCTGTACCCACACTGCTGTGCTCACCTCCACACACCTCACCCCTGCACCCCACACTGCGGTGCTCACCTCCACACACCCCACACCTGCCCCCACACTGCTGTGCCCACCACCTCCACACACCCACCCCTGCACCCCACACTGCTGTGCTCACCTCCACACACCCCACACCTGCCCCCCCACACTGCTGTGCTCACCTCCCCACACCCCACACCTGCACCCCACACTGCTGTGCTCACCTCCACACACCTGTGAACTGTTCCCGCCATGGTCCCCCGTGCTGTCCAGTGCTTGTGGCCTAGGGTTGCTGCCGGGAGGCGCTGAGCTCTGGGTTGGCGTGGGGAGGGGAGCTGACTCCTGACCCCCGGCTGCATTTCTGCAGGACCCCTCCCCCTTCGTAGCAGGCAGGACTCTGTCGTCACGGCATCCGTGCCCGTCACTGTCGCCCGTGACTTCGGCGCCAGCTCAGTGCTCTCTCCGGCGGCAGCGGCTGTGGCGGCACTGCCGGGTCCTGGGCTCGTTTCTAGCTGCTTGTGGAGTGTCCGCGTCTCGGTGTGCACCCGTGTGTTCCCCCAGCGTTTGGAGTTTTGGTGTCAGTTTCAAAGGCAGAGAGCAGGGATGGCACAGAGGACGCGGAACAGAGCCATCGTTCATCCGCCGGCTCACTCCCCAAGCGCCTGCAGCAGCCACGCTGGGCCGGGCCGAGCCACAGGCTCCTGGCCTCCCAGGGACACGTGTCGGAAGCTGGAATAGGTGGGTGTGGGGTGCGGCCGTCCTGGGGCCGAGTGCCGAGTGCCCGCCCCGTCTTTTGTGATTCTCAGACCAGGAGAATCTGCTGGGGTTCCGCTGGGTCGACTGTTTTTTTTCAGAATCCGCCGCAGAGCCTTGGCTGTGGCTGGTGTGGGTCCAGGTCTCCCCAGGGGCCCAACATCTTGTCGGTCACAGCTGCCGCCCTCCGGCCCGTGCAGGCCTCAGGCTTTAGCCGGCTGGCTGACCACTGCCCAGTCACACACAGCAGCTGCCTTGTTGTCATCTTGGGCTCCATCCTGGGTTCCCGAGCTGGGCCGAGGGTGGCTGTACTGGCCACGTGGCAGCTGCTGTGGGCTCCGCCGTGGACACGGGGACGTGTGTAGGTGCCGGCTGCTCGGCCGTCGGGCTGTGGCATCTGTGTGGTCAGTTCTCTTCCTAGGTAGCCTCGCGCTTCACCTGTTAGCCAAACGGGGTCGTTTCTGTTGGGGTTGCTGGGCGCTCGTGTGTGCCTGGACAGGCGCGTGCTGCAGGCCGTGGGGCCCTCTGTCGCCCTGTGGTGTGACCACACTGCCATCACGTGAGCACCCTGAGTGCTCTCCGATGCTCCACTTCCACCCTGGCAACTGTCCAGGACAGGGACGGCCTGGCTCTGCCTGGATGGCGGTGAACACGTGGTCACTGAGCGGCCGCCGGCTGCCGGACGCTCACCGCCCAGCCTGTTAGGTGTGAGGGATTCCGCAAGGCACGAGCTGCAGACCCTGCCTTCGGGGGACCGGCTGGGCGACGCTGTCCCAGCCTTTGCAGTCCTGTGAGCCCCCAGGAGCCCTGGCGTCAGCGTGAGTTATCATAGTGACTCTTGTACCTGTTCGTTTAAAAGTTATTTATGATGCAGAGAGAGCGAGCGCGGACATACTCCCCACAAGCCGGCAATGGCCGGGGCTGGAGCAGCTGAAGCCAGCAGCCTGGAACCCAGTCCAGGTGTCCCACATGGGCAGCAGTGACAAAGCCACTGAGTCGTGGCGTTCACAGGATGCTGGGGTCCGGAGCCAGAGCTGGGAATCAAGCCCAGGCACTCTGCGTGGGGTGTGGACATCTTGGCCACGCAGCCAGATCCCACCACTGGAATTTGCATCTTTACAGCCGTAAACTGTTCTCATTCAGCCAAAAATAAGATACAAATTAAATAAAGTTTACCCTGTAAAACCTGTAGATTTAATTTTGGACAGGGCTGAGCTGCCGCTCTCTGTGCTGACGAGTTCAGGGAGATCCTGAGGGACTCTGCACGCCTCCCGCTGGTCTCCCGGGTGCTCCTCGTGTGCCCCACAGGGCTGTCACGGCAGCGGGAGGCAGCGTGGTTGGTCCCAGATCCTGCTCCTGAAATAGAAGGGTGTTCTGAGCGCTCTGACCCAGGAGTCTGGGCTGTCACTCCTTCAGGTCACCGAGAGCCCTGCGGGGCCGTGTGCCCCCCCCCCCCCCCAGCACTCAGGGCTGCCTTGTGGCCTCCCCCTCCATCCCAGGAGAACGTCCTCGCCATGTCATGTGAGATGTCCCATGGACTCTGCCCACCATGTGTCCTGGGCCTTAGCGACCTGTCCCCTGCCCTCCATGGCCGAGATGTTTCACGTGGGATGCACTGTGGACTCAGCCCGCCGTGTGTCCCGGGGCTTAGCGACCTGTCCCCTGCCCTCTGTGTCCAAACCGCAGGATGCATCGTGGACTCTGCCCACCGTGTGTCCTGGGCCTTAGCGACCTGTCTCCTGCCCTCTGTGGCCAAGCCGCATCATGTGGGATGCACTGTGGACTCGGCCCGCCGTGTGTCCCGGGGCTTAGCGACCTGTCCCCTGCCCTCTGTGTCCAAGCCGCGTCACGTGGGATGCACCATGGACTCCACCCACCTGTCCCCTGCCCTCCATGGCCAAGATGTTTCACGTGGGATGCACTGTGGACTCGGCCCACTGTGTGTCCTGGGCCTTAGTGACCTGTCCCCTGCCCTCTGTGGCCAAGCCGCATCATGTGGGATGCACTGTGGACTCGGCCCACCATGTGCCCCGGGGCTTAGCGACCTGTCCCCTGCCCTCTGTGTCCAAGCCGCAGGATGCATCGTGGACTCTGCCCACCGTGTGTCCTGGGCCTTAGCGACCTGTCCCCTGCCCTCCATGGCCGAGATGTTTCACGTGGGATGCACTGTGGACTCGGCCCACCATGTGCCCCGGGGCTTAGCGACCTGTCCCCTGCCCTCTGTGTCCAAGCCGCAGGATGCATCGTGGACTCTGCCCACCGTGTGTCCTGGGCCTTAGCGACCTGTCCCCTGCCCTCCATGGCCGAGATGTCTCACGTGGGATGCACTGTGGACTCGGCCCACCATGTGTCCCGGGGCTTAGCGACCTGTCCCCTGCCCTCTGTGTCCAAGCCGCAGGATGCATCGTGGACTCTGCCCACCGTGTGTCCTGGGGCTTAGTGACCTGTCCCCTGCCCTCCATGGCCGAGATGTCTCACGTGGGATGCACCATGAGCTCTGCCCTCCATGGCTGAGCCACACATCCCCCTCACAGCAGCCAGGTCAGCACCTCCCTGTGTGTGTTACTCTTGTGGGTGCTGATGGGAGCACCGTCCCACGCTCACGCCCACAGCTGTGATGGCCATGTGGGCCTCTGTGGCACCGTTCTCCTGTGGCGGCTGGCGAGCCACGGAGGGAGGGATGTCAGGGTGGAAGCCATGTCATTGTGTGGCAGCTCTGGGAAGGAGGCCCCTGCGCCCTGTTCACTGCCAGCAGGTACTGGATGCAGCCCCTCCCACAAGCACCTGCACCCTGGCGGGCAGGGGTCCTTGGGGTCCCCAGTATTTACACAGAACATTCCGGCTTTCGGCCATTCTTTGATCTCTTGTCCCAAAACCGCCCTCCCGTCCTGTGCCCAGCCCTCAGTCCACATGGGGCATTTTTAGAATTGAAAATTTTTTTTAAGAGGTGGAGAGAGAGTCAGTTCCCACTGTTTCACTCCCCAGATGCCCGCAGTGGCCTCAGGCCAGAAGCTGAAGATGGGACACTGTGTGTGTGTGTATGTGTGTGTGTGTTTGTCTATCTATGTCTGCCATCTCTCTCTCTCTGTCAAATAAAAAGAAAATGAAAAAACAAAATAGACTGTGGCTCAGTGGTCATACCCTGGCCGTCACGGGCAGTGTAGACAGCTGTGTCCGTCACTCTGTGCGTGTCCCAGGGTTTCTGGCCCTGCCACCTGGGTGCTGCCACGGCCGCCTTTGCCGTGGGGGATTCGGGGCCACTTCTCGCTACAAACAAGTTCACCCGTGGTGTTGCCACGTGGCCTGTGATCCCAGCGTGGTCCCTGCCTCCGTGGGTGTCCAGAGTGCCGGGAAAGGGGGAGGGGGCAGGGTCCTCCCCAGGTGGGGGTGGAAGGGTCCCGTGGAGGACGTGGAGCGGGTAGACGGGCACCCCAAGGGCCATCCTGTCCTCCGGGGCCCAGCACGGAGGCCTCTGTGTGGAGGACTCTGCCCGCCTGTCTGCCCAGGAGCGGAGTTTGCACGCGCGCTGAGAGCGGTGTCCCCGTACGATGTGTTGGCCGCCCTGGCGCCTGCGAATTTGCTGGGTTGCGTGATTACAGAGCGTTCCCTGGTGTGTTAAGTGATCTCACGTCCACACAAGCACCTGCTGCATGCGAGGGCGCACACTGAACGCCTGTGCCCCACTTAGGCGAATGACCAAATGCGATTTCTGGGATTGTTAGAAACGTTGCCGGCCTGTGGGGTCCGGGAGCCCAGCTGCGGTGGGGGAGGCGGGGCCGGTCTGCGGCAGAACAAAGGCCCGTGTGTCCCCGGCCCGTGTGTCCCCGGCGGTGGCAGACATGGGCGCTATCTTTTCAGAGCACAGACAAGGAGAAAACTCCTAGGTTGCTTCACGCAGGTTTTTCCGGAAGGGCCTGTCTCTCCACCTTCACCCAGGCTGCCGTAACCACGGTTCCCGTGCGCGTGGGAGCGGGCAGGTCCACGGACGTTCCGGTCAATGCTGGTTTCTGTGTTCTTCCCGGTTTGACTTGGAGCTGGGTTCTGGGCCCCCACAGAGGACTGATTTGGATTGAGCGGTGGCTTGGCCTTGCGTGGAGCTGGGCAGAGACCCTGGCGCTGCCCGCGACGGGTCCCCCGCTCCTCCCTTGCTCTTGCCGGCCACGGCTCAGGGAGCCTCTGGTTGAAGACCCAGCGGCACAGGCGCGGATTTGAGTCCCGTCACGGCTGCTGCGCTCCTGAAATCACGGGCTGGCTCCGCTGCCTGACGTCTGATTTGCCCTCAGCCCAACAGCGTGCAGAAATGTTTGGGAAAATACCCGGGCCCATGCCGGCCACATACGCTTCCCTGAACCCTGCATGTAACAGCTGTGTGTGTGCGGTGACGTCGTGTCGGGTGTGGTGAGTCACGTGGGGATGGTACTGGGGGCAGGGGACGCGAGCCGGCCTCGTGTGGACGCTCGCCTGTTCCCCTCAGGGTCCTGAGCACCGGGATTTGCTGTCTGCAGCTCGGGTGTGGCACCGTTCCGGATCCTCTGTCTGGATAATCACCATGTTTTTATTTTTTAAATATTTATTAGAGACAGGGAGAAACAGGTTTGGGGCGGAGTCTTCCATCTGTTGGTTCACTCCACATCACATTTGTCAGCAACACCCAGAACTGGGCCAGGCCGAGGCCAGGAGCCAGGAACGGCCTCCGGGTCTCCCGCGTGGGTGGCAGAGGCCCAAGCACTCGGCCCATCCCGCGCTGCCTCCCAGGTCACGAGCCAGGGGCTGATGCAGAGCGGAGGCAGAGCCCAGCCTGCACCACAGCGACCCCCTCCTAGGAAGCCCCTGGAGCACAGGTGCCTGGCCCAGGGCGGGGCTGGAGGCCCCTTCCTCCAGCACTTTCAGATGCTGCACTCAAAGCCGCTGCGGGCCCTGCGGGAAACCCTGGTTGAACTTTTATCCCGGCCACCTGCCCATGTCCAGGACACTCGGCAGGGGCTGGGGACTTTGGATGCCCCTGGCCCCGAGGGGGAGAGTGGCGGGTGGGGGTGCTAGGGCCACGGTCCGCCCCAGGTCCGTGGTGCTGCGGCTGAGCACCCTCCCTGAAGACCGTGCCCAGCCCGCTCCCCGCCTGCCGTGCAGCGCGGTGCAGGGGCGAAGGGCTCAGCTCTGCAGCGTTCCAGTGTGGGGTCGGCAGCTGCGGTCGTCGCCGGGAGAGGCTCATCGCACACAGGCACCGCCTAGCTTTTGTCTGCTGAGCCAAAGACGCTCCTGACTCTGGAAGGCTCTCGGTCGCTGCGTTGTAAACTTGGTTCTCTTCCAGCAGGACAGCTGCTGCTGCTTGTTTTTTTCCTTTTGCCGAGCAGAGTGAAGTCAGAATGAAATCGCTCTCACGCAGCCGCAGCCACGTGTAGGGTACGCACTCGCTAGCCACGCGTGGCCTGCGTCTCACCTGACTCGCTGTTCACTTAAAAGCAAAGACAGCGTGCAGTGGAAGGCATGGGTCTGCTGTGCTGAGTGCCTGGGAGCCCCAGGACCCTGTCCCACGACGGCCACAGGCGCAGCCCAGGCCCGGAGCAGGGGACAGAGCAGCTGGCCCTGGGTCCGAGGACCATGTGCCCTCCCCGTGCAGACTCCACGCCAGGTTTCACAGCCTCAGTCTCGTCCTACAGAGTGTGCACGCCCAGGCCTCGCGGGGTTCCCGCGCCCATGCAGCCTCCTCCACACAGTTTGTGGGTGCAGAGAGTGAGGGAGCCGAAGGTTGGTGTCGGGTTCACGCTGAGAGCACCGAGCTGGTGTGGGGATCAGTGCCGAGAAGCTTGCAGAGTTCCCCCAGGTCTCCCCATGTCCCCCCAGGTCTCCCGTGTCCCCCCAGCTCTCCCGTGTCCCCCCAGCTCTCCCGTGTCCACCAGCTCTCCCGTGTCCCCCCAGCTCTCCCGTGTCCACCAGCTCTCCCGTGTCCCCCCAGCTCTCCCATGTCCCCCCAGCTCTCCCGTGTCCACCAGGTCTCCCGTGTCCCCCCAGCTCTCCCGTGTCCCCCCAGCTCTCCTGTGTCTCACCAGGTCTCCCGTGTCCCCCCAGCTCTCCCGTGTCCCCCCAGCTCTCCCGTGTCTCACCAGGTCTCCCGTGTCCCCCCAGCTCTCCCGTGTCCCCCCAGCTCTCCCGTGTCTCACCAGGTCTCCCGTGTCCCCCAGCTCTCCCGTGTCCACCAGGTCTCCCGTGTCCACCAGCTCTCCCGTGTCCACCAGGTCTCCCGTGTCCACCAGGTCTCCCGTGTCCCCCCAGCTCTCCCCGTGTCCCCCCAGGTCTCCCGTGTCCACCAGGTCTCCCGTGTCCCCCCAGGTCTCCCCGTGTCCCCCCAGCTCTCCCGTGTCCCCCCAGTTCTCCCGTGTCCACCAGCTCTCCCCGTGTCCCCCCAGGTCTCCCCGTGTCCCCCCAGCTCTCCCCGTGTCCCACCAGGTCTCCCGTGTCCCCCCAGGTCTCCCGTGTCCACCAGCTCTCCCCGTGTCCCCCCAGCTCTCCCCGTGTCCCCCCAGCTCTCCCGTGTCCACCAGCTCTCCCGTGTCCACCAGCTCTCCCGTGTCCCCCCAGCTCTCCCGTGTCCCCCCAGCTCTCCCGTGTCCACCAGGTCTCCCGTGTCCCACCAGGTCTCCCGTGTCCACCAGCTCTCCCGTGTCCCCCCAGTTCTCCCGTGTCCCCCAGCTCTCCCCGTGTCCCCCCAGGTCTCCCCGTGTCCCCCCAGCTCTCCCCGTGTCCCACCAGGTCTCCCGTGTCCCCCCAGCTCTCCCCGTGTCCCCCCAGCTCTCCCGTGTCCACCAGCTCTCCCGTGTCCCCCCAGTTCTCCCGTGTCCCCCAGCTCTCCCCGTGTCCCCCCAGGTCTCCCGTGTCCCCCCAGCTCTCCCGTGTCCCACCAGGTCTCCCGTGTCCCCCCAGCTCTCCCCGTGTCCCCCCAGGTCTCCCGTGTCCCCCCAGCTCTCCCATGTCCCACCAGGTCTCCCGTGTCCCCCCAGCTCTCCCCGTGTCCCCCCAGCTCTCCCCGTGTCCCCCCAGGTCTCCCGTGTCCCCCCAGCTCTCCCGTGTCCCACCAGGTCTCCCGTGTCCCCCCAGCTCTCCCCGTGTCCCCCCAGGTCTCCCGTGTCCCCCCAGCTCTCCCGTGTCCCACCAGGTCTCCCGTGTCCCCCCAGCTCTCCCCGTGTCCCCCCAGGTCTCCCGTGTCCCACCAGGTCTCCCGTGTCCACCAGGTCTCCCGTGTCCACCAGCTCTCCCCGTGTCCCCCCAGCTCTCCCGTGTCCCACCAGGTCTCCCGTGTCCCACCAGGTCTCCCGTGTCCACCAGCTCTCCCCGTGTCCCCCCAGCTCTCCCGTGTCCACCAGGTCTCCCGTGTCCACCAGCTCTCCCGTGTCCCCCCAGCTCTCCCGTGTCCACCAGGTCTCCCGTGTCCCCCCAGCTCTCCCCGTGTCCCCCCAGGTCTCCCCGTGTCCCCCCAGGTCTCCCGTGTCCCCCCAGGTCTCCCGTGTCCCACCAGGTCTCCCGTGTCCCCCCAGCTCTCCCCGTGTACCCCCAGGTCTCCCGTGTCCCCCCAGCTCTCCCGTGTCCACCAGCTCTCCCCGTGTCCCCCCAGGTCTCCCGTGTCCCACCAGGTCTCCCGTGTCCCACCAGGTCTCCCGTGTCCACCAGGTCTCCCGTGTCCACCAGCTCTCCCCGTGTCCCCCCAGCTCTCCCCGTGTCCCCCCAGGTCTCCCGTGTCCCACCAGCTCTCCCGTGTCCCACCAGCTCTCCCGTGTCCCACCAGGTCTCCCGTGTCCCCCCAGCTCTCCCCGTGTCCCCCCAGGTCTCCCGTGTCCCCCCAGTTCTCCCCATGTCCACCAGCTCTCCCCATGTCCCCCCAGCTCTCCCCGTGTCCCCCCAGCTCTCCCGTGTCCCCCCAGCTCTCCCGTGTCCCACCAGGTCTCCCGTGTCCCCCCAGCTCTCCCGTGTCCACCAGCTCTCCCCGTGTCCCCCCAGGTCTCCCGTGTCCCCCCAGCTCTCCCGTGTCCCCCCAGCTCTCCCGTGTCCCCCCAGGTCTCCCGTGTCCCCCCAGCTCTCCCCGTGTCCACCAGGTCTCCCGTGTCCCACCAGGTCTCCCGTGTCCCACCAGGTCTCCCGTGTCCCCCCAGCTCTCCCGTGTCCCCCCAGGTCTCCCGTGTCCCCCCAGCTCTCCCGTGTCCACCAGCTCTCCCCGTGTCCCCCCAGGTCTCCCGTGTCCCCCCAGCTCTCCCGTGTCCCCCCAGCTCTCCCGTGTCCCCCCAGGTCTCCCGTGTCCCCCCTGCTCTCCCCGTGTCCACCAGGTCTCCCGTGTCCCACCAGGTCTCCCGTGTCCCCCCAGCTCTCCCATGTCCCCCCAGCTCTCCCGTGTCCCACCAGGTCTCCCGTGTCCCACCAGGTCTCCCGTGTCCCCCCAGCTCTCCCCGTGTCCCCCCAGGTCTCCCGTGTCCCCCCAGCTCTCCCCGTGTCCCCCCAGCTCTCCCCGTGTCCACCAGGTCTCCCGTGTCCCCCCAGCTCTCCCCGTGTCCCCCCAGCTCTCCCCGTGTCCACCAGGTCTCCCGTGTCCCCCCAGCTCTCCCGTGTCCCCCCAGCTCTCCCCGTGTCCCCCCAGCTCTCCCGTGTCCCACCAGCTGCTGTTATTGATAGCAGAATGAAGACAAGCCTGGGAGAGGTGCCCATGGCTGGGCTCTGGGTGTGGTGGGTCTGTGGGACGCTGAGCACCCACATCCATGAACGTTGACCTGGAGGCCGCTGCCTCCCTTGGTGCAGCGTGAGCTGGGAGGGGCCGGCAGTGGTCATTGTCACGTAGCTGAGTTCCTGTGTCCTCACCAGGAAAATTCCATTGCTGTGAAGCCATAGTCTCCAGACCCAGTTAGGGTCAAATGATAAATTCCATGGAATAATTTTTGAAAAAGATTTATTTATCTGAACGAGTTAGATCTCCCATCTGCTGGTTCACTCCCCAGCAAATGACCAGGGCTGGTCCAGGAGCCAGGAGCTTCATCTGGGTCTCCCCCTTGGGTAGCAGGGGCCCAAGCACCTTCGTTCGTCTTCCACTGCTTTCCCAGGCCATCAGCAGAGAGCTGGATTGGAAGAGGAGCAGCTGGGACTTGAACCAGCACCCATGTGGGATGCTAGCGCTGGAGACGGTGGCTTAACTGACAGCCCCCTGTGGAATAATTCTGACCAGGTTCTTAGACTTAACTCATCGGAAGCAGGGTGTATGCACAGATGCCCCCGGTGGGACGGCGGAAGCCGACAGTGGGCAGCATGGGGGGCGACCGCCCTGCCCAAGTCTCCCTGCTGCCTCCGCCTTTGTTTGCCTGTTTCCTGCTTGTGTTTTTCCACTGGGGCAGCCTCCGGTCACACCTGCCGGGGCCACATTCCAAGCCCGGCCTCCCAGGGCACTGGCTCTTGGTCCAGTATGGGAGGTTGCACAATTGCGGTCTGCACCAGGGCAGGCTCAGGAGCTGGAGTGGGCACCCAGCCCTCTCGGGAGCTCCTTCGAGAGAGAACAAGAGCTCTTCAGTGTGTTCTGTTTCGTGCCTTTCACCCTGGGAAGCGTTTGGCACAGCAGCAGCAGAACATTCCAGGAAAGCACCGTCCACTTCCTGTCAAAGTGGGCCCGGCCAGCCCAGCCCAGGAGAGCAGCAGCCTAGAGCGGAGACCCTCCCTGGGTCCGCCCAGCCCCCTCCTCATCCCTGGACTCCGTGTCCCCCACTGCGGGACGAGGGCGTGGGTGGTGGCAGGCCCGTCCTGGGCCGAGGCGCGGCTGCTGTGTCCAGGCTCCCGGGATGGAGCGCGTCCAGCGTTCCTGAAATTGACAGAAACCCGTCCAGGAGTGAGCCAAAGCAAATTCACGTGGGAACGCCAGCGCCAAAGGCACCCCCAGGGCCCTGCCGAGGCACTGTGGTGTGCAGGGCGCGCGGGCTGGGCACCCGGCAAGAGGCCAGGACAGTGCTGTCTGAGCCCAGATCCCTGCCTGCCTGGCGCACAGGGTGTCCGGTGCTCTCCTCTCCCGGCATCTGATCCGGGGGAGCCCCCCCCTGGAGGCAGGAAGCAGCTCTGAGCCCGAGCCCCTCACTGTTGCCTGGCTGTGGGCTCTCGGCTGGGCCCCTCCCCCAGGGCGGGAGCCACCCGGGTGCTCGCTGGAGCCAGTCTGCCCTGAGCCTGCTCACCTGCTCCCTCCCCCTCTGGCCCACCTGTGGAACCTTCCTCCCACCCCTCCTCCTCCCCTTCACGTGGAATTCGTGGCCTCTGAGTGACGTGGCAGTGGTCTGCAGGATGGGGCCGGAGTCGCTGAGGTCGCTCCAGTATGGGGGGGGGGGCGAGCCTGCGCGGTTTGGGGTGCACAAGCCCCTGGCACTGAGAAGTGGGTTCCTTGTGAAGGAGATGCAGGGAGCTGAACGTTGCGGGGGTCCCCGGGCAGGACACATGCTGCCTCCACCACCTGGGAGAGGCCGTGAACCAGACCCGACCTGCTTCGTCCAGAGAGCTGGGCCGCAGCCCCTTCTGAACAGGGTCGGAGCCGCCAACACGTGGGAGAGGCCCACGGTGTGGACCTGCACCTCGTGAATGTGGATTTAGGTACACAGCCTGCAGTGTGGACCCCATGCCTCACCAGTGTGGGTTTAGGTGCATGGCCTGTGGTGTGGACCCCGCACCTCACAGGTGTGGATTTAGGTGTGTGGTCTGCAGTGTGGACCCCACACCTCGTGAGTGTGCATTTAGGGGCAGTCGGAGCCCATGGTAGGGCTGACAGTGATGTCTGGTGAGGCCGCCCACTCGGGCCGTGGGTGGAGCGGGCTGCGTCTTTGCCTCATCCGCCAGCTACCACCGCTGGCTCTCATGAGAGAACGGTCCTGGCTGTAGGGCCTGTGGTGGCCCCTGGCGTCCAGGCCATCTTGCCTGTGTGAAGGTGAGGGAGGCAGCCCAGGCGTGGCCCACGCTCATCTCTGACCTGCAGCCTGCGGCGTGGCCAGGCCACGGATCTCAGACACGTCCCCCTGGCTTCTGTCAGCTCTCACGGCCGAGGTCACCCCCAGGCTCCGCGCAGGGCTGGTTCCCAGCCAAGAATCTTAGCTCTGGGGTCCCAGGGGCTCGGGCCGACTGCAGGCGCTCCTGCCCGTGGCCATTCCTGGTTTGCTGTGTCCGCTGCTGCCCGATTTGTCGGCATTTCACCACGTGGTGCGCGGTGATTGCCGACTCAGCCCTGTGCTTGTCTTCGTTAGGGTTACGTCCAGTGTTCGTCTCGAGCAGGAGGGAAGCCGTGGTCCACGGTGACTACACGTCTGTCGGTTGTCAGGCTGGCGTCCAGGCCACACGGCTGGGGTGGACGTTGCTACCCGAGCAGCCCCCCGCGAGCTGGGAGAGAGGTGTTTCCTGGCGGCCGTGTGCCGCTTGGTCTCGGGATCACCTGTGGGCTCTGACCCTCGAGAAGCACTGGGGTGCTTGGCAGTTTAACACCTGGGGCCGCAGGATCTACGTCGTGGTGAGCGGGGTGTTCCAGGGAGGGGTCTGTGTGGGGCAGGTGGGGAGCCGTGGGACGCCCAGGCTCAGGGCCCCCCGACGGTGCTGATGTCTCAGGGAGCCTTGCATTTGCAGTGGACTGGAGGAATGGCGGCTGTGGCCACAGGTGAGGCCCCGTGGCCCCACACGGCGCCTTCCTCCGTGGCCAGGGCTGCAACCAGACTCCCACTGCACAGGGGAGCTTAACCTCAATATTTTTTTAAATTTAAATTTCTCTTAGGTACTGTGCCTATTGGGAAGGTGGGGTGGGGGGAGTCTTTGAGATCTCCTGCCCACTGGCTCAGTTCTCAAATGGCCACAACAGCCAAGGCTGGTCCAGGCTGAAGCCAGGAGCCTGGAATGCAGGGTCAGGGACCCGAGTTCTTGAGCCATCACTGCTGCCTGCCAGGGTGCCAAGGATGTGGGGTCCCCGGGGCAGCAGAAGGATGTAGAGTCCCGGGGCAGCTCCTCCGTGGCTGCAGGTGTTAACCCCCGACTTCCTGGTTTCTCCACACACCCCATGCCAGAGCCAGCAAGTGGCTTATTGCACTGGATCTCACTCTGCCTGGTTTCCAGGTGGGCTGAGCCTCTGTGTTCCCTTTGGGGTACGCCCGCCGCACAGGGAGTTCACCTGGCGGCAGGGGTTGGCACAGTCATTAAGACACTGCTGGCTGGGACACCCACACGCCGTATCAGGGTACCTGGGTTCCACACCTGGCTCTGCTGTCCGGTTCAGCTTCCTGTGAACACACCCTGGGAGACCTGGTGTGAGATGCAGGCTCCTGCGTTTGGCCTGGCCCACCCTTGGCTGTTGCCGGCACTTGGGGAGTGAACCAGTGGATGGAACATTCTCTTCCCCTCTCCCTCCCCCTCCCCAAATGCAACATAAATAATTTTAAAAGTAGATTCCCCTGCATGAGTTGAAAGGAGGCACCAGGACCTGTGGCCGAGGTGGTGACGCCTCCATCCGCTCTCATGCAGATAAAGTGGGTGTGCTTCAGTGAGTCGCTCTGGGCCCCTCGGGAGCTGGGGAGGAGAGCCAGGTGCCTGTGGCCGCGTCCCCGTGAGCTCACACTTCTCCCTCTGCAGGTGAAACTCAGCATGGGGGCTGTGTGAGGCCGGTGGCTGGCTGTGCACCTGCTGTGTTTCACTGGGACTGGGGAGTGTCCTGTTGCTGCGTCCCTGTGCGCCCCAGGACCCAGACCCTCAGAGTCAGGTAGGGCCAGGCCAGAGTCGTTAGTGGGTAGAGCGTATATTTCTGTTTTCTTCCTGGGTCCAGCTTAGCCTGTCCAGTGGTTCCAGGCTGGGTTTCTGGGTCAGGTGGTCTCTTGTGTGCTTTTCTGATCTAAATGCTCCTGTTGAAGAATCTGTTCGTGGCACAGAAGTGCCAGAGCCTTGGACGGCGGGGACGCCTCTGGGAGGGGAAGCGCCCAGCAGTCACCGTTGGTCGTGGCGCGGGCAGCGAGGGACAGGAAGTTTCTGAGCCCATGCTCCCGCAGATGCCTGCGTCCCGATCTTGGGAGATCAGGGTGGGTGTTCCTGGGCCCCTGCTTTCTGCGTGAGAGCTCAGAGCCCTGGCACGGAGTGCACCCCTGCCCAGGTTCCTGGGCGAGGTCGCTCGCTCGCATCAGGGAAGTCGGAACACTCGGGTTCCAGGTGTGGGTGTTAGTGCTGTTTATCAGGCCTGGGTGAGTGCCATGGAGGGGAGAAGCCGGCTTCACCAAGGTGCAGAAGGAAGGCAGAGGAGCACTGCCTGCCCCCAGCGCCCGATACCGGGGCTGCCGGCGGTAGTGAGCCATCAAACAGAAATGTGGCTGTTTTGAGCTATAAACAGACCCCAGGCCGAGGCATCGCTTGGTCATCGGATGCCTGCGGGTCTGCGGCTCGGCCCTGGGCAGGAGTCCCTCTGCCGACGCCGTCTGGCACGCTGGGGTTCTGTCTCCACGACGTCCGTCACTTAGCCACTTTTGTTGGTTTCAGCTGAAATTCTAAACTTCCATTAGTGGCTAACGCTGGCTGCAATTGATTTTCAGCCTATTTTTAAAAGATCTCCGTCTTGTACTTGACTGTAACGCAGGCAGCCACGACCCAGCCCCTAATAAGCTGACAGCAGAGGTGGGACCCTTGGCGGGAGCTGGTTTTCGTGATTTGCCGCTTGCTGGTTCAATTTTACATTCAGAGCCGTCCTACCCTGCCTGGTGCATTGAAGGGGCACAGGTGGGCTGGCAGAGGCACCCCCGAGAGCCCTCCCTGTGCCCCTTGTGTTTGGCTTTGCAGGTCGTAGGCACGAGCAGGTGCCTCTGAGGGGCCTTGTGCTGACCCCTGGCCCTGCTAGAGTGGCCAGGCATGGCCAGGGTGTGGGGCTCAGCTCAGGCACTCTCCCCTCTGAGCGACCATGCCAGGTGCCCGCCTCTGGAGCTCTTTGGACTCAAGTAAACCCACCACAAAATGTTTTGTGTCAAAAACTGAGCTAAGGCCAGCACCGTGGCATAGTGGTAAGCCTCCTTCTTTGGTGCCTGCATCCCCCATGGGCGCTGGTTTGTGTCCTGGCTGTTCCTCTTTCAATCCAGCTCTGTGCTGTGGCCTGGGAAAGCAGCAGAAGAGGGCCCAAGTCCTTGGGCCCCTGCACTCACGAGGGAGACCCGGAGGAAGCTCCTGGCTCCTGGCTTCCGATCGGCCCAGCTCTGGCCATTGCGGCTCTTTGGGGAGCGAACCAGCGGATGGAAGACTTTCCTCTCTGTCTCTCTCTCTTCTCTCTGTTTGTAACTCTACCTCTCAAATAAATAAATACAATCTTTGAAAAAACTAAGCTAAAAGTGCTCACCGAAGATTGGGAGGCCCCTGCATTCTGGTCAAAGTCAGGACGCCGCATGGAGGGCAGGGGGACGTGGGAGCGCGGTGGGGACGCGGGAGCCAGGGATGCCGCGTCTGTGATCTGAGCTGGGGGGAGGCTTCCTGAGCTGGAGCTTCCGGATAGGATCCAGCTCCGGGCGGGCCACCAGGGACTTTTCATTCCCGGGTCCCACAGCCGCCCGTAACCTGATTTGTAGCGTTTTCACCATCCCTCAAAGAAACCTCATCTGCCTTACTGCTCGCTCCGCCGTCTCTGCCCCGGCCCCTCCCACCCCTGCTCCCTGGCCTCTGGTCCTGCCTCTGTGGGCGTTCCCTGTGAACAGTCTGCAGTCTGTGACGGGCGTCTGTCACTCAGCTGGGGTCTCCTTTGCATCGCCCCAGGGACGGGAGACCCTGAGCTCCTCTGCCTGTCCTAGTGGGCCCGTGAGGCTCTGGAGAAGCACTGGCCCGATCTGTCTGTTGATGCCTGAGTTGTCACAGTTCTTCCGCCTCTCATCACGCGTGATCAACAGGTGTTGTAGGTGCTTGTAGGGGTCAGCACCACGATTCCTAGGGCTTGCCCGTGTCCCTAGAGGCTACCCAGGCAGAGCTGAGGTCTCTGGAGCACCCCGAGACCCTCCAGGAACTGGGGCACAGCTCCTAATGGAGGGAGGCCTGAGGTGGGGGCTTCCTGCCTCTCCCCCAGCCTGGGCTGGCCCTCAGTGTCAAGGGGGACCCACTGCTTAATCAGAGCAAAGCTCCCTGCCCTCCCTCTGGCTGTGCCTGTGCTGAGCGCTGGCGAGGACGGCCTGGTTCTCTGGACCTCTGGCATCCGGGTGTTGGGGAGGTTTCAGCTCCCGCCCTCCCCTTCTCCCTGAAAACGCAGGAAAAGGGGGAGCCCCTCAGGCTGTGGGCTGTGTGGGCCTCCTGGGGGCTGAGTCCTCCCAGAGGCAGACGCGTCTGCTGGTGTGCGACGCCCTGGCCCCCTGCAGTCGCTGCTGGCCTGCAACTATGTGTGTACAGAGGCTCGCGGTGCCCACCGCGGGCTCCCGGGGAGGTGCTGGCTGTGGGGACACGGGGACGCGGGCGGGGAGGGAGGTGGCAGAGTGGGCGTGGGCCGGGCGGCAGGGGCTTGTGGGGAGGCCTGCACAGTGTGGAGAAGGCTTCCGCCCTGGCTGGAGCCCATTTCTTCCCCAGCTCAGTCCCTCTCCCCAGCCCCGCGGAGAGACAAGGGCAGGACACGACACGAGAGCAGCTTCCTCTTCTCGGCCCTCAAGACAAGGGCACAGAAGCAGCCTTGTCTCAGCTCATCTTAAACCCACAAACCATCACACATAAACACACCAGCCCTGCTTACAACGGGGTCATCCTGTCCATTCAGCACCTGCACAGGTGCCACGCGGCCTCCACCAGCCTGGCCACGCAGGTGCCCCACAGCCACGGCTAGCCTGGCCACACAGGTGCCCCACAGCCACCGCTAGCCTGGCCACGCAGGTGCCCCACAGCCACCGCTAGCCTGGCCACACCAGGGCCCCACAGCCACCGCTAGCCTGGCCACACCAGGGCCCCACAGCCACCGCTAGCCTGGCCACGCAGGTGCGACACGGCCTCCCCATAGCCACCACCAGCCACGCACCTGCATGGCTGTGGGAGGTTTGTTTATTTGTGATGGTTTGTGGGTTTAAGATGAGCCGAGACAAGGCTGCACCTGTGGTGTGGCCCCATCCCCTGCCACCTGTTTGGGCTCAGGCCACAGGCACCTCCCAGTCCTGATACAGAGATCCCTGAAGTCGCACAGAACCAGCTTCCCTCGGTGCGGCCTTTGTGCCCTGAGAGCGCCAGATTCTCGAAGCGCTGCAGGTTCTGCTTCTCCTAACCCCCACCGTGCCTGCAGAACCGCGGCCGAGGCCCCGGGCGCCCAGGAAACACTGCGCCAGCCATAGCCCACAGACAGGCCTGGTTGTATCTGTCTGTCCACCAGGGCTTTTAGGAAAGCAAATTGCACTTGGATCTGGCTCTAGGATTTCCTTTTACTTTGAAAAGCAAATGCTGGCAAGCTCTGTGTGTCGTCTGGTCTCAGACTGAAGCCAGATGTCTTCCTATCAGCGCTTTCGTCGTCTCCAGGCTCAGAAATGAGAGGACAGAGAGCAGCCACCAGCAGTCTTCCTGGGGATCCCGAGAGGTGGCACAGTCTTGGCTCTGTGTGTACTGAGTTTAAGGAACTGGGAGGTGGTTGTCGTCCACGGGGGGGTGATGTAGTGCACTCCCGGGGAGGAGCAGGCCAGTGGAGGGAGCACTTCTGGTTGGGGGCTTCTACCCCTGAAGAATGAGGGGCGTTCCCCTGTGACGGGCCGCGAGGCTCATGATTGGCATAGGCGATTGACAGCTGGGAGTTGCCTACCTGTGGGCTCCTATTTTTTCTGGATACTTTAACCACAAGTTAACCTGCAAAGTGGGCCTCTTGGGTGGGTGCTGGCAAAGAGCAGAGTCCCTGCCTCACCCCTGGAGGGGGGTCTTGTTCCCCCCAGCCTCTTAGCCCATCTCTCATGTCTGAGTAGTACAATGACACATCAGGAAACAGACCCCAATCCAGAGGCTCGGGGAAGGCAGTTGCAAACATCAGGACCCCCCTCCCCCATCAAACACTGGCTCCCCAGAGCGTGGTGGGCGGTGACAGGGCAGCCTCCAGCAGTCATTCAGTGCTGAGTGGGCGTGAAGAACAGAGAAGGGACCGGAGGTTGCAGACCCCTGGGGTCAACCCAAACCTCCAAGACAGCGGGGGTCTCTGAAGTGAAAGGCTTTGAGCCAGGAAAGAAGGGAAGGGGCCTGGGTCAGGTTCCCAGGAGCCAGGAGTGTCGGAAATCCTGGGGAGGGAAAGCTCTGACCCCGGCCGGCTGCCGGCAGGGCGGGTAACCAGCTTCTGGATCCGGTGGGCGGTGCACAGAGCACCAGGCACCTGGGCCCCTCCTCCAGGGCTGCCATTGGGGGGGGGGGGTCAGCATTTAGCGGGGCCCAGCAGCCTCCTCCCTACCGGTTAGCTGAGTGGCCTCTCTCTCTGCCCCTCCCCTCCACCCCCTCCACCCTCTGGCCTGTGCTAGATTTAGGGCGATTCAGAATTTTCCTCTGGTCAATGCCAAGGGTTTCAATTCCTGTATTTCCACGACCCTGGGTCACGATGTAACGTGCACTTCTCAGTTCAGGCCACAGACTCTGCGAGCCGCTGGTTCCGGGGTGAGGTTTAGTGGTGGCTTTTCTCCCCTGCCCTGCCCAGCCGGACGGGCCAGACTGGGGCTGTTCCGGTCCTCTGAGGAGCTGGGCAGGCCGGTGAGGCAGGCGCTGCCCTCTCTGTCCACTCCTGAGCCGTGGGGGAGCCGAGGACTTTGTCCCTCGGGGGCTCTGCTCTGCACGGGCCGGGCGTGCCAGGCCAGCGTGGCCAGGGAGCGCAGCCTGGAAGGACGGACGGTGCCCCCTGGGGAGCCTTTGCCCACTGGAGTTAGAGACCGGACTCCGTGTTCCCCGGGACTCAGTCTGCCCAGCGGCCATGTGCGTGGCGTGCCCCTCTGGCGTCTCCTGAGCTTTCGCTCGTGGGAGCGTGCACGGAGCACGCCCCGCGGGGCTGGGCGGGTGCCGGTGTGGGAGGCACGCGCGCTCATGGCGAGCCCCAGGCCCCAGGCGTGTGAGCGACACGGCCCCTGGGCAGTGCGCCCCCCAGGGCAGGTCCGAGAGTGAGTGACCTGGAAGGGAAGTTTGGGCTGAGGCCGCGTCTATGCAGGTCCTTCAGAAGTGGGGGCAGTGGGTGTGAGGACACTGGCGGACGGAAGGAGCTGAGCCCCTCGGCGGCCTGAGGGTCCTCGGCGGGGTCAGGCTGGCGCCGGGAACCACAGCGGGGCTGCATCGGGAGCCAGGGTTTGCTGCTGGTGACTCTGCTGTGCGACTGGGCTGTGTGGGGAGGCCCGCCATGGCCCGGCCGTCCGCCCGGAGAGGCCGCTTGCGTGTGCCACTCAGCAGGATGGGTTCAGGGCGGCCATGGGCGCACGGGGCACTTCGCAGCGCAAGGGCGCCCTCGGTCCCGCCCCCGGAGTTCCCAGCGGACCGGGGCTGGGCGCTGGTGGGCGGCGCAGACGGCAGCCCCTCGGTTCTCCAAGACCAGGAGAAAGCTGGTGTCGAGTCAGGCAGCAGCGCGTGGCGGAGGTGCCGCAGCCGGAAGTGCCCGGACCGGAAGTGCCCAGCCGGAAGTGCCCGGACCGGAAGTACCAGGACCGGAAGTGCCCCGTGCGTCCATGGCCGCCCTGAGCCCAGTCCTGCCGAGTGGCACACGCGAGTAGAGCTGCCGCCCTCGGCTCTTCCGAGGCCCTTGTTCCGTCAGGCACCATGTCGGCTTTCTCGAGCCTTCCGCGCGCTTGGCGGAGGAGCCGCCCGGGCCGCACAGCCCAGGAAGGGCCCCCCGGGGGGCGCCGGCCTCTCCTGTGGGCCCGCCGAGCTGTGGCGCGGAGCCGCGTGCTGTGGCCGGGCCTGCTCCGGGGATGGTCAGCTGTGGCCGCGGTCCTGCTCTGATGGCTTCTGGAATGTTCTGGCCCGGCCGTCTCTGGCGGAGAGGAGATGAGGCGTGGCTGCGGGTGTGGAAGCAGGCCTGTTGCGCCCCCGACGTGCACGCGGGGAGGAAGGAAGGGCCGCGCGTGGGGATCGTGAGGTGGGCGCGCACCCTGGGAGCCCGCGGCTGTGTGTACCCCACGTGCGCCCTGGGGTTCTCTGCTGACCCTGGCACCAGCGCCTTTCCCTCTCGCCTCCAGGGAGGTGGGGGGTGCAGACGGGGCTCTCCCTGGCGTCAGACTGGGGAGGGGTCCCCGGGACAGGAGCCCCGGAAGTGTCCAGGGGAGCCGAGCCCTTACAGCACGAGAGGTGACGTTTCTCCTCTTATCTGGTGCCCACATTTGTAAAAAGAAGGCAGAAGTGAACGCTTTCAAATGACTTTAAAAATCTGTATTTTAAATTTATTTTGGGGAAAGATTTATCTGGACGGAACATGGCAATGTTTGGGAGCGTTTAGGGCTTTGAGCAGCAAGTTTCTATACCCTACTTTTCCATACATTTGGATCGTTTTCTAAGGTCACTTGCTCCCCAGCCCCCCATGAAGGAAAGTATGTGCAGGGGTGATGGTGCTCAGGGTCAAGGTTCAATGCCGGACCACCCAGGAGGAGGGAACCGTGACCCACAACCTGCACAGCGCTCAGTGCAGGGTGTCAGGACCCCGTCAGTGGCGACCATGTGCACTCCCACGCAGTCCCCAGGGACTCTGGCTTCCCCAGGGCTCCTGCTGGGTCGCCTGTGCCGGCTGAGTCCCCATGCACTCGGAGTCCGGAACCTCTCGTCTCTGTCATGGTTTCTACAGGTGCAGAGCAGGCCCCGGGTCCTGCACCTGGTCCCCCAGGACTGAGCTCACCGAGGCACAGCCCTCCGGGTCAGCACCTGTGTTGCCTCTCAGAACTGTGACTCCTTTGAGCACTGCTTTCACTGGCGGTGTGGACAAGGCCACACGGTCAGCCTAGACCCTGTTGTCCCCAGTAAGGAAGCTCTGTGGACTCAGACCCCTGGGGGAGCCATTTGGCTGATGAGCCTTTGGTGACACTTCTTGTCGTAATCTAGACCTTGGCCTGCTGTGTCCGGTGGGGAGGCGCGCCGGCTTCTAGTTAGAGACTGCGAATCTGTCCAGGGGCTTCTGGGGGAGCCCTCTGGCTCCTGGCCTGAGGATGGGAGAGCGGGAACTGCTGCGCACCCGAATGCTTCAGCACGTGGGTGCTTGCGCCACGGGCCTCTGAGGCTGAGGATCTCTGCAGCACTGAGCACGTGGATGAGGGTTTCGCCTTTTGCAGTGTGCAGTTGGCTCACTCAGGTCTGCAGAGTATCTTTACAAGAAGAGGACGAAGGGGAGCAGCCACGAGGGCTCTCCAGGGAGCCGAGCCAGCGTCATTGCAGTGGCTCCTGTTGTGTGGCACTGCAGATCCCCGGACTCGGACACCTCCCCCTTCTGAGACAGGGGCAGGAAGCAGCTGCAGGGACTTCCTGTGGTCAGGCGGAGGGGAGACGGAGGACTCCCTCCCAGCGTCCCCTCCCAGCATGAGCCACACCCTCCAGTCTGGCACCTCCCCCGAGCCCCAACCCCAGCCCTGCCCAGTTGGATCCTTCTGGGAGGTGCCCAGCGCTCACTCCCCTTCCTTGCTCGGACCTGTGCGTCAGTGTGACCTGGGGCGGGGCCGGCCTCTCGGGGGACCTGCCCGTGGCCTTCCTGCCCCAGCTTGGAGACCTGGGGTGGGTGAGGGGTTTGGCAGCCTGCACCTGAGCTCTGTGTTGCCGGTGAAAGACTGGCTGTCCTGAGCATCCTGGGTGCAGGTTGCACGGTGCCGTGGAAGATGTCGCTGAGCTTGCTGGAGGGGGCACCTGGAACCCGGGGGCCCTTGGGAGGTTGCTGACTGCCCGGATCTTCCCTCTTCATCCTGAAAGCTCCGTGTGGCTTTGCTTCGATTTGGCCTGCGTTCCTCTGTGGCTGACGCTGGGGTCTGGACCCGCTGAGTTACGGGATCACATAGTTGAGGCCCTGAAGTCTGACTCTGGGAGGTGGGCAGGGGGAAGGTGCGTGGAGCAGTTCACCAGCAGTGCTGAGTGGCTTGCCAGTTCCCACGGCAGAGTCAGCGCCGGGGACGGTGGCATGACCAGAAGCGTGGTGGGTGTGGCCTCCGTAGAGTCTGAGCACTCTGGGGAACAGCCCCAGAATCACTCTGGGTTTACATTTCTGTTCCCTGCCATGTGCCGGGGAAACCCACCTGAGCAGCTGTGTGACCTCATCAGGTGTCCACACGCCTGTGGGCCCAGTGTCCTCCCTCCCTCATTCAAGACACCCCCCCCCCCCATCCCGTAGCCATTTTTCCCTTGCCGAGGTTGTCAGATCCGCTGTTGCTTTTTCTCTTTTAAGTGGGCCTGCCCAGTGCATTTGCCCTGACGCTCAGCTGGAGTGAGCGGAAGGCCCACGCCTGGGAGGCCGGGTGAGCCTGGGTGGCCCAGGCTTGGGGAGGGCCCAGGTCTCCCCGTCAGCACAGACGTGCACTGTGCAGGGACAGGTGTGTGTGCAGATGGACAACATGGAAGGGAAGCTTACTGTGTGCAGATGCTGAGGCCCGGTGCTAACCACGTGCTTCCTCCCACAGTGTGCAGGGGAAGAGAACTGGGTGGATAGCCGGACCATCTACGTGGGACACAGAGAGCCCCCTCCCGGTGCTGAGGCCTACATCCCACAGAGATACCCGGACAACAGGATCGTGTCCTCCAAGGTGAGTGGCCTCTTGGTCTGAGTGTCTATCACTCACCTAGAGAAGCCGCCCTGGAGGGTGTCAGTCCTCCAGGGATCGCCAGCCAGCCTGTTCTGCTCCCAACTCAGGCCTGGGGAGTAGGTCTCTAGGGGAAGCCTCACGGACTCTACACACGTAGAGCTGTATGGTAGATGGTGCCCTGGGTGTAGACACGTGTGGTAGATCTGCTGATTTCACCATGGTTCCCTAGGTGTAGACACGTGGTAGATTGCTGGTTTTACCATGGTGTCCGGGGTGTAGACACATGTGGTAGATTGCTGATTTCAGCATGGTGCCCTGGGTGTAGACACATGTGCTAGATTACTGGTTTCACCATGGTGTCCGGGGCGTAGACACATGTGGTAGATCGGATTTCACCATGGTGCCCTGGGTGTAGACACGTGTGGTAGATCTTCTGGTTTCACCATGGTGTCCGGGGTGTAGACACATATGTGGCAGATAAGATTTTACTGTGGTGCCTTGGGTGTAGACACATGTGGTAGATCTTCTGGTTTCACCATGGTGTCCAGGGTGTAGACAGGTGTGGTAGATATGCTGATGTAACCGTGTTTCCCTAGGTGTAGGCACGTGTGGTTGATTGCTGGTTTCACCATGGTGTCCGAGATGTAGACACATGTGGTAGATCTGATTTCACCATGGTGCCCTGGGTGTAGACACGTGTGGTAGATCTTCTGGTTTCACCATGGTGCCCTGGGTGTAGACACATGTGGTAGATCTGATTTCACCATGGTGCCCTGGGTGTAGACACGTGTGGTAGATCTTCTGGTTTCACCATGGTGCTCTGGGTATAGACACATGATTGCTGGTTTCACCATGGTGTCCGGGGTGTAGACACGTATGGTAGATCTTCTGGTTTCACCATGGTGCCCTGGGTGTAGACACATGCGGTAGATCTGATTTCACCATGGTGCCCTGGGTGTAGACACGTGTGGTAGATCTTCTGGTTTCACCATGGTGCTCTGGGTATAGACACATGATTGCTGGTTTCACCATGGTGTCCCGGTGTAGACAGGTGTAATCTAACTGATTTCACTCGTGATTGGGCCAGCATTGTGACGCAGCAGGTTAAGCTGCCACTTGCGATGCCCACGTGCCGTATCAGAGTCAGGGTTCGAGTCCCAACCGCTGTTGTCTGTCCAACTTGCTGCAGATATGCCTGGGACAGCAGCAGGGAATGGCTCAAGTTCTCGCACCCTTGCCACCCATGTGGGAGGCTGGGGTGGAGCTCTGGCTCCTGGTTTCAGCCTGTCCCAGCCCTGGCTGTGGCAAGCATCTGGGGAGTGAACCAGAGATGGAAGATCTCTCCCCCTCCCCCTCCCTGCCTTTTAAATGAATGAATCTTTAAGAGAAAAAGAAGCACAGCACTGGTAAATACAACACTCAAAAGCAAGACCCCAACCCGGCATGTCACGTGTGGACACCCAGAGCTGGTAAATTAGCAGAGAAAGGCCATAGTGTGCAACAGGACTCCTCGCGGGCAGCGTCACCCCAACCCCCCCACCCCGCCCCAGGTCAGAATTAGATGGACTCCAAGTGTATGGCATATGCCTTAAATGCAGCTCTGGGCAGCACGAACGTGTGGGGAAGCCAGGTGGGGGCAGGGGCAGGGTCCCTGGTCCTGGTGGTGGCCGTGACACTGCTCAGCATCTGGTCAGGATGGACCGCGCCTGCAGGGTGCCCAGAGCCCCAGCGCTGGCCCCGTGTGCTGGCAGCTCCGGCGTGACAGTCCAAGCCACCGGTGCTTCCCAGTCTGGTAGGGAGTTCTGCATGGCGCACCTTGGGGAAGGCAGACTCGCTGAGTGATGGCATCACGGGTCTCTCCCGGCCCACCTGTAGCCGAGGGGCACTTTGTGTCTTTTCAAAGCCCCATCCATGGTTTTGGGGGAAGTAACTGAAAGCCGGACTCCTTGTCCCTCTCCTGACCCCGCCTGTGTCTGCTGTCCAGCTGCAGAGTCAGGGTCTCAGAGGCCCAATGCCCCCCCGCACCCTCCCCCCCACCCAACACTCTGTCGGCCTCTGCAGGTCTTAGACAGGGCCTGGAGCCCAGAGGCCTTGTCCCCTCTGTGACCGAGGAAGGCACCCTGTGGGGGGTGGCAGGGGTGGGAGGAGGGGGTTGTGTTAGAGAATCCTAGCAAGGCTAGGAAGCTCCACCCAGCACGGCCAAGGCATGGAGTTGAAGGAGAGAGGCCGCACTCTGGGTCTTGGCAAAGCACTTGAAGGACTTTCGGCCTGGCCCTTGGGGTCCCCAACACTGCTGCTGTGTCTGTGCAGACAGTCCTGTGTGTGCAAACACTCCTGTTTGTGAACACTGCTGTGTGTGAGCACTCCTGTGTGTGCAAGCACTCCTGTGAACACTCCTGTGTGTGCAAGCACTCCTGTGTGAGAGCATTCCTGTGTGTGCAAACACTCCTGTGTGTGAGCACTCCTGTGTGTGCAAACACTCCTGTTTGTGAACACTGCTATGTGTGAGCACTCCTGTGTGTGCAAACACTCCTGTGAACACTCCTGTGTGTGCAAACACTCCTGTGTGAGAGCACTCCTGTGTGTGCAAACACTCCTGTGTGAGAGCATTCCTGTCTGTGCAAGCATTCCTGTGTGTGCAAACACTCCTGTGTGAGAGCATTCATGTGTGTGCAATCACTCCTGTGTGAGAGCACTCCTGTGTGTGCAAACACTCCTGTGTGAGAGCACTCCCGTGTGTGCAAACACTCCTGTGTGAGAGCACTCCTGTGTGTGCAAACACTCCTGTGTGAGAGCACTCCTGTGTGTGCAAACACTCCTGTGTGAGAGCATTCCTGTCTGTGCAAGCATTCCTGTGTGTGCAAACACTCCTGTGTGAGAGCATTCCTGTGTGTGCAAACACTCCTGTGTGAGAGCACTCCTGTGTGTGCAAACACTCCTGTGAACACTCCTGTGTGTGCAAACACTCCTGTGTGAGAGCATTCCTGTGTGTGCAAACACTCCTGTGTGAGAGCACTCCTGTGTGTGCAAACACTCCTGTTTGTGAACACTGCTGTGTGTGAGCACTCCTGTGTGTGCAAGCACTCCTGTGTGAGAGCACTCCTGTCTGTGCAAACACTCCTGTGAACACTCCTGTGTGTGCAAGCACTCCTGTGTAAGCACTCCTATGTGTGAACATTCCTGTGTGTGAGCAGTCCTGCTGTGTGTGAACACTAACACTCCTCTGCACGTGCAAACACTCCTTGTGTGAACACCCCTGTGCATGGGCAAACTCTGTGTGCAAACACTCCTACTCTGTGTGAACACCCCTGTGCATGGGCAAACACTCCTCTGTGCAAACACTCTGTGCGAACACTCCTCGTGTGAACACTCCTGTGCATAGGTAAATACTCTTGTGTGTGCAAACACTCCTACTGCAAACACTCTGTGTGTATGCTTGTGTGTGTGCAAAGATTCTTACTGTGTGAGAACACTCCTGTGCATGGGCAAACACTCCTGTGTTTGCAAACACTCTCATGCATGAATACTCTGATGTGTGCAAACACTCTGTGTATACACTCCTGTGCATGGGTAAATACTCTTGTGTGTGCAAATACTCCTACTGCGAACACTCCTGTGTGTGTACACTTGTGTGTGTGCAAACATTCTTGCTGTTTGCGAACACTCCTGTGCATGGGCAAACACTCTGTGTGTGTGGACACTCCTGTGTGTGAACACTCCCGTGTGCAAACATTCCTATGTGTGTGAATACACCTACATGTGCAAACACCCCTGCTGTGCATGTGCAAACACGCCTCTGTATGAACACTTCTATGCTTGCCAGTGCCCCTGCTCAGAGTATACAAATTTTTGTTTGTGTGCATACAGTCCTGTGTGTGAACACCCCTCAGAGTGTGCAGACACCCTCTCATGTGTATGCAACCACTCCTCTGTGTGAATACGCCTGTGTGCTCACCAGTGGTTATGTGTCTACACACACTTCTGTGCCTGCGTGAACACTTGTACTATGCTTGTGCACACAATCCTGTGTGTGAACACTGTGTACAAACACTCCTGTGCATGTGTGAACTCTCCTTGGTGTGTGCAAACACTCCTCTGTGTGAGCACTCCTGTGTGCTCGCCAACACTCCTGTGAGTGTGCATTGGCTGGCGCCGCGGCTCACTAGGCTAAGCCTCCACCTGTGGCACCAGTACCCCGGGTTCTAGTCCCAGTTGGGGCACCAGGTTCTGTCTCAGTTGCTCCTCTTCCAGTCCAGCTCTCTGCTGTGGCCCCGGAGTGCAGTGGAGGATGGCCCAAGTGCTTGGTCCCCTGCACCCACATGGGAGACCAGGAGAAGCACCTGGCTCCTGGCTTCGGATCGGCGCAGCACACTGGCCGTAGCAGCCATTTGAGGGGTGAACCAATGGAAGGAAGACCTTTCTCTCTGTCTCTCTCTCACACTAACTCTGCCTGTCAAAAAAAAAAAAAAAACCACACACACACCTGTGCATGTGCACGCAATCGTGTGTGTGAATACGTGTGTTTGTGTGTGTGTGTGTGTGGAGCAGGTTAAGAGCTGTGGCTTGGTTTCAGGGAGACAGCAGAAGGGAACTTCCTCCACATCCAGGAAGGAAAGGCCCCTGGGAGGCTCCTGCTGGGGCAGCACTGATTCCAGGGAAGGGATGTGGGCTCAGAGGAATTCCAGGGCAGCTAGGGAGGGCGCACAGGTGGTGTTTTGGTCTTTGTTTTTAAACAATGGCTCAGGATGTGTGAAAATGCCACTTAATTTGTAAAACTTAAGTTTACACCCCGATTTTAGAGAGAGGATGTGCTAATGTGTGTTTGCTCTCTTGAGGAAAAAGTCTTTTATGTCTACTTGGAAAAAAGACTAGTTAAGAAAAGACCACTACTAGTCAAGACGACTGGTTAGCCCTTGAAGGCCCCCAAGGCTGTACTCAGCAGATTCCCTTTTGAGAAGTTAGCGCTGGTGGAGATGCCCGTCGGTTATTGGACATTCCCAGTCCGTCCTGTGGGAGTGCGGTTACTACCGCTGGGCAGAGTCTGTGGAAGAAGGAAGGACGCCCTGCGTGGCGACTCCCAGCATGGCCGCCAGGGCCCCAGCGTGAGTGGGGAGGACACGGCCCCGGCACAGCCCCCAGCCCTACACGGGATTCTGCCACAGGGCCTGGCGTTCATGTGATTTCCAGCGTCTCCCTTTGCAGGGGAGGCTGCAAAATCAAACGTCGGTCTCGTCCACGCTGGCACCGCACACCCTCAAGAAAGGAGGGCCGGCGGGCTCAACAGGCTAATCCTCCGCCTTGCGGCGCCGGCACACCGGGTTCTAGCCCTGGTTGGGGTGCCAGATTCTATCCCGGTTGCCCCTCTTCCAGGCTAGCTCTCTGTTATGGCCCGGGAAGGCAGTGGAGGATGGCCCAAGTCCTTGGGCCCTGCACCTGCATGGGAGACCAGGAGAAGCACCTGGCTCCTGGCTTCGGATCAGCACGATGCGCCAGCCACAGCGGCCATTGGAGGGTGAACCAACAGCAAAAAAGAAGACCTTTCTCTCTGTCTCTCTATCCACTCTGCCTGTCAAAAAAAAAAAAAAAAGAAAGAAAGAAAGACAAAGGATTTGTTTTGTCTAAGATCTTATTTATTTGAGAGGCAGAGTTACAAAGAGAGGGGGACAGAGAGACAGAGACAGCGGCTGGGGGAGGGAGGGAGGTCTTCCATCCTCTGGCTCACTCCTTAAGTGGCTGCAGTGACCAGAGCTGAGCCGATCTGAAGCCAGGAGCCAGGGGCTTCTTCCTGGTCTCCTGTGCGGGTGTGGGTGCAGAGGCTCAAGGACTTGGGCCGTCTTCTGCTGCTTTCTCAGGTGCGTTAGCAGAGAGCTGGATCAGAAGAGGAGCAGCCCGGACATGAACCGGTGCCCACATGGGTTGCTGGTGCTGCTGGTGGAGGCTTAGCCCACTACACCACAGCACCGGCCCCACAAGTGACTTCTTTAAAGTTGCTGTGTTTATTTTTTTGAGAGGCAGGCAGAGACTTTCGATCTGCTATTCACTCTGCAAATGTCTCCAACAGCTGAGGCTGGGCCACGCTGAAGCCAGGAGCCGGACTTCCATCCGGGTTTCCCGTGTGAGTGACAGTTACTTCAGTATTTATATGTCACATGCTGCCCCCGCCCCCGGCCGGGTGCACATTAGCAGGAAGCTGGAGTTGGGAGAGAGCGAGGACTCGAACCCAGGCACACTGACATGGAGTGTGGCAGTCCTAAGCAGCGTCTTCACCACTGTGCCACGCACCCCAGAGTTGGTGTTGATCATTGGGAAGTGGAAGACTGTTTCACTGCTGAGGGCTGTGTCATCTGCCCCCTGAACCCCCCGTCGCTTTTCCTCGTGATCCCCGCTTGTCACGAAGACGCTGCGGCTCGGACACGGGAGCGTGCCTGCGACAGCAGAGGCAAAAACACTGGTCCCAGCACGAGGTCTGCACGAGCCCAAGGCCCTTCTCTGCAGCCAGCGCTGCCGTTGTCACCACCCCGTGGAGCTGGCTCGGCACCTAACAGCAGGAATCCAGCATGTTGGCCTGATTCCCTGCTTCTCACATCATAAATGAGAGATGACTCCCCCTGAGTCCACAGAGTCCCATGCAGGTCAGCGTCCAGGTGGCAGCCAGGGTCTAGGACGGTCACGAGCATCCCCGTGGGGCCGGATCTGTTGAGTAACCACAGCTGTGGCTTCAGGGCGGTCAGGTGCCATGGGGAAGAATGGCACCCAGGTTTCGCTCGCAGTTTGTCTGGGGCCACAAGACCCATGACCCCAGGTGGACCTGGCAGAGGTCTGTGAGCCCCAGCTGCCATCACAGGGCAGGAGCCCTCCAGGGGAGGCATAGGAGGCGGTGAGGCATCTCAGCCCCGGTGGGAAACACAGGAGGATGCCCACGTGCCGGCCTGAGCATTCTGTAAGGTAAAGAATCCACGAAGTTGCAATCCTCACGTAATTCAGCCATACTCAGAGGCCTGTCCTGGAGAGACCGTGCGCTCTGCTGGGTTCCCAGCTTGCTGGCCGCAGAAAATTCACTTCATCCCAGGCTGTTGATGCCCTGTATCCAGGATCAGGCGTCTCTGCTGACTGCAGATTAAGGGACTTGGTCCCTGGGTGAGGTCCATGTGCACTGTGTCAGGGAGATGGTACCTGGGTGAGGTCCGTGTGCACTGTGTCAGGGAGCTGGTACCTGGGTGAGGTCCGTGTGCACTGTGTCAGGGAGATGGTACCTGGGTGAGGCCCGTGTGCACTGTGTCAGGGAGCTGGTACCTGGGTGAGGTCCGTGTGCACTGTGTCAGGGAGCTGGTACCTGGGTGAGGTCCGTGTGCACTGTGTCAGGGAGCTGGTACTTGGGTGAGGCTCGTGTGCACTGTGTCAGGGAGCTGGATCCTGGGTGAAGTCCGTGTGCACTGTGTCAGGGAGCTGGATCCTGGGTGAGGTCCGTGTGCACTGTGTCAGGGAGCTGGATCCTGGGTGAGGTCCGTGTGCCCTGTGTCAGGGAGCTGGATCCTGTTTTGGTCAGTGTACATGCACTGGACTGTATTGTGTAGGGTCAGCCAGGTTACAGTTGAACAGGAGTCTACTTGTTTTCTGGTGTGCAGTGTGTGTGTGCCTACGGGATGCTCATTTTGTTTTGTTTAGCGGGCAGTGCCTCACCGAGATCAGAGTGCTCACTGGGTTTTGGTTCTGGGGCACTGCCTCGGGCGTTCACCTCTGACAGCCTTGATAACACTAAGTGGCTGTGCAGAGCTGGGGCTCACAGGCTAGGTCTGGCTGCACGGGCGTTCCCTCAGGGGCTTCCACCCGAAGCCTGCTGAGTGCCTGGCAGGAAGCAGAAAGGGCCTGGGAGGGGTGTTGGGGTGGAGCCAGGCCAGGCATTTGTGCCGCCTCCTCGGGCAGACAGCCTCGGACTGCATCGTGGGAGGCATGTGGAAGACGGCACTTGTCACACGTGTTGTCACAGTTCCCCCGAAGGGACCTTCCACACCCACTCCGAGAGCAGCATCGTCAGTGTCTGCAGCCGACCCCTCCCGGCCAGGGCTCCCACGCACGTCGCTGCCCCTTCGATTGCTGCAGGAGGCTCTCGTTTGTAAATATTCCAGCTGGTGAAACCCAGGGCTTCAAAGTGTTTGTGTCTCTTTTCATTGAAAAGGCAGAGACAGACGGAGAGAGATCTCCCTTCTACTGGCTCATTCCCCAGTGCCTGCGCCAGCTGAGGCTGGACCTGGGACTCAGTCTGGTGGTGGTGCAGGACCTGAGCACTCGCGCTCCCTTGCTGCCTCCAGGGCGCACGGTGGCAGGGAGCTGGACGTGGAGTGGCCAGGCCTGCGCTCCGGCACTCGGCTGTGGTGTCCCAGGCTGGACCAGCTCCCGCCCTGGGAGACGGAAACACTGATGTGCCTTTGTTGCTGGGCAACATCTTACAGGATTTTGGGGATTTTTTGGTTAACTAGTGGAGGATAAGTACGTGGGCTGGGCGCTGGGGATAGGCTGGCTTTCTTGGCGGGCCCTAGCCCTGGTACCACTTGGGAATTGGTATTTTCTAGGGAAGAAATGGGTGAGGAATGAAAGATCGTTCTGTGCTGGCCACAGAAGCAGGACACACGTGCCACGGTTACGTAATAACTTTGGTATTTCCTGCATAGCTCCTTTCAAAGTCAGTGGAAAGTAACTTTCTCACTAAATCCCATTGCAGAGACAAGATCTTCCCTCAGATCTACAGAAAAGCCACATTCACACACAGTGGGCAGTCAGGGCTGTGCCAGGCTGGTGCCAGGCGTCCGCGGTCAGTGTTCCTGGCACTTCTCAGCGTGAGCACGAGGACTCGGCCGGTGGCAGCCTCAGCCCTGCGGGGACCCTGAGGCTCGCGTCGGGGACAACGGCGGATGGACCAAAAGACCAGGACGGGCTGGCGGAGCCCTTGCCCAGGGCTCGGCCCTGCCCACAGCCACAGGCGAAGGCGGCGTCCAGGCTCAGTGTCCACTGCAGGTTAACGGCACCTGGACGGTGGTGTCGCTCACACCCCTGAGGAGGGGGCGTCCCTGAGACAGCCCCTCCTCGCCCTGTGCTGCCAGGACTGCAGACAGGCTTGCAGCCACGCAGTCACAGACAAGGGAGACCATGAGGACGCTGCTGGCCGCGCGGCCGAAGGCTGTGGCTTATGAAAGCCATGTGCGTGGTGAGGCACCTGCTGGGCTGCTCTGCCTTTTATCCTGAGTTCCGTGCCAGGTTTAGGAGCAAACATGCAGTCTCTGTGGTGGTCTAGAAACACTCCAGGGCCGGCACTGTGGCATAGCGGGTAAAGCCGCTACCTGCAGTGTCGGCATCCCATATGGGTACCAGTTTGAGACCTGGCTGCTCCATTTCTGATCCAGCTCTCTGCTATGGCCTGGAAAGCAGTAGAAGATGGCCTAAGTCCTTGGGCCCCTGTACCCACACGGGAGACCTGGAAGAAGCTCCTGGTTCCTGGCTTCAGGTCGGCCCAGCTCCGGCCATCGCAGCCATTTGTGGAGAACCAGCAGATGGAAGACTTCTGTCTGTCTGTCTCTGCCTCTGCCTTTGCCTTTCTGTAACTCTGCCTTTCAAATAAATAAATACATCTTTAAAAAAACACCAATTTTGAACAACGAGTTTTATGCCTAAAATGAAACCTTTATGTTAAAAGCACTAAAACTGTACTTGGAGATCCAGTGCTACGTGTAGCCCCCAGGAAGGAAAATCTGACGAAACGGCGTGTTCTTGTCTTCCTGTCCGCAGTATACGTTTTGGAACTTCATACCCAAGAACCTGTTTGAGCAATTCAGAAGAATCGCCAACTTCTATTTTCTTATCATATTTCTGGTGCAGGTAAGCTGACGGTGGTCGTCACCGGCTGACGTAAATGTGCATGTGATGATTCCGTCTCGGTGATTGACGTACGGCTCGCTCATAGACAGGCGCAGGCCCGGTGCCCTGCCCACAGTCCGTTCCTTTGTTTTCAAGGACAGAGTGTGTCTGCTCTGAGGCCTGTTCAGGCGGAGACACGTGGGAGGGCTCTGTGGGTGTGTGGTGGGGACCCCGGGCCTTGGCGAGCAGCGGGGACGCAGAGTCCTGGGTCTAAACAGAGACCCAGCAGGGGGTGAGCTGGCAGCGGTGTGTCAGCCGTGCTGGAGGACTGTTCACATTCCCCCGTGTTCAGCCATCCCGGTAGCGTGAACCGTGCCGCCAGACGCAGAGGGAGCAATGGAGCAGAACGCAGGCATCGGACGTGTGTCTCTGCTGCTTCCTGACCAGTTTCCGCAAGCACGGCTCAGCTAGAGGACCGTGCCCGCGGCGTGGTGGTGGGCAGGGCAGTGTGATGTGCCGCCCACCTGCCCACCACCCGTGCTGGGCTGCAGTGGGCGACCAGCACTGTGCCTTGAGATGGGGAAGAGCAGGTGCCGGCGGGGGTGGCAGGGGCCGGCCCGCCTGCCTCAGGTCCTCCCAGCTGATGCTGAGGCTGCTCCCTTTCACCTGCAGCTGATCATCGACACGCCCACCAGCCCCGTGACCAGCGGGCTGCCCCTCTTCTTTGTCATCACCGTCACAGCCATCAAGCAGGTAAGGGGTTGCAGGTGGGAGGGAGCGAAGTCGTCAGCTTCGCTGGGTGGTGCTGTCCTACAAAGCAGGGTTAGGTTAGCTTGCAGAGAACTCCCAGAAATCTGTTGGTAACAGTTTTGATCTGGAGTAAGAGCGGGCGGGCGTCGCGGTTACTGGTCTGCCGTCCTCTGAGTTGGAGCAGTAGCGGTGGTCCTCACACCCTGAGCCAGCCGAGGCCACGCCCCTCCCTGCGAGTTGCTGACCCCTGTGTCCTCGGCTGTGCGAGCCCAGATCCGGCTCCTTGCCGAGGCCTGGGATGGAGACCCTCTGGCAGCATGCTGGCCCACCTGGTGCCCTGCGACGTGGGCCGTGAGCCAGGGACCACCGTGCAGAACGAGTCTCAGGTTCTGCCCACCTGCCACTTCTCCCAGCAGTGCTGCGGTCTCTGCTGTCTCCATGCACAACGTCTTTATCACCCGATATCATTTGAGGTCGTTCCCGTGATGACTTGGGAATGGCACCGCTTAGGATATTTGTGTGCGGGTCTTGTGGGGATCGTGTTTGGGAGTAGACAGACGTGTCCACACATGGGAGTGGACTAGCTCCAGGGTTCTGAAGGGCCTGCCTGGTGCCGTGTGATGTGGGGTACGTGGTGCTGTGCTCCCATTCTGTAGTCGTCCACCCTGTCTGCCACAGCGTCTGTGTCCATGTCCACGTCCCTGGTGACAGTGTGCTGGGCCTCTCCTCCTCTGCCTGTTGCCTACCTGCTTCTCTGTCTTCCTTAGATCTCTGCTCATTTTTCACTTGTATCTTTTGTTCTTTTATGCATTTGTTGTAAAAATTTTTCATACGTTCTGGATTCAAGTCCCTTATCTGCTGCCAACTTTTTGACTGGTGATATTTGCACGTCAGTGGTTTTAGGTTGACTTTTATTTGAGACATCTGAATAATTTGCAAAATGAAAACCTCTAATTTAACTCTTGGTGGCCAGATTCTTTGTGGTAGGCTGTGCTTTTTTGACGTTAGTCTGTATAGAAACATCCAGAACATCCCTCACACGGCACTGAGTGCAGCCCTCTGGGGACACAAGCAGTGGTGGGGACAGAAGGCAGACTGACTCCTGTGGAGTCGCCGAGGCTGCAGACCTGGGTCCCTGTGTCCCCAGCACAGGTGTGGGCTGTGCAGAGGGCTGCTGGGGTCCTGCAGTCTAGTTAGTCCTCAGTGTGTCTGGATTCGCGCTTTTTAAATACAAAGCTGTGGGAAGCATTGAAGAGTTACTTACTGTTGATTTTGAATTTTATTTCTCACTTCTGTTCTGGAAATGCAGATGGGAGCAACAGTGTGTGTGATCTGATACCATACATTAGAACAACAGTGTGTGTGAGCTGATGGCATAGCATTGGGACAACAGTGTCACCTGATCCATAGCAGTGGGACAGCAGCATCACCAGTCCGTGCATTAGGACAATGGTGTCACCTGATCCATAGCATTAGGACAACAGCATCACCAATACCATGCAGGACAACAGTGTCACCCAATACCATTCATTAGGACAACAGTGTCACCCAATACCATGCAGGACAACAGTGTCACCCAATACCATTCATTAGGACAACAGTGTTACCCGTTACCATACAATAGGACAACAGTGTGACCCAATACTACGCATTGGGACAACAGTGTCGCCCGATACCATGCACTGGGACAACAGTGTCACCTGATTCCGTAGCTTTGGGACAACAGTGTCACCTGATATCATGCATTAGGACAGTAGCATCACCCAATACTATGCACTGGAACAAAAGCGTCACCTGATTCCGTAGCATTGGGACAACAGTGTTGTTAGCTGATTCCATAGCATTTGAAGACCTTCCCGTGTGCGAGTCTAAAGAGCAGACACTGCGTGTGGGGGCGGGGACCATGCTTCGCCCAGAGGAGTGCGGGGTCCAGGACACCGTGTGTGTTGTAGCGGAGCCCTGAGTGCTGCTGAGATGTGTTCCTTTTAGGCATTGATCCTGTCTTGGATATGTACAGAAGTGTAGTGACCGATCTGTATCAGTTATAAGTAAAAATGTTTAAAGTGAGGCGAATCTCCGTGGAGCAGTGTCCATGCCGTGTGGGGTAGCGTGGCCCTCATTTTGAACAAATGCACCCTGCAGGCTACAGCTGTGTTCAAAGCTAGTCACACGTGTGCCTTCCGCCCTCTGTTCAGGGTTATGAAGATTGGCTTCGCCATAAAGCGGACAATGCCATGAACCAGTGTCCCGTCCACTTCATCCAGCACAGCAAGCTCGTTCGGAAGCAGAGTCGGAAGCTGCGGGTGAGTAGTGGCTGCCAGCTTTGGTTCTGAACGTCGCGCTCGGGCGTGCTCCTTGAAAGCCTTCGCTGCTGCAGCTGTGGCTGTGGGCCGTCTGTACCCACGGCTGGGAGCCGAGGCCCCGTCCCCAATCTTGAGTATGACAGTTTTGTCTCCTCTGTACAGCTGCCCGTGTTCTCAGATGAATGAAGAGTCAGAGAGAGAGGGAGAGACAGAGATCTTCCATTTGCTGGTTCACTCCCCGTATGGCTGCAATGGCCAGCCCTGAGCCAGGCCGAAGCCAGGAGCCAGCAGTCCTCCTCCAGGTCTCCCACAAGGGTATCCGGGGCTCAGGCACTTGGGCCATCCTCCACTGCTTTCCCAGGCCGTTAGGGAGCAGGATTGGCAGTGGAGCAGCCGGGACATGAACCAGTGCCCACATGGGATGCTGGTGTTGCGGGCAGCGGCTTACCTGCATCACCATGATGCCAGCCCAGTCGTGCCTTTCTTAGAGCAGAATCCTGAGCATCGTCTCCCGTGGGCGCTGGCCAGGTCTCCCGGGACTGCAGGTGCCTGGCAGCAGAAGGGCGGCCTGGGTTTGCTTCTTGAGGTGGCATCGCAAGGGATCTCGGCACACACTCCGGAGTCTGCTCCACTACCCCCGGGCCGCTGTCCATCGTCACTTAACCAGCATCTCACAGCATAACCAGGATCTCACAACCTCTGTCCCCGGGCCGCTGTCCATCCTCACATAACCAGGATCTCACAACCTCTGCCCCGGGCCACTGTCCATCGTCACATAACCAGGATCTCACAACCTCTGCCCCCGGGCCGCTGTCCATCGTCACATAACCAGGATCTCACAACCTCTGCCCCTGGCCGCTGTCCATCGTCACATAACCAGGATCTCACAACCTCTGCCCCCGGGCCGCTGTCCATCCTCACATAACCAGGATCTCACAGCCTCTGCCCCCGGGCCGCTGTCCATCGTCACATAACCAGGATCTCACAACCTCTGCCCCCGGGCCGCTGTCCATCGTCACATAACCAGGATCTCACAACCTCTGCCCCCGGGCCGCTGTCCATCGTCACATAACCAGGATCTCACAGCCTCTGCCCCCGGGCCGCTGTCCATCGTCACATAACCATGATCTCACAGCCTCTGCCCCCGGGCCGCTGTCCATCCTCACATAACCAGGATCTCACAGCCTCTGCCCCCGGGCCGCTGTCCATCGTCACATAACCAGGATCTCACAACCTCTGCCCCCGGGCCGCTGTCCATTGTCACATAACCATGATCTCACAACCTCCATCGTCATAACCAGGATCTCACAACCTCTGCCCCCGGGCCGCTGTCCATTGTCACATAACCATGATCTCACAACCTCCATCGTCATAACCAGGATCTCACAACCTCTACCCCCGGGCGGTTGTCCATCGTCACATAACCAGGATCTCGCAAGTTCTCCGCCCTTTGTCTCAGCACTGTGCTCTTGGTGGCCTTTGCTTAGCCTAGAGCCCAGAGATTTTTCTGCTATGATTTTCTGAAAGTTTTGCATTTTTTTGTTTTACATGTAAGCTTGTGACTGGTTCTGAGTTAGTCTCTGTCCACAGGGTGAGCCTTGGTCAGAGATCACCCCTCTGGACAGCCATTCACCCCAGCATCCTTTGTTAAATTGGTTTTTGTGCCACCGTCAGCTCAGGGCAGCACATCCACGAGGGTCTGTTCTGGGTTCTGACTGCTCAGCTGGTCTCCACCCCAGCCCCACCCGCCCCACGCCGGCAGCTGCCTGGCCAGCCCCCACAGGGATGGACGTCAGTCCCGCCTGCCTGCGTGATCTTGGCAGTGCGGCTTCTGCCCCTTCCACGTGCACCTGCGTCTGTGAAGCTCCCTGCTGGGGCTGTGACAGGGTTGTCACTGAGCACAGAGGCCACTTACAGGGGGACCCCTGCAGGTTCAGAGTTCACAGAGATGCGTGTGAGCTGTGCCTCCAGTGTGCTGTACAGGGACCCCATGTGCTGTGTAGGCGGAAGCAAGGCAAGTGTCCCCAGGAGCCCTGACCAGGCGGTGGGTGTGTGGGGATCTCTTCCCCTCCAAACACACAGTCTGCGCACCGTTGGGAGAGGACCTGTCTGGACTGTGTTGGAGACGCCCTCCTTGCTGACGCGATCTGGCAGGTGCAAATCAGGGTGGCCTGTGTTTAAACGCCCGCCTGACACACACCGTCAGTTTCTGAGAAGCCATTTGCGTGACTTCCTGCTGCCGTGCCGTGCACGGGGTCTGGTGGCCGACGTCTACACGTTGGCAGAGCTCCGAGCTGGCTGAGGAAGCACCTGCCTAGGCGTCCTTCCCGCACAGCTACTGGCGTGGACCACTGGCACTCGTGCTGCTTGGTCCTCGGTTCAGGACGCTTGCCCATGGCTTCACTGCAGTGGGCTGTCAGCCCCATGTTGGCGCCGCCCAGCTCTGGGCAGGTCTGTGCAGGTCCCTTGTCGGACCCACATGCACGGGGCTTCCTGGGCGAGCGCCGTGGTGGGCCCTGAATCAGATGGGATGCGTGGAGACACGGTTCTCACTGGTGCTCCTGTGGTCTGTGCTGTAGGTGGGGGACATCGTCATGGTCAAGGAGGACGAGACGTTTCCCTGTGACCTGATCTTCCTGTCCAGCAACCGGGCCGACGGAACCTGCCACGTCACCACGGCCAGCTTGGACGGCGAGTCCAGCCACAAGGTACCGTGCCTTGCTTCCGGGGTTCCAACCGTGTCGCCCGTGCACCTTCATGCGAGGCGTAGCTGTGTGGCCCCGAGAGTGGCTGCAGTGGTTATCGTGGGAACCTGGGGAGCAAGGTGTTCCCCACCTTTTTCCTGCCGCCCCTCACGTCTGTGGCCTTAGACCACCTTGGGTTATGGAGCTTGCCTCCCCGGAGCCGAGCCATCTAGGGTCCACGGATCAGTTGTTGGAATGCTAAAGGCTGGTGTTTCGTGAGTCAGCGTGAGTGTCCCCACCTGCCACACCCAGTCCTAGGTCATACATATGTCTTGGGCGAGTGTCTTTTTGTTAACAGTGTCTTAATAAGGATTGGGAGTTAATTCTTCTGCTCAGTACGGAGTCCTGAACTGGAAGCTGATGCTGTAGGAGTTATAATTAGCAATCGTAAAAGAAACACATGGCACCATTGGTTTTTAAAGTTTTAATTTTTACAAAGTGTAAAATTTTCCGGGGACGTGATGGACACGAGCAAGGCTGGGGGGCTTCAGCTGTGTCCATGACATTAATTTACAAAGCTACCACTGAGCAGTGAGCGACCCAGTCCACCCTGGGTCGGGAGCTTTCTCCCCAAAGGCCCCCGAGCTTGCCAGTGTGTCATGAGTGATTGGTGACGTCACCGCCTGTAGCCCTGTGGGCTTCACATCTGCCGTGTGGCGCCTCCCTGTCCCGGGAGAACTCGTGGGCAGCAGCCCTTCCGGGGAGTGGGGGTCCTTGGGTGACTCGGGATCTGTTGTGAGCTGGAGCCTGAGGGGAGGTCAAGGGCCCAGCTGCCCAGGCCTCCACCGGCAGAGCTGCCCTCTGGACACCGTCCTATGGCCAAGGGCAGCTGGTCAGGCTCAGACACGAGTGATGGGCGCTGCGTGCCTCTGGGTGCGTCCCTCTGTCTGGATGAAGGGGTGGCCGCTGCCCTGGTCCAGGCTGGAGGACAGTGGGGGTGGGCATGCCTAGACTCCCGTTGTCATGGCGTGTTCTCGGCCGTGCGCTGGGTTTGGCTCGGGGGACTGGAGTTGTGTGAACCCCGTTCTGAAGGCCAGAGTAGAGTGTGGGAGGGGCCCTGACTGGTCACGCAGCTGTGGGTGCCTTTACCCTCTCTGGACTTCACGTCTGTGATATAGGGCAGGTCTGTCAGGGCTCCAGTGGGGACACGATTAGGGCTCCCCCAAGGTGCTGTGACGCAGTGAGCACCTGGGTGCGCTGCGTGGTGGTGGTGATGGTGCAGTGGCCACACCCCGCCTTGTTCTGGCCCCACACCCACCAAGCCCTGCTCACGGTGCTCCCAGGCTGGCAGTGTCTACCTGGGGCCCCCGGACAGCAGGGTGAAGGCAGGTGAGCGCTGTGTGTGCTGTGCGACGCCAGCAGCTAAGGGCAAGTGCGGCTTGTGGCCGATTCACATACCTGCCCCTGCTGCCGTGACGTGCAGGGCAGTGTGAGGAAGTGAGGGTGCAGCCCCTGCACTTGAGCCCAGTGGCAGCTGCTGCGATGGCCGACATGTCCAGTGTAGGTTTCCAGAGCGCCCAGCGCGGCCGTGCATCCGGGTGGTCTGCGGGGGAAGACTAAGAGGGAGAGTAAAATCGCCTGGCACCCTACTGTGCATCTTGTCCCTGGGCGAGCCAGGCCCGTGTGTGAGCAGCCCTGCTGTGCGTCTTGTCCCTGGTGACCCGTGTGTGAGCAGCCCTGCTGTGCGTCTTGTCCCTGGTGACCTGTGTGTGAGCAGCCCTGCTGTGCGTGTTCTCCCTGGTGACCCGAGTGTGAGCAGCCCTACTGTGCGTGTTCTCCCTGGTGACCCGTGTGTGAGCAGCCCTGCTGTGCGTGTTCTCCCTGGTGACCCGTGTGTGAGCAGCCCTACTGTGCGTCTTGTCCCTGGTGACCCGTGTGTGAGCAGCCCTGCTGTGCGTGTTCTCCCTGGTGACCCGTGTGTGAGCAGCCCTGCTGTGCGTCTTGTCCCTGGTGACCTGTGTGTGAGCAGCCCTGCTGTGCGTGTTCTCCCTGGTGACCCGAGTGTGAGCAGCCCTACTGTGCGTGTTCTCCCTGGTGACCCGTGTGTGAGCAGCCCTGCTGTGCGTGTTCTCCCTGGTGACCCGTGTGTGAGCAGCCCTACTGTGCGTCTTGTCCCTGGTGACCCGTGTGTGAGCAGCCCTGCTGTGCGTGTTCTCCCTGGTGACCCATGTGTGAGCAGCCCTGCTGTGCGTGTTCTCCCTGGGCGAGCCAGGCCTGTGTGTGAGCAGCCCTGCTGTGCGTGTTCTCCCTGGTGACCCGTGTGTGAGCAGCCCTGCTGTGCGTGTTCTCCCTGGTGACCCGAGTGTGAGCAGCCCTACTGTGCGTGTTCTCCCTGGTGACCCGAGTGTGAGCAGCCCTGCTGTGCGTGTTCTCCCTGGTGACCCGTGTGTGAGCAGCCCTGCTGTGAGTGTTCTCCCTGGTGACCCGAGTGTGAGCAGCCCTGCTGTGCGTGTTCTCCCTGGTGACCCATGTGTGAGCAGCCCTGCTGTGAGTCTTGTCCCTGGTGACCCGTGTGTGAGCAGCCCTGCTGTGCGTGTTCTCCCTGGTGACCCGTGTGTGAGCAGCCCTGCTGTGCGTGTTCTCCCTGGTGACCCGAGTGTGAGCAGCCCTGCTGTGCGTGTTCTCCCTGGTGACCCGTGTGTGAGCAGCCCTACTGTGCGTCTTGTCCCTGGTGACCCGTGTGTGAGCAGCCCTGCTGTGCGTGTTCTCCCTGGTGACCCGTGTGTGAGCAGCCCTGCTGTGCGTGTTCTCCCTGGTGACCCGAGTGTGAGCAGCCCTGCTGTGCGTGTTCTCCCTGGTGACCCGTGTGTGAGCAGCCCTGCTGTGCGTCTTGTTCCTAGTGACCCGTGTGTGAGCAGCCCTGCTGTGCGTGTTCTCCCTGGGTGAGCCAGGCCTGTGTGTGAGCAGCCCTACTGTGCGTCTTGCCCCACATGAGCCAGGTTTGTCTGTGAGCACCGCAATGGAGCCCAGTGCCATGCTGGTGCGGATGGCAGGGCCACTCTCATGCTCCGTGTCATTTGCAGACTCACTATGCCGTCCAGGATACGAAGGGGTTCCGCACGGAGGAGGAAATCGGGGGACTGCAGGCTACCATCGAGTGTGAGCAGCCCCAGCCCGACCTCTACAAGTAAGCGGGGTCCTGGGTCCCCAGGCGGTCGCCACTCTCTTGCCCCAGCTTGGCCTCATTGTTTGGGAAGGGCACGGGCATTACTACTTTCGAATTCGCTAGACCAGGTCAGACGTAGGCAGCGTGGAAGCCAGGCAGCCTGCAGATCTGAAGCTTTTTGTACACACACTCGAAGTGACCGAGAGGAACGAGCCAGGTTTTCTTTAAGTCTCAATCTAAACCACGGGTAAGAGGCGCCAGCTGAGCCCTGAGCCCAGCCACTCGGGACAGGAAGTCAGCAAGGGGGCGGAAGGAGCTGGGTTGAGCCCCTGGCTCCCCAGAGTTCACTGCTGCCCTCTGGAGGTGGAGAGGGACATGGCAGAGCGTCCTGTCAGGGACAGGACCGCTGGCACTGCCCAGTAACGTGGCTTCCCCCGCCAGGTTTGTCGGCCGCATCAACATCTACAGTGACCTGAGTGACCCTGTGGTGAGGTGAGTGCTCAGGGGACTGCCTGGGCTGCAGTCCTGTGTGGGTAAGAATTCCCCACGTCCTGCTCGGGGCCGAGTCCAGCGCTCACTGAAGGGTGCAGTGTGCCCCTTCTCTGGTTTCTGTTGAGCACACGTGTGCACATGCTGGCAAAGTACTGATGCTGGGGACAAGCGTGCGACTCCCAGGCCGGGGTCAGGGGCCTCAGCACCACTCCCAGGTCAAGGGCAGGACCAGCCCCAGCCCCAGCACCCGTCCTTTGTCCTCTGCGCACCGAGATGCACACGGCTCTGATGGCCAAAGACGGCTAATGCAGAGGCCTTCCTTCTGGAATATGCTACTCTCCGTCACGCCCAGGCCCTGCCTTGGGTCAGGCCCAGCTGAGGGGGTGGGAGCCGCCAGGTGACCAGGCGAAGACGGGCGTATGTGTGCATCTTGTGAGTATATGCGTGTGTGTGCAAGCTTCTGCGTGTGTGTGAGCGTGTGCGTGCATATGTGTGCATCTTGTGAGTATATGTGTGTGTGTGTGAAAACTTCTGCATGTGTGTGAACGTGTATGTGAGCATGTGCGTGCGTATGTGTGCGTCTATGTGAGCATGTGCATGTATGTGTGGGCATGTACATGCATGTGCAAGCATGTGCGTGTATGAGCATATGTGTGAGCATATGTGTAAGTGTGTGTATGATGAGCATGTGTGAGAGCGTGTGTGTGAACATGTACGGGTGTGCATGTGTGGGCATGTATGAATGCGTGCGTGTGTGTGATCCTGTGCATGTGTGAGAGTGTGTGTGAGAGCGTGTGTGTTAGCGACACACCAACAGGACCTGACAGCCCCATGCAGTGCAGGGCGCTGCGTGCTTAGCGACAGTTGGCTGAGGCAGCGAGTGAGGTTGAGGCCCCGGGCCAGCTCTCGCCCGCAGCGTGGCCCCTGTCCCCACCCGTAGCCGGTGACCTGCGCTGCGTGGACTGGAGGCAGCGGGCACCTTCCTGATCTCTGACGGGCAGTGGTGGTAAAGGGGGCGCAGGGGAGAAGCAAAGAGCAGATGCCTTCAGCCCCCCCCATTGCGCCCCGAGGGGTGACCAGCCGGAGGTTGTCTGAATTCTGCTTCTGGCCCCTTCCCTGCGAGGAAGTGAGCATCGAGCCGCGTTGATTTCCACCAGTGGGGAGCTGAGCCCTGTGCCTGTGGGGCTGGGGGCTCCGTGCTTGCTACAAGGAGGGCATTTCAGTTCCCCCGTGTCGCTGCTTCCCCTGAGGGAGCCAGGCCCGGGGGGTTCCAGGCGTGCGGGTCATGTGTCTTCAGAGATGCCCCGTGTGTATAATACCGCATCCCACACCCAGCCTCCTCCTCCAAACAGGGCTGCCGTCAATGAGGCTCCTGAGCCCCTGGAGAGCCCAGTGGGTCACCCGTGTGTGCCACTTGGGCCTTCCAGAACATTCTTCACCCCTGGGGTGCTGGGCCCTGCCCCGGGCTCCCCACTTGGAAGGGCTGGGAGACATTCCTGATGCTCCCTCTCGTGGGAGTGTGGCTGACACGTTTAGACCCGGGTCGGTGGGTCTGGGCAGGACGGGGACCTTGCGTTCCTAGCAGGCATGTTCCAGGGCGCAGGGGCCTGTGGGAACTTGGGTGAGCTGCATCTGAGATGCCTGCACAGAGCCCCTCCCTGCCCAGTGAGACCCGCACGCTGAGGGCATCCGCGTCCTCCGCGTCTCGTCGCCTCTGCTGCTCCTGACCCGCCCCGCGTCTCCACAGGCCGCTTGGCTCCGAAAACCTGCTTCTGAGAGGAGCCACACTGAAGAACACCGAGAGAGTCTTCGGTGAGTGTTGTGGTGGGCGAGTCGGCAACCACAGCTTCTGAAGCTGCCGTGAGCCCAGCTCCGGTGCGTCGGGCTGGCCTGAGCGACAGCGCTGCCTCGGCTCGCGGCGTGGCCATGCCCCACGCAGAGGCGTACGCTGTGCCCACGAGAACTCGCTCCGTGTGTGCAGTTCCTTGGTCGTCTCCCCGGCCTGTGGGTTGTTTCTCACACTTGAATTTAAATGAGGCAGCATGTGTGGCACGGTGTCAGCGAGCCCAGCGCGGGAAACGTAGGAAGTGGCCCAGCAGCCTCCGGTGTGCAGGCCCCGGCTGGGGCCCTGGAGCCGTCCGCATGCCGGTTGACATTAAAAATCGGATTGCTTTGTCCAAGCGTCCCCTCCCCCAGCACTCGGAGGGCCTGCCTGGGCCAGGCCGCCGCGCCTGCACCGTGCTCATGGCGCTCGCCTTCTGCCCCGCAGGAGTTGCTATTTACACCGGCATGGAGACCAAGATGGCTTTGAACTACCAGTCCAAGTCCCAGAAGAGATCTGCAGTAGAGAAGTAAGGCTCACGCCCCGTGGTCGGCGCGGGGAAAGACTTGGGACTTCAAACTGCTGCTCTCCACCAGGGACGCCAGAGCGTCCCCTTGGCCTTGGAGCCGCCCCTCCCCCCTTGGCCGTGGTGTCTCAGGTGGTGGGCTCCAGGGGCGGGCCCCGGGCTGTGGTGTCTCAGGTGGTGGGCTCCAGGGGCGGGCCCCGGGCTGTGTGGGAGGTGAGTGGCCATGCCTTTCACCTGGCCCCAACGTGCCTGGAGTCCTCCCACTGTCCTGGTTCCCAAGTCGGTGGCAGGTGCCCAGGGGTCAGCCTCGGGTCGTTTTGGCTCTGGGATTCTTTGGCAGGCGCCTGTCTTCTGGCCTGGTTCCACCAGGGAAAGTGTTAGCAGAAACGTCTTCCCGATGGGGTGTCAGGACAAGGGTGGGATTTGTAAGGAATGTGGCCTGGGCCTTTTTTCCCAGTGGTTTCCGGAGCACTTAATGAAGAGCCAGGTCCACGGCCTCCCAGGACTCAGCCAGGCACATCCTACCTGCTGCTCGCAAGTTGAGCAGGAAACGTGGTCATGGACCTCAGGCCAGCTGGGGCCGGGTCCGCTGTGACAGGAGAGATTCAGTCAGGGAAGCTGTATTCCCACACATCCACAGAGAGCCAGACCTGTCTGTGAGACCCGCTGAGATCCTGGCCCCTCCCACACAGAGCACCCCTTCTCCCCGACACTGGGCCAGGACTCTTGGCTGGTACTGGGCGGTAGGAGAAACCGAGTCCTGGGTGTTGTCAACCCGGGGATCCCAGCCATCAGACAGTCCTCCCAGCACTTGGGTCTGTCCCCCACAGCCTCCCGAGTGCAAGCAGTGGCCACGCGTGAACACGGACACACGTGATCTTGTGTCGGCATGCTTACCGTGCCAGGTCGGGCACTGCTTCCAAGCGTGTCCCGTTCTGTTCGTTCTGCTGCCTCCCAGCATGAGGAGGAAGGGCCTGGGCCGTGCGCTGTGGGGTGGTGGCGTGGTCCCGCGGTCCCACAGCGGCCCTCTTGTTGCAGATCCATGAATGTGTTCCTCATCGTGTACCTGTGCATCCTCGTCAGCAAAGCGCTCGTCAACACTGTGCTGAAGTACGTGTGGCAGAGCGAGCCCTTCCGGGACGAGCCGTGGTACAATCAGAAAACCCAGTCGGAGCGGCAGAGGAACCTGGTGCGGAGAAGGCGGCTGTGGCCAGCGCGGGCCGGGCCGTCGTGGCGATGGGTTAGAGAATCGCGGGAGGGGAGCTTGCTTGATGGAAGCTCTGTGAAACCAGAGCGTGTGTGGGCACCCAGAGTGTTCATGGGCCAGGCTGCACCCCGGTGCACCTGCACCTGCACGCTGCTGTGGGAAATCGGAAGGTGGTGCCCTCACACCTGTGGTGTCCACAAAACCCAGCACAGCACCTGTTTGCAAGGTGCCGTAAATGCTTTAACGACCGGAATCATGGGTGCACACTCGTGATACGTTCAGGGGAGAAAAGGGCCGACTCTCAGTCCAGAGCTGGGCCAGGGCAAACCCAGACTCGTGTGCAGACGCAGTCCCCTGTGCAAACTGGGCCCCTTGCCTGTGAGGCCAGAGCAGGGCCGTGTACACGCCCAGTCCCCTGTGCAAACCCAGACTCGTGTGCACAGTCCCCTGTGCAAACTGGGCCCCTTGCCTGTGAGGCCAGAGCAGGGCCGTGTACACGCCCAGTCCCCTGGCAAACCCAGACTCGTGTGCAGACGCAGTCCCCTGTGCAAACTGGGCCCCTTGCCTGAGAGTCCAGAGCAGGGCCGTGTACAAGCCCAGTCCCCTGTGCAAACCCAGACTCGTGTGCACAGTCCCCTGTGCAAACTGGGCCCCTTGCCTGTGAGGCCAGAGCAGGGCCGTGTACACGCCCAGTCCCCTGTGCAGACCCAGACTCATGTGCAGACGCAGTCCCCTGTGCAAACTGGGCCCCTTGCCTGTGAGGCCAGAGCAGGCCATGTACAAGCCCAGTCCCTGGTCCCAAAGCTTTGCTCTCTGCCAGCCGGTCTCTCCCTCAAGCATGGCACAGCTTCAAAGATGAAAACGGAACCATAGAGGAGTCATTTCTGCCAAGCTTGCTGTGAGCGTCTGCTGGTTATCGCTGTCAGTTTGGTAACACGGCAGTCACAGGGAACGAATCCTGAGAGGCATTTGCCGTATGCTGTCGTGTGCGTGATGGTCTCCCCGTGCCCTTGGGAGCCGGCGTGCTGTGCCTGCAGAGGGCACTGTGTCCTGGGCCCTGCCTGCAGCTGCTCCCCTCTGTCCCAGTTCCTCAGGGCCTTCACTGACTTCCTGGCCTTCATGGTCCTCTTCAACTACATCATCCCGGTGTCCATGTACGTCACGGTGGAGATGCAGAAGTTCCTCGGCTCCTACTTCATCACCTGGGACGAGGACATGTTCGACGAGGAGACGGGGGAGGGGCCCCTGGTGAACACGTCTGATCTCAACGAAGAGCTGGGGCAGGTCTGTACCTCCTGGGGCCCTCTGTGTTTTACCAACGCCTGCACCAACCTACTGTGTGCCAGGTGGGGACGCTGCGCCCACACAGGGGACGCCTGCGCCACCCCGCTGTGTGCCAGGTGGGGATGCTGCGCCCACACAGGGGACACCTGCACCACCCTGCTGTGTGCCAGGTGGGGATGCCTGTACCACCCCACTGTGTGCCAGGGGGGGACGCCAGTGCCACCCCAGTGTGTGCCAGGTGGGGACGCTGCGCCCACACAGGGGACACCTGCGCCACCCCGCTGTGTGCCAGGTGGGGACGCCTACACCACCCCGCTGTGTGCCAGGTGGGGACGCCTGCGCCACCCCGCTGTGTGCCAGGTGGGGACGCTGTGCCACCCTGCTGTGTGCCAGGTGGGGACGCTGCGCCCGAGCAGGGCTATGCCGGTGTCACCTGAGCGAATCCCTACGTCAGGCACGCAGGACACAGAGCTGTCCGAGCTTCATTCACACAGAAGCCGGCAGTGCCTTTTCAGTTCTGAAGTGGATCGCATCAACTGGGGCATGGAACTCCGCATTTTCTAGGCGGAGCTTGTGCTTCGGTGGCGTGGAGGCCATGCTGATGGGGTGAAGTGGGGGTGCCGTTCTGGGCCCCTGAGTGTGGCGTGGCTTTGAGGAGGTACACGCCAAAGCTTTCACGAGTGCTGAAGGGGTCCAGAACGCCTCGTGCAGGTCCTGCTCTGCAGTGACGATGGCGTGCACGCTGCAAGTGACCTCATCCTGGTCTGTGAAACGGCACGATGGCCGTGCAGACAGACGGTGCACGTCAGGTCCCTGGGCCACCACCAGTGGCAGTGACTGCCCCTCCTCACCTATACCAGGCCAGAGGCAGAGCCCACCCATGCCCAGCCCACTGCTGAGGGAGGGCTGATCTCCTTGGCTCTCCCGGCCCTCGGGGCCTTCCTGCCACGTCTCGGGCTAACCCTCGCCAGCCTTTATTTGCAAGAAGAGCCATTTCACAAGTGGTCATTTCTTAGCTTTTCCTTAATGGGAGGGATTTTGAGGAGTATTTCTAGAGGACCGTGTGGACTGGTGGCTAAACACTGCTCTGTCATTGTCCCAGGTCCATGTCGTGAACAGCCAGGTGGGCCCAGGTGGACGAAGAGGCCTTCAGTCGCCTCCGGTGAAGGGCATTTGCTGATGAGTTTGGCTTCTGATTGCATTCTAGCATATTCCACACCCCTTGTGGTGGTTTCTTATCCTCTCTAGATCTGGAAAAGGCATTTGACAATTCCACATCCGTTCTCGAGTAAAAAAAAAAAAAAAAATGAACCCAACCAGTTAGATACAGAAGGAGCAAACCTCAACACAGCAGGAGACACACGACACACCCATCACTGGTGTCTTACCCATTGAGAAAAACGGAACGCTTTCTCTAAAACCAGGAAAGGGCCGGGGGCGCACCCCCCCCAGCTGGCAGGCAGCAGGAAGAAGTAAAAGGCGTCCGCATCGGACAGGGAGATGTGACAGTGTCCCCTGTCGCTCATGACGTGATCACAAAGACTGAAAACCCGAGGACTCGAGAAACGTTGGAGCTGATGGACGGTTGAGGGAGCTGCCAGGATACAGGATCAGGGGTGTCCACGGACACAGTGCCGTCAGAGGCCTCCGCGAGCAGTGGCCCCGAGGGCCTCTGTTGGAGAACCAGTGTCCTGCCCCACCTCCGCTTCCATGGCTGAGAAGCCGGGGTGGAGTGTGGCGGAGGCGAGGCTCCGAGTGCGTGCCGAGGGCGCAGAAACGTCTGTGCGATTCCCAGGTTTCACCAGTGGGACTCGCCCAGGCCCCAGCCTGTGTCTGGGCCAGGTCTGCTCTCACTCGTCCTCGCTGTGATTCAGGGGGTCCTGGGGTCTGTGGGAGGAGGGGCAGGTGGGCAGGTGCGCTCTGATGCAGCCACGACCCTCCCCACACCGTCCTCCAAAGAGGATGAGCAGGCACTCAGGCTGCGGGCGTTGGGGCTGACCACCTGTTTCCAGGAGAGCAGTGCTGTGTGCTTGTAATCCATTGCCACAGGTGTCTGGGGACAGCTCCTGCATGGCCCAGGAGGGAGGGCACAGGCTGGGACGCCCGCCTGGCTGTCGCAGCTCCCTTCTGCATCGCCCTGCACCTCCTCCCGACTCCACCTCCTGCTCACCTTCCTGTCCTGGGGTTGGGTGTCAGGTCAAGGGAGCCACACGCTCAGGTGGACAGGATCCCGAGCTCACGGCTCCCTTTAGATTATTCACGATGAAGGCCTAACCTGGACGTTTCTCCAAATTTGGAAGTTAAAACTCCTTATCTTTAATACATCTCAGAGTCTGTCCTTTGAGTTCTGTCAGCCTCATGTCAACACTCCTTCCAGGGAGTTCTCCTAGCCTTGACCTTGTGTTGTGAAATACGGTGCAGGGCTGCCCCTCACACGTCTGTCAAAGCAGGTGAAGCCCCGGCCCCCTCCGAGGGGCGCCCCTGGGAGGAGAAGAGTTGCCCCGCTGTGAGCAGAGCCCCGCCCGCTCCAAGTCCCTGCCAGCTGCTGGGGCAGGGGCGCGGTGGCCGCCGCTCACCTGCAGCCTAGGGAAGCCGCAGCGCTCTGCCCGCGGCCTCAGCGGTGCGTGCCGCCCACAGGTGGAGTATGTCTTCACAGACAAGACCGGCACGCTCACGGAGAACAACATGGAGTTCAAGGAGTGCTGCATTGAGGGCCACGTCTATGTGCCCCATGTCATCTGCAACGGGCAGGTGCTTCCTGACTCCTCAGGCATCGACATGATCGACTCTTCCCCCAGTGTCAGTGGCCGGGTAAGTGGCCGCCCCCCGTGGGGGAGCGTGAGCTTGGGCTGCACTACCCAAGGATGTGTGTGAGGTTCGTTCACAGACAGAAGGCGCCTGCTTCTGTTCGGGGTGTCCAGGACAGGCGGGCACCCTCGGTGGGCTTCTCTGAGAGGCCAAATCAGAGAGGGACTGGTCACTGAGGCTCACGTTAGAATCACCCCAGGAAGTCTGCACCAGCAGGGCAGAGGCTGCTGGGCAGAGTGAGTGCACACCATGTGTGTGCAAGCACAGCCAGCTCATGCACACATGGGAGTGCATGTAAGACACACACATGTGCACTGAGCAGAGGGTACGCCATGTGTGTGCAAGCATGTTCAGCTCATTGCACACATGGAGTACACATAAGACATACACGTGTGTGCTGAGCAGGGTGTACACCGTGTGTGTGCAAGCATGTTCAGCTCATGCACACATGGCGTGCACATAAGACACACATGTGCACTGAGCAGGGTGTACACTGTGTGTAAGCATGTTCAGCTCGTGCACACATGGCGTGCACATAAGACACACATGTGCACTGAGCAGGGTGTACACTGTGTGTAAGCATGTTCAGCTCGTGCACACATGGCGTGCACATAAGACACACATGTGCACTGAGCAGGGTGTACACTGTGTGTAAGCATGTTCAGCTCGTGCACACATGGAGTGCACATAAGACACACACATGTGCACTGAGCAGGGTGTATACTGTGTGTGCAAGCATGTTTAGCTCGTGCACACATGGAGTGCACATAAGACACACACGTGCACTGAGCAGAGTATACACTGTGTGTGTAAGCATGTTCAGCTTGTGCACACATGGCGTGCACATAAGACACACACATGTGCACTGAGCAGGGTGTACACCATATGTGTGCAAGCACATCCAGCTCATGAACACATGGAGTACACATAAGACACACATGTGCACACATGCGCACACATTTGCCCAAGTGAGCACATGCACATACATCAGAACATACACGCATGCACACACATCTGAGCGTCCTTCCACCCTCTGAAACGGCAGGGCTGGGATGCTAGCTCCTGCCTGAGAGTTGTTTGCAGACCAGCCTCTGCTGTCAGAAGCCCTGGGTGTGTGGCAGGTGCTCTGCAAACGTGGGTTATCTGGGGAGAGCGTGACCGTCCCTCAGCACCCGGCACAGTCCTCCCATGCCGGGGGACGCTTGTGTGTGCTTTGCCAACTGCCCCAGTATTTGCTCACGTGCTCGGTGCTGCACAGCTGAAGCTGCCGCTGGGGCCCCTGGAGGAGTATGTCTCCAACACCATCTGTTCTCACCAGGGATCACCGTCCTTCCAGCCTCCCGGGCATTACAGACCACCACGTGACCTCTTGTCCTGTGCTGTCCGATGCCGTGCGTGGTCACTCTCCTGCCTGCTGGGCACGCAGGCGTGGACTTCTTTTCTGGACTGTTTCAGGAGCGGGAGGAGCTGTTCTTCCGGGCTCTCTGCCTGTGCCACACCGTGCAGGTGAAGGACGACGATGACGTGGATGGCCCCAGGAAGTCACCGGACTCGGGGAAGTCCTGTGTCTACATCTCCTCCTCGCCCGACGAGGTGGCGCTGGTGGAAGGCGTCCAGAGGTGGGTGTCTGGGCGTGAGCTTCCCAGCACCCGTGGCTATGCAGCTTTGGGTCAGCCCGTGTCCAGCCCAAATTGTGGCTGCCTCTTGGGAGTCCCCACTCCTGTGCCTCCTGTGGGGATGAGCAGCGGCGGCCTCTGGGCTCGGGTCCCTTGACCGCTGGCTGGGGCGGCCTCTGGCGATGAGAAGTAGCTTTCCCTGGGGTCTGAGCTCTCCCGAGATTTTCCCACTCAGCATCCACAGTAAGTTAAGGGCAAGGTCAGCCAGATACGTGCAGGCCGTGACCGACACAAACCATCCCCCCATGCCCTGTGCATTTGTTCTGCTCGTGCTTCAGAGAATGGGCACCCGAGGGGAGCCACATGTGACCTCCTTGTGCAGTGCCGTGTCTGCCGTGTCGACATGCAGCTTTGCGTGGACTCTGTCCAGTGTCTGTCCTGTCTACATGAGGCTTTGCGTGGACTCTGAGGTCTCTGTGGGGTGCCCCCTCCAGTCCATGTGCAGCTTTGCACGGGCTCTGAGGTCTCTGTGGGGCGCCCCCTCCAGTCCATGTGCAGCTTTGCACGGGCTCTGAGGTCTCTGTGGGGCGCCCCCTCCAGTCCACGTGCAGCTTCTCATGGCTCCGAGGTCTCTGTGGGGCACCCCCTCCAGTCCATGTGAGGCTTTGCATGGACTCTGAGGTCTCCGTAGGGCGCCCCCTCCAGTCCACGTGCAGCTTCTCATGGCTCTGAGGTCCCCGTGGGCCGCCCCCTCCAGTCCACGTGAGGCTTTGCGTGGACTCTGAGATCTCCGTGGGGCGCCCCCTCCAGTCCACGTGAGGCTTTGCGTGGACTCCGAGGTCTCCGTGGGGCGCCCCCTCCAGTCCACGTGAGGCTTTGCGTGGACTCCGAGGTCTCTGTGGGGCGCCCCCTCCAGTCCATGTGCAGCTTTGCACGGGCTCTGAGGTCTCTGTGGGGCGCCCCCTCCAGTCCACGTGCAGCTTCTCATGGCTCCGAGGTCTCTGTGGGGCACCCCCTCCAGTCCATGTGAGGCTTTGCGTGGACTCTGAGGTCTCCATAGGGCGCCCCCTCCAGTCCACGTGCAGCTTCTCATGGCTCTGAGGTCCCCGTGGGCCGCCCCCTCCAGTCCATGTGAGGCTTTGCGTGGACTCCGAGGTCTCCGTGGGGCGCCCCCTCCAGTCCACGTGAGGCTTTGCGTGGACTCCGAGGTCCCCGTGGGGCGCCCCCTCCAGTCCACGTGAGGCTTTGCGTGGACTCCGAGGTCTCCGTGGGGCGCCCCCTCCAGTCCACGTGAGGCTTTGCGTGGACTCCGAGGTCCCCGTGGGCTGCCCCCTCCAGTCCACGTGAGGCTTTGCGTGGACTCCGAGGTCTCCGTGGGGCGCCCCCTCCAGTCCATGTGCAGCTTTGCACGGGCTCTGAGGTCTCTGTGGGGCGCCCCCTCCAGTCCACATGCAGCTTCTCATGGCTCCGAGGTCTCTGTGGGCCACCCCACCAGTCCACGTGAGGCTTTGCGTGGACTCCGAGGTCTCTGTGGGGCGCCCCCTCCAGTCCACGTGAGGCTTTGCGTGGACTCTGAGGTCTCCGTGGGGTGCCCCCTCCAGTCCACATGAGGCTTTGCGTGGACTCTGAGGTCTCTGTGGGGCGCCCCCTCCAGTCCACGTGCAGCTTCTCATGGCTCTGAGGTCTCCGTGGGCCGCCCCCTCCAGTCCATGTGAGGCTTTGCGTGGACTCCGAGGTCTCCGTGGGGCGCCCCCTCCAGTCCACGTGAGGCTTTGCGTGGACTCCGAGGTCTCTGTGGGGCGCCCCCTCCAGTCCATGTGCAGCTTTGCACGGGCTCTGAGGTCTCTGGGGCGCCCCCTCCAGTCCACGTGGGGTGCCCCCTCCAGTCCATGTGAGGCTTTGCGTGGACTCTGAGGTCTCCGTAGGGCGCCCCCTCCAGTCCACGTGCAGCTTCTCATGGCTCTGAGGTCCCCGTGGGCCGCCCCCTCCAGTCCACGTGAGGCTTTGCGTGGACTCCGAGGTCTCCGTGGGGCGCCCCCTCCAGTCCACGTGAGGCTTTGCGTGGACTCCGAGGTCTCCGTGGGGCGCCCCCTCCAGTCCACGTGAGGCTTTGCATGGACTCTGAGGTCTCCGTGGGGCGCCCCCTCCAGTCCACGTGCAGCTTATGGCTCCGAGGTCTCTGGGGCGTCCCCACTTCCGCTGCAGCCCGCCTTCTGGAGATGCTGGAAGCACGCTCGCCACATTGCACACCTGTGGGGGGTCTGGAGTCGGCCGTCCTCCCCAGGCCCTCAAGGCTGTTTGTAAAGGAGGTTGCCCGCCTTCCACTATGTCCCTGGCTTTTCCAGGGCTGCCGGCCCCGGCGTCCAAGCAGCTCTTTCCTCAGAGCAGGGTTTGCCCTGGTGGGCTCTCTGCCGTCTGATCAGCATGGGCGTGTGGCAGCGGCAGCAGGGCGGCCTGGTTAAGGGCGCAGGCTGCACAGGTGTCAGGGGTCTCAGCCGGAGTGACCTCTTCTTGGGAAACAGAGTCAGGGCCACTGTCCCACTATCCCCCCTCCTCACAGACTGCCCTTCACAGACCCCCCCCCCCCAGGCAGCATTCCCACCTGAGTTCTGAGGCTGCTTTCCACCCGCCCACAGCACCTGCGTGCTCTGACGCCATACCCTGCCCTGGACGAGATGTGCTCCCATCCCTTGCCCTACTCCCCAGGCTCCAAGCAGGTGCCCTGCAGCCCTGAAGGCCCTCAGGGGTGCTCAGTGGTCAGCCTTGCCAGGGAAGGGCCTCTCTTGGAAGGGGCTACGCACCCCAGGTGACCTGGCCCTGGCCTCGTTTGGTGGGGGCTGTGTACCCCAGGTGACCTGGCCCTGGCCTCGCTTGGAGGGGGCTGTGTACCCCAGGTGACCTGGCCCTGGCCTCGTTTGGTGGGGGCTACGCACCCAGGTGACCTGGCCCTGGTCCCGCTTGGAGGGGGCTGTGCACCCCAGGTGACCTGGCCCTGGCCTCGTTTGGTGGGGGCTGTGTACCCCAGGTGACCTGGCCCTGGCCTCGTTTGGTGGGGGCTGTGTACCCCAGGTGACCTGGCCCTGGCCTCGTTTGGTGGGGGCTGTGCACCACATGTGACCCGGCCTGGCCTCAGTTTGAGGGGAACTGTGCCCCCCAGGTGACCTGCCCTTCACCTGTCTTTGAGGGGAGCTGTGTACCCCAGGTGACCCAGCATGGCCCAGTGATAGGAGGGTGGCCTGGGGGAGCCGCTGCCATCCGTCCATGCCGTGGTAGCACAGGGCCTCCGCAAGGGAGGTTCACAGCCAGGGTTCAGGGCTCGCCTCTGGCGAGGCCCTTCCTGCTGGTGCTGCTGTGGAGGGAGGCGGAGGGCAGGACGGAAGGAGCAAAGTCACTCCGTGGAGAAGCAGGGCCGTCCTGCCCTGAGCACTCCAGAGGCTCTGCCTGCCAGCTGCAGCCCCAGGGGCTACACTGCCCGCATGTGGCTGGGGACACTCAGAGGACAGCACATGGCCTTCTCATTCTGTCGCCGCATCCTTGCTGAATGCCAGTAACGAATCCCCCAGTCGAAGAGTTAGAATGTTCTGGAAGCAGGTTCTGCAGTCTGGGGACCTGCTGTCTGAGTCGTGGATGTGTGGGTCCCTGTTACTCTCAGCCTTTTCTGAGACGAGGAACCGATCCCGAGTGACAGTCCCCAGCCTCATATCACTTCCTGCCACATTTCACAATGTGTGGACTGTCCCGTGGAGGAGGAGCACGGAGTGGGCGCTGACCCTGGGCCTGGCTCCTCCCCTGCAGGCTTGGCTTCACGTTCCTGAGGCTGAAGGACAACTACATGGAGCTGCTCAACAGGGAGAGCGACGTTGAGAGGTGAGCACGCGGCACGCAGCTGCCGGCCGCAGAGCGGGCTCCCCATCCTCTTCCCAGACTGCCCAGGCATGCCATGGAACGTTCTGGAAGTGCTAGCCCCAGGCATGCCATAGAACGTCCTGGGAGTGCTGGCTCTTCCCAGTGACAGCCCAGGCATGCTATGGAATGTTCTGGAAGTGTTGGCTCTTCCCAGTGTTAGCCCCAGGCATTCCATGGACCGTTCTGGGAGTGTTAGCCCCAGGCATGCTGTGGGACATTCTGGAAGTGCTAGCCCATGTTCTGGGAGTGCTGGCTCTTCCCAGTGACAGCCCAGGCATGCTATGGAATGTTCTGGGAGTGCTAACCCCAGGCATGCCATGGAACTTTCTGAAGGTGTGGGGAAGTTGAAGGATGAGCAGGGGAGGTAGTGCTGTGGGGCTCATGTTCTGGGAGTGCTGGCTCTTCCCAGTGACAGCCCCAGACATGCCATGGAACATTCTGGAAGTGCTAGCCCCAGGCATGCCATGGAACTTTCTGAAGGTGTGGGGAGGTTGAAGGATGAGCAGGGGAGGTGGTGCTGTGGGGCTGACAGCCATGAGGACAGCACAGTTTTCCTTAGTGATGGATGCTCATGTTCAATGAAAGAGTTTGCCGCATCTTATAGTTTGGGGTTGAGCCACCTAAATCCGGGTTTTCCTGCAAGACTTCTAGTATGTTCTGATCTCCAGCCCATCTGACTCCACGTGGTGGGCCGTGAGTGGCCCCACCTGGCCTTGATGCCCTGGGTGGGGGCGTGCAGCTCATGCAACACCATGAGCACGGCACCCAGGCCGCTGTGATGGAGCTGGCCTGGGGCCCACCTCGTCCTGCCAGCCTCACACTGTCCCTCAGACAGATGGACAGAGGGCATGTCTGGAGTTCAGACTCCAGAGCCCCGGGGAGCCTGCCCCTCTGGGTTAGCAGGGAGACAGGTCCAGGTAGTGATGAGTGCAGCGTTTGGTCTCAGAACCACTGACTTTACAACTTCTTTCTAAAGAAAAACAAGCTCCCAGGTTAATGGGAATGGGCTAAGCTCTGACTTGGGGACTGGCTCCCTGGTCCATGACCCCCACCTACCAAGCCCCGGCAGCTCTGCGGGGGAGGGGCTCCCTGGGAAGCAACAAGGCTCCTGCTGATGCTCTTCGGCCTGAGCAGTTTTCTGAGGGGTCCCTGGGGGCTGCTGAGCTGTTTTCCATGTTCCAAGTGCCACACTTGGTGAGTGTGGTAGTGACCACAGGGGTGAGGGACTGGAACTGCACCATGCCCCATTGTCCTCCCAGCGGTCCCAGGGCTGGGCAGCGTGGCAGCGCCCGGTGAGGTGGACCCCTTGCAGAAAGTGGGCCTGTGCCCCGGGTTTAGACACATGGGGACCCAGGTGGGTGTGAACTGTCCCTTTGCTTTTTCAGGTTCGAATTGCTGGAAATTCTGAGTTTCGACTCAGTGAGGAGGAGAATGAGTGTGATTGTGAAGTCTGCTACAGGTAGAGGATTTTTTCCTTTGGTCTTACGTTGTGCGTGGGGCCGTGGTGCTGGTCTTGTTCTGATGGTAAAGTCCACAGAAGCTTCAGGACTTGGGACTTGAGAACCATTTCTTCTTCTTCTTCTTCTTCCATTATAATTCACTTTATTTTATAAACTTAACGCTTTGTAAATGCTCCAGGGTGAATCCCACACACTTCCTCTGGTCTCCTGGGAGCTGGGTGTTGTCTCATGCTGGGGATTGCACTTCCTGTTCGCGTGTCCCCACTGCGTGGCGTGGCTCCCGTGGTCTCCCATCTTCCTGTGAATCTAGAAACCCTGCTAGGTACCATAGCTTTAGAAAAAGCAGCCTGGGTTTGTAAAAAGTGTCAGATTCCCAATACTAAGGGAAGTGGACTTGGCTGGTCCTCTGGTTGCCATGAAACGCATCTCCATGTCAGGACAGCAAACCTGGAACGGTTCTCTGGAACCCGGTGCCAGGCAGGTGGGCAACATGACGTGGATGACCTCACTGTGCCTTCGCTCTGGGGCCCTTCCCAGGGGCTCTGACCAAGCCCTCCGCTGCCTGGCAGGTACCACGAGGGCCTGCTCAAGCCCTGGACTGGCCTTCCTGTGGATTCCTCTCTCACCGGTCACCTGCCTCCCCTTGGGCTCCCAACCTCCAGGCGCGCTCATAGCCTCCTGGTCACCGTGTGGGCCAGCCGCTCTGTCCAGCGCCCCTCACGGAGGCCCTTCACTGGCCTCTTAGCTGCCATCGCCAGGGTACCCGGCGCAGGGGGGCTCATGTGTCCCCCAAGCAGTCCTAGGCGCTCCTCCTGCCTGGCACGGACTCCTCCCCAAGGAAGGCGCCTCACCCCTGCAGGTTCAGGAAGAGGTGGGCACACCTCCTCCAACATGCTCCCTCCCATGCCCCGCCCTGCAGGGAGGGCTGCACGCCTGCTGGGCCTCTCCCAGTCTGCACCCAGTGCAGCTGTGCCCACTCCCGAGAGCTCGGTGAAGGCTGCCGGGTCTGACTTCCTAAAGCCGATTGAGGGCGGCACTTTATCCATGCTGTTGTTTGTCAGCAAGGATGCCTGGTCAGCCATGACACTTGGCCACCAGCGTGGGGGCCGTCTCAGTTCTTGTCTGGAGTCGAAGAAGTTTCCACGTGGACAGGGACAGTGAGCAAAGCAAGATTTGTTGACAGCCAAAACCTGTCACAGTGGTCCGGGGCGGGGGCTCCCGGAGAGGCTGCCAGCGTCCGCCCTTTACCAACATGGAGTGCAGCTCTCTGATCAGCCCCTCAATGAGCCTCACACGCAGGTTTAACCAGTTAGGGGCAGAGTAACAGCTAATCAGAGCGGAGACCACCGTCCCATCCAGCTTCTATAAAGCTAAGTGCAGCCAGCTGCCCCACTGTCCTCCAGCTGACCCCACTGCCCTCCATGACCCACTGCCCTCTATGACTCACTGCCCTCCATGACCCCACTGCCCTCCAGCTGACCCCACTGTCCTCCAGCTGACCCCACTGCCCTCCATGACCCACTGCCCTCCATGACCCACTGCCCTCCATGACCCCACTGCCCTCCATGACCCCACTGCCCTCCAGCTGACCCCACTGCCCTCCATGACCCACTGCCCTCCAGCTGACCCCACTGCCCTCCGTGACCCACTGCCCTCCATGACCCACTGCCCTCCATGACCCCACTGCCCTCCATGACCCCACTGCCCTCCAGCTGACCCCACTGCCCTCCATGACCCACCGTCCTCCAGCTGACCCCACTGTCCTCCAGCTGACCCCACTGCCCTCCATGACCCACTGCCCTCCATGACCCACTGTCCTCCAGCTGACCCCACTGCCCTCCGTGACCCACTGCCCTCCAGCTGACCCCACTGTCCTCCATGACCCACTGCCCTCCATGACCCACTGCCCTCCAGCTGACCCCACTGCCCTCCATGACCCCACTGCCCTCCAGCTGACCCCACTGTCCTCCATGCCCTCCATGACCCACTGCCCTCCAGCTGACCCCACTGCCCTCCATGACCCACTGCCCTCCGTGACACACTGCCCTCCATGACCCACTGCCTTCCAGCTGCCCCACTACCCTCCATGACCCCACTGTCCTCCATGACCCACCGCCCTCCATGACCCACTGCCCTCCAGCTGACCCCACTGCCCTCCAGCTGACCCCACTGCCCTCCGTGACCCCACTGCCCTCCAGCTGACCCCACTGCCCTCCAGCTGACCCCACTGCCCTCCGTGACCCACTGCCCTCCGTGACCCCACTGCCCTCCAGCTGACCCCACTGCCTTCTAGCTGACCCCACTGCTCTCCATGACCCCACTGCCCTCCAGCTGACCCCACTGTCCTCCATGACCCACTGCCCTCCATGACCCCACTGTCCTCCAGCTGACCCCACTGCCTTCCGTGACCCCACTGCCCTCCGTGACCCCACTGCCCTCCATGACCCCACTGCCCTCCAGCTGACCCCACTGCCCGTTAGCCCGTGCGACACCTCCCGTGCCCGCCTCTTCCTGAGCAGCTCGGACCCTGTGTCGGAGTTTTACGTCAGTGATTTCCTGACAGTCACACTGAGGAGTTCCTTAAACAGACCTCCTTCTCCTGCATCAGCAGTGGCTCACTCTGCAGCGCCATGGAAGGTGTGCTCGCCTGTGGGTGTTCCTTTCGTGGCATCCCGTGGGTGGGTTTGGCTCATGCATTGGGAAAGTGTCCTCGTGAAGACACTCTGGCTGCTGGGAGCTCGCCATCTGCATCAAGCCCATTGCTCATCCACAGGTTCCGCACAGCCACAGGGTGTCAGCGCGGAGGCAGGTCACCCCGTGGGAGGGGAGGCCGTTGTACGTGCGCTGACACACGGCGAGGAGAGGGAGATTTGATTTTGCCTGCCTGCCTGGGCGGCTGGGCAGTGTCTGGGAGCAGGCTCGGAGGCAGGGCCCCCTCGGCCACTGCGGCGAAGCTGTCCTGAGCGTTTAAGCCATTGCGAGGTTCCCAGGATAAAGGCCTTGAATGGAGGATACCTGCTGACCTCTCTGCCCACAAGTGCGACGGGATGTGGAGCCCGCGGCAGCCATCACGCACTGGGGAGTGAGCGGTCGGCCAGCCAGGGGCCCAGCCTTCCGTGTCGCCGTCGTGAGCCCTAAACCCAAGTCCTGAGTAACTTCATCACTGAAGGGAGCCGAGCCGCATCAAGGATTTGGGCCTGAGGCTTTCTGGGCCCTGGACTGCCCCGCCCGGGGAGCTGCTGTCTGTGTTCCCTTGTGGCCACCGGCGCAGCTCAGGCTGGCTGCTCGTCCACCTGCTGGAAGCACGGGGTCCAAATCTGAGGCCGACGTCTGCCTTGCCCTGTGCAGAGCGAAGCTCAGGTCATTGGGCATCTGTGTCCAGGGCCCTCCCTGACCTGACCACAAGACAGGGCTTTCCCTGGGAACAATGTGTCATTGTCGGTGATGCAGCCTCACATTGTCTGGCAGCAGCTCTTGCTCCAGGCGTGTCTGAGGACGTGTGAGCATGGAGTGGGCCTGGGTCAGGCGGCCTAAGTGGCTGAGGCTCTGGCCACAAGCGCGCGTGCTCCCGGCGCCCTCTGCGGCGGGGCTGCTTCTCCCCAGCCTTCTCGGCTCAGTGCCGTCCTTCCTGGCTGTGTCTGTGTTGGCCTGGGGACTTCTGTGAGCTGAGCATGTCCGAGTTGTGTCTGTTTCAGACGTGCCCCCTGTTGGTTGGTGCCTCTCTGGAGTTTGTGCTCCTAGAACGAGGCCCGGTGGCTCCTCAGGCTGTGCCTGTCTGTGCACCCCGCTCTCCCCCACTGATGCTGTGCCGTCTGCTCCGGCGCCCTCTGCTTCCAGTCCTGATGGACTTCCTGAGGCCCTCAGCCTCTGGGAGGCTTACAGGCCTGCCCTGACTGGAGCTGGGCCTCCCAGCATCCTGGGAGCATCGGAGAGGTCACGCGTGCTTGGCCCTGGTCCTGCATCCGCAGTGACGGCATGTGGTAGGGTCTCCGTGTGCTCACAGGGAGGGGCGTCCCTGTGCCAGGAGCATGGTCCCCTGACTTGGGACTCCTCTGCCATCGCCAAGTATCTGATCTCGATGGCTGAGAAGTGTGTGCGCAGTGACAGGAATGGGGAGTGCTTACGGCAGGGCCAGTGACCCCGTGGCACACAGGGTGACCGGGTACTGTGTCTGCAGCTGCGTCAGCATCGCCATGTGGGAGGGCATCTACCTTCGCCTGCACGCCCCAGTGATGTGGCCTCGAGGAGCGGCCACGCGCCAAGGCTCTGTCCCTTCTCACGCAGTTCACTCTGCACGGGGCGCAGGGGCAAGGGAGGCCCCAGGGTCGTCTGCGGTCTTAATTCCCCCGGCTTCAGCGTCTGCCGGTGCGTTAGGGTCTGTATTCTAGTGCCCAGCACCGGACAGCTGGTTTTGGTTTTTAACAGCATCACTTGGGAAACAGCTGGGTCTTCCCATAGGATGCCTACAGTAGACGCGTCTTCTCATTCTGCAGGAGACATTTATCTGTTCTGCAAAGGAGCAGACTCTTCCATATTTCCCAGAGTCGTAGAAGGCAAAGTGGAGCAGATCCGGGCCAGAGTCGAGCGCAACGCAGTGGTGAGATGCGGGGCTGGGGCGGGGCAGGTCCCCGGGAGGGGCCAACCTTGTCCTCCTGCACCAGGGAGCAGCCCTGTGGGGCGGGGCAGGGACCCCGGGTGTGGCCAACCTTGTCCTCCTGCACCAGGGAGCAGCCCTGTGGGGCGGGGCGGGGACCCCGGGTGTGGCCAACCCTGTCCTCCTGCACCAGGGAGCAGCCCTGTGGGGCGGGGCGGGGACCCCGGGTGTGGCCAACCCTGTCCTCCTGCACCAGGGAGCAGCCCTGTGGGGCGGGGCGGGGACCCCGGGTGTGGCCAACCTTGTCCTCCTGCACCAGGGAGCAGCCCTGTGGGGCGGGGCAGGGACCCCGGGTGTGGCCAACCCTGTCCTCCTGCACCAGGGAGCAGCCCTGTGGGGCGGGGCGGGGACCCCGGGTGTGGCCAACCCTGTCCTCCTGCACCAGGGAGCAGCCCTGTGGGGCGGGGCGGGGACCCCGGGTGTGGCCTGTCCTGCACCAGGGAGCAGCCCTGTGGGGCGGGGCGGGGACCCTGGGTGTGGCCAACCCTGTCCTCCTGCACCAGGGAGCACCCCTGTGGGGCGGGGCGGGGACCCCGGGTGTGGCCAACCCTGTCCTCCTGCACCAGGGAGCAGCCCTGTGGGGCGGGGCGGGGACCCCGGGTGTGGCCTGTCCTGCACCAGGGAGCAGCCCTGTGGGGCGGGGCGGGGACCCTGGGTGTGGCCAACCCTGTCCTCCTGCACCAGGGAGCACCCCTGTGGGGCGGGGCGGGGACCCCGGGTGTGGCCAACCCTGTCCTCCTGCACCAGGGAGCAGCCCTGTGGGGCGGGGCGGGGACCCCGGGTGTGGCCAACCTTGTCCTCCTGCACCAGGGAGCAGCCCTGTGGGGCGGGGCGGGGACCCCGGGTATGGCCAACCCTGTCCTCCTGCATCAGGGAGCAGCCCTGTGGGGCGGGGCGGGGACCCCGGGTATGGCCAACCCTGTCCTCCTGCACCAGGGAGCACCCCTGTGGGGCGGGGCGGGGACCCCGGGTGTGGCCTGTCCTGCATCAGGGAGCAGCCCTGTGGGGCGGGGCGGGGACCCCGGGTGTGGCCTGTCCTCCTGCACCAGGGAGCACCCCTGTGGGGCGGGGCGGGGACCGCGGGCGTGGCCAACCCTGTCCTCCTGCATCAGGGAGCAGCCCTGTGGGGCGGGGCGGGGACTCCCACGTCAGGACGGAGTCCGTGGCACCCCTCACCATGACTCAGCATGCTCCCCCTGCCTGGGGCTCAGGAAGCCCCCAGCTGGCAGCTCCGTGCTTGCCTCCGTGGCGTTGCAGTGTCTACTGCACTGCACACAGGACTCTGGAGACCGGCGCAGGCAGTGCGGACGTCAAGGATTAGACGCCTGTGGTTGCTAACAACGGGGGTAGCCCTGCCCCTCGCCCACTGGTGTCTTGTGCGTGAAAGGCCCGTTTCTTTCAGTGTGAGCCAGGAGCTGCCGCCGGCTGCATCCTCTCGGGGACGTGGACCATCTTGAGCTGGTCCCCCAGGCGTGACCAGTTTATTCCCGGAGCTGCTGCTCACCATTTATCCCGGCCCCGCGTTGGGGACAGCTCTTGGTTATCCTGAGCAAACCGCCGTCTCGCCTGGCAGTGTCTGCGGCTTGAGAAGGAAGCCACGTAGCTTGTGTCTTTTAGTCCTCTTAGGCAGAGTCCCTCCTGACTTGGCAGTTGTGTCGAGTCTACAGCTTTGGCACCAGGCACCCAAAGCCCTACTTCCAGCCGCTTACTCAGCCGAAGTTGTTGGGGTTTCCCTCGTGCTAGGGGATGAAGGGAGGCAGGCCAGCCAGCGCCGGGGAACCCCGAGCCAGGCAGGAGCGCCGACGAGCAGGTGCAGCATGGCCGCGGCATCTCCGCTGCTGCCGTCGTCAGTTCCAGGGAGGAAGGGGGCTTCTTTCCACGGCACCGATGGCTCCTGGCAGCAAGCGGGCGGTGCGGGAGCTGCAGGAGCCTGGGGGAGCACTCCAGCCACGCACAGAGCGTTTCTCTTGTCCTTGAGTCCCGCTCTCCCCGTCTGGGCAAGCCAAGAGGAACCTGGTGGGGATGGGTCCTTGGGGTCCACGTGCTGTCTGAGCAGTGACGAGCAGCGTGGTTGTCCCAAGTGCACTGGGGAAGCCCAGCCCCACGCCACCGCCTCCGGCCTCGGGTGCTCAGACCTCTTTAGGGAAATAGTGTCGTGCCTGTGTAGAACCTCATCTAGATGCCAGGGAGCACGCTGTGTAGACACGTGTCGCACTGTGGGGTTTTTCTCAGGTTTTCACCCGGAGTTAATCTGCAGAGGACCGAAGGGCCCGTGTCCTCCCAGTATGCAGTGGTTCTTCCTGCTGTCAGGAGAGCTGGGGCTGAAGGAACAAGAGACGGCCAGAGGGGCCGGCACCCTGGGCAGCAGCAGACCCTCCGTCTTGGAGAGCAGGAAGCTGCCACACAGAGAGGAGGGGCTGTGTCGGGAGTGCCCCTGCGGCCCCAGCTGAGGGCTCAGGCTGAGCTCGGCAGACGGGTCTTGTGCATTCTCTCTGTGTGGTGACATCCAGAACAAATAGCAGATAATTTGTTATACTTAATCCTTTTTATATATGTATATATTTATTTTGAAAGACAGATCTTCCACCTGCGGGTTCACTCCGTAATGGCCACAGCAACCAGAGCCTGGCTGATCCAAAGCCAGGAGCTTCTTCCAGGTCTCCCACGCAGGTGTAGGGACCCAAGCCCACTAGCAGGGAGCTGGATCAGAAGTGACCCAGCCGAGACTCGAACCAGTGCCTGTATGGGATGCAGGTGGAGGCTTAACCTGCCCCACCACAGTGCTGGCCCCTATCCTTCATTCTTACTTTACTTTCCTGTGCACCCAATAATTCTGCCAAGTAGCCTTGCAGTTTTCCTTTTTAAGTACTGAATTAGATCAACCTACTTCACACCCTCCCCACGTGAAATATGCTTACTGTAAAAATACTACTTGATATTTGCCATAAAACTGCAAATTACCCTGAAAAGGTTTGGGTTTAAAGGCCTCCCTTGGGTGGGATGGCCCTGGTTGGTGTGATCTGTGTCCAGGCCTCGTGAGCCACGGCGGTTTCCACACCGTGCAGACTTGGTTGTGAACCACTGCCTCCCCGGGGGCTCAGTCTGTTGGGCGGGCCGAGAACGCCGCTGGTCACCATTTCAGCGGTGACCCTGGATTTGTGCTGCCTGCAGGAGGGGCTCCGGACCTTGTGTGTTGCCTATAAAAAGCTCAACCCGGAGGAGTATGAAGGCGTTGGCAAGCTGCTGCAGGCCGCCAAGGTGGCGCTTCAGGACCGGGAGAAGAAGTTAGCAGAAGCCTACGAGCAGATCGAGAGGGACCTGATTCTGCTCGGCGCCACGGCTGTGGAGGACAGGTGAGGCTCCCGGGACGGTACGACCACGCCCGCAGGTCCCCAGCACGTCCAGTGCTGACGGCCGCCTTCCTCAGGGCCAGACCCGCTTGCACGCGCAGGGTGGTGTCACAGGGGCTATGCCCGGGTGCTGCTTTGCTGTCCCCAAGTGGGAGGCTGAAGTCACCTCCCCCAGGAAGCAGAAATCATCTGCATTTTCATTGCATGTTAGGGGTAGTCAAGACACCAGGTTTAATTTTATGGGCAGAATTAATAGCTAATTCTCCTAAGTTTTTTGACAGCTCTTCCCAAATAGTGGTGTTACGTTTTAGATCATAGCACACCCAAGGGATTTGTCATTCCTTATATAGCGTATTATGACTCAAAACACCTAGGGACATAGGTTTAGCATAGCGAAGTAGACGGTCACAGAGGGTTGTCGCCAAGGTGGCGGAATTGCTGGGGGCAGGCTTCCAGACCTCGGGAAGAGCCCGCGTCGCTCACGGGTCTCCGAGGAACTGCACCTTGCTTCCGGCTCAGCCCTGCAGGCAGTCCCTGTCCATTGGCAGCGCGTGGGCCACGCTGGACCCTGAAGGAGCAGAGGAGAGGAACAAGCGCTCTGGTCTGTGAGAGGGAGACGGGCCCCAGGGCTCGGCTAGCGTTCGTCTCCTGGGAGTGAAGGCAGCCGTGACATTTGTCAGCTGTCATAATCGGTTTTTATGCAAACTCAGTCCTTGCCTTTCCCGAACCTCCATCTCAGCAGAACAGTGGGCAGGCTAGGGAGATTGCATTTGTTCATTTAAAAAAAAAAAAAAAAAGATTTATTTATTTATTTGAAAGGCAGAGTTGCAGTGGGGGTGGGGAGCAAGAGAGAGAGAGAGAGATCTCCCATCTACTGTCTCACTCCCCAGATGGCCGCAACAGGCAGGGCTGGGCCAGGCCAAACCCAGGAGCCTGGGGCTCCATCCAGGTCTCCCCCATGGTTCCCAGACCCAGGCATTTCCGCTGCTTTCCCAGCAGCATCAGCAGGGACCTGGACCTGAAGTGGAGAGGCAGGTACTCGAACCAAAACCCATATGGGACTGATGTCAGAGGCAGGTCAACCTGCTGTGCCATGACACCTGGCCCTCTTCATTCGATTTTTTTTTTTTAAGATTTATTTGTTTATGTGAGAGGCAGAGTAACAGATAGAGAAAGGGAGAAACAGAAAGGTCCTCCATCCACTGCTTCACTCTCCAGATAGCCACAACAGCTGGAGCTGGGCCAGGCCAAAGCCAGGAGCCAAGAGAGCCAGCAGCTTCTTCCAGGTCTCCCATGCAGGTGCAGGAGCCCACACACTTGGGCCTTCCTCTGCCAGTTTCCCAGGTCATTAACAGAGCGCTGGATCGGAAGAGGAGCAGCCAGGACAGGAGTCGGCAGTGCCACAGGTGGAGGCTGAGCCCACAGTGCCGGCCCCTCTTCATTGCATTTTAGTCCCACTCCCTCACTGAGTCCGTCAGACACAAACAGGAGAGGTGGCCTGAGCACAGGGCAGGCGCAGGAGCCCAGGCTGGCACTGGCTCTGCGAAACTCACCTGGCACCTGCTCCCATGAAGAGGGTGCTGCCCGGGCAGCAGCGGGGACTGAGTGCAGAGGTGGAGCCCCAGGCTGGAGGCAGCAGGCTGCACTGGCTGCGCTGGCTGCGCTGGCTGCGCTTGGCACGTGGAGGAAGGAGAGCTGGTCCCTGGGAGGCGGTGGGGACGAGGGCTTTGCCTCCATGAGCTCGGTGACGGGTCATTTTAAAGTTGGCAGCCAGCATGCTTGAAACCTGTCTGGGCCCAGTTTCCTGTCTAAGCACCTGGGAAGTCAGGGAAACCATGACTGTGGGATCAGGAGGCTCAGGAGGTTCCTCCCAGAATGTGACTGGGTCCAGTCTGACCCCAAGTCCAGTCCTGCTTGGAACCTCGTGGAGACATTGCACAGGTGGCTTCACAGGCCTCAGGGTTGGGACTGTGAAACCTGGAAAAAGCGGCAGGCCACCAAGACGGCGAACCAGACCCTCCGTGGCCAGCCACATAGCCTGACGGCGTGGGGAGGCCTCTGTCCTCAGACGCATTCCATAACCTCTGCCGCTGTGCTTTCCCTGTCTGGGAGAGGGGGGTAACAAGGTCCTGAGCCCCACCAGGCTGCTGTGAAAATGGGGGTTGCATGTGAAATGCGTCCCCAGCGCCTGGTGCATGGTGAGCTCCAGGCCCATCGGTGGGTCATGGGTTCAGGGACTCCATGCAGCTCACAGGTCCTCAGACACCAGTTTGATAAATGCAGAATTAGGACCCAGAGAAAAGCCAGCACATGCCAGGGGTCACTTCGCTCCCAGATGCCAGCTCTCCCTGCCCAGGAGCTGTCAGCTGTATAAGGCCTCCCCCAGGACCAGGTCCCAGCCCCACAGGAAACGGCCAGAGAGGAGTCGGCACAGCCACCTCACCTAACTCTCGGTGCTGCCAAGCGTTTCCTGGTGACACGTGGTGCTCTGGGAGGACCTGACCCAGCAGCAGCGTGCTTTTCTGCTTGTTTTCCTGTTTTCTCTTTGAGGGGCTAACGTCTTTCCTGGTGGTCCCGTATCAGAGGGGCTGGGCTTAGGGCCTGACTGCAGCTTCCTGCAAGTGCACACCCTGGGAGGTAGCAGGAGGCGGCTCAAGTAGCTGGGTCCCTGCCACCACCGGGGGGCCTGGGCCACGTTCCTGGCTTTGACCTGGCCCTGTGGGCATCTGGGGCGTGAGCCGGGACGGGAGCTCTGCCTAGGTGTCTCCAACTCGCGGCCTTTTTTCCTGCTGGCTTTGCGCATGCCCGGCCCTGCTCGCTCAGCACTGACGTGTGCCTGCGTGCCTTTGGCCTGTGCCTTTCCAGGCTCCAGGAGAAAGCGGCCGACACCATCGAGGCCCTGCAGAAGGCAGGGATCAAAGTGTGGGTGCTCACGGGAGACAAGATGGAGACGGCCGCCGCCACGTGCTACGCCTGCAAGCTGTTCCGCAGGAGCACGCAGCTGCTGGAGCTGACCACCAAGAAGCTGGAGGAGCAGAGCCTGCACGACGTGCTGTTCGAGCTGAGCAAGACCGTCCTGCGCCACAGCGGCAGCCTCACCAGGGACCACTTCTCCGGGTAGGCGCGCTCTGCGTGTCCCGGGGCCCGTCCTCAGCAGCTGTGTGCACGCTCCGTTTCAAGCTGCTGTGCTGAGCATTCAAAGACGTGATTGATGGATTGATTGGCTGATGAGATGTTTCGAGCCTTTAAGACTGGGGGCTGTGTGGGGGGAGCCGGGAGGTTTTGGTAACGCAGGGCTGTGTCTGAAGGCAGAGCCGTGCGTGGCCTGGACCCCGTGTCTCCAGGAACGCTCAGCAGCTTATTGGGATGCTTCGGCTGCCCGCCAGCCTTGTGGGCACTGGGCACGTTCTCTGAGATGGGAGGTTCCAGTCGTTCCAGAGTTTACTGATGTAGGCAAAGCAGAAGCAGCTCTGTGGGCGTATGCAAATTCTGATTTACTGGTAACAACACAGAGATGGCTCCCCTCACCTGATGTGCAGAATTCCCTGTGCTGATCAGAGAGGCTCCTTGAGCTAGGACCCTCCGCCGAGGGGAAAGGATGGCCCCGCTGTCGCCAGCTCGGGAGCTCCAGATCTCGGCTGCACAGCGAGGCCGGCATTGGCAGTTCTGGCACTGGAGGGCAAGGCCGCCCTCCTCCCACGGGCAGACAGATCCTCAGCGTGGTGTCGAGAAGGCACGTGTGCATCTGCTTTGCCTGAACCAAGTGAGGAGGTTTCCCCACAGCACAGCGCTAAGACGTAGGGCCCGCGTTCCGTCCACACTGAAGACAGTGTGGGACAAGCGGGGTGTCAGTTCTGTGGGTCTTAGCACGAGCACTGTGCAGCCCGCTGGAACCTGCAGGCGCAGTGACTGAGGGACTCCCCCACCCCCCGTGTCCTCCACAGCCTTTCCACGGACGGGCAGGACTACGGGCTGATCATCGACGGCGCGGCGCTGTCCCTGGTGCTGAAGCCTCGGGAGGAGGGCAGCTCCGGCAACTACCGAGAGCTCTTCCTGGAGATCTGCCGCAACTGCAGCGCCGTGCTGTGCTGCCGCATGGCGCCCCTGCAGAAGGCGCAGGTGGGTCCCGGCCCCGCCCTCAGGCCAAAACGAGGGCTTGGAGACGCGTAGCTCGTTCTGTGGCCGCCTGGGTGGTCAGCAAGCGGCCCCCAGGCCAGGACTAGAGGCCGGCCGGTGTGGGTGGCTGACTGGCCTCTGAAGGTGAACCTCAAGATGGCAGGGGATGGGTGAGGGGCAGCTCTGCCCGCCGTTGCCACGGCCGGCGTTCAGCCTTCTGCTCAACGGCTGGCCGGACGCCCCCTCATTCCACAGGCACACGTACTGGCCCTGCTGGACGCACACGGTTATACATAGGCCCCAGAGCCCCTCTCCCCGTCCCCCACATGCCCCACACCATGCCCCTCAGCCCCGTCCCCCCACACGTGTCCCTCTCCCCGCCCCCCCACACGCCCACACGTGTCCCTCAGCCCCATCTCCTCCACGTGCCCACACGTGTCCCTCTCCCCGTCCCCTCCACACGTGTCCCTCTCCCCGTCCCCTGCACACGCCCCACACGTGTCCCTCAGCCCTGTCCCCCCACACGTGTCCCTCTCCCCGTCCCCCACATGCCCCACACCATGCCCCTCAGCCCCGTCCCCCCACACGTGTCCCTCTCCCCGCCCCCCCACACGCCCACACGTGTCCCTCAGCCCCATCTCCTCCACGTGCCCACACGTGTCCCTCTCCCCGTCCCCTCCACACGTGTCCCTCTCCCCGTCCCCTGCACACGCCCCACACGTGTCCCTCAGCCCTGTCCCCCCACATGCCCACACATGTCCCTCAGCCCTGTCCCCTCTACACACCCAACACATGTCCCTCTCTCCGTCCCCTGCCCATGCCCCACACGTGTCCCTCTTCCCGTCCCCTCCACACGTGTCCCTCTCCCTGTCCCCTGCACACACCCCACACGTGTCCCTCTCCCCATCCCCTGCACACGCCCCACACGTGTCCCTCTCCCCGTCCCCTCCACATGTGTCCCTCTCCCCTCCCCTGCACACATGTCCCTCTCCCCATCCCCTCCACACGTGTCCCTCTCCCCGTCCCCTGCACACGCCCCACACGTGTCCCTCTCCCCATCCCCTCCACACGTGTCCCTCTCCCCATCCCTTCCACACGTGTCCCTCTCCCCGTCCCCTGCACACGCCCTACACGTGTCCTCTCCCCATCCCCTCCACACATGTCCCTCTCCCCATCCCCTGCACACGCCCCACACCATGCCCCTCAGCCCATCCCCCCCCATGCCCCACGCCATGTCCCTCTCCCCATCCCCTGCACACGCCCCACACCATGCCCCTCAGCCCCATCCCCCCCCCATGCCCCACACCATGCCCCTCAGCCCCATCCCCTCCACACGCTACACTGTGTGCTTGTGGAAAGCACATTGGAAAGTTTTTGGTAGTTGAGCAGCGTCATATACAAGTACACGGCTCTCCTTCTGATGTCTGTGACCCTAGAGAAACTCCTCACTGTACAAACAGCAGCCCGTTCACCTTCACGGTGCGTGAGTGAAAACTGGAGTGTGTCAGGTGCCCCCAGTAGTTGTGGTGAAATCCGTCCTGTGCAAGTTCGAGAGCCAGGCGCAAGGAGGTGACCAGCACCGGTACAGGTGTGCTGATTTGTCATCGTCACCGAGAGCACAACACCAGCACCTCCCAGAGTGCGGAGACGAGCTGGCACTCGAGAGCCCACGAGTGTCCCATCTGGAGTGAGAATCGCTCCATTCCCCACTGCTTGTGTGCTTTTCAGCTGTGTGTGCCCCCGGGTCCTTATTTGCAGCTCCCGGCTCACCGTGGAGAAGTGTGTTCAAGTTGTGTGCGTTCCCGTCTCTGCCGGGCACAGAGCTGGCCCACGCTCCCCGGCTTTGCCCCCTTCAGCCTGCTCGGCGCTCAGGCTTGTAGCTGGGACGAACCCTAAGTAAATGCACGCGTGGGGTCTGCACGGCAGCTGGCAGACTTCACTGTGCACATGGCAGGTGTGAAAAGGCAGGTGCCGCTGGTGTCAGCTAAATAAAGTGTGTTTCAAAGGGGCATTTGGAACGGCTTCAGAACACTTGCTACTGAGGACCTGGGATGCTGTGCCTCTGCCGTTTCAACCTGTGCCGTTGAAACCGCCGTCTGATGCGTGCTTCGCTGTGCTCTGCTCTCCTGTGGGACAGAGCACGCACGTGGGGAAGGAGAGTGGGTGTGGAGGGGAGCCTTAGGCGGCACCGCCTTCATGTCTCTGGGCTGACTCGCACCTTTGTTCTGCCGCACGAGTGAAACCCGAGCAGAAGTGAACGAGATGAGTGTGCATTCTCTTCTTTTCCAGATTGTTAAATTAATCAAATTTTCAAAAGAACACCCCATCACCTTAGCCATTGGCGATGGCGCAAATGATGTCAGCATGATCCTGGAGGCCCATGTGGGCATAGGTGAGCCCTGCCATGTGGGCATCGTGGGCATGGGTGAGGGCGTGGCCTGCCACGGGGGTGTGGGAGAGGACCCTCTACGTGGTATGGGTCCTCCACGTTGTGTAGGTGAAGACCCTCCACGTGGGCGTGGGTCCTCCATGTGGCATGGGCATGGGTGTGGACCTGCCACGTGTGTGTGGGTGAGGACCTGCCACGTGTTGTGGATGGGGATTCTCCAGGTGGGCCTGGGTGTGGACCTGCCACGTGTGTGTGGGTGTGGACTTACCACGTGTGTGTGGGTGAGGACCTGCCACGTGTTGTGGATGGGGATTCTCCAGGTGGGCCTGGGTGTGGACCTGCCACGTGTGTGTGGGTGTGGACTTACCACGTGTGTGTGGGTGAGGACCTGCCACGTGTTGTGGATGGGGATTCTCCAGGTGGGCCTGGATGTGGGCCTGCCATGTGGGTGTGAGTGTGGGCCTGCCACGTGTGTGGGTGAGGACCCGACACCTGGGCCTGGGCCCGTGCCTGCCTTGGTGACTGGGGGTGCTCAGGATAAGGGTGTCTCCTCTTGGCCGTGCCTCTCGCGGCGCCTCTCACCGCCTGCCCCCGTGCTCCGCTCAGCTCACTGACCCGTTCCAGGTGTCATCGGGAAGGAGGGCCGCCAGGCGGCGAGGAACAGCGACTATGCAATCCCCAAGTTCAAGCACCTGAAGAAGATGCTGCTGGTGCACGGGCACTTCTACTACATCCGGATAGCCGAGCTCGTGCAGTACTTCTTCTACAAGGTGCGGGCGCGTCTGTCGGCGTGGCCCCTATCTGGAGCTAAAGGGACTGCCGGGCGAGGAATCCTCACCGCAGAAGGCAGCGTGGGACCCGGGGAAGAGCCCGCTTGCAGGGTCCGAGGAGGGGCATGCCCACTCTGAAACGCAGCCCTGCCTGGGGAGGCTGACCCCACATCGCCTTCCAAGTCCCTAACACGTCCCCCTAGAGTGGCTGGGGCCCTGTCTGCACATTTCAGCTGCAGAACATGGAGCGGCTTGGGGCCCTGCCCCGGCAGGGGGGCACGTCCTGGGCGGGGCCGAGCTCTCCCTGGTAACGGTGCACCTTGCCTTCCAGAACGTCTGCTTCATCTTCCCGCAGTTTCTGTACCAGTTCTTCTGTGGCTTTTCACAGCAGGTGAGTGGGTGGGTGCCCAGGGTCCACGTCAGGAGTGTGCAGGCGAACCCTCCCGGGGGACAGCGATCAGCCCCGCCGCCCCCGTCCCAGGATGCTGTGGGTGCTGCCCAGGGGCCAGGGTGCTTGCTGCCGAGGGGTCTCGGATGCAGGCCAGTAGATGTCGTGAGCGAGAGCCAACTGCCCCAAGCCCAGCACACGGTGTGGGCGTTCTGACCCTGACTGCAAGGATCCTGGGATGCCCACTCGTGTCCCGCTCACTGCAGAGTCTGGCCCACCGCAGTGCCAGAGTGGGCGCTGGGTGGAGGCGGTGCTGAGCCAGGACGCTGAGGGCGCACAGCACCCACCACCAGGCAGACACCGCCTCTGGCACCCTCGGGCCTGTGTGCTCAGGACCACGGTCACCTGCTGCCATCTGCCAGGACCACGGCGATCAGACTGCGGCTACTTCAGCCAATGTAGCCCCTCTCGCTTTGTTTTCAAATTTGCAGTGGTGGGGTGGGAGGTGAGAACCAGCCCTTTGCAAGCAGTGAGCACAGTCCTCTCTGGTTTACATGGGCAGGCACGGATTTCTTCCGGTCCTTCCGTAGCCGTAGATGCATGCGTTTGTGCATTTCATGTCTGTCTGTGGTTCTTTGTAAATTAAACACATTCTCTAATGAAAACATCAAAGCAGCATGTAAGAGGTAGCTGTGTTGTCTCTGAATCTCTGTCCCCTGCACACCCTGTGTGACACCGCGTGTCTGACCCGTGCTCTCTCCTGCACACCCTGTGTGACACCGCATGTCTGACCCGTGCTCTCTCCTGCACACCCTGTGTGACACCGCGTGTCTGACCCGTGCTCTCTCCTGCATGCCCTGTGTGACACCGCGTGTCTGACCCGAGCTCTCTCCTGCACACCCTGTGTGACACCGCGTGTCTGACCTGAGCTCTCTCCTGCACACCCTGTGTGACACCGCGTGTCTGACCCGTGTTCTCTCCTGCAGACCCTGTGTGACACCGCGTGTCTGACCCGTACTCTCTCCCTACACGCCCTGTGTGACACCGCGTGTCTGACCCGTGCTCTCTCCTGCACACCCTGTGTGACACCACGTGTAACCCGTGCTCTCTCCTGCACACCCTGTATGGCACCACGTGTCTAACCCGTGCTCTCTCCTGCACACCCTATGTGACACCACGTGTCTAACCCGTGCTCTCTCCTGCACACCCTGTATGACACCACGTGTCTGACCCGTGTTCTCTCCTGCAGACCCTGTATGACACTGCGTATCTGACCCTGTATAACATCACCTTCACCTCGCTTCCCATCCTCCTGTACAGCCTGATGGAGCAGCACGTCAGTGCCGACGCCCTCAAGAGGGACCCAGTGCTGTACAGGTCTGTTCCCCTGTGACCGACCCTTCCCAGCGCGTGGGGACAGGGGTGGCGGGGCTGACGGCTTCCAGTGAAGGCTGGTGGGCAGCATGGAGAGCCCCAGGGAGTTGGTGTGGGAAGCAGCATGGTTGCAGTGTGGTGTACTCGCCTCGGTGCCTCTGACAGCTACTGGGGACCCGGGGCCAGGGTTCTTCCTGTGTGTCCCTGAAGTGTCCAGTGTGTTCTCTTCAAGGAGAAAAAGGAAGGAACGGCTCTGACTTCGGGTGCTCCTCCCGCAGACTGGACATCCCTGTTCTCCGTGGTCTTTGTACTTAACCTTGCTTTGCAGATACCCTTAGATCCGCACGTGGTTGTCGGAAGGAGCACAGAGAGGCTCTGTGGGCTCGGTCCTCCCCGCCCTGCCCCTCACTCAGATTGCCCCGGCTTCACTCGTTCTCCGGGTGACGTGCGTGTGTGTGCAGGCACACACATACATGCACTTGGCTGCACACTCACTTCTGTAACTGCTACCCTCACCACCGCTGTGCCCTGGGGCTGGAGGTGTGGTAGTCCCCATGTGACGCAGGAGGACAGTGAGAGGGCGAGCATCTGAGTGTCCAGGATGTGAGCAAACGGGAAGAGACCTGATTCCAGGGAGAGCCCGGCCGTGTTAGATGTACACACAGAGGAGACTGCAGAGAGCCCGGCCGTGTTAGATGTACACGCAGGGGAGACTGCAGAGAGCCCGGCCGTGTTAGATGTACACGCAGGGGAGACTGCAGAGAGCCCGGCCGTGTTAGATGTACACGCAGGGGAGACTGCAGAGAGCCCGGCCGTGTTAGATGTACACGTAGGGGGAGTCTGCAGAGAGCCCGGCCATGTTAGATGTGCACGCAGGGGGAGACTGTGGGTGTTCATGTTCCCTCAGAGAGCTGAGAGGCATCTGCAGCCATAACGGGCGCAGTCACAGGCCGGAGACTTCAGGCTGCTGCTCAGTGTTAGCGCGCGCCCATTGCTCTCAGAAGCAGGGGTGACCCCGGGGACGTCAGGTGTCGGATGTGAGTGAGGACGGAGGCCGGCAGGCCGGTGGAAGGTCCGCGTGGGCAGTGTGCCGTGTCTGAAACCCCAGCAGCTTCCCCTGCCGGGCAACGCCAACTGAACGCTGACCTCACCCACCCTGCAGAGCGCGGTGGCCCTGGAACCCCAGCCCGAGGTCCCCACGATGTCCCCCCCTTTGCCTTGCAGAGACATCGCCAAGAACGCGCTGCTCCGCTGGCGGGTGTTCATTTACTGGACGTTCTTGGGAGTCTTTGACGCCCTGGTATTTTTCTTTGGTGCTTATTTCATGTTTGAAAATACAACGGTGACCAGCAACGGCCAGGTCAGTACCAGTGTGGTCTTGTTGAGTTAGCTGCTCAAGAGCGCGCGCTGTCCCCGTGCCATCATCCGTCACAGCGCCAGCTCAGAGCAGGCTGAGAGGTCCCTGAGGGCTAGAGCTGTGTCCGGTGTCTGTTGGGTTCCACGGAGCGGCCAGGTGCCCACGCTCCCTCTGTGTCGCCCCGAGCTCCGGGGAGCCCCGGCCTGCTCTAAGACCAGGCCCTCGCAGGGTTTCCTTAAACCGGGCTTCTGTAGCTCGCGTTTCACCCTTAGCCGGGTGCCCAGCGACTCAGTCACACCAGGGAGGCGTTCCTTTTCCAGTATGCAGGTTAACTCCCTGAGTATGCAGTATCTTCTCGCGAGTTCTTACGTGCTGTTCCCTTTGCAAAGAGAAGGTTTACGGTTTTCTAAGAGCGGTCAGCTCCGGTTGTTGGCGGGATTTCTGGGGTGTGTTTTATTTGTTTCTTGCTTTTTTCTTTTTGCTGCTTGCTTCCCTTCCCACCCTCAGATAATGACCAGCAGCACACACATGGTAAGACGGCCGTGGCTTTGTCCTCTGTGTTTCTGGAGTGCTTTACAAATGAAATATTTCTCAAAAATATTTTCCAATGTGACTTCTTCTGTGTGCTTTGTCAGTAGAAACACTGTTAGCCGCCCGCCCCCTCCCCACTTCAGCGCTCGTGTGCCCCCCTCCCCCGCACCCGGTGCCTGTCCTCTGGGTCTGTGTCGGGGTGCAGTGGTGTCAGGAGTGTGTTACGTTGATCCCGTGTGTCTGAACTTCCCTTCACTTTGAAAGAGGCAGCGTGGGCGGGCATGTGAGGGCCTTGGGGACGGCGGGCGAGGTGCACCTGTGCCACTGTGGGAGCGATTGCGTGGACTCCAGCTGTTCCTTTCTTAAGTGTCGCAAGTGACCAAGCAGCGCTGTTCATGTCAGAGAAAGCCACCGTGTCAGCCCCGCCAGGGCCAGCTACAAGCAAATGCTTTTCATCTCCTCAGTGGAACAGGCCACGTGGTCTGTCCCATGGCCCTGTTGCGCCAGCACCCAGAAGTCTGGCCCCATGTCCCCGGGTGACTTGCTCACCCCCCTGCGTGTGCTCTCTCCCCGGGGGTATGAGAGTTGCCGTGGGCTGTCAGTAGAAGGCAGCTGTCATCTTAGCCGAGTTTTACTGTCAGTCTTGGGAATTCACTAAAATCTTATTTTGTTGAAAAAACCACATTTTTCTAGAACATGCTCTGTGTCCTGACGTACTCTAACTGCAGAGGTTGAGTGCTGCTTGGCCACACGTGGAGTGGAGCAGTGCTGTCCTCCGCTCTCGTGTGTCTGAGGTTTCCCGTGGCAGTGCGAGGCAGCCTCTGGTGTGTCCGGGATGGTGGTGGCGGTTCCCCATCCCCCCCTCACTTCCACGCGTCGCCCTGTCTGGCAACAGCACCCTCTCAGCTGGCAGTTTTTTCAATGAAAGTTGAGGAGCAAGTGCAGATTACATAACTGGTATAGGTCACGTGAGTGCGGAGTGCCAGGGAAGTGACAGGTGCGTGCCGGGGCTCCCCCCCCCCACACACAGTGTCGGGGCACAGGGCACAGGCACTGCCTATCCTCAGAGGTGCTGGCTGGGCGCCCTCCTCTACCTGCAGCCGCAGGCGTCCCCCGCTGGGCCGGGCAGTCCTTGCTCCGTGCTGCCCCTCATTTCTTTTTGGCCACTCCCACACCCTGGCCATGAGGGCAGCTGCAGCCACTGTATCTGTGCCAGCCTGTGAGATCCCCTGCCCCTGCCTGTCACATGCCTGCTGGCAGCTATAGACAGAGTGCTCCTTAGCATTTAACATGGGGGGCTGGCGCTGTGGCGTAGTGGGCTAGGCCTCTGCCTGCAGTGCCGGCATCCCATATGGGCGCTGGTTCTAGTGCCTGCCGCTCCTCTTCTGATCCCGCTCTCTGCTATGGCCTGGGAAAGCAGTCGAAGATGGCCCAAGTGCTTGACCCCTGTACCCACGTGTGAGACACGGAGGAGGCTCCTGGCTCCAGATCTCTTAGCTCTGGCCTTTGCAGCCACGTGGGGAGTGGACCAGCAGATGGAAGACCTTTCTCTCTGTCTCTCCCTCTCTCTGAAACTCTCTCTTTTAAAAAAATTTTTTTTTAAACTTTATTTGAGAAGTAGAGTTTCAGAGAAAGGTTTCCCACCTGCTGGTTCACTCCCCATGTGGCTGCAAAGGCTGGAGCTGGGCCGATCAAAGCCAGGAGCCAGGAGCCTGGAGCCTGTCCTCCAGGTCTCACACGTGGATGCAGGGGCCAAGCACTTGGGCCGTCTTCGACTGCTTTCCCAGGCCATAGCAGAGAGCTAGATCGGAAGAGGAGTGATAAGGACTAGAACCAGCACCGATGTGGGATGCTGGTGCCACAGGCAAGGCTTAGCCCACTACACCCCTGAAACTGTATCTCTTAAATAAATAAATAAAAATTGAAAGAAAAAAAAAGAATTTGAAGTGGGATTGGAAAAAGAGACCAGGATAGAGGAGGCACAGGGGCCAGTACCTTCCAACTGGAAGCCCATGGACCTGCAGCTCAGGGCTGAGAGCTCGGCTGCCCCACACCAGCCAGTCCTGGCAGAGCCCCCCCACTGGTCACCTGAGAACTTCTGGGGCTCGTGGCAGGGATGTGGGCCAGGACCCGGGGCAGTCGGTGCTAATTTGTATGTAGCATTTGTGGTGAAGTGCGGAAGGGTGAAAAGTACCCCAACTCACCAACGCTGCTTGCCATGTAGGCTTGGGGCTGTGGCCAAGACCAAGCCCGCTATCCGTGACAGGCTGCGAGGGAACATATGTCAGTCACTCAGTAGCACCGGAAAGGAAGGAGCTGGGGGTGGCTGCAGGAGACGCCCAGAGGAGCCCTCTCCTCCTGATTCCTGGTTTTTTAGTTGCTACATCTTTGTACTGGGGGTGAGGGTGTTAACATGCACTGCTAAACTCAAAAGGCTGTGATCAGTGGGTGCTGCAGACCCTAGGGGACAGGAACCCTCCTGGCTCTCCTTAGCCATGTGACAACTGCAGCCCAGGTCAGCCCCGACCGTGCCCCTGTCCAGGCAGGTGCCTCTTCTGTCGATGACCAGAGGCCCACTTCATCAGGGAATGTGTACAGGTGGTATTAAGACAAAGAGGACTACAGATAGCATTGTGAGAGGCAAATGCATGAACACAAAGCATCTTCCAGTGCCACCGGGAGGGAGCAGGCCTTCATTCTCATTTTCATGCTACACAGGAGTCTCAAGACGATGAGCTTACAGTTGTGTGTCAGGGATCCCGGGTGATGTGGGGGGCGGACATGGAGCCTCAGGGTTCTGGAGCTGAGTGTGGGGTTGGAGCCTCGGGGGTTCTGGAGCTGAGTGTGGGACGTGGAGCCTCAGGGGTTCTAGATTGAGTGTGGGACGTGGAGCCTCGGGGGTTCTAGATTGAGTGTGGGACATGGAGCCTCGGGGGTTCTGGAGCTGAGTGTGGGACGTGGAGCCTCGGGGGTTCTAGATTGAGTATGGGACATGGAGCCTCGGGGGGTTCTAGAGCTGAGTGTGGGACATGGAGCCTTGGGGGTTCTAGATTGAGTGTGGGTTGGAGCCTCGGGGGTTCTAGATTGAGTGTGGGACGTGGAGTCTCAGGGTTCTAGAGCTGGGTATGGGATGTGGAGCCTCAGGGTTTTAGAGCTGAGTGTGGGACATGGAGCCTTGGGGTTCTAAGCTGAGTGTAGGACATGGAGCCTCGGGGGTTCTAGATTGTGGGACATGGAGCCTCGGGGTTCTAGAGCTGAGTGTGGGGTTGGAGCCTCCGGGGTTCTAGAGCTGAGTGTGGGAATGGCCATGAAGGAGTTGGAACTTGAGCAGGCCTCAGGTGCAGGACTGCAGGAGTGGGTGAGAGGGATGCTGGGAGCTGCTGACTTCGCCTTGTGACTGTGGAACTTCTGTGTGCTGTGCGGAAGTTCTAGCATCAGAACTAAATTGACCTTGGCTGCAGGCATTTTTGAGCAGAAAACTTCCTCCTGAAAGGCTCATCTCCGGAGGGAGAAAGGGTGAGGGGATTAGTCTTGTGTCAGTGGCCTGGCAAGACTGGCCCGGGGCAGGTCCCTGAGACGTGTGTCCCCCACAGCTGTCAGTACCATCTCGTAAGAGTGTGGTCCTAAGGCTTGAGGCCCGGGAATGTCCTGGGGTGGGGCTGCTGTCCGCTGGGGAAGCGGTCCCTGTGGGCACATTGCGCCTGCCACTCCTGTCTGGCAGTGCTAGGGGGAGCGTGGTGCAAGCGTTCTGGAGCTCCCACTTGCAGCAGATCGGGGGGCCTGCAGCCAGCCACCGAAGGCACAGGAGAGGGGTTCTCAATGGCCCCCTCCAAGACGCAGTTCTTGTAGATCAGCTCCCAGTGACCAGTGCTGCCCCAGAGCGTCGGCCGTGCAGTGGGCGTCCTCTTCTGTCTTCCTGTCCGTCTGTCTGTCGCTGGGAACTGTCTGTAGGAGGAGAGGAGCTCCCGCCCCCGCAGCCTCTCCCCTCGTTGGGCCACTCTGGCTGTCGGGAGCCTGGGGTTCTGGGCGTGGGACTGACTGCTGGTGGGGCGTGGCAGCTTAGTTCAGCTCTGTCCTGTCTTCACTTTGTGGCTGTCCCGAGGAGTGTCCAGCCCCTGCTGCTCGCGCCGTGAGCTAGCAACCACAGCCACACGTGGGCTGCCCTTCCAGCGGCCGCATTTGCCATGAGGAAGGGGACTCTGCCAAGTCTGTGTCCCCAGAGCCCCCAGGCACAGCCCACATGTGTCCCTCACAACACAGGACAGGAAGAAGGTCGCAGTGTCCCAAGTGTCTGTCGAGTGTGGGGGTGGTGTCCCAAGTGTCTGTTGAGTGTGGGGACGGCGTCCCCTGTGTCTGTTGAGTGTGGGGACAGTGTACCCAGTGTCTGTCATGTGTGGGGGTGGTATCCCAAGTGTCTGTTGTATGTAGGGTTGGCATCCTGGGTGTCTGTTGTGTATAGGGTCAGCGTCCCAGGTGTCTGTCACATGTGGGGACGGTGTTCCGCATGTCTGTTGTATGTGGGGTTGGTGTCCCGGGTGTCTGTTGTGTATAGGGTTGGTGTCCCAGGTGTCTGTCACATGTGGGGTTGGTGTCCCGGGTGTCTGTTGTGTATAGGGTTGGTGTCCCAGGTGTCTGTCACATGTGGGGTTGGTGTCCCGGGTGTCTGTTGTGTATAGGGTTGGCGTCCCAGGTGTCTCACATGTGGGGTTGGTGTTCCGGGTGTCTGTTGTGTATAGGGTTGGCGTCCCAGGTGTCTGTCACATGTGGGGTTGGTGTCCCGGGTGTCTATTGTGTATAGGGTCAGCGTCCCAGGTGTCTGTCACATGTGGGGACGGTGTTCCGCATGTCTGTTGTATGTGGGGTTGGTGTCCCGGGTGACTGTTGTGTATAGGGTTGGCGTCCCAGGTGTCTGTCACATGTGGGGACGGTGTTCCGCATGTCTGTTGTATGTGGGGTTGGTGTCCCGGGTGTCTGTTGTGTATAGGGTCAGCGTCCCAGGTGTCTCACATGTGGGGTTGGTGTCCCGGGTGTCTGTTGTGTATAGGGTTGGCGTCCCAGGTGTCTCACATGTGGGGTTGGTGTCCCGGGTGTCTGTTGTGTATAGGGTTGGTGTCCCAGGTGTCTGTCACATGTGGGGTTGGTGTCCCAGGTGTCTGTTGTGTATAGGGTCAGCGTCCCAGGTGTCTGTCACATGTGGGGTTGGTGTCCCGGGTGTCTGTTGTGTATAGGGTTGGCGTCCCAGGTGTCTCACATGTGGGGTTGGTGTCCCGGGTGTCTGTTGTGTATAGGGTTGGCGTCCCAGGTGTCTGTCACATGTGGGGTTGAGTCCCGGGTGTCTGTTGTGTATAGGGTTGGCGTCCCAGGTGTCTCACATGTGGGGACGGTGTTCCGCATGTCTGTTGTATGTGGGGTTGGTGTCCCGGGTGTCTGTTGTGTATAGGGTTGGCGTCCCAGGTGTCTGTCACATGTGGGGTTGGTGTCCCGGGTGTCTGTTGTGTATAGGGTTGGCGTCCCAGGTGTCTCACATGTGGGGTTGGTGTCCCGGGTGTCTGTTGTGTATAGGGTTGGCGTCCCAGGTGTCTCACATGTGGGGTTGGTGTCCCGGGTGTCTGTTGTGTATAGGGTCAGCGTCCCGGGTGTCTGTCACATGTGGGGTTGGTGTTCCGGGTGTCTGTTGTGTATAGGGTTGGCGTCCCAGGTGTCTGTCACATGTGGGGACGGTGTTCCGCATGTCTGTTGTATGTGGGGTTGGTGTCCCGGGTGTCTGTTGTGTATAGGGTTGGTGTCCCAGGTGTCTGTCACATGTGGGGTTGGTGTCCCGGGTGACTGTTGTGTATAGGGTTGGCATCCCAGGTGTGTGTCACATGTGGGGACGGTGTTCCGCATGTCTGTTGTATGTGGGGTTGGTGTTCCGGGTGTCTGGTATGTGGAGGTGGCGTCCTGGGTGTCTCATATGTGGGGTAGGCATCCCGGGTACGTGTCAGGTGTTGGGTCAGCGTCCCGGGTGTCTGTCACGTGTGGGGATAGCACCCCGCTTGTCTGTCACGTGTGGGGACGGCATCCCACATGTCTGTTGTATGTGGGGTTGGTGTCCCAGGTGTCTGTCACGTGTGGGGACAGCATCCCCTGTGTCTGCTGTACGTGGGGACGGCGTCCCGGGTGTCTGTCGCGTGGGTCACCTTCACTCTTGACGCTGCCCTGCTCTCAGTGTGAGGTGGGGGAGGGTGTCTGCAGGGGTGGTGGGCGGGGCTTGTGAGGGAAGGGAACATTCGGAGGAGTCGTCTCTGTCAGCAGTCCCCATCACCGGCGTCTGGGGGCAGCAGGGTGGGGGCCGTGCGTGCTCGGGTGTGGTCTGCGTGGGCTCCGGTCTTCGGGGCTGACGTGGCTAAAGCTGGTGTGAGTGTGCGTGCGTGAGAGGAAGGCTGCGTGGACACAGGCGCTGTCCTGGACCCTTTCCCCCCAGATATTTGGAAACTGGACCTTCGGGACGCTGGTGTTCACCGTGATGGTGTTTACAGTCACGCTCAAGGTGAGTCCCCTCGGGTGCTGCGGCTCTGAGCCCCGAGCCACAGCCCACGGAGCCGGACGGCCCGTGCGCAGCCCTGGGCTTCCCTGGTCCTCTCCCCACTGCTGGAGCTGGGCGCGCAGGTCTCCAGAGCTGCACGGGGCGACAGTCAGGGTGGGAGCCTGCAGGCCCACAGCCGCACCCTTGGCGTAACCGCAGTTTTAATCGCAACTGACTCGTGCATTTTGGAAAATAGATCCAGTTCCACAGAGAATATCGACATGAGAGTCCACAGACAGTCTGTGGAACAGTCATGACAAAATGTCCTTCAGGGTCATCGCCTAGCGAGCACCTTGCTCAGCTGCCCGACCCTCCCCGAGAGACGTGCACGGCCAGGGCCTGGGTGCCGGCTTCTGCTGAAGCGTCCGTGGGGGTGTCGAGCTGGGGGGCTGTGTGCGGGGTGTTGGGCTGGGGTGCTGTGTGTGGGGTGTTGGGCCGGGGGGCTGTGTGTGGGGTGTTGGGCTGGGGGGCTGTGTGCAGGGTGTCGGGCCGGGGGGCTGTGTGTGGGGTGTTGGGCTGGGGGGCTGTGTGCAGGGTGTCGGGCCGGGGGGCTGTGTGTGGGGTGTCGGGCTGGTGTGCTGTGTGCAGGGTGTTGGGCCGGCAGGCTGGTGTGCTGTGTGCGGGGTGTCGGGCTGGGGGGCTATGTGCGGGGTGTCGGGCTGGGGGGCTATGTGCGGGGTGTCGGGCTGGTGTGCTGTGTGCGAGGTGTCAGACTAGTGTGCTGTGTGCGGGGTGTCAGGCCGGGGGGTTGTGTGCGGGGTGTCGGGCTGGTGTGCTGTGTGCGGGGTGTTGGGCTGGTGTGCTGTGTGTGGAGTGTTCGGCTGGGGGGCTGTGTGCAGGGTGTTGAGCCAGGGGGCTGTGCGTGGGGTGTCGGGCTGGTGTGCTGTGTGCGGGTGTTGGGCCAGGGGGCTGTGTGGGGGGTGTTGGGCTGGGGGACTATGTGTGGGGTGTTGGGCTGGTGTCCTGTGTGCGGGGTATCAGGCTGGTGTGCTGTGTGTAGGGTGTTGGGCCGGGGGGCTGTGTGCGGGGTGTTGGGCTGGCGTGCTGTGTGTAGGGTGTCGGGCTGGTGTCCTGTGTGCGGGGTATCAGGCTGGTGTGCTGTGTGTAGGGTGTTGGGCCGGGGGGCTTGTGCGGGGTGTCAGGCTGGCGTGCTGTGTGTGGGGTGTTGGGCTGGTGTGCTATGTGCGGGGTGTCGGGCTGGGGGGCTATATGCGGGGTGTCGGGCTGGTGTGCTGTGTGTGGGGTGTTGGGCTGGTGTGCTGTGTGTGGAGTGTTCGGCTGGGGGGCTGTGTGCAGGGTGTTGAGCCAGGGGGCTGTGCGTGGGGTGTCGGGCTGGTGTACTGTGTGCGGGGTGTCAGGCTGGTGTGCTGTGTGCGGGTGTTGGGCCAGGGGGCTGTGTGTGGGGTGTTGGGCTGGGGGACTATGTGTGGGGTGTTGGGCTGGGGGGCTGTGTGCGGGGTGTCGGGCCGGGGGGCTGTGTGTGGGGTGTCAGGCTGGTGTGCTGTGTGCGGGTGTTGGGCCAGGGGGCTTGTGCGGGGTGTCAGGCTGGCGTGCTGTGTGTGGGGTGTTGGGCTGGTGTGCTATGTGCGGGGTGTCGGGCTGGTGTGCTGTATGCGGGGTGTCGGGCTGGTGTGCTGTGTGTGGGGTGTTGGGCTGGTGTGCTGTGTGTGGAGTGTTCGGCTGGGGGGCTGTGTGCAGGGTGTTGAGCCAGGGGGCTGTGCGTGGGGTGTCGGGCTGGTGTACTGTGTGCGGGGTGTCAGGCTGGTGTGCTGTGTGCGGGTGTTGGGCCAGGGGGCTGTGTGGGGGGTGTCGGGCCGGGGGGCTGTGTGGGGGGTGTTGGGCTGGGGGACTATGTGCGGGGTGTCGGGCTGGTGTACTGTGTGCGGGGTGTCAGGCTGGTGTGCTGTGTGCGGGTGTTGGGCCAGGGGGCTGTGTGCGGGGTGTTGGGCTGGGGGACTATGTGTGGGGTGTTGGGCTGGGGGGCTGTGTGCGGGGTATCAGGCTGGTGTGCTGTGTGCGGGGTGTTGGGCTGGTGTCCTGTGTGCGGGGTGTCAGGCTGGTGTGCTGTGTGTGGGGTGTTGGGCCGGGGGCTGTGTGCGGGGTGTTGGGCTGGCGTGCTGTGCTCTCTCCCCGAGCCCGCCTGACAGCCCGCACGCCACCCTCCCTCGCAGCTGGCGTTGGACACACACTACTGGACCTGGGTCAACCACTTCGTCATCTGGGGCTCGCTGCTCTTCTACGTCGTCTTCTCCCTGCTCTGGGGAGGGATCATCTGGTAGGCATGGGCGTGCTGTGTCGTCATCGCTTTGTCCCCCGGGTCCGTGCGGCCTCGCTGGTTGTGGCCAAGCCCTGAGCTTCTGCCTTGGTTACCTCTCCCCTCTCTGGAAAAGGATAGCTTTACGCCAGCCTGGGGTTTGGGGTGACCCTGTCACCGGTGGGTGCAGAGGAGCGAGAGCAGCCAGGGGGAACCTGAACTCAGGTAGTCAGCGTTCTCCCAAGGCCCCGACTCCCTCAGCCCCATCTCGGCACCATCGTGAGGGTCAGTCGGCCTCCTTCATCCGCCAACACGAAGACACCTGCTTGGGCTTGAGGGGCGCAGGTGCCCTCCGGGGATGCAGCTGTCCCCAGGCGTGGTTCGTGTTCTGAAGCCTGCCTGTGGGACAGGGATTCCTGACAGGGCTGGGACTCAGGGCTGGACCTGGACAGGTGCCCTTCCCTGGCAGGCTGGCCTGTGTCCTGGGCCCTCCTGACACCCTGCTCGGCTGGCGACCCCTAGTGGCCACAGGACGTGGTGCAGGGTCCTCGAGCCCTGGGGGTGCAGAGCATGCTCGGTGTTCCCAGCAGCCCTGCCCAGAGGCTAGGGCTGTGCAAGACATTGCAGCCCAGCTCCTCCAGCCCCTAGGGCTGCAGCGCTGTGGCCCCAGGGCTTCTGGTGCGCCCAGGCAGACCCGTGCACCGTCCCGCAGTCAGGAGCCCCAGCCTTCCCCCAGCGGGCCCTGGGAGCCTCTGCCACAACACACCTTGCTGCAGGCCTGCCTCCCTCACTGTTGTCCCCGCACCCCTGTGGCCGTGTGTTCCTGGAGGCCCATGCCTCCGGCCCATGGTGCTGTGTGACTGTGCTCCAGCCCCCGCCATTAGACCCGGGTCCCTCCAGCTCCTCCGAGGGGCGTAGCGTCTGAGGCATAAACGTGCAGGAAGTCAGCTTGTGCCGTATCTTACGGCAGCGTCAGGCCGGTGCGTCTCCCCGTGCCAGCAGCCGCGGGGGCTGTGACCCCAGGCAGCAAGGCCATCCGTGCCTGTGTGCTGCCCAGGCTCCTGCGTCCCCATGAGGCCGTCGTCCTCCTCTTCCCACTCGTGGAGGGGCTTCTCCCGCCCATGGTTGAGCAGTAAACGCGGAGCAGGCAGGCCCAAGGGCCCGCCCCGTGGCAGCCGGGGACGTGCGCAGACACCCCGGAGTGGCCTGTGACGGCAGAGAAGGGGAGAGGCTGCGGCGCCGCTCCCGACAGCGTCCCCCCGCCTGCAGGCCGTTCCTCAGCTACCAGCGGATGTACTACGTGTTCCTGCACATGCTGTGCAGCGGGCCCGCCTGGCTGGCCGTGGTGCTGCTCGTCACCGTCGGCCTGCTCCCCGACGTCCTGAAGAAGGTCCTGTGCCGGCAGCTGTGGCCCACGGCCACAGAGAGGATCCAGGTACGGAGCCACCACGCATGCGCCGGGCTGGGAGGGGGCGTGGGAGGCTCGGGCTTCCGAGAGCCTCCTCGGCACGCGCGACCGAGGCCTGCCTGCCACGATGGGCCGGAGTGTAGCGCTGGGTTGGCGGAACTCGACCCAGTCAGCTGAGGTTAGAAAGGAGTCAGAACAGAGACTCACGCGGGAGAAGTTGTTTACGTAAACCTGGGCGATTGTTACAGACGAGTGACTCGGGGGAGGCGGCAGAGCCTCGGGGCGGTGAACTGATCCAAACCCCAGTGTCTGGCAGGGCCGCGTGTGAGGAGGGCTGCTGTTTTCCACACTCCCTCGATGGCCGGGGTCAGGGGCCAGCGGCACCTGTGAGGCAGCCGCCCGTGCGGGTGGGACTGGGCCTGTGTCCCTGAACCACAGGAGCAGCCACGGCTCTGGCCTCTGGGCTGTGGGGCCTGGAGGAGGTAGCCAACCCCCACCCCACCTCTCCCGTCCTGTTTCAGCAGGAACCTGACCGTCCATTAGGGTAGTTGGTAAGGGTCTCGCCTGTGGCCTGGGGTAGCCGGGGTCACAGTCTCTGGGATGTATTAAAAATGCAGGGTTTCCGCCTCCAGCCCAGGAACTTCTGGTCATTCTGTGAGGTAGCAGAGCCCAGGGAGGCGCTGAGGGACCACGAGTGGACGAGGCTGGAGCTGGCGGCCGGGAGGCTGCTGAGCCCAGGGTGCAGGCTGGCCACCTCCCGCGGCTCAGTCTCCCAACAGTCGGAGTGGGGCCGGTTTGAAAGGTCTCAGAGAACATTCGTGCTGAGTGGACATGGCCAGCCCAAGGCCACCAGCTCCCAGGACTCTGTCCCCTGCCCCCTCTGCGGTCCTGATGTCAGAGTCCACACGCTCAGAGGAGGAGCGCCGCTGTGTGACAGACGCCCCCGGCGCGCACCGGCTCGCTCTGTGACATCGCAGGTGCAGGAGCGGCAGCACCCCGGGCAGCAGAGCGAGGGTCTCTGCTGGAGGAGCCCTCATGGTTCCCTCAGGGACGCGGCAGGCTGGGGAGTCTGGGGGCAGGCCTCCGCTGCTGCCAGCACTTCATGAGGGCTCCACAGCCCCCGTGAGCCAGCCCTGCTCTCCCCTCACCCGGGCAGCCCGAGCCCTGCTCCGCGTGGCAGAGGGGGCCCCGATGGAGCCCTGTGCACAAGGTCCACGTGCAGACACGTGTGTTCACAACACCATGCACAGGGCACACGGGGCAGAGTAGGGTTTGACCCTGGGAGGGGCTGGGTGCATTGTGGGGGTGTCCCACCCAGCCTGCAGCGTTGACAGACGTCAGGCGCACCTGGGCAGGTAGAGCTCAGCTCTGCAAGCGGTGCCGGCTTCTGCGAGGACTCCTGGCAGAGCATGTGCAGTGTCCCAGGGGGCCTGGCACCCTGTGGGAGGCCGTCCCGAAGGAGTGAGGGCCCTCCTGCCCCTCCCGGGGGACCTGGCACCCTGTGGGAGGCCGTCCCAAAGAAGTGAGGGCCCTCCTGCCCCTCCCGGGGACCTGGTACCCTGTGGGAGGCCGTCCCGAAGGAGGTGAGGACCGTCCTGCCCCTCCCGGGGACCTGGCACCCTGTGGGAGGCCGTCCCGAAGGAGTGAGGGCCCTCCTGCCCCTCCCGGGGGACCTGGCACCCTGTGGGAGGCCGTCCCAAAGGAGGTGAGGGCCGTCCTGCCCCTCCCGGAGGGCTTGGCGCCCAGTGGGAAGCCGTCCCGAAGGGGTGAGGGCCCTCCTGCCCCTCCCGGGGACCTGGCGCCCAGTGGGAAGCCGTCCCGAAGGGGTGAGGGCCCTCCTGCCCCTCCCGGGGACCTGGCACCCTGTGGGAGGCCGTCCTGAAGGGGTGAGGGCCCTCCTGCCCCTCCCGGGGACCTGGCGCCCTGTGGGAGGCCGTCCCGAAGGAGTGCGGGCCGTCCTGCCCCTCCCGGAGGGCCTGGCGCCCAGTGGGAAGCCGTCCCGAAGGGGTGAGGGCCCTCCTGCCCCTCCCGGAGGGCCTGGCGCCCAGTGGGAAGCCGTCCCGAAGGGGTGAGGGCCCTCCCTGCCCCTCCCGGAGGGCCTGGCGCCCAGTGGGAAGCCGTCCCGAAGGGGTGAGGGCCCTCCCTGCCCCTCTGAGAGGCCCCTGCTGCTGCCGCTCTTGACCCCGTGCCCCCAGGAGGCCGGCCCTGTTGAACACCGAGCAGAGCCGCAGCGTCGGGCACAGGCGGAGTCGCCTCAGGAAGCGAGGCAGGCAGGGCCTGGAGCCAGGTCAGGCTCTGGTGGCCGCGGCCACGCGCCCGGGGTGTGTCAGCCTTTAACCAACTCACCACCTTCTCTTGTTTCTCTCCCTGCCTCGCTCTCTTGTCTTCCGACCTGCTTTGCCTAAATAACCTGCGCTGTGCACACGTCGGTGCGCGGCCGGCTGCGGGACCGGCAGACTAAGAACCAGTGCCTTTCTGCCGAGCAGCCTACCGTCTTTATGCTCTCTCAGACCTCCAGCAGTCTGAGTTTCTGATGAACAGGTGACGCCCCTCTGCCTTCCTTCCTCTCGGGACGGTGGTGGTCGCTGGCAGCAGGGCCACACCCTGCGGGTGGCCGGTGCACGTGCCCCTGTGCCCCCCGTGCTCCCCTCTCGGGACTCAGTGAGCGTCAGCCCTGACTGGGGAGGCCCTCGGGCAGCTGAGCACCATGGCACGGTGAAGCCACGTGTGTCATCGCTCTGTTCCTTCCGCACATGTGGAGGCGTGGGCGCCTGCAGCTCACAGGCCATGGAGCAAAGTTACCCAGTGCCGCCTCCTCCCCGCAGCCCGCGCGCGCCCGTGAGCCGCCTGCAGGTGGCCCAGTGCCGCCTCCTCCCCACAGCCCGCGCGTGCCCGTGAGCCGCCCGCAGGTGGGGAGACTGAGCACAGCCAGGACGAAGCCCCAGGCGAGGACCCCAGCGTGCCGCCGGCTGTGGCCAGACACTGACTCAGCGGTGTGGCACCCAGATGTGGCCTGAGGGTTCCCTAGGTGGAGCTCTGCCCGCGCCGTGCTCCGTCCCTGGCGCTGCGCCACGCCTGCTTGGCCGGCATCCTTCAGCGATGTGCTTGTTAACAGAAAAACGCTCATTAAACAAAGGCGTTGGCCCCTTCGGTCGCCTGCGGACGGCCGTGCATTTTAAGCGCTTTTTTGAATTAAGGGTGGCACACTTTCTAAGGTCAGGGACTTGGGGGCCGTCAGAGTTGCGGCATAACTTCAGCCCGCCGTCTACTGAGCAGCTGCATCTCGGGCGGACCGCTGAAGGGGTCTGAGCCGGTGGGCTGGGCTGGGCAGCAAACCAGCGGGCCTAGGGCGCAGCTCGGAGAAGGCGGCACTGCGGTCCCCTCGGCAGCGGGCGGCGCCCACACCCGTCCCAGCCCGCACCTGCTGCCCGCACACGCCTGCACCCGCGGGACACACAGCCGCCCTGGCTGACCACAGAGCCACCTGGACAGCGCAAAACTTTGGAGGAATGAGCACATCCCAAGTCCTCCCGGGGGCACATTGGACTTCCAGCGTGTTCTTTCTCATCTTGTTCCTGTAAATGCGCCACAGGCACCAGGGCTGTGCGCCGTTAACGTGCACTCACACCTCTGCCTCTGCCCGCACAGCCGCCTGGTGCCGCCCCCATCAGCCCTGCGATGGGGGCCTCCCTCTCGCTCTGCTCGCCGATCCTGTGGCTCTCCAGCTCCCTGCTCCTTGTCACTAGGCACCGGACGGGCGGGCCCGGAAAGCCTCGTGTTTTCACACTGGGCCCCAGGCCTTAGCTCAGCCGTCCCCGCCAGAACCAGGGTGCACATCCGGGCAGAAGCCCCCCACCCCCACGGCCACTCAAGGCTCTCCAGGCTCCCACGTGTAGGTGTAGGGCTCCGGAAGGGCCTCGTGTGCTGCCGCCCACGTCGGGGCCGGGGACCTCGGACGTCTGCCTCTCGCACAGGGCAGTGACCTGTCCCGTGAGCTCTCAGGTTCCCCACCAGCCCGACGAGGGGGAGTCTTCCCCCCGCCGAGGCCCAGAGCACCCTTCCATCCCAGGCCGCCCTGGCAGCTCACTGACGGCCTCTGCTGGTCACAGGCCTGGGGGCAGCCAGAGCTGACCCGGGCGGGGCCTGCTGCTGGCCCGACAGCTCCCCACGGCGGGGCCGCCCCCGGCAGCCGGCTCAGTGTTCTTCCTCGCCCTTGCAGAAGAGCGCGGCCCACAAGGCACCGGTCAGCGCCGCGCCCAGCGACAGGCCCCTGCTGAAGGACCTCCTCCCGCGGCCGAGGCGCCGTTAGCTCCACGCTAGGTAACGGTGCGGCCGCTGCCTGCTGGGGCTCGGCCAGTGTGCTGTGACTTTGAGACCGTGCGTTCTTCCTCCAAAGTTTTGCTGTGGTGTGCTGGTTTTGAGAGCAGAAGGCTCACTGTGGAGAGGAGCGCCCCTTGCACACACACACACACACTTGCTGTGCCAGGTAAGTGCCAGGCCCGAGAGCGAGCTGACCGCACACACACGAGCACGCTTGCTTGCTGCAGCCCAGCTGGCTCCGCACTGGCCCGGGGGCGGAGACAGCCCCACAGGAAGGCCTGCCCGGACGGCGCCTTCCACAGCCCTGGAGGATGCTGCCGCTCATGCCAACCCCGGGCTAGCAGGTACTCACTCGGGCGCACCCCGCCATCTGCCGGCTGGGCCGGGACGGCTCCCAGGCTGTGATGGCAGCGGCTGTCCTGGTGGGCCAGGCACTGCCCCGCGGCCCCCTGTGTAGAGTGGCCTCGCCTGGCCCTGGTCTACGGTCCGCGCCCTGCCTGGTTCAGACGGCCAGTATTTCTGTACCTGCTCACGGGACGCCGTCCCGGCCACATCTGTCAGGCCACGGTAGGCTGAGGGGTCCTGAGCGGGACACCAGCCCCGTCCTGGGAGCGGCACGCTGACCTGTGCTCCCCAGGTGGTAGGTGGGCACTGTCATGTCTTCCCTGCCTGCGTGACAGTGACGGGGGAGGCCCGGGAGGTGGGGCGGTCCCTCTGGATCCCAAAGTGAAGGCGTTTGTCTCAGCGCCCAGGGATTGGCCCTCTCACCCGCCCTGCGTGTGAGGCTGGCACTGGCAGTGCGGGGGGGCAGCGGTGGCCGGCACACCTTGCAGGGGCCCAGGCGGCAGTGGGAGGCTCCTCATGGAGGTGCCTGAGACTGAAGTGTGGCCTGGTTCCCTTGGCAGAACGCGAGCGTGTGGTGTTGGGACGGCATTCCCGGATTCACCCCTCTCGAGCCTCTGCAGAGCCCAGGCCGCCGGAGCCCCGGTGCCCTGGCCGTGAGGACGACACGTGCTGTCTACAGGAGCCAGGAGTACTGCGTGCTCGCACCTGGCCTCGCTCTTCCCCGCGGCTGCTGCTACTCCAGCTGGAGACACGGCCGCCGCACATCCAGGCCGGGGACACCGGTGTGATGGCCGTCCCCACCCCGCCCCTGAGAGCTGTGCTCCCAGGGCCCAGGGAGGCGAGCAGGGGCTCCCAGCACGCCATGGACTGGGCCAGCACTGCCGTCGTCACCCGTGGGGCCTGGTGGCCCCGAGCGTCCAGCTGGACTGGGAGGAAGGACATTCTGTGTGCACCGCAGGCGCGAGGCGGGTGCCCGTGCCCATGCCCCGCGTCGTCAGCCTCCTGTTATCCCGTGTGTCACTCGAAGAGCAGAGCTGTCCAGGGACTGTGCCCTGCAGTGGGCACCTGGGGGGCACAGTGGCATGAAGAAGTCCCCTGACGCCCGGTCTGGGAACGGCCACGTCAGGCCCTGAGTGGCCTGGTCCACTTCCCCGGCCCACGCCCGGCCTTGCCGCCTCCACCCCCCAGTGCTGAGCGGGTTCCTCACAGGCCAGGCCCCGGCTGCTCGTGCGGAGATACTGTGAGGGGCGGCCCCCGTTTCCTGAGAGCTCCCCTTCCTGTCTGGACGAGAGGGTGCTGGGGCCCTCCTCTGCCAGGCCCAGCCACTGTTAGAGGAAGAGGTTTCACGGGTGTGGGGGCAGTCTGGGTGTGGGTGCGTGGCCAGAGACATGGCCCCTGGGGCAGAGGTGGTCTCTGGCTGTGTCCAGCAGGCTGTGGCGGCCAGAGCGTCCCAAGGTCTCGCCCTGGTGGTCTTGGGGTGTTGTCTGGGCTTCCTTCATGGGGCTTCTGTGCTTGGAACCATTGCTCCTGCTGGGTGACCGGAGGCAGCCCGAGTGTTCCTAGCGATGGTGTGCCACGATGCCTCGGGGGTGCAGCGCGCCGGGGGTCCCAGGTGCTTCCTGGGGTGTTCTTGAAGTGCAGGTCTCACAGTCGATCGTGTGGCAGCCGGGAGTTGGGCATAGTGGCCCCTGTCAAGTGTGTGCGTGGGGCAGGGGCGAGGAGGTCCGCGTGGGATGGGGGTGAGCACCAAACCAAAGACGGGGGGCGCCCGCCCTGCCCGCAGTGCCCTCCCCGCGTGCAGCCCCCCGCTCCATGGCCCAGTGCGTGCCAGCCGCACAGTGGCCTGTGCATTTTTACCGCCCCTTTTTCAACACCCAACACAGACACAAGTGTGACGCCCGTGGGGAGAGATTCCTGTTTAGTTAACAAATTATTTGTAATGTATTTTTTTAGAACTTCTGAAATTGCCTTTGCACTGAAGTATTTTCCTAGCTATTTATATCTTTTCCTCCTTTGTTGGTCGGGGTCTGTGGTTTCTGAAGTATCTTTTAAAGCTTCCGCCTGTTAAGTTGGTGACGTTCTGGCCTCTCTGCACTGCGTTCCGGCCCAGGCTCCAGAGTGGCTTTGCACTTGGACTGCCCCACGCCACCTCCGTGCTGGCAGCCAGGATTCACCGCATGTCCCGATCTCGTCTGCTTTTCTGTTGTTTTGGTTTCCGTCCTTGAGCCTTAAAGCCACGCGGCCCCTGCCTGCCGGCCCCGGCCCCGGCTGGCCGGCTCCGGACGTGTGCGTGTCGGTGTGAGAGCCACTCCAGCTCCGCGCCCTGCAGTGGAACAAGCCGACAGCTGTGCCTGACAACCCGGGACGCACGGGGCAACCTTTCCCACGGGACTGGCAGCGACGCGCCCTCCCCTGCTGCTGCACGGTGACCATGGGAACCTGTGCTCCGCACAGCCATGTGCGTGTGCAAGCGCTCACGTGTGTGCACACGCCAGACATGCCTCCACTCCCTCCTGGTGCGCCACACGCTCTGCCCCGTTCCAGGCCGGGCCTGGGCAGGGACAGCTCCGTGGCCGTGCACGGGCGTACGTCGCACACACACCTCCGTGGGGCGAAGAGGCTCCTCCTGGCACAGACGGCAGGGCTTTGCCAAGCAGGCCCTGGGCCCTGTCCTGGACTGTGCGGCCCCTTCAGGGCCACCCCTGCGCGAGCCCAGGTGGCCGCAAGGAGGTCCTGCACCCAGGGACTCCCGGGCAGCCTGGGCAGAGGCTTGCTCCCCTTCCTGGTCCACAGGTGTGTCTGACTGTGCCGGGCTTGTGGGGGAACCACAGCACCACAGCCTCCGCCCACAGGGCACCCCCGGCTGCGTCGGTCCAGGGAGCGCCCAGCCTCCTCTTCAGCCCAAGGCCAAGTCCAGTGTTGAACGAGCGCCACTGCTTTGTCTCAAAGTCCTTGGTCTGACGGCCGTGTTCCTTCTGGAAGTCCCCATTGGCCCCGGCAGGCGCGGTCTCGGTTTTGAGCCAGCGGCGGGGTGAGAGCCAGTCCTGGTTGTGTCTGGGCAAAGCTTTAAGAGAACGGGTCGCAAGCACTAGACGGCGTGAGTCTACTTTTGCAGAGAAAAATCTAAAGATCAGTTTCTATAGCTTTATTTTTTACCTTATAAATAAGAATTTTAATATGCATATGTTGTGTCTGAACGCCCTAAGGTGTGTCTGCTTTGCCATCTGTCACTCGTCACGTCATGGGACACGAGAATCCTCACGTGCACTTAACACGTGTGACTGTCGCTGACGGCGTCAATGCTGGAGTTTATTTTTAAATTACTAAGCGTAGTAGCTGTGTTCAACACGAATCACCCAACGGCAGTGTTTCACTGATCATTCATTAACCTGCTCGGAAGAATTAAATTGTGACTCACACCGAATCCAGCGTCTGTGCGGTTCGCTTCTGTACCGAAGTGCGCCGCGGTAGTGCCGATCCCGCCCCCCCCCCCCCCCCCCCGTGGATGTCTGAGCGGGAGAGCTGGGTCTGCGTGCAATGAAGGAAAACCTGTTTCTGTCGCACTCACATTTCTGCACGCAGGAACCGGAAGGCAGGAACACTTCCAAAGGGCATTTCTGTCCGGGGTCAAGGGTGAAAGGTTCCCCGGGACGTTGGCCCCTTAGCAGCCCCTGCCCTGCCCGCCACAGCCGGGTCCAGAGGCCCAGCTCCCAGCAGGCAGCTCGGGCACAGGTCTCCCAGCCCCCTCACTTCTGCCTGGGACACCCTGGGTCCCCCCCCCCCCATCTCAGGCCTCTCCCCTCATGGAGCCAGTGAGTCCCACCCCAAACGCTCCCTCGTTCCCCTCCCCCAGGCTCCTCCCTCCCTCCCTCCCCTCCTGTGGCCCTTAGAGTCCCAAGCAGTGCCCTCGTGCCCAGCTCCTAGGATCCTGGCCCAGTTGGGGTGTCCTGGGAGGTAGGTGGGGCCCCCCGATCAGACAGCTACTGTGTCGTGCCTCCCCCAGCCTCCCCTGTCCCTGCTGACGTCTGGGCCACGTGTGGGCGCGGGGTGGATGCGTGTGGAGGCACAGGCACTCTGCAGGTCCCTGTCCTGCCTGTGCCCCCCCCACCTGGGGGAGGAGGCTCAGCTTGTCAGAAAACCCTGGGCCACTCCCACAGCAGGCGAGGGCAGCACACACTGTACACGGGATCCTGAGGTCACCTCCGTGGGGCGAGCCTGGCCCCGTCCTGCACAGACCCCAACGGGTCAGGAGTCAGGTCAGGGTGAGCACACGGGGCCCAGGCCGGCGCAGCCGTGTGGCTGTCGGCAGGCAGGGAGCTTCCCGCGCCCTGACAGTGCCATCTGCCCGAGAACAGTGTCTTCCTGGGCTGGATCCAGGTCTCCAGGCTGGGCTGGGCGCGTGCCGTGCACGCGGGTCTCCCTCACCCCCCCCCACTCCGCTGCCCGCCCCGCTGCCCTGAGCCCGCCTCCTCTCCCCTCCCACGCCACTCCCTCGCAGGTGCTGAGGCCAGGGAGCCTTGCGGGGCTCAAGGGTCCCAAGCCCCTAGGACACTGGTCCTGAAAGTTGACTGTCCTCAACAGTGGCCAACACAGAGCTACACAGGGTGCCACAGGAAGAGGCACGGGCATCTGAGGGTCACTTCAGGCTGTGTGACGCCCGCCCTGCCTCGGCTGGCCCCGGCCTGTGTCCCACGAGCCCTGGCTGCCCTGGGACTGCATGCCCAGGTGAAGAGCCTTGCATCTTCCAACGGGCTCAGCAGGTGCGAACGCCAGGTCCCCACCCACGGGTTCCCTGGGCCACGGCCACGTGTGACCAGCACCACGTAGCTTGCGTGGGGAAATTGGGGAACACCCCGTTTCTCAGCACCTTGACCGAGTCAGGGCCCCTTCCCTAGGGACTCGGGGACGCCTCATCGCCCACCCCCATTCCCTGTGCCCAGGAAGCCTGATGGGAACCCCGGGGGCCGGCACCTGCGGATCCTCCAACTCTGCCAGCCGTGCCCGGGCTGCAGCCTCCTGGAAGGACACGGTCACAATGCCACCACAGCTCGCGGGCCGCGGGCCCCGAGCCCTCGGAATAGGCTGGAATGTGGGTCCCTGGACGCATGATTTGTTAAGGGTACAGATGAGAAGCACAAAGCCAGGCCTTCTCTGCCCCCTGGGCGCCCGCCCACTGCAACTGTCAGTTACTTCCTTCCCAGACTCCCGGAGGGCAGAGAATGGGGTTAGGAGGGGCGTGTCCACACAGCTCCTGGTCCTCTGACGTCAGCAGTGGGATGGCCTGTGTGTGTGCTTTTGGGCATGTTGGTGATGGCACCATGGGCTCCGGCCAGTCCAGGGCTCCGTGCCAGGGCGCTATGTTTTGCTCAGGTTCCCGCCACCCCGATGCCTGGAGGGAAGTCAGTGGCCTGCTGAGTCTTGTGACCCGGGAACCCCTGGGGCCGGCAGGACCCAGGCCACCGTCCCCCATGGGGCGAGCTACCTTGAGCGGGAACCCTTGGCTGGGTGCCTCAGCTGAAGCAACCATGGGAAGGAGCCAGGGCCTCCTCCGTGCACAGGCAGACGCCTGGCTCGCCGCCTTCTCTCCAGGGACACACAGGATCCCAGGATCGTGTCCCCAGGGTGTCCTCAAGCCTCTGGGAAGCGCGCCCCGCTGGCCCCGGGGCCCCCAGTCCGGTTTGCAGATTCGTCACTCTGCCTCCGCTGGCCTCTGGGGTCCCCGCAGGTGCAGCTCAGAAACGCGCCGTGTTAGGTGGGAGGCTGGAAGTCAGCCTGTGCGGGAGGAGTGCAGCGCAGCCTCTACAGTCCTGCCCAGGCCCCGATAACTCCCCAGGGGGTCCCAGCCTGGAAAAGCTCAAGGAAAGCCCCCAGGAGATCCTCTCTCCTCACCCCCAAACGGCCCGATGGCGTGGAGCAGTCAAACCTTCACAGCCTTGGCCAAGGCAGGCGCCCCCGGGGACGCGCCTCTGCCTGGTGCCAGGTGGGCTTCCCCGCCTGATGGCACTGAGTAGGAAAACCTGCGGGGAGGAGGAACGGCAGGAAAAACTGGGCTGAAGACCGCGCTCAGCGCTCAGCTCTCGCCGAGCCGCCCGCCTGGGCTGCCGGGTGCAGGTGCTCCGTTTAACCACGTGACCTTGCTTTCCCCAGTCTGAGCGTCTGGGCGCTCTGCCCCTTCCGTTCTGACGGATGCCCTGTTCCCAGGAAACCTCGCTGCTTTGCTCTCAGGCCTGAGTCATTTTGGGGGGGCAGACAAGACCCCACAGGACCCATGTCTGCCAGCACCACACGGGCTGTGCAGGTGGCGCCAGCGGGGCTGCTGCTCCCCTGGACGGGGATCTCCACGTGCACCTTGGGGTCTGGGTGGGTGTCTCCCCCGGAAGTGACGGTGACCAGCAGGAGCTCCTGGGGTCTGGATGGAGACTTGAGTGGCAGTGGAGACCTCGGAGCTGCTGGGACACAGCAGGTGACAGCAGGGGACAGGACAGCCCCGTGGCCTCGCCTGTGGGGCTGGGGCTGCAAACCCCAGCTCCCGGCTCCTGCCCCACGCGCAGGCCTCCAGACCGTACCCGGTTGCTTCCAGGAGCCTGTGGGGTCCCAGCGAGAAGCCCCCTGCCCCCAAAGCCCCTTTCCCAGGTGAGTCCTGGGGCTCCCGCGTGAGTGGGCAGGGCCGGCCCACACAGCCCTGTCCATCCTTTGCTCGCAAGAGCTGGAAAACCCCTCCCAGAGTGTGGGCTGAGTGCCAGACTAAAAGCCGGCCCCAGCAGCCAGGCCCGGGGGCTGCTGGGAAGCCAGCGGCTGCCCGGCTCACCACTGGGGAGGCGGGTTTCCTCGGCCCCGCTGGCGCTTTCCTTAGCCCCCGAGAGCCAGTCCAGCAAAAGGGCTGGCCCAGAGGAACAGGTGCTGCCGGGTGGTGACAAGCGGCCCGCTGTGTCCAAGCTGAACCAATTTCCTGTTGAGTCCCCTGGGCTTCAGGACCGGCCCCAGCAGCACGGTGACCTTGGGCCTTGTCCCTGTCACACCCCCCGCGTTGGTGGCGCGTCCCGTGGCAGAGCCTGTGAGGGGAAAGAGCGTTCTGGTTCACTTGCTTGTGTGTTCCCCGCGGGCTGCGGGCGGCGCCGGGCCAGGCCACCGTGTGCTGGCCTCGTTCAGGGTCACGGGACAATCCTAGCACACGGCAAAGCTGGCTCCTGGGTGCGCGGGCAGAGTCCCCGGCCGTGGCTCGTCCTGCAGGAACCCTGGCGCGACGCTGCCGTGGAAGTGGGGTGCTGGTCTTGCCCAGAGCCCAGGAACCCACAGGCCCGCGTGGGCCCCTGGGTGGTGGTGCCTCTGCCGAGGGAACTCACTGCAGAACCCCCAAAACTCGGCGGAGGCGCCGCTGTGCCCCAAGCTGGGTCTGCTCGCCCGAGGCCCATGGAGCCGGTCCCTGGTCTCTGACACCGTGGTGCGGATGGAAAAGCGCACAGCAGGGGGCCGCCCAGTGCCTGCTGCGCCACGCCCGCGGGTCAGTTCGTGCCTTGAGCCATCGAGGGAAGCACAAGCTCACCTTGGGCTGTGGGTGGGGTCTGGCTCCCGGGACCCCCCCCCTCCCCCGCACAGGGGTTCAGTCTCGGACTTGTACCAGGTCAGACTCTCAACGCTGGGGAAGTGTTTCCAGCGCAAGCCCCGAGTCACCCAGCCTGGTTTCGGGAGACGACGGGCGGGGCTGAGGGATCTGGGGGAGTCCCCTAGGTCGGGTCCCCTCAGGTCGCCCCTCCCCCTCGCCGAGCCGCCACCCGCTTCCGGCTCATCCTGTGGGGTGCTGTCCACTCCTCAGCGCCCTCCCCCTTGACACCGCACCTGCCCCCCGAGCAGCAGCCAGCACACAGGGGTCCGAGTCCGCAGCTCCGCAGGTGTGGGGGCTGCTGCCGCTGGCCCAGGGGTGCGCCCCATCAGTGCCTCCCTCCTGCCCGCGCCCTGCGGCGTCCTGCGTCTCCCGGGAGCGGCCGCACCTCAAGCAGGTGCAGCAATGTTGCCTGTGTGCCCACCGCGACCTGCGACTCCCTCTTCTCACTTCCACCCCCGTCCAAGTCTGCCCGCGAGTGTAGACCGGCGTCCGGCTCACCCCACCCCCGTCTCAGGCAGTGACCTCCTGTTCCCCGGGCCCCGCACACCCCAGCATCACGCGGGCCTTTTCTGGTCTCTCGCAAGCTGGAGTTGCTCTGGCCGGGTCCAGCACTGTCCTGCGAGCCCTCCGACCAGGCGCTCCTGCCCTCTTCTGGGGACCCCAGGCCTCTTTGCGGGAGCCCCAGTTCTGTCACCACCAGGCTGCTCCAAGCTCTCCGCAGGGCGCCCCGCCCAGCCCCACACAGCCTGAGTCGCTCTGGGGCCCACTACACAGATGGGAACACAGAGGCCCGCAGCGACCCTTGGGCCCCGGCCCCTCCCCCGAAGCAGTGGGGAAGGGGCAAGGGCCCCTGCGCGGTCCAGGCTGGGCCTCTGGCGCCTTCAGCGGGCACCCAGCTCCCCACTGGACGGCTCTGAAACCAAGGCCCCTGCAGTGGGTCAGGATGACCGGCAGCCCGCCCCGGGGCCCCTGTGGCCGGCGACGCTTGACTGACGGGAGGGGCGGGGCCCCGACCCTTGCGCCCGCCTCCCCTCCCGCTTCCTCCACCCCCATCCCCGCCCCGCCCCCACCCCTTCCTCTGATCCCCTGGGCCCCAAGCTCCCTGCGCTCCCGCCCTCCCTTTTCCCGCCCCCTGCCCAGTGTCCGCTTGGCCCGGGAGGCGGCGCCTGGCACGCGGCACCTGCGGGGCGCGGCGTGGGGACGCGGAGGACCGGTCCACGGCCGGCAGGTGCGTGGGGTGGGCGGGGGAGTAGAGGGAGGGGGAGCAGGGTGAAGGAGGGAGGGGCGCGCAGCGAAGGCTTCCTCCCGGGGCGCTCACGCTCTGCGCGGCCCCAAGTCTGGCATCTGCGAAGCCCGGGACCCGCGGCGGTCCGAGTGCGCGCGCTTCCCTGCGGTCACGTGGCAGGGGCTTGTGCCGGGGTCCCCCGAGGCAGGCCCACACCTGCGGGACCCCTGCCCGTCGGGGCCACGGGGGCTCCCGCTGCACGCTGCTTCTCCGGCGGTTCAGAAGTGCGGGGGCACCGCCCGGAGGCACTGGCCCGTCAGCCTGCGCCCGCGGTGCCCGCTGGCCTTTCCCGGGGCTCGGGCAGGCGCTGGTCGGCAGGCTGGCGGGGTGGGCAGTGACCCCAGCTGTCCAGGCAGGATGTGCAGGCGGTGGCCACAAAAATAGAAGCCAGCCACTGGGCCAGGTGGGCGTGGGCACAGGGCCCTAGGCTGGGCACTGGCTGGCCCAGCCTCCGAGGACCCCTGCCCTCTCCCAGGCTCCCAGGGCTGGGGTCCTGGTGGGGGTCAGGGAGAGGATCTGGGCTCGCCTCCCCCACGCCCATCCCCCCGCAGGCGGCTCAAGCTCCCCCGTCCAGCTGGGGTGGGCGGAGTGTGGTGCCCAGAGCCGAGGGCAGGGCTGGGTGTGGAATCCACCCTCGCCAGCTGGCCCAGCGTCTCTCCTGCCCTGCCGTGAGCACCCTAACGAGACTTGGCCCAGAGCTGCGCGTCCACCCTGAAGGTGGCCACGGGCACCGTCACCAGAGCCCGGCCTTGCCAGCTGCTCTCGTCCGTAGTGGGGGAGGCACCTGAACCTGACGTACAAGACATCGGGGTGGCCTGTGGTGCGGACGCGCCGGCCCAGAAAGCGGCCCGTGACAGCATCCTGGCACCGTCCGAACAGGTTCCGGCAGCCAGGGAGTCAGAAGGCGGCAGTGCATGGTGGCTTAACGCCCAATGCCAGCTCCCCGCCTCCGTTTCCCACGTGCGTTCCCGGAGACCCGGCGTGGCCACGGCCCGTCACAGTCCTGGGGCCACCTGTGGAAGTGCAGGCTCCCAGGCCTCCCCTGGGGTGATCAGAGCCTTGTGCACAGCAGGAACCCCGTGATGTGGCCATGCAGAGGATTTGGGAACCATGGGCCTCCCCTGGACAGAAGGGCTGGTGGCCCGGAGACCCTGGGGGAAAGACCCCTGGTAAGGCTCCACACCACCCCCCTCTGGGGCACCACGCTTCCCCCAGGGGGTGTGGTCTCTGCATGGTGTGGCCTGCAGGACCGGGGGCCCTCCAGAGAACCAGAGTCCCCGGTAGACGTGCTGGGGGCCAGTCTGTGTCAGGCCTGCCGGTGGGGAAGCTGTGGGCCCGGGTGTCGGGGGCCCAGGCCAAGCGGCGGTCACCAGCTCTGCAGGTTTGGGTTCAGAGGCCCCTGAGACCTCCTGACCAAGGCTGCCCGGGGCCACCCTGGAGCCCTAAAGGGCAGAGGCCACAGCCGTGCTCTCGACCGCAGTCACTCCCGGGAACGCCAGCTCAGCTGCTGGGCCCACGAGGTGCAGGTGAGGTTTGCAGAAGGGATAAAGGAAGAAGTCTGAGAGAGGGGCCGAGTGGACCCCACCGAGAGCGCCACACTGTGCTCTCCAAGTCCTGGTGCTCGCCCCAGCTCACCGCTCCTCACAGAGACGCGAGGCAATCAGGGCTGACTCCCCCGGGGAAAGACCCCGCTGGTGGCTCCGGTGGTGTGTGGCCGGGCGTGCACGCGAGGGAGGGGTGGATTGTGAGGTGGGGAGCGGAGGGGAGGACGGGGGTGTGCCTGGCCTCCCCGCATGCCCCTCCCTGGAGGGGAGCGAGGGTGAGGGCCTCCCTGGGCTGCGCCTGGGCAGCGTGAGGGTGGCAGGTGCAGAGGGGCTCGGTGGACAGGTGCCTCCTGCCGTGTGCACAGGGCGCCTGCTTCTCGTGCAGCCGGGCCTCTGGCCTCCGCTGCTGCCTGCTGGCCGGGGCTTTCTCCAGCGGACACGGAAGCCCACAGGCACCTGCCTGCGTCCCGTGCCTGGCGTGGAGCCAGCCTTGGGGTTTAGGAAGTAGCCACAGCCCACTGGGGCCTGGCGTCGGGCTGCAGCCTCTCTCCCCTTGGGGTCACGGTGCTCCTCCAGCTGCCGGCCAGCCTTGGCCGTCTCAGCCCTGCTTAGAGACGGGGCGAGCAGAGGAGTGGCACAGGGGGTCCCCGGCATCCTGCTGCCCGGCCCTGCACGCACAGCGGGAGGAGGCGCAGCCAGGGACCAACACCAAAGGCACCCCACCGCCTGTTCCCGTCCCTGTGGGCCTGATCCCGGGCAGCCCGCTTGAGGTTGAGAGGGAGAGAAAACAGGACCGAACAGGGGTTTGCGGAACTCTGAACAGGGCCCGCCTCGCACTCAGAACCAGATTGAAGCAACCTGGGAACAAGTGTCTGCGCCTGGGTCTGATTGCGCAAGGCGGAGCCTCCGAGAGCCCGTGAGGGCGCCCGCCCAGGCCTGCTGGGAGAGCGGCCTGGAGTTCACGGCTATGCGGAGGGGCTGGCACATGGGCTCCGAACCCCAGACACGCGGAGATGGACAGGTCCCACCCAGCCGCGGCGAAGGCCCCAGGGTGGGTTTGCAGGGCAGTGGCTGTGGCTGGGGAGGGGGCAGCTCCCAGCCGGCTAGGGTTCACAGCTGTGTGCGGCGGCGCCATCACCGCAGGCCCGGAGGAGGTAGCCGGATCCTCCGGCGCTTCCACCAAGGCTCCCTGGGGTCTGACAGGCAGCCCGGAGCAAAGGCTGCTGTCCAGGCCCGTGGTGTGGCCAGAGAGGTTGCCAGCTGCCCGAGGCACAGTGCAGGTGCAGGGAGCCGGGGCCCACAGCTCAGGGCCTCTTTGTTGCTGGAGCAGGGATCTCGAGTCAGCTCGCGGTGTGGACAGAGGCCAGGGCAGGAAGCTGGACTGAGGGGCACCCGGCGACCTGCAGGGAGAAAGCCCAAGTGTGGAGGCCGGTGCTGTGTCGCGACGGGCAAAGCCACCTCCTGAGTGCCAGCATCCCACACGGGCGCCGGTTTGTGTCCCGGCTGCTCCACTTCCGATCCAGCTCCCTGCTAATGACCTGGGAAAGCAGTAGAAGATGGCCCACGTGCTTGGGCCCCTGCACCCGCGTGGGAGACCCGGAAGCAGCTCCTGGCTCCTGGCTGTTGCAGCCATGTGGAGAGTGAACCAGCAGACAGGAGATCTCTCCCTCTGCCTCCCTCCCTCCCTCTTCCTCTCTCTCCCTCTCTCTCCTCTCTCTCCTCTCTTTCCCTCCCTCTCCCTCCCTCTCTCTCCTCTCTCCTCTCTGTCTTTCCCTCCCTCTCCCTCCCTCTTCCTCCCTCTCCTCTCTCTCTCTTCTCTCTCTCTTTCCCCCTCCTCTGTCCCCCTGTCTCTCTGTAGCTCTTTCAAGTACATAAATAAGTCTTTTTGTAAAGAAACCTAAAGCAGGAGTGGAGAGGCGTCCCTCGCTCAGGGTCTTCCACGCAGAGCCGGCAGGTGCAGCGGCCGCTGGTGGTGCCCGCATGGCCCTAGCACCTGCCGTTGTGACTGAAGCTGCCGGGGCCACTCCGGGAGGCCTCCAGTTCCCTTGCCAGGTTCTCCCGGAGGGACACTTCCGTGTTCGTGCCGGACTCCAGAGGATTTGAGAATGTTTTGAGGAAGCCCGGCTTTGCCCGTGTGCCGGGTCAGCGAGCTGCACCCTGGGCCTGGAGGGAGACCAGGGTTTTCCTCCGTAAGCAGCAGGTGCGTGTGGCTGTCCGGCCGCGCACCGCAGTGGGACGAGGGTGCGTGGGGCGGAGAAGGACCAGACCGTGAGATGTGCCGGCCCCATCTCGGAAGGAGCGCGGCTGCCGGCCACCGGTCTGTGCAGAGAAGCGGGCTTCCTCCCCCTGCCTCTCCTCAAGTCAGCTCTCTTCACCACAGCCCCATGTTTGACTGCTGGAGGTTCCTCCGGGGCCACAAAACTGGACGTAGAGATGCGGCTCCCCCAGGACGGCCCGCGGAGGCCCTCGGAGAAGACACGGAGCACCAGGTTGCCGTCTCCGACGTCCTCGGCCTCGTGTGCAATGAGCCCCCGGTGGCCGCCACTCCCACAGGTGAGCGCCCGTGTCCCTGTCCATCTGGAGGTCCATGGTGAGAGCTCTGGGGCCGGCGGGACCCTGGGCCTTGCTGGGTCAGGTGGCTCACACCTGCCCACCGCCCGTGACAAGCTGTGTGGCCGCCTGGCTTCCTGCTGGTTGCTTAGGCGAGCGTGTTAAGATGAGGTTGGCTCCGGCCGGAGGTGGTGAGACACCCCCTGGGTTTCCAGCACAGTGCACCTGCCGGGACTCTGTGTGGCTCCGCCTCGTGTCTCGAGAACAGAACAGCTATTGTGTGAGTCGTGGGCTGGTCTCCACGTCCGCCTGGCTGGGGGACGGCACCGGCTGAGCGGCGAGGGGCCCCTCTCCTGGGGCCGGAGGGGGTCGGTTCTCCGGCAGGTGGCACCTGCCTCTGCCCTTGGCCCCCGACAGCGCCCTCATCTCCTTCCTGAGGGGAGAGGCTCAGCCCCCGGTTCTCGGTTTGGTGTTTGCCGGTTTGTTGCCTTTCCCTCTGAACCTGACCCCAAAAGTGAAGTTTCCACCCGGCCTGACAAGTGCGTGGGCGGTGGGGCGGCCGGGTATCAGCTGGAAGTGCAGTGTGCGTCCAAGCTTGCCCAGCAGGAGGCGGGTCTGAGAGAATGCTGGTGCTGCTCCGGCCTGGACCTGGGGCCTGGACCTGGGGCCTGGACCGGGGGCTTCTTGGGTGCAGACTTGGTTCTGTGGCATCCCGTGCTGGAGCCCCCCCCCGTCCTGAGTGCACACCACCACGCCGAGGGCCGTGCCAGGGTTTCCGTGCCACGTGTGGGCTGGCCGGTGGCAGCTTCGCCACGCACTGACTGGGGCCCGTGTGGGTGCAGCGCCTGGTGGTCTCAGCCTTGACCTCTCCAGAGGGCACTGGCTGGGCTGGTTCTATGGCCGAGTGCGATTTGCCCTGCCAGTGGCAGTGACTGAGTGGTTTGGCAGGGTTCGAAACCCCGGAAGTGTAGGGTCCTTGGGCGCTTAGGGTTCCCAGGATGTGCACCGGGGATGTGCACCGATGTTGGGTAACAGGAAGGCGGCTCCCCACCGGGGCCCAGGGGAGGGTCCCTGCGGATACAGCGGGGCTTGGGAAGCAGGCTTGTCAGCGCCTGGCTGCTTACGGGTACAGAGCCCGGTTATCATTAACTTGTACGGCGGGCGCTCGGCAGGCGGCTTGGCCGCAGACTAACCGCCCGGCAGTCACCAAGGGCTGGTCAGCCTTCCCTGGGCCCGACCTCAGTCCCCCGTGGCTGGCACGCCAGCGCCCTGGTGCTGCCCCGAGCCGTCGCCCAGGCTCGGCCCTTGGCCAGGCCTGCTGTGTGGCCACGGAACACTTGAGGCTGTGGAGCACCTGCCTGGGTTCGGGTTCTGCTTGGGTGCTTCCTCCATGGCCGGCACACAAGGCCGGGCATGACCCAAAACCTGACTGTGGTGGGTAGGTGGCAGTGGCAGCGCTGGCAGGGGCTCGGGCGGGGCCTGTGCAGGCTCCCTGCGCCCTCCCCGGCACTGTGGACCCCGGCCCCCTGCTCCCCGTGAGCCTGCCCCTCGCTTTTCTGCTCCTCATGGAGTCAGGCGCCGCTGCGCCCCCCATGCACCCCCACCCCCCCTTCTCCTCCGGGTCACCTGCGGCCTTGGCTTCTAGCACCGCCCCTACCCCTGGAGGTGAAAACATCTGTTTGCACTGGGACTTGATTGGTTTTTGGAAGGCAGACAGAGAGACAAGATCTTCCATCCGCTGGTCACGCCCCACATGCCTGCCACAGCCAGCGCGGGCCAGGCTGAAGGCAGCAGCCCAGACCTCCATCGAGATCTCCCACGTGGGTGGCAGGGACCCAGGGACCCGAGCCATCACGCCTCCCAGGGTGCACGTCAGCCGGAAGCTGGGGCAGAAGCGGAGATGGGACTCGAACCCAGGGCCTCTGCTATGGATGGGAGCGGCTGCACCACAGGGCCACCTGGGACGCGAATGTTTGCTGTCAATAGTGGCTTTTTCAGTCTGCATATCAAGAAAATTTAGCATTTGAAAGGGTGCAGTTGGGCAGGCAAGATGCTGCCCACGCCTCGTGTCAGAGCTGCTGAGTTTGGGGGCAGAGCCTGGGGGCCGCAGTGGCGGCTCAGGTACCTGGCACGGCTGGGCAGTGACCACCACCGGCCGCCCCAGAGCCTCCTCATCCCCCGTCTGAAGCTCTGTCCCCTTTCATCACCGACTCCCCCTGCCCGCCCCCTCTCTGCAGGGAGCCCTCTTGTGGCACCCACAGCGCTGGGCTGCTGGGGCTGGGCCACGTCCTCTGTCCCTACAGCCGTGGCCAGTGTCAGTGCTGGTCCCTTCCAGGCTGAGCGAGCTTGTGTGGGCGGCCACGCTGTGTGATCCACACACCTCTCCTGCGACACGTGGGCTGGTGCAGGCCAGGCTGATACGAGTGTGGGTGGGGCTGGGCCAGGGTGGGTGCTGGGTCCCGTGTGGGTGCTGAGTCCCGTGTGGGTGCTGTGCCCCGTGTGGGTGCTGGGTCCCGTGTGGGTGCTGGGCCCCGTGTGGGTGCTGGGTCCCGTGTGGGTGCTGTGCCCCGTGTGCATACTGGGTCCCGTGTGGGTGCTGGGTCCCGTGTGGGTGCTGGGTCCCGTGTGGGTGCTGGGCCCTGTGTGGGTGCTGGGTCCCGTGTGGGTGCTGGGCCCCGTGTGGGTGCTGGGTCCCGTGTGGGTGCTGGGCCCCGTGTGGGTGCTGGGTCCCGTGTGGGTGCTGGGCCCCGTGTGGGTGCTGGGCCCCGTGTGGGTGCTGTGCCCCGTGTGCATACTGGGTCCCGTGTGGGTGCTGGGTCCCGTGTGGGTGCTGGGTCCCGTGTGGGTGCTGGGCCCTGTGTGGGTGCTGGGTCCCGTGTGGGTGCTGGGCCCCGTGTGGGTGCTGGGTCCCGTGTGGGTGCTGGGCCCCGTGTGGGTGCTGGGTCCCGTGTGGGTGCTGTGCCCCGTGTGCATGCTGGGTCCCGTGTGGGTGCTGGGTCCCGTGTGGGTGCTGTGCCCCGTGTGCATACTGGGTCCCGTGTGGGTGCTGTGCCCCGTGTGGGTGCTGCATCCCGTCCTCTGGGCTGATGGGGCGTGGCTGAGCTCTGAGACGGGCCAGGGGCCGGTCCCCCCGCCTGTCTGCCCTGCTGAGGGTAGCCAGGGCCTCCCAGCATCAGACTCAGAGTGACGGGCCTCGTCTCTGTAAGGTCACCGGGGGCTGGGGCCGAGCCGGCGGACGCTGGGAAGCCTGCTTTCCGCTCACCGGTGAAGGCTTGGGGACGGCCGTGTTCCCCTGCCTTTGCTAGTCTCACCTCGCTCTCGGCGTGCGCCCTCCCGACGTGGCTCGCGGCTCACTCGCCGGCTTGTTCCGGCCACTTTGCCGGGAGCTGTTTCAGATCAGCTGGGGTGGCTCTGATCCTGGGACTGAAGGAGGGGTTCCCTGCCTGGGGCTCCCCAGAGGCGGTCCGTGGCCTGGGGATCTCAGATGGACAGGGAATTCACTGCCGGCTCCCGCGGCCCCAGGACCCCCCTTCCTCCCCAGCTGTCCTGGTGGGGGCCCAGTCGCGTCTCTGCAGGCCCCACTTCCACACGGCCCAAGGGGACTCTGCTGTGACTGCTGGGGCCTGGGGCGTCGGCCTCCCAGGGGCTCCTGGTTCCCTGCCCACCTCGGGCGCCTCGGCTGTGAACCCGGCTCAAGCTCATCCTGATTTCTGCACACGTGTGTGCAAGTACATCCACTGCACATGTGTGTCCACTGCACACGTGCAGGCACACACACCCACTGCACACATGGGGGCACACATCTGCACATGTGTGTCCACACACATCCATTGCACACATGTACACACACATCCACTGCACACGTGTGCACACACATCCAGTGCACATGTGAGCACACACATCCACTGCACACGTGAGCACACACATCCACTGCACATGTGTGTTCACACATCCACTGCACACGTGAGCACACACATCCACTGCACATGTGTGTTCACATATCCACTGCACATGTGTGTCCACACACATCCATTGCACACATGTCCACACACATCCACTGCACATGTGTGTCCACATATTCACTGCACACGTGCAGGCACACACACCCACTGCACACATGGGGGCACACATCTACTGCACATGTGTGTCCACACACATCCATTGCACACGTGTACACACACATCCACTGCACACGTGTGCACACACATCCACTGCACACATGTCCACACACATCCATTGCACACATGTCCACACACATCCACTGCACATGTGTGTCTGCACATCCACTGCACACGTGAGCACACACACCCAGTGCACACATGCGGGCACACACACCCACTGCACACATGGGGGCGCACATGGGCGTTGGTGACGTGTGTTTAAAGTGCATTTGCCACGCGGATCCCCCCTCTCCGTCTCCCTCGTGCTGCTTCCTGGGAGAACTCCAGCCCAGACCCCAGTGGTCCAGCCTGCCTCCTCTTCATGGGCCCCTGGCTCCAGCAATCAGGCGCAGGAGTGCTGTGTTCTGTCGCCCCAAGACTTGAGTTTGGAGGTGGTGAACATGTGTGGGCCCCACACTGGTGCACCTGGCTTGAATCCTGGCTCTGGCTGCTGACTCCAGCTGCCCACTAGTGTGGACCCTGGGAGGCGGCAGTGACGGCTCCGTGACTGGGCTGCTACATCCACGTGGGGGAGCTGGGAGGAGCGCCGGGACCAGCAGAGGCTCCCACGGGAACTGGGTCTGGGTTTCGCCAGTGTCTGGGGCGTGGGCGGTGACAGAGCTCCGGGGGCGTGACCGCGGCGCTGGGCTTCTCCCAGCCTCGTCCCTGGCGGGAGCTCCCCACTGGCTGGCTTCCCTCGGTGCCCGCAGTGGACGGTCGTGTCCTCAGGACCTGGTGGGCGCCAGAGTCTGGGTCGTTCCCAGAGCACGGGTGGCCTTCCTGGGGCATCGTTGCTGTTTCCCAGAATGCCGTGTGCAGCTGCAAGCGTGGTCCGTGCAGAGCTGACCCCAGGCAGGTTGCGTGGGGGAGGACGGGCTCCACAGATGGGCCCGGCTGTGGGAGAGCGCGGCCGCCGCCTGGCTCACCTGCCCGCTCCGGACCGTGCTGATGTCCAGGAAGCTGGCAGACGAGGGGGACTCGGTGGCGTGGAAGGGCTGGGGCGCGTGTTCCTGGGAGAACTGCTCTGGATGCTGCTGGCGGCCCCTGGCCACGAGGGCTCTCCACGCACACAGGCCCAGCTGTCACTCAGCCCCTGCCCTGTGCGCCCTGGGAGGGGATCCACTCGGTCCCTGGGAGGTCATCCCACCGCCCGCAGGGGCCTGAGCGCGCCTGCTTGTCCACCAGCTTGGATCGGGAGAGCCAGGGCTGGGCCGGGCCGGTCAGGCGGGCCCTCCGGGGTGAGTGGGCCAGGTTGTTCTCGTTGTCCAGAGTGCAGGGAGAGCGGGAGCAGTGGTCAGCGGTCAGCGAGGTCGCTGGGGCAGGGCAGCCGACGGACAGAATTGGAGCTCACCTGGTTTCCATGGAAACTCAGGGTGGTGAGGCTGGGGCACTGCCCGGGGGAGGCTGGGAGCACCGAGCTCCGGGGCGGGGGCGGGGCTGTGCACCAGCGGACACCAAGCTGCCTCCCAGCCTGCGGCCCGGGTTTCCTTTTTTTTTTTTTTTTTTTAATTTGACAGGCAGAGTTAGACAGTGAGAGAGAGAGAGAGAGAAAGGTCTTCCTTCTGTTGGTTCACCCCACAGATGGTCACTATGGCTGGCGCGCTGCGCCGATCCGAAGGCAGGAGCCAGGTGCTTCTCCTGGTCTCCCATGGGGTACAGGGGCCCAAGCACTTGGGCCATCCTCCACTGCCTCCCGGGCCACAGCAGAGAGCTGGACTGGAAGAGGAGCAGCCGGGACTAGAACCGGTGCCCATATGGGGGCCAGCGCCGCAGGCGGAGGATTAACCACGTGAGCCGCGGCGCCGGCCCCACGGGATTTCCTTTTCTCCAGCAGCTGTTTTCCCTTGGGCACCTCAGACACGCAACCTCCCACCTAACAGGCCCACTGTTCCTGTGGCCGCCCTGTGGCCGCCCTGTGGCCGCGGTCCCTCCAGCTCCTCTGCCCACTGCGCAGACCCAGACACGCCCTGCCTCCCGGCGCCCTGGCTGGTTACTGCTCGGCCACTCCTCCTCCCAGGCCCCCCCCCACCATGCTCTCCGGGGGCCACGGCCCCTCCCTCCTGCAGCCTGGCTCCAGCCCTGCCCGTGGTCACCTGGGCTGAGCCCCCCACTGCCTTACTTTCCCCCCAGCGGCCCCAGGCAGGCCCAGGTCCTCCTTCCCGGCTCCCCTCCAGTGGCCTCCCTGGTGAGGCACCCCAGTGAGACTGCAGGAGAGACTCGGCCCCAGGCCGGAGTGAGGCCGGCCTCGGCCAGTTCTGCGCACACAAAGGAAACGGTCCCCCGTACAGGTCCCCAGCTGTCACCCAGTGCCTGTGCCCGTGCTGTGCCCCCACGCCACGGCTGTGCCTGCCCAGTGTCTGCCCGGATCTCATCTCCTAGGGGTTCTGAGAGCCCAGCCTGCCCTGGTGGCACTGCTGAGGCCTGGGGCACCACCTCCTGCCCCGCCCCCCCTTCAGTGCCAGCTGCAGCCGCGGCTCCCCCAGACCTTCCTGGCCTCCCCTGCGTGCACACCGGACTCCAGGGGGCTCATGGGCAGCACGATCAACCAGCAAGCTTATTTTGATGCCAAAAAATTGAAATTCAGAAACATGTGGGGCCTTCAAAAAGTTCGTGGAAAATGCAAATCATGGGAAAGATAAGGCATGGATTTCAAAATTCTTTTTATAATTTACGTATTTATTTGAAAGGCAGAGTTCCCGAGAGGGAGACAGAGAGAGGTCCTCCACCCGCTGGTTCACTCCCCAGGTGGCGCAGTGGCCGGAGCTGAGCCAGGAGCCAGGAGGCTGAGCCGGGCCTCCCACTGCTTCCCAGCACAGCAGCGGGAGCTGATGGGAAGTGGAGAAGCTGGGACCTGGTGCTCCCTGTGGGTGCCTGCTCACGGGGGCCCCCCACTGCCCCCCCTGCCTGCTCACGGGGGCCCCCCCACTGCCCCCCTGCCTACTCACGGGGGGCCCCCACTGCCCCCCGCCTGCTCACAGGGAGGCCCCCCCACTGCCCCCCCTGCCTGCTCACGGGGGCCCCCCACTGCCCCCTGCCTACTCACGGGGGCCCCCCACTGCCCCCCGCCTGCTCACAGGGAGGCCCCCCCACTGCCCCCCCTGCCTGCTCATGGGGGCCCCCCACTGCCCCCCTGCCTGCTCACGGGGGGCCCCCCCACTGCCCCCCTGCCTGCTCATGGGGGGCCCCCCACTGCCCCCCGCCTGCTCACACGTGGGGCCTCCCCCACTGCCTGCTCACGGGGGCCCCCCACTGCCCCCCGCCTGCTCACGGGTGGGGCCTCCCACACTGCCCCCCTGTCTGCTCACGGGTGGGGCCTCCCCCACTGCGCTGCCCCCTCCCCCACTGTGCTGCCCCCTCCCCCACTGCGCTGCCCCCCCACAGGCGGGGCCTCCCCCACTGCCCCCCCACCTGCTCACACATGGGGCCTCCCCCACTGCCCCCCTGCTCACACATAGGGCCACCCCCACTGCCCCCCCCGCCTGCTCACGGGGGTCCCCCACTGCCCCCCTGCCTGCTCACATGTGGGGCCTCCCCCAGTGTGCTGCCCCCCACAGGCGGGGTCACCCCCACTGCCCCCACTGCTTGCTCATGGGTGGGGCCTCCCCACTGCCCTGCCCCCTCTCACGGGTGGCCCCCCCGCCCCCCCCCCCACCGCCTGTTTTGCGTGTCCTCTGGAATTTAGGAAGGCTGATATTTTGCCCCTAACGTTGCCTTTATGCTAATATCTCCACATCATTCCCTTGGCCAGACTCAGCCTCTGGGGGGGGGGGGCTGCTCCCGCTAGTTCTCGGCCCCTGCTCTCTTCCCCCTCTCTCCTCCCCGCTCTGACTGGGGGTGGGGGTGGGGGCTTTAGGGCTGTGCGTCCTCACTCCCCCACTCGGAGCCTGCAGCTGCCACCCTGCACCTGCGCCCTGGGCCTGCTCAGGGCTCTCTCCCTCTCCAGCCACGAGCCCCACCCACATCAGAGGCCCAACTGTGTCCTCCTGGAGGCCACGCCCCCGGCCCCGCCCCAGCCTGCTCTTGGCAGATGAGCAGCTGTTGACTCTCAGAGCACCGCGTCCAGCTCTGCCCACACACACATGCACACACACAGTGCACACACAGTACACACAGAGTACACACACAGTACATGCAAAGTACATGCACACAGTACATAGTACATGCACACACACAGTACACACACAGTACATGCACACACAGAGTACACACACAGTACATGCACACACACAGTACATACACAGTACATGCACACACAGTATATAGTACATACACACAGTACATGCACACACAGTACATACACAGTACATGCACACACAGTATATAGTACATACACACAGTATATAGTACATACACACAGTACATGCACACACACTACATGCACACACAGTACATGCACACACAGTGCACACACGGTACACACACAGTACACACACAGTACACGCACACACATAGTACATGCACACACATGCGCACACACAGAACATGCACACACGGTACACACACAGTACACACAGTACACGCACACACATAGTACATGCAGACACACAGTACATGCACACACGGTGCACACACAGTACATACACACAGTACATGCACACACATTCACACACACAGAACATGCACACACAGTACACACACAGTACACACACACACAGAACATGCACACACAGTACACACACACACAGTACATGCACACACAGTACATACATAGCACAGCCCGGCTGTCAGAGGTCTTTGTCCAGGCACCCAGCCTGGTCTTCACCCAGAGCATAAACTTGAAGCTCAGATTCGCCGCATAGGCTGGACTCAGCTGCAGACAGAGTGTGTGTACCCGACCTGAGTGACAGCCAGTCACATGCACACACACAGTACATACACAGTACACACACAGTATACACACAGTACATACACAGTACACACACAGTATATACACGCCCTTCCTGACAGCCAGTCACATGCACACAGCACATGCACACACACAGTACAAACACGCCCTTCCTGACAGCCAGTCACATGCACACACACAGTACATACACAGTACATACACAGTACATACACAGTACATACACGCCCTTCCTGACAGCCAGTCACATGCACACAGCACATGCACACACAGTACATACACAGCACACACACAGTGCACACACAGTATACACACAGTACATACATGCCCTTCCTGACAGCCAGTCACATGCACACAGCACATGCACACACACAGTACAAACACGCCCTTCCTGACAGCCAGTCGCATGCACACACACAGTACATACACAGTACATACATGCCCTTCCTGACAGCCAGTCACATGCACACACATAGCACACACAGTACATACACAGTACATACACACCCTTCCTGACAGCCAGTCACATGCACGCACACACACAGTACACACACAGTACACACACAGTGCACACACAGTATACACATAGTACATACACGCCCTTCCTGACAGCCAGTCGCATGCACACAGCACATGCACACACACAGCACACACAGTACACACACAGTATACACACAGTACATACACGCCCTTCCTGACAGCCAGTCACATGCACACAGCACATGCACACACACAGTACATACATGCCCTTCCTGACAGCCAGTCACATGCACACAGCACATGCACACACACAGTACATACATGCCCTTCCTGACAGCCAGTCGCATGCACACAGCACATGCACACACACAGTACATACACAGTACACACACAGTATACACACAGTACATACATGCCCTTCCTGACAGCCAGTCACATGCACACAGCACATGCACACACAGTACATATACAGTACACACACAGTATACACACAGTACATACACGCCCTTCCTGACAGCCAGTCACATGCACACAGCACATGCACACACAGTACATATACAGTACACACACAGTATACACACAGTACATACACAGTACACACACAGTACATACACGCCCTTCCTGACAGCCAGTCACATGCACACAGCACATGCACACACAGTACATATACAGTACACACACAGTATACACACAGTACATACACGCCCTTCCTGACAGCCAGTCACATGCACACAGCACATGCACACACAGTACATATACAGTACACACACAGTATACACACAGTACATACACAGTACACACACAGTACATACACGCCCTTCCTGACAGCCAGTCACATGCACACAGCACATGCACACACAGTACATATACAGTACACACACAGTATACACACAGTACATACACAGTACACACACAGTACAAACACGCCCTTCCTGACAGCCAGTCGCATGCACACACACAGTACATACACAGTACACACACAGTATACACACAGTACATACACAGTACACACACAGTATATACACGCCCTTCCTGACAGCCAGTCACATGCACACAGCACATGCACACACACAGTACATACATGCCCTTCCTGACAGCCAGTCGCATGCACATACACAGCACACACAGTACACACAGTACACACACAGTACACACACAGTACATACACAGTACATACACAGTACATACATGCCCTTCCTGACAGCCAGTCACATGCACACACACAGCACACACACAGTACATACATGCCCTTCCTGACAGCCAGTCACATGCACACAGCACATGCACACACACAGTACATACACAGTACATACATGCCCTTCCTGAGCAATCACTGATCACACACAGACACACATACACTCACACGTATTCACACAACATGACACATACATTTATATGAGGAGACTTCAAAAAGCTCACAGAAAATGGAATTAATTTAAAAATAAGTGTTTTGGGGGCCGGTGTTGTGGTGTAGCGGGTTAAAGCCCTGGCCTGCGGTGCCGGCATCCCATATGGGCACCGGTTCTAGTCCCAGTTGCCCCTCTTCCAGTCCAGCTCTCTGCTGTGGCCAGGGAGTGCAGTGGAGGATGGCCCGAGTGCTTGGGCCCTGCACCCCATGGGAGACCAGGAGAAGCACCTGGCTCCTGGCTTCGGATTGCCACAGTTATACCCATTGCGGCCGTCTGGGGAGTGAACCAGCGGATGGAAGGCCTCTCTGTACCTCTCTCTGTAAGTCTGTCTTTCAAATAAATAAAATAAATATTTTAAAAAATGTTTTGATGCAAAAAATGTTTGCCTGTGATGCTGGCATCCCACACAGGCACCAGTTTGCGTCCCAGTGCTCCACTTCCGGTCCAGCTCCCTGCTAATGCTCCTGGGAGAGCAGCGGAGGATGGCCCACATGCTTAGGCCACTGCACCCACATGGGAGATTCAGATGGAGCTCCAGGCTCCTGGCTTCAGTTCCTGGCTGCTGACCCAGTCCCAGCCCGTGTGGTCATTTGAGGTGGGAACCAGCAGATGAAAGGTATCCCCCATCTCTCTCTCTCTTTCTCTCTCTCTCTCTCTCTCTCTCTCTCTCTCTCTCCCTCTGTCTCTGTCACTGTCTTTCAAAAAAATAAGTACATCATTATAAGAACGAGTGACACGGCAGGAATATTTATACAACACACAGGCACACACACACCTGTGTGCAGGTCGGGAGACAGCAGCGGCACCAAGGCTGCACACACTGATCAGAGCGGAGCCCGTGACCTAACCTGCCTGTGGGAAGAGGAGCTCTCACAGTGCTCACAGGACGGATCCAGCTCTGATCCCCTCCCCGGGACCCCTCAGAGCAGAGCCCGTGACCTAACCCGCCTGTGGGGAGAGGAGCTCTCACAGTGCTCACAGGACGGATCCGGCTCTGATCCCCTCCCCGAGACCCCTCAGCGCTGGAACCTGCGGGTTCTCTGGCCAAGGTGTGGAGGATCGGACGCCTGGGTGAGTGGCGTGGCCTCCCTCGGGCCACAGAGACCTCTGACCCTGCAGCCGCACGGCTGGGGATCTGCCCCAGGAGCGCGAGGCACTTGAGAAAGCTCATGGAAAGTGGAGGTAAAAGGGAGGCTTATTCTGCGGCAGCGAATCCTGCGCTCCGTGTTTCCACAGAACGCACATTTCCCACGGGCTTCTCCGAGACGGCGCGTGCGCTGGCAGGAACGGGCACAGGTGACTGAACTCCATCGATGTCCCAGCCCTGAGTCTGATCGCGGGCATCTGTGCGAATCCAGCATCTTTTATTCACTCAAAAAAAACCAAAAACCTCACATGGTTTCAAGATCTGTCCACAAAGGACGCCAAAAACAGGGAACGCGGGGGTTCCACGGACCTCTGACGGTGCACTGCTCCCACTGACAGGACTCGGGGTTGCTGTGCGCTCCCGCTGATGGCCCCAGGAGTCTCCCTGTGCCACTCCCACTGATGGCCCCAGGGGTCTCCACATGCCGCTCCCACTGACGGGACTCGGGGGTCTCTGCACGCCCCCGCTGACCGGGTCGGGGGTCTTTGTGTGCCACTCCCACTGACAGGACTCGGGGGTCTCTGCACGCTCCCGCTGACCGGGTCGGGGGTCTTTGTGTGCCGCTCCCACTGACGGGACTCGGGGGTCCTTGGAGAAGCGACCAGGTCTGGGCAGAGAATGTCAGTGAGCCTGAAACCTCTTCTCCTGCCAAAGGTGAGGGCACCAGCAACGGTGACCCCTCGGCAATGGACTTCAGGCCGCCTGGGTGGGGAGGACGGTGCTGCTCACGCGTGGAAACCTGGGAGTGGGAGCGACGTGGACATGGCTGTGGGCGTGGTGGGAGGTGCTCCGTAAGTAGCTCTGGAGGCTCTGGGGATGTTTGGATCCAGTCGTTCCTCGGAAAAGGAAGGGGAGGAACCCGTGTTCCAAGCGTCTCTCCTGCTGTCTGTGCCCCAGGACGCCCGGGACAGAACTTCCCCCGCGCACATGTTCCGACCGGTGAAGGCGGCGCGAGCTGGCAGGTGGCCGGACGCACCCAGGCTCTGAGCACAAAGCTGCCGACACCTCATCGAGAGGGACTCGGGCGTTGGGTGATGCCCTCAGGGGACATGGGGACAGTAAGAACTGAGCAGCCCGCAGGAGATGCTGGGGAACCGGCGAACAGCAGGGAGGGTGCGTGGTGGAAAGCCCCCGTGACGGACACCTGGCCCCTTCAGTACCAGAAAACCACAGAGAAGCACAGCCCAGGGGGAGCGGCTCCCTGTGCAGGTGTCGGAGCCGGGCAGAGCTCGCTCCCGCCCCACTCCCGTCCACAGGCCACGGCCCCACGCACCTCATTCAACCAGAGAGCCGGGCTGTTCCTCTGTGACAGCAGGTGTGGCAGGGATGAGTGACACGGGGGTGGACGAGGCGTGGCTTGGCCATTCCACTGGTGGCACCTTGGGGGTGGCGCACAGCCTTCTTCCCCAGGGATGCCCTTGCTTTCCTGGGGCGGCCTGGGGACAGCATCCCTCCTGCTGGTTGTCACGGGCGCCGTCTGGGACGATGCTCCAGTCACTTGCCGCCCGCATTCCTGTTCCTGGAGCCGCCTTGTCCGTTCAGTGGCCTGGGAACCCAGCCCACTTTCCCAGGGGCGCCTGCCTGCCTTAGGCAGTGAGGGAGCTCTTGGCGCAGCCTTGGGGTTGCTGCTGGCGCTGGGAGAAGATGCTTCTGGGAGTCACAGGAGGAAGACGCCGATGTCTCTGCAGCGGAGGTCTGCCCTGGCGTGGACGTGGCAGGAGCACCACGTGGAGTACCCGGCACATCTGTGGTTCCGGTGGCCTGGGGTGCTGCTTCCCAATGCCGCTGGGACGTGCAGTGACCACCTGGAGGAGGCTCCGTGGGAATACCTGGACGCCATGCAGGGCAGCAGGGCCCGCCCCTGAGGCCAGAGTCCAAGGCAGAGCAGGTCTGTCGGCCTCGGGGCCACGGCTCTGGCTGTGGGTGCCCCCCATCACCACCCTCGCCAGCACCGCCTCCTGTGGACATCGTGGGATGTCACAGCTCACTGAATTGTTCCTGTGCCCACCTGCATGGGTCACCTGGGGGCCCCGGCTGCGGGGCACAGCGGGCGGGCTGGTGGCGTGAGAGGTCGGGTTGTGGGGGTGCGTCCCCTGGGGCTGACACCCAGACGGGCGACGTCTTCCCCGCTGTTCATGGATTCATTGTGTCAGCCTCCAGAGAAGCATGTGGGGTGGGGCGCCGGCTCCCCGTGGCCCTGACCAATCTCCTGGGCCTACAAGGACGCCTTGAGGCTTTGCCATGTGAATCTTGAAATTGCTGGTTTTACACGGGCGTCTGTGACTGGCTCACTCTGACCCCAGTGGAAGCCTGAGCTCACTTCTGTTTACTTGGGGACAGGCGATGGCTTTTGTGACCGCGTCCCCAGCGCCCGGCCCAGCAAGGTGCCCCAGGCCGGAGCTGAACCGAGTGCAGAGTTCCATGGGCAGTGGGAGAGCCAGATGGCCTCACGGGCGTCACTGCCCCTCGCCGCTCGGGGCGGGGGAACCCCACGGCTCTGCCAGGTGTCGGCGGCCACGTCCAGCCCGTGGCCTGCTGGCTATGTAGGTCAGCTCTCAGCGGGAGTCAGGGTTACTCTGACCTCGGAGCTCATGAGCCAGCGTTGGCTGTGGGTCTCCTGCCCTTGGCCATGCGGTTGGGGGCCTGGGCATCGGCACAGATCTGCAGCCACGGTGCTGATGCTCGGATGCCCGTCACTGCAGTGTGACCAGAGCGGGGACCGTGCCCGCCGTGCGTGTCTACACCGCACGGGGACGGTGCCCGCCGTGTGTGTCTACGCCGCACGGGGCGGTGCCCGCCGTGTGTGTCTACGCGGCACGGGGCGGTGCCTGCTATGTGTGTGTCTACGCCGCAAGGGGGCGGTGCCCGCCGTGTGTGTCTACGCCGCAGGGGGACGGTGCCCGCCGTGTGTGTCTACACCGCACAGGGACGGTGCCCGCCGTGTGTGTCTACGCCGCACGGGGACGGTGCCCGCCGTGTGTGTCTACGCGGCACGGGGACGGTGCCTGCTATGTGTGTGTCTATGCCGCACACCGGGGCCCCAAGTCCTCAGCCCCTGAGGAGCCACCGGCTTCTCGTTGGCTGTTTGTGCTGGGTCTCACACCAGCACCCGGCTCAGGACCGGGGCAGCCCCTCCTGTGCCACGGCCATGGTCTTGAGCCCGCCTCCCTCCTGGCTGGGGCCTCCCTGACAGAAGGCCCGGGCGGCCGGATCACAGCCGTGGCGCTGGGCGCGACCTCCCCGCAGCCCCTGCCCACCGGGGATTGCCGTCCGACGGGTACTTCTGCCCTCTAGTCGCAGATGCGAGGGCCATCTCGGATGCCACGTGACGCGGTAGCCAGCCTCTGAGTACCGGGGCCAGCGGAGGTCCCCGCACTCGGGTGTGTGCTGTTTGATCCCGCGCTGTCTCGCTGTGTGTGAGAGTGAGACGTGCCCTGCCCCGTGGACCAGTGCCCTGGGCCTGGGCCTGGGCCGGTGCGGGCAGCCCTCGGGGTCGTCCTGGCTCAGCCTGTCCAGGAAGCCGAGCCTGTGCTGCGGGAGCCCAGGCTCTGCCATGTGAGGACTTTTCCCTGCCTGGACCTCAGCCGCCCAGGCTTGTACAGCCACGGTGATGACTTCTCAGAGTCCAGTGAGGTGGCAAACAGCTGCTGTGACGTCTCCTATTGACACCTGGGTCCAGATTGTTCTACGTATGTGGGGGGGCACCTGGAGTCTGATTGTTCTCTATGGGGGTGCCTGGGTCTGGATTGTTCTATGTACTGGGGGGGCACCTGGAGTCTGATTGTTCTCTATGGGGGTGCCTGGGTCTGGATTGTTCTCTGTGGGACGTCCCTTGCATTGTGAGCGTTCAGGATCACCCCAGGTCTCCCCTGGAGCTAGCAGCACCCCCTACCCAAATTGTGACAACCCAAGCTGCCACTAGAGGGCAGAGTGGCCCTGGCAGCAGCCCGAGCCTGAGCTGCGGGTGAGCTGGGTGTGCACGTGGGTCGTGGTGCTCACCTGGTCCAGGACTTCTCCGCATCCACACGGGCAGGGACCCCAGACCTGGGGGGCTCTCACTGGAGACTTTTTAAAAGAGAAACCTAGAGAGATGGAAAGACAGACAGCCACAGACAGATCCCATAAATGCACACAGTGGCCAGGGCTGGGCCAGGCCGAGACTAGGCGCCTGGAGCTCCATCCAGGTCTCCCAAGTGGGCGGCAGGGCTGTGCGTCAGTGGGAAGCTGGAGACGGGGGCTGGAGCCACCACTCGGCCCGGCCCCTGGTGCTGGACACAGCGGTCAGACGCCCGCCCTGCGGAGACGAACAATGACGGTGCCTTCAGTGCCGGGTGACCCCTTGGGGTTAGAGCGCTCTGCAGGCCTGGGATCTAAGCCGGCGTCCTCTGCCTCTCACCGCGGGTGTGGCTGTGGCCTGCAGGGCCCCAGGGCGTGGGAGGAAGCCCTGGGCAGAGGTGAAAACGGCGCCAGAACCAGGGATGTGTGGGGGCGGGCGGAGAGGAAGCAAGGGAGCGGCCATGTTGGGAGGCCCCGAGCTGGGTGAGGACACCTGTGTGTGTGTGGGGGGGGGGCGTGATCCTGTTTTCTGTCCCTGGGGAGGAACTTGGGGGCAGGGAGGTGTGCCTGCAGGTAGGCAGAGAGAGGCTGACTGCACCTTCCGGAAGCTTCCACGGACCTCTGAGGGGGTGCACCAGCAGGAGGCTTGTGGGAGGGGCACCACGGTTGGGGGTGAGGGTCGCGGCGGAGTCTGCACCCATGGCTATCTCATGGTGAAGCGCCAGGAGCCACAGTCCCCAGACTAGGTCAGGGCAGACCCTGGAAGCCCCACCTGCCTCTTGCATGCAGCAGCCGCTGTGGGTGCTCAGAGGAGGTGTAAGTCCAACAAAGCCCCAGGAGGGCCGGGTGCGGGGTGCCACGGGTGCGGGGGTCCACGGGTGTGAGGGGCAGAGCCCGGGGAGACCCCAGTGTGGCCACTGTGTTGAGACAGGAGATGGGCTGTGGGAAGACAGACGGGGGATGGAACTCGCACCAGAACCCCAGCAGGAGGTTTGCAGGTGTAGTCCAGATTACCCTAAAATGTGGGCGATTGAAAAGGGCTGGGATGTGGGGGATGGAGCTCAGAGCCCTCCCTCCAGGATGCTCGGGCTTCGGACCAGGGTAAGGGCCAGCTCAGCAGGAGCCGCCCCGTCCCAGCCATTGCACACGGTGGGGTGAGGAGAACTGTGTGAACTGAAAACGGGTCCCCTGCTTGCCTGGGGCAGGTGAGGTGCAGTGGACAGTCCTGGGTCCCCTGCTTGCCTGGGGCAGGTGAGGCACAGTGGACAGTCCTGGGACCTGGGTCCCCTGCTTGCCTGGGGCAGGTGAGGTGCAGTGGACAGTCCTAGGACCTGGGTCCCCTGCTTGCCTGGGGCAGGTGAGGCACAGTGGACAGTCCTGGGTCCCCTGCTTGCACGGGGCAGGTGAGGTGCAGTGGACAGTCCTGGGACCTGGGTCCCCTGCTTGCCTGGGGCAGGTGAGGCACAGTGGACAGTCCTGGGTCCCCTGCTTGCACGGGTCAGGTGAGGCACAGTGGACAGTCCTGGGACCTGGGTCCCCTGCTTGCCTGGGGCAGGTGAGGCGCAGTGGACAGTCCTGGGACCTGGGTCCCCTGCTTGCCTGGGGCAGGTGAGGCACAGTGGACAGTCCTGGGACCTGGGTCCCCTGCTTGCCTGGGGCAGGTGAGGCACAGTGGACAGTCCTGGGACCTGGGTCCTGTGCTTGCACACAGTAGGTGAGGTGCAGTGGACAGTCCTGGGGACCTGGGGTGAGGCGAGGCCGCCCACGCGGGCCAACAGCAGCATCCATGGAAGGCAAAGTGGTAAACTGGACTTCATCAAAACTGAAGGCGGCTGCCCTGGGCGAGAGCTGTCAGGAAGGTGGGGCACTGCCACTGTGCCAGCGTTCCGCGTGGGCGCCACTGAGGTCCCGGCTGCTCCACTCCCCATCCAGCGCCCGTCTGATGTGCCCGGGAGAGCGGCGAAGGATGGTTCAAGGGCACCAGGGTGGAGTTCCCCAGACTCCTGGCTTCAGCCCAGCCTGGCCCTGGCTGTTGCAGGCATCGGGGAGCGAACCCACAGGGGAAGACCTCTCCCTGTCTCTCCCTCCCTAACTCTGCCTTTCAAATGAAGTAAGGAAGTCTTAAACAAACAAAACGGGACCCTGGGGTCCACGGCAGGTGAAAGAAGCCGCAGTCACCCACACTCAGCAGTGGGGACCAGGCCCGGATGCACCCCCCGCTGGGCGACCCCAGGGAGCCCGTCCTCTGTTCCCCCTGCCTCCCTGTGTCTTGAAGCAACACCGCCACAGCAAGGGACAATCAGCTGGGGCTGGGGCGGGAGTGTCCCCTACAGGCAGCAGGAGGGGTGGACGCCCCGGGTCCTGGGTGTTCTGTGCTGGGGTTGTCACCATGGGGCACCTGGCTCTTCACAGCTCTGCAGTCCACCATTAGGAAAAGAAAACAGCCCCACAGCCCCTTCTCTCCTGGCCCACAAACCCACCCAGCCATGCACACCCATGGGACTCGGCCTGGGGACCCAGGACGTGGGGAGGGGCCTTGAAGTGGGAGGGGCTAGTGAAGTGGGAGGGGCCTTGAAGTGGGAAGAAACTGTGAAGTGGGAGGGGCCTGGAACGTGGGAGGGTCTGGGAGTGGGGAGGGGCCTGGGAGTGGGGAGGGGCCTGTGAAGTGGCAGGTGACTGGGAAGTGGGCCTGTGGGCAGCAGGACCTGCAGGGCTGGATGTGGGTGCAGGGCTGGATGTGGGTGCTGGGGTGGATGTGGGTGCTTGCTCCCCCCTGGTGCGGGTCCCCAGGTAAAAGCTGACACAGACGTCAGGTGGTGACAGCTTCCCCGGCCCGGTGTTGAGCTCTGAGATGCAGCCTTCGCGCTAAGGCTGCGTAACGCTTGTCAGGTGAACCAGGCGTTGAAAGGTTCAGGGCCCAGTCTGAAGTGCCCGGCTCCCTCGCGCCTGGGACTGCAACTCTCCACGCCGGCACCCCGTCTGTCTCCCAGGGATCCCGAGAGCAGCGTGGGCTCCCTGCCTCATCTTTCCCGGTTCACCCCGCGGTTGTAGCTCTGGGGAGCCGAGCCTGCCGTGTCCTCTCCTCTCTGGAGTCCTGTGTGCTGTCCGGGGCCTGTTGGGAGGGCAGCGATGGCGTGGGCTGCGCTCCCGGTGTGAGCGTCCACACAGCGTGTGCTGGCGCGGCTTCCAGCGCCCGCGCTGTAAACAGGCACCTGCGTCAGAGCGGGCCCGGGGTGGGGGGGCTCCCGGAATGCACCGGATCTCCCCCGCTCTTCATTGTTCTCCGCTTCCTTTCTGCTGGCACGCGGCTCTTGCCCTGGCTACAGTGCAGGAGGCCGCAGACCGTGAGCGTCCATGCTCCCGGTGGACTTGACCCTCACACAGGGCTGCAGGAAATCGGCCCGAGGGCTGTGCTGCCGGCACTGGCCGCCCCATCTCGGGACCGGGTGCCGGGGATCCATGGCCGTCCAGAGGCGGGCAGAGATGTGCTGGCCTCAGTGCTGCCAGCCCTCCTCGGGGACGGGCAGCTCTCTGGTGACCGCTGACCAGGAGGGGTGTGCCGGGTCTGACCCTCAGTGGGAGTAACGAGGGACAGCTGAAAGGCGGGGTGTCTGTGTGACGGCGGTGCATGGGCCACCGGGCAGCCCCTCCTTCGGGAACCTGGGTGGGGGCAGGGCTTCCGGGAGAGGCTCAGGTGCACGGCACGGACCCTGGATTCTGCCTCCCCCTGGATGTCAGGCTAGGCTGACCAGAACCTCAAAGAGGTGGGGGCTGAGCTCAGGAGGAATCGAGCGGTGTGGGCCCCGCCCTGTCCTGGTCCACAGGGACCACAGGCCCGTGGCAGGAATGAGGGCGAGGACCCCACCTGCTAGCTCTTGGGCGCACGGCCTGGACTAGGCACACATCTGGCCCCTGGCCCCAGCGCCCGGAGCCGAGGCGGGGACTGCCCTGCCAGTGCTCACCCCTGGAAGGCAGCCCATCAAGAAGCAGAGCCTCTCCTGTGGCCTCCCTGTCTGTGACAGCCCCGCCCCTCTGAGGACCACCCCTGGAGAGCGAGCTTGAGGCTGAGCCGGGCAGTGTCTCCTGGCCCTGTGCCACCTGGCCCATGTCTGTGCTCCTGGTCACCCGGCACCGGCATGGAGCACACGTGCTGGGGCCCCGCCGTCCGCTCCGAGCAGCGCAGGCCATCAGCTGGACACTCAGACAAGAGGGACTCACTGTGCCAGCCTGCTGCACTGTCAGGGCACCTGGCTCCTTGTGCCCCTGCTTCGGGATTAGCTCGGGGTGCGTGGTCACGGCAGGTGCTTTCCCTGGACCTTGCTGGTGTGTGGGGGGGTGTGGGGGGGGCGGGGCTATGGTTCTCCAAGGGGAGGTTCTAGTGTCTGGGAGCCCCACCCACAGCGGCTGAAACGGCACACATGACAGCCACAGCCGCAAGCCCCAAAGCTGAGGTGTCGGCCGTGCTGGTCCTTCCTGCAGGCCTGGGGCGAGCCCGTTTCCCGGCCTCTGCTCCTGGGGGCTGCCTGCGTGTCCCTGGCCTCTGCCCCTGACCCCACCCTGCCCCGAGCCTCCTACCCCCATCACAACAACCCTGTGACACACGGCAGGACGCTCCCATCTCAAGACCCCGACTGGTGCCATCTGCTAGGTCTCTTTTGCCACACTGGGCTGCAAGGACCCGGCTGGGGACGTCTTGGGGCCGGGATGCCCCACACTCGGTGGCTCTGGGGCCGCAGGGCTGTTTGCAGCTGCGCAGTCCTGCATGAGTGCCTCCTTACAGGACCCAGGGGGCCCGTGGTGCTGGGGCCACTGTGGCAGAGACTGGCGAGCTGTGTAGGCTTCCACACCAGGGCCGTCAGGCTGGGGAGGCCGTGTCTGTGGGGTGGGCGTCAGCCCAGGGGCTAAGGTACCCACTTCCCACACCGGAGAGGCTGCTTTCATACCCAGCTCCTGGCCCGGCTTCCTGCGAATGGGAACCCTGGAGGCCGCAGAAACGGGGTTGATTGGGTGTCCCCCTCCGCACGGGGGGCCTGGATCGGGCTCCGCGCTCCTGGCTTCAGCCTTGGCTCCCAAGGGCCTGCAGTGGCAGTCCCTCCTCCATGGTGCCCACAGTGTCAGGGCTGAGCCCTGGTCCCCTCCCCTCCCCCTCCTGCATGGTGCCCGCAGTGTCAGGGCTGAGCCCTGGTCCCCTCCCCCTCCTCCGTGGTGCCCGCAGTGTCAGGGCTGAGCCCTGGTCCCCTCCCCTCCCCCTCCTCCGTGGTGCCCACAGGGTCAGGGCTGAGCCCTGGTCCCCTCCCCCTCCTCCGTGGTGCCCACAGGGTCAGGGCTGAGCCCTGGTCCCCTCCCCCTCCTCCATGGTGCCCACAGGGTCAGGGCTGAGCCCTGGTCCCATCCCCTCCCCCTCCTCCATGGTGCCCGCAGTGTCAGGGCTGAGCCCTGGTCCCCTCCCCCACCCTGTGGTGCCCACAGTGTCAGGGCTGATCCCTGGTCCCCTCCCCCCCACCCCGTGGTGCCCGCAGTGTCAGGGCTGAGCCCTGGTCCCCTCCCCCCCCACCTTGGTGCCCAGTGTCAGGGCCTAGGGCTCCCCTGCCCCCGACAGACTGCCCAAGTAGCGCGGTCCTCTCTCCGGTCCAGGTCCTTGCAGAAGGGAGCCGCTGTGGCACAAAACCCCGGTGCTGGTGGCTGCCGGGCCCCTGCGAGACTCCCGCTGAACCCAGAGTGTGGCGTTCCTGCCTCGCTCCACCTGGTCCCCAGGGGACCTCAGCTGCGGCTCAGGGCGGTGTCCAGGCAGGTGCAGCTGCAGCCCCGCACCCTGAGGTGCTCAGCTGCTTGTGCTCAGAGGTGGCCACAGGTCCCAGGGAGGGAGGGGGCTCGTGAGGGTCCCACGCCCCTCAGCTTCCTCGTCCACACAGTGCTGTGAGGCCCATGAGCCCGGCCACGCTCAGCCAGCCCTTTCCACACCTCCCACACCTCCGGAGAGGGCCTGGGCGCGGCTGGGTGTTGACCCCAAGCCTGTCCACCTTCTTCAGTTTCTGAAGGCCGACTCCCGTCCACGCGGGAATCTCTGCCTCAACCCCGCCCCCGCCCCCGCCCCGGCTCCGAGGTTCAGAGGGAACTGGGGGGACACAGGTGGTGGCCTGTGCCTGTCCCTCCCTCCCAGCATCCTCCCTGGGCAGGGATAGATCACACACATGACATGTGTCCACACACATGTCATGTGTTCACGTGCACACAATGTACACATATGTACGCACACACACTCGTGGACTTGCCACCTGGGTGAAGTGTGCTGTCTGTTCCGAGTCTGGCTGTGCTATCCTAGGTGGCACTGGTGGGGTCCGTGTCCCCCGGGAGGGGCTGACAGGGGAGTGGCCCTCTCTGGCTGACCCGCACAGTGTAGACAGACCTGTCTTCCCCAAACCTCAGCTGGTGTGGACTCCTGCCCCACCTGGTGGCCACCCCCTTTTGCTCTCTGCTCCATGGTTCAGGATCGGTGGCACAGCACAGGTGGCATTCGGCAGAGACCAGCTTCCTCGTGGAAGGTCCCTGGGCTCCCTTGGGGCCTCTTCCTGGCCTTGGGGACCGCCTGTAGCCACGCCCCTCACAAGGGCAGACGCTGCTCCCAGAATTGAGCATCTCTGTCGTCAGTCCTGGCTCAAGTTCCGGCAGGTGGGGAGAAGGTGGCCGGCCTCCTGCCACTCACCCAGCCCCACATGCGTCCGGCCCAGGTCCCGGCCACACCTGCTGCCTTCAGAGGAGCGACAAGCACGGAACCACAGTGGGCACCAGGGCTGGGGAGGAGCTCAGTGGGGTGACCATTCTGGGAGACACTGGCCCCATCGGTCCCCCGCACCAAGGTGACGTGGACAGGCTGGGAGCCCCATGCCAGCCCTGCCAGGCCTTGTTGGGTGCATCAGGACCACCAGGGAGTCCCCAGGACCCAGAGCAACGGGTGCTGGGTGCTGTGTCACGCCGCCGCCAGCCCCATCCTGTCTGACTTCCAGGTAATCCTGGCTGTCACCCACCGTGATGGGTGGGGCCGTGTGTCCTGACCCCAGCACCTGCGAGCATGCCCTTGTTTGGAAACAGAGCCACTGCAGACGGGAGTGGTTAAGATGGGGTCACGCTGGGGTAGGGGCCCTGAGGAGGGAGACAGAGAAGCCGGCCGCGAGGTGGGGAGGCAGGAGGGAGGCCCCCTGCGGCTGCAGGAGCACCACGGCCACTGCTCCCTTCTTCGGCCCCGAGCCTGCGGCCCATCCCTTCCTCCTGAGGCCCCCGTGGCAATCGGGGGGTGGCCCGCACCTGGGCTGGCACCTCCGTGAAGGTGATCGGATGTCACAGCACTGGTGTGCCCCCGGCAGCTGTCCCCCACCGTGGGACACACCTGTGTGTCTCCATCAGCCTCCTGTGTTGATGCTGGGTCTGGAGCTGTGGTTCCTGCTGCCTGGCACTGACGCCAGCCGCTGTCGCCCTGGTCTAGGGGAACGGACTTTTGCCTGCCTAAGGCTCGCGTTCTTACTGGACAAGCACTCCTTAACAGTGCTGTGGCCGCCCGCATGGATGTGGGGGCTCTCCCCGAGCAAGTTCCCCAGGCCGGGGGCCCCACAAAGGAAAGCCTCAGATCCGTGGCTCCGTGTGTGTCTGGCGTGGATGCCAGCTCACGAAGCTCCAGATACTGTGGCACTGTTTGTTCTGCACTTCTGGGGCCTGAACCAAACAGTCGGAGTGAGATCTCTCCCGGTGTCCCTGCCACCTTATCAGGGACAACCAAGAATACTAAGAAAACCCAAGTAGTCGAATTTTGACACGTGCAGGAAGTATTCACCCAGCTGTTGAAAATCATGTGGGGGCATGACCTCCTCCTGAGAGAAACCTTTGCTACAAAGAATACATATTGTTGCGAGTTTGTTGACGGGTGCACCAGACCCATGGACAAAAGACCCTAGCGGCTGCCGCGAGCGTTTTTGTTTTCTGATTTTACATTTCAGCTTCGGTTGGTGCAGAGCGAGTCCCAGCGGCCACTCCTGTGGGGGTGAGGAAGCCCCGCACACAAGGCACCTGACCCCGTCCTGGGCCTGCTTCTCACCACAGCCTCTGTTGATGCACATCCCAGACTTCCTCGATGGGCAAAGCCACAAAAGGGACAAACATCCACGGCCCCGCCCCTTCCTTCCTCCCCAGCCCCCACCTCTGACGCCTGCTGTTACCCGGGGACACTGGTCTATGTGTGTAGAGCAGGCGGCTGGGACACGGGTCTGTGTGTGCAGAGCACGGGGCTGGGACACGGGTCTGTGTGTGCAGAGCACATGGCTGGGGCATAGCTCTTTGTGTGCAGGGCAGGCGGCTGGGGCACGGGTCTGTGTGCAGAGTACACGGCTGGGACATGGGTCTGCGTGTACAGAGCCTGGGGCTGGGACATGGGTCTGTGTGTGCAGCGCACATGGCTGGGGCATGGGAGTGGCCAGGACTGGGCTCCCAGCACCACACTGTCCCAAGGGAGCAGGTGCTGTGCTGGTTCCCCAGGCTGCACCACGGGCCCCCTTGGCATCCCCTGGGGTCTTGGCCTCCAGAGGGGAAGGGGCAGTGTCTTGCTCAGTGCTGCCTGGAGCCAGCCCAGCTGCCTGGGACCTGTGGCTGCAGCGTGTTCTTTTGTGATGCCTCATAGGATGCCCGCAGGGTACGCCCAGCTCCTGGTGAGTGTGTGGGGTTGACCGTGGTGGGTCCACGGAGGGCCAGCTGCTCACCTCCTACAGCTGAGTGGGACCCGTGCCCGCCAGTTCCCATTTCTCACCTCCTCTCCTGGCCAGGCTCCAGGAACAGTTGCTAAGCACGATTGGTATCCAGGTGCAACCTCACGCCCCACCCGGCCTCCCGGGCAATGCCCTCCTGCTTCTGCTGGGCAGGGCTGTCCCTCGGGACACATGGGCCCCGGTTCTTTGTGGCACTGCTGGGCGTGTCGTGGGGTGACTGTGTGTCCTGTGGACACAGCAGTGTCCCCGAGGCAGACAGCTGTGCCCGTGCCCACATACCTGAGTGAATCCCACACCAGCCACTTAGCGCTGCGTGACCTTGGGCGAGCTGCCGAGCCTCTCTGTGCCTGGTTCTGTCAGGCTGAAACCAGCGAGGTCCTCGGTCACTGAAGACTGTGAGTTCACTCCACACGGTGCCTAGGAAGGGCCTGGCCCAGGGGAGCTGCCCCTCAGCGGTCTCTTAGCAGGTGGCAGTGCCATCTGGGCCATTACTATTCATTGCGTTTTTATTTATAATTTTTTCACCTTATTTCATTGTGTGCGTGTGAGCCCTCACTTCCCAGTCAGGCTTAGTAGAGACGGGGAGGTGGACAGGCCAGACCCAGGGGTAGGCTCCCAGCCCTGTGGAGGCTGCAGGTGTGAATCCTGCAGGGCAGGCCACAGCCGTGGCTGGGACTGGGCTGGGACAGGAGGCCATGGCTGTGGCTGTGGCTGTGACTGGGCTGGGACAGGAGGCCATGGCTGTGGCTGTGACTGGGCTGGGACAGGAGGCCGTGGCTGTGGCTGTGGCTGTGGCTGGGACAGGAGGCCATGGCTGTAGCTGTGGCTGGGCTGGGACAGGAGGCCGTGGCTGTGGCTGTGGTTGTGGCTGTGGCTGGGCTGGGACAGGAGGCCGTGGCTGTGGCTGTGGCTGTGGCTGTGGCTGGGCTGGGACAGGAGGCCGTGGCTGTGGCTGTGGCTGTGGCTGTGGCTGGGCTGGGACAGGAGGCCGTGGCTGTAGCTGTGGCTGTGGCTGTGACTGGGCTGGGACAGGAGGCCATGGCTGTGGCTGTGGCTGTGGCTGTGGCTGGGACAGGAGGCCATGGCTGTGGCTGTGGCTGTGGCTGTGGCTGGGACAGGAGGCCATGGCTGTGGCTGTGGCTGTGGCTGTGGCTGTGGCTGGGACAGGAGGCCGTGGCTGTGGCTGTGGCTGTGGCTGTGACTGGGCTGGGACAGGAGGCCATGGCTGTGGCTGTGGCTGTGGCTGTGGCTGGGACAGGAGGCCATGGCTGTGGCTGTGGCTGTGGCTGTGGCTGGGACAGGAGGCCATGGCTGTGGCTGTGGCTGTGGCTGTGGCTGTGGCTGGGACAGGAGGCCGTGGCTGTGGCTGTGGCTGTGGCTGTGGCTGGGACAGGAGGCCATGGCTGTGGCTGTGGCTGTGGCTGTGGCTGGGACAGGAGGCCATGGCTGTGGCTGTGGTTGTGGCTGTGACTGGGCTGGGACAGGAGGCCGTGGCTGTGGCTGTGGCTGTGGCTGTGGCTGGGACAGGAGGCCATGGCTGTGGCTGTGGTTGTGGCTGTGACTGGGCTGGGACAGGAGGCCATGGCCGTGGCTGTGGCTGTGGCTGTGGCTGTGGCTGGGCTGGGACAGGAGGCCATGGCTGTGGCTGTGGCTGTGGCTGTGGCTGGGACAGGAGGCCATGGCTGTGGCTGTGGTTGTGGCTGTGACTGGGCTGGGACAGGAGGCCATGGCCGTGGCTGTGGCTGTGGCTGTGGCTGTGGCTGGGCTGGGACAGGAGGCCATGGCTGTGGCTGTGGCTGTGGCTGTGGCTGGGACAGGAGGCCATGGCTGTGGCTGTGGCTGTGGTTGTGGCTGTGACTGGGCTGGGACAGGAGGCCATGGCTGTGGCTGTGGCTGTGGCTGTGGCTGGGACAGGAGGCCATGGCTGTGGCTGTGGCTGTGGCTGTGGCTGGGCTGGGACAGGAGGCCGTGGCTGTGGCTGTGGCTGTGGCTGTGGCTGGGCTGGGACAGGAGGCCATGGCTGTGGCTGTGGCTGTGGCTGGGACAGGAGGCCGTGGCTGTGGCTGTGGCTGTGGCTGGGCTGGGCTGGGCTGTGACAGGAGGCCACAGCTGTGGCTGTGGCTGGGCTGGGGAGAGCGGGAGGCCTGTGATGCTGCAGGGGGCACAATTCCCTCCTCTCCTGGGGCCTTGGTCTTTTCATCCCCAGAACTTCCTGACTGGGTGAGGCTGCCACCTTGCAGAGGGCAGCCTGCTTCACTCAGAAGGTTCTAGAAAGCACCTCACAGGAAGCCCTGCATGGCCCTGCATGGCACTGCCCAGCATGCACCGGGCGGAGCTATGTGGGTCCGGGGAGGGGCCGAGGGCAGGGGGAGGCTTTGTCTTTTGTCTTCGGTTTCACTCTTGGTTGTAAGGGTGGGAGAGCTGTGGCCAGGGTCACCTGCACACTCTCAGGCGGCCCAGACCCAGCCCTGTGGGTGACTCAGGGTGCTTGGGGGGGCAAGGAAAGGTAAGAGGCTGGAGGAGGCCTGCCGGGCAGAGGTGCCTGGGCGCCCTCCGGGTGACGGAGGCTGGGGCGCGGGCGGGGGGTGGGGCGGCCCCTGGGGCACTTCTCATCCTTGGATGGAGCAGTGAGTCCAGCCCCGTGGAATGCAGGGTCACTCCTGGCGGGGCCCACGAGGCTGTAACAGGTCACCGGTGACGTCATAGCCGGCGAGGGCCACGGCACGAGGAGCTCCTCCCGCGTGTGCACCTGCATTAGGGGCGGCACGCGACGCCCTGTGTGGGGGGGGACTGCTGCGCTGCTGTCACACAAAGCGGCTGACAGGACGTCCGAGCTCGTGGTGCTGGCCGCGGCCCGGGAGCCCGATGGCCCATGGGTTGGCCAGCTGGTGGCAGCGGGGCCCACGCCAGCGCAGCCCTCACCGCACGTCCCATGGGCACAGCGGGCAGCCCAGGCGATGCTGGTCACACGGGCAAGGACTCAGGTCCAACCCAGGTCCTCCCTTTATCTGATGAGAGGACTCGGGACCAAGTGAAACTGAACGCAGAGGGTTTGATGATTTTTTAACAATATTTATTTATTTGAAAAGCAGTTACAGAGAGGCAGAGGCAGGGGGAGAGAGGTCTTCCATCTGCTGGTTCACTCACCAAATGGCTGCGATGGCCGGAGCTGGGCCGATCTAAAGCCAGGGGCCAGGAGCTTCTCCTGGGTCTCCTATGAGGGTGCAGGGGCCCAAGCACTTGGGCTGCCGGCACTGCGGGCAGCGGCTTTACCCACTGTGCCACAGCTCGGCTCCTTGATGACTTTTTAAAAGCACCTTCTTATGGTTTACCCACAGCTTCCTCCATCTGGTTGGCACACCTCTTATTTTATGCTGCAATTGTGTTTCCAGATCTTTCTCTCGGCTCAGACCTGTGCGTTCTGTGAGGAAAAAGGCACCACGTCCATCTGCACCCCGAGCTTAGTGCAGAGCCGAAAGGTCAGCACCCTGGGGTGGGCACACACGTACACACACAGCGAAGGTGCGCACACATGCTCTCACAGATGCACATGCACAGGCCATGGGGAGCTGCGACAGGGCACGTGTTTTATTGGACACTGGGACACCGCACACACATGCGTATTGGTTCTGTGTGCACACACGCCTGTATGTGGACACTGGTATGGTCTACACACATGTGTAAGGGCACTGCATGTGCACACGTGTGTATATGGACACGGGTATGGTCCACACACATGTATGGGCACTGCATGTGCACACGTGTGTATATGGACACGGGTATGGTCCACACACATGTATGGGCACTGCATGTGCACACGTGTGTATGTGGACACTGGTATGGTGCACACATGTGTTAGGGCACTGCATGTGCACACATGTGTATGTGGACACTGGTATGGTGCACACACGTGTATGGGCACTGCATGTGCACATGTGTGTATGTGGACACTGGTATGGTGCACACACATGTATGGGCACTGCACGTGCACACACGTGTATATGGACACTGGGACGGTGCACACACATGTATGGGCACTGCATGTGCACACGTGTGTATGTGGACACTGGTATGGTGCACACATGTGTTAGGGCACTGCATGTGCACACATGTGTATGTGGACACTGGTATGGTGCACACACGTGTATGGGCACTGCATGTGCACATGTGTGTATGTGGACACTGGTATGGTGCACACACATGTATGGGCACTGCACGTGCACACGTGTGTATATGGACACTGGGACGGTGCACACACATGTATGGGCACTGCATGTGCACACGTGTGTATGTGGACACTGGTATGGTGCACATACGTGTATGGGCACTGCATGTGCACATGTGTGTATGTGGACACTGGTATGGTGCACACATGTGTATGGGCACTGCACATGCACACGTATGTATATGGACACTGGGGCGGTGCACACACATGTATGGGCACTGCATGTGCACACGTGTATATGGACACTGGGACGGTGCACACACATGTATGGGCACTGCACGTGCACACGTGTGTATATGGACACTGGGACGGTGCACACACGTGTATGGGCACTGCATGTGCACACGTGTGTATGTGGACACTGGTATGGTGCACACATGTGTATGGGCACTGCACATGCACACGTATGTATATGGACACTGGGACGGTGCACACACATGTATGGGCACTGCATGTGCACACGTGTATATGTGGATACTGGTATGGTGCACACACATGTATGGGCACTGCATGTGCACACGTGTATATGGACACTGGGACGGTGCACACACATGTATGGGCACTGCACGTGCACACGTGTGTATATGGACACTGGGACGGTGCACACACGTGTATGGGCACTGCATGTGCACACGTGTGTATGTGGACACTGGTATGGTGCACACATGTGTATGGGCACTGCACATGCACACGTATGTATATGGACACTGGGACGGTGCACACACATGTATGGGCACTGCATGTGCACACGTGTATATGTGGATACTGGTATGGTGCACACACATGTATGGGCACTGCATGTGCACACGTGTATATGGACACTGGGACGGTGCACACACATGTATGGGCACTGCACGTGCACACGTGTGTATATGGACACTGGGACGGTGCACACACATGTATGGGCACTGCATGTGCACACGTGTGTATGTGGACACTGGTATGGTCCACACATGTGTATGGGCACTGCATGTGCACACATGTGTATGTGGACACTGGTATGGTGCACACATGTGTGTGGGCACTGCATGTGCACACACGTGTATATGAACACTGCGACGGTGCACACGTGTGTATGGACATGGATGTGTGCACACATGTGTCTGGATACTGGGGTGGTGCACACATGTGTATGGACATGGACAGTTCACACACATATATGGGCACTGTGGGTGCACACGCGTGTGTATAGATACTGGGGTGGTGCACACACATGTATGGGCACTGGGTTGGCGCACACGTGTGTGTTACTGGTCACGGCAGTGCGGGCGTGCAGTTACCTACAGGAGCTGCTGTCCGCCCGCCCCCTGCTCCGGGCTCGAGTTTCCTAAGCCATTCAGGGCGACACTTCCTCCTGTTTCTTCCCGAGGGAGGGGCGTTGCTGGTAGCAGCAAACCGCAGAGGGTGCAGGTGCCTGGGGCGAGTGCTGGTGCGCGGGGCTCAGATGGCAGCGTGGACTCCGTGGGCGCGGCGGGTGTCGAATGCACAGCTGGCGTCCTGCCAGCCGCGGTGAGGCCGCCCAGCCCTGCGCCCGCCAGGCTCCTTGGCTCACACAGTCCCGCGTCCTTGGACAGGCGATGGCCCCTGCCCCCAGCGGGAGCAGCTGGTCCCCCCTCGGCCCACCACGTTCCCACTGAGGGACCCGGCGACCCGCGGGCCCACCGACCAGGGCGCGATCTCCGCGGCATGAGGCCGCGGGGAGAGGGCACGCTGGGGTGCTGCGGCCTGTGCACCTGCCCGGGGAGGGCCAGAGGTAAAGGGCAGGGCAGGCCCACTGGGCAACTTCTGACCCGCAGCGGGCAGGGGCCTGGCGGGGGAGGGGCAGCTCTGCGGGCAGGGCCTGGCGGTGGGGGCTTCCAGGTGGCCTGGGCAGGCGCGAGCAGGAGCCCCAGGTGACCGCGGCGGTGCGCACCGACGACCTCTTGGGGACGGGTGGCAGCCACACGTGAGGCTTCCAGGTGACCTCGGCGGGCTCACCTGACTCCCAGGTGGCCGCGGGGGTGACCCGCGGGGCTGGCGCGCGCCGCTTCCGCTTCCGCCGCGCGCCCCCCGCCCCCGCCGGCGCAGGGCGCACCCCCCTCCCGGAGGTGCGGGACCAATCCCGGGCAGGGAGGCAGGCGTGTGCGCGCGCGGCCCCGGGACGCGCAGCCGTAGCCCCCTCCTCGCCTGCCAGCCGCGCCCCCTCCCCACTCGCCCTGCCCCGCCCAGAAAGCGCCCCGCGGCGCGAGCCCGCCCAGGCCTGGGGTCGGAGCCTCGGAGGATGAGGTTTTGGCTGCGAGACGAAGGCATGGCCCTGGAGGAAACGCTGCAGAGGCTGCGCGCGGTCTCCCGGCGCACGGGTAGGAGGGGCTGCGGGGCAGGCTGCGGGCGCGGCGCTGCGGGAGGCGGCCCGTGGTGCGCGCTGTGTGCAGCCCTGGCCTGGCGGGGTGCGTGAGCAGCGGATTCGGTTCTACCCAGAAGGGTCCAAACGATGGCAGATCGGCGGCACGCGCGTCCTCAGAGCTCCGGGCCTGCACGAGGGTGCGGGAGCCGGGCGGGGGCGGGGCAGCTGTCACGGGCTGACTGTGTGTATTTCTGTTTTCTCCACCAAATATAGCTTAAGCCTGCGGCAGATGTTGGAAAGCGGCCTGAGTAAGGAGTGGGAGGAATGGGAGATGGGGCGTTCGCTCTCCGTTTAACCCGCGCTCCCCGGAGCCGATCCGGGCGGCCGCCCTGCACTGGGGCAGACCCCGAGCCCACAGCTCGCGTCTTGCTATTGGCTTGCGATGAGTGACACGGAGCTCTGCGCTGCATCCTGCAGCCGGGGACGTGCCCGCTAGCTGGAGGTCCTTGGAGGAGGCCAGAGCCGTAGCACTTTGAACGTAAGTCGCCGCCGTCTTTTGTCTGGTGTGGCTGCGTGATGTGCCGTGCGCACCGCTACCTGGGAGACCGGCGGGTAGGCAGGTGTTCGGGTCGGGTGTGGCGCCCTCCCCGCCCCCACCAGCCCGGTGGATTTCCAGGGCAAACCTGTGGTTACTGCACGGTAAACGCTGGGTGGGGTGGTCTCGCCCAGACTTTTGAAGACTTTCCACTTTGGACTACGGCTTTTGTGGATGTGGGTCAGGAGGAGATAGGGCCGGGTGATGCCGGCTGCCCCCAGTTTCTGGAACTTGAGGTGGGCTTTGCTGGGTCAGGATCTGGCATGAGTGAGCGGCAATGCAGACCCCCGGTTCCTCGGGGCGGCCTGGGCCCTGGCGGGAGGTGGAGGGGCCCCCGGGGGCTTGCTCCAGCAGTGACGTCACCGCCGGTGCTCAGGGAGCCCAGAAGTCACGTGTGTGTTTCAGACGGTGGGAGAGCTGCTTGGGGAGCCATAATGTGGCTGGCTGCCCACTGGATACGCACGCCATTGTCTCCTCGGTGGCTCTCATGCAAGTCCACCGACACCCGTGCCAGGTGGACAGCCACAGCCGCCCCGAGAGGCCGTGCAGCTCCCTTTGCCGCGGTGCTCAGCGGCTGTGCGAGCGGGCGGCTGGCTATGAGGGCAGAGGCTGTGTGTGCCGTGGGTGCTGGCACGGAGCCGCCACCGATGGAGAAACACGTTGCCTGCTCCCCGTGGCGGGGTGGGAGGAACAGGTCAGCGTGGACCGGTGTGGGTGAATTTCCAGGCAGGACCCAGCGTTCTCCTTGCCGAGGTAGGAGCATGGCACCAGGACTGGCAGGGGCCCGGGCGCTGGAGGGCCCGACCCTCCCTGGAGCCGTGCGGCTGTCGGGCCGTGCGTGACCGTGCTGCCTGCATTCCGTGCTGGGCTCCAGACTCGTGCCACGGAGGCCGCTGCGTGCCGCCGTGCGTGGGGCGTGCGTCCACAGAGCTGAGCCTGCCCTGTAGTGATGAGGCTGAGCGTTCGCTGTAGCAGAAGACCCCTCCCCCGTTCCATGTCCCTCTGTGATAACCAGGGAACAGTAAGAAGCCCCTGAGCGAGCAGCGCCCAGGGGGTTTGTGCCCTTGGTGGGCGCACGACGGGGGTGGGACTCAGGCTCGGGAGGGTGGGGCAAGGCCTGGGGAGCTGCCTTCCTGTCCTGAGACCCCATGAGCAAGGGGACTGACCTCAAGCGGAAGCCCGCCCCTTGTCGCCGTGGGGGGGGGGGTCTGATGTGAGCCCTGCGGGGTTTCACTGTTCTAAGGCCAGGAGGGTCTGTCGGCCATTTTCCTGTTGAATAAATGGAGTAGGGGGGCCGGGAGCTGTCCCACCGGGTAGGGTGAAGCCATAGTCCCCACGGCACTGTCTTCCTTGCCCAGCTCAGCGCCGCTCCCTCTCTGCCGTGCTGCTGTCACTGAGGTGTCTGGGGATGCCCGAGGGACCATGAACTTGTGACCCTGGCAGACCTGGGCCGTGCAGTCTCTGTAGCAAAGCGGACGCTGCTGAGGGGCGGGGAGTGAGTGTGGGAGGAGCTGAGTGGACACGCATTCTCGTCTTTGCCCCCAGGGCCTGTACCACGTGAGGCTCCCCTGAGGGTGCTCGCTGTCCTGGGGTCCTGCAGTGACCGCTGTTGTGGGGCTGGCCCTGGCCCTCTTTGTGGAGCCCCTGGGACCCTGGCCCCACGCCTGGGACAGCTTGGCCCCACCCGTGGATGTCCAGCCCCGCCTGTGCCAATGCTGCCTCTGGCCTGGTGTCCGGGACTTGTGTTGCTCCCTCTGGGCCCGGCCTCACACCTCCCAGGGCTCCCAGGCTGCACTCGCTCCCTGGCCATCATCCCCAGCCGTGTGGGCCCCTGTCCCATGGCCGTGGTCCTCTGGGAGTCGTCTGTGACGCGTGTTGGAGCCTCACTCCCCTCCGTCACGGCGTGTGCTGGCAGGTCCAGGGTTGCCTGTGGCCGTGTGTGGGAGAGGAACAAAGAACTTCTGCAGAGGCTCCACCCGTCCGTCTGGAGGGGCCCTGGTGTCTACACACGTGGGGCACCATGCCTGTCATGCCGTGCCACGTGTGTGTACCTCGCATGTCTGGTTTTAAACACAAAGCACGCCGGGATCCCACAGCGGCAGCCGTGGGGTGGGGGGGTGAAATGTGCCTGTGAGGGGTGGTGGAGGTGACGTTTTCCCAAATCTGTGAGTTTTGTCAGTGAAGAATGAGATACCAGGGCTGAGCCCCAGCGCCCACGGACGGTTAAGGCTGTCCCGTCATGGGTGGCCCCGAGCGCCTCAGCTGCACCCCGAGACTTGTAAGAACTGGGGTTCCCCTCTGGGGTTTTCTGGCCGCAGCAATGCCGGGGTTCTGCCTGGCTGCAGTACGCGTGTGCCCTGGCAAAGCCACGTGTTCTGACATGGACGGCAGCGCTGGGTTGGAGCTGCTCGGCACACGGGGGGAGGAACATGGCTGGGCCAGCCCCATACCTGCTGCGACGTTGTGAGGAATGTGTCATGGGTGTCATGGGGTGGTCCTGTCCCCGGGCAGACGGCTGAGCCCACAGGAACAAGATGGCCACGCGTCCCTCGGTGGCTTAAGCGTCTGGACACCAGGGTGTGTGTCCGTCTGGCCTCCAACAGTGCTGTCCAGGTGTGAGCAGTCTGAAATCACGGCTCTCCTACACAAGTTAAGGCTCCCAAGTGGTCTTTAGAGCCTTATTTTTTGATAAAAAGAACAATGATGTCTACCTTTCCGTTGCCACAGTCGCTCGTGTGCGCCCCCTGCTCCCTGTGCACCTGTGCTGAGGTCTGGCCCTGAGGCCGGCTTGCAGACCTGGGAGACAAATCTGCGGGCAGGTGGTTTGTGGGTGGGGTCCTGGGCCCGTCCTACAGCCTCCTGCAGCTCCTCTGGGTCGGGGGGGGGGGCAGGTGCTCCGATGCCGCTCCCCAGCCCACCTCCGGGTGGCAGGTGCGAGGACTGGTGGAGCATGGTCAGGTCACGCGTGCCCTGGGAACACTGTGTCCCCCGCTCTCCCCCCTCCCTCGCCGTGCCTGGCACGACCCCCGCTGCCCCAGCTGTCCCTCAGTGCTACTGTGCTCACCGCACCGCAGGCGGCCAGGCCGGCAGGGAGGGGCAGCGCCTGCCTGCTGAGTGGCTTAAACCATGACAGGGCTTCCCCACGGTTCCGGATGGGAGTCAGGATCAAGGGGTGCGCCGTGCTGGCTCCTCCTGGGGCTGAGGGAGGGTCTGGCCCGGCCCCTCCAGCTCCCAGGAGCCCCCAGCATTCCTGGGCTCACAGAGGGCATCCCCACGTGGTCGTCACAGCGTGCGCGTCTGTGTCCAGGTCAGGCTGGACCAGGGCCCCCACGAGTCACGTTCGGGGCTGGGGTTGGGGAGGTGGCAGCAGCTGGGCGGCAGCTGGGACCGGGGCGGGGGTTGTGCAGGACACAGGGCTGAGCCGGCCAGATTGGTTGTGAGGAATGGTGTGCACCGCCCTGGGTGTCACTTGCGCCATCTGGGCTGCTGGCTGCCCCTGTCCTGGGGAGGGACTGGGAGCCAGGCTTAGCGGGCAGTGGGTGGGGGTGCAGGTTTGAATACGTGGACTCTTGGAAGGAACGGGTCCTCCAAATCTGGAACGAACCCCCAAGGCTGGCACTGGTCTCTGCAGGATGCCCACTGCTCCCTGCTCGCCGGCTTCCCGGCCCCCAGAGCTAACTGGTAAGCCTCTGTCCCTTGTCACTCCATTCGCCGCCTCCTGTCAGTGGCAGAAGACAGACCAGCGTGGGGATGAGCAGTTTCCCTGCAGGAACGCACGTCCCTCTTGGAGGAGACGGCTCCCAGGTGCCCAGCCAGCGGCACAAGCCGAGGTCGTGACCTGATCTAAGAGCCTTAGATGCAGTGGCTGCAGCCTCCTGGCCCCGTGCCGGCCCTGCTGGCTAAATCCGCCCCACGTGGTGTCCAGCCGAGGCCTCTGTCCTCAGCCTGGGGTGGCGCTCCCCAGGAATCACGCTTTCTTGGTCTGTTTTTAGAACCTCTGAAAACCACACAGGCGGGCGAGGTGAGCGTGAGAGGCCGGGTAGCAAGTTCGGAAGGTGGTTTCTGGGTAGATGGGACACGTGGACGCCGGCGTCACAGGTGAACAAGTCGCGTGTGCCCAGTGTCGTGCAAAGATCTTGTTCCTGGGATTCTGAGCAGAAAGAGGCGATGCCGAGGTTTCTGATTTACTGCTCAGGACCCTCAGTGACCGGTGCTGCCGACGTCGCATCACGCTGACGACTCAGGGTCTCGCAGCCGGCGAAGCCGGTGATCCGGAGGAGGCGGTGATGTGTGGGGGCGGGGCAACCACACGGTGTGCACAGAGCAGCTGAGCATCCGCCCCACTGCTTTCCCGCTGTGGAAGAATTCCAGCAGCCCGAGGTGAGGCAGGAGGCACGCAGACAGCAGGGCGCCTGCCCACGGCCTCACTCCCTCGCGTGTTCCGACCCCGTGGGCAGCTCTGCGGCCTCCACGCTGGCCTCACGGCATCCACCACGGGCCCCTGGGGTCTGCCTTCACCAAGCAGGCATGGGCAGCCTGGGCAGCGTTAGCGTCACATTAGCCCACGTTCACACCCTTTCCCTCGCCCTCCGAGCAGTCCCACCTCTGCCCTGTGAGGCGGGGCCACTCCCGGCTCCTGGCCTCCTCTGGCCTCTGTAGCAGCCCTCTGTTGGAGCATCCAGTGACACCCCATCCCCCGGCCTGCTCAGACCCTGTGCTCCCTGCCCCCTCCCCAGCCCTGCTCAGACCCTGCGCTCCCTGCCCCCCTCCCCAGCCCTGCTCAGACCCTGTGCTCCCTGCCCCCCTCCCCAGCCCTGCTCAGACCCTGCTCTCCCTGCCCCCTCCCCAGCCCTGCTCAGACCCTGCTCTCCCTGCCCCCTCCCCAGCCCTGCTCAGACCCTGCTCTCCCTGCCCCCCTCCCCAGGCCTGCTCAGACCCTGCTCTCCCTGCCCCCTCCCCAGCCCTGCTCAGACCCTGCGCTCCCTCTCCCTGCCCCCCCTCCCCAGCCCTGCTCAGACCCTGCTCTCCCTGCCCCCTCCCCAGCCCTGCTCAGACCCTGCTCTCCCTGCCCCCTCCCCAACCCTGCTCAGACCCTGCTCTCCCTGCCCCCTCCCCAGCCCTGCTCAGACCCTGCTCTCCCTGCCCCCTCCCCAGCCCTGCTCAGACCCTGCTCTCCCTGCCCCCTCCCCAGCCCTGCTCAGACCCTGCTCTCCCTGCCCCCTCCCCAACCCTGCTCAGACCCTGCTCTCCCTGCCCCCTCCCCAGCCCTGCTCAGACCCTGCGCTCCCTGCCCCCCTCCCCAGCCCTGCTCAGACCCTGCTCTCCCTGCCCCCTCCCCAGCCCTGCTCAGACCCAGCTCTCCCTGCCCCCCTCCCCAGCCCTGCTCAGACCCTGCTCTCCCTGCCCCCTCCCCAGCCCTGCTCAGACCCTGCTCTCCCTGCCCCCTCCCCAGCCCTGCTCAGACCCTGCTCTCCCTGCCCCCTCCCCAGCCCTGCTCAGACCCTGCGCTCCCTGCCCCCCTCCCCAGCCCTGCTCAGACCCTGTGCTCCCTGCCCCCCTCCCCAGTCCTGCTCAGACCCTGTGCTCCCTACCCCCCTCCCCAGCCCTGCTCAGACCCAGCTCTCCCTGCCCCCCTCCCCAGCCCTGCTCAGACCCTGCTCTCCCTGCCCCCTCCCCAACCCTGCTCAGACCCTGCTCTCCCTGCCCCCTCCCCAGCCCTGCTCAGACCCTGCTCTCCCTGCCCCCCTCCCCAGCCCTGCTCAGACCCTGCTCTCCCTGCCCCCTCCCCAGCCCTGCTCAGACCCAGCTCTCCCTGCCCCCCTCCCCAGCCCTGCTCAGACCCTGCTCTCCCTGCCCCCTCCCCAGCCCTGCTCAGACCCTGTGCTCCCTGCCCCCCTCCCCAGCCCTGCTCAGACCCTGCTCTCCCTGCCCCCCCTCCCCAGGCCTGCTCAGACCCTGTGCTCCCTGCCCCTCCTCCCCAGGCCTGCTCAGACCCTGTGCTCCCTACCCCCCTCCCCAGCCCTGCTCAGACCCTGCGCTCCCTCTCCCTGCCCCCCTCCCCAGGCCTGCTCAGACCCTGTGCTCCCTGCCCTCCTCCCCAGCCCTGCTCAGACCCTGTGCTCCCTGCCCCCCTCCCCAGTCCTGCTCAAACCCTGTGCTCCCTACCCCCCTCCCCAGCCCTGCTCAGACCCTGCGCTCCCTCTCCCTGCCCCCTCCCCAGCCCTGCTCAGACCCTGTGCTCCCTGCCCCCCTCCCCAGCCCTGCTCAGACCCTGCTCTCCCTGCCCCCCCTCCCCAGCCCTGCTCAGACCCTGCTCTCCCTCTCCCTGCCCCCTCCCCAGCCCTGCTCAGACCCTGCTCTCCCTGCCCCCCTCCCCAGCCCTGCTCAGACCCTGCGCTCCCTGCCCCCCTCCCCAGCCCTGCTCAGACCCTGCTCTCCCTCTCCCTGCCCCCTCCCCAGCCCTGCTCAGACCCTGTGCTCCCTGCCCCCCTCCCCAGCCCTGCTCAGACCCTGCTCTCCCTGCCCCCTCCCCAGCCCTGCTCAGACCCTGCGATCCCTGCCCTCCTCCCCAGCCCTGCTCAGACCCTGTGCTCCCTGCCCCCTCCCCAGCCCTGCTCAGACCCTGTGCTCCCTGTCCTCCCCAGGCCTGCTCAGACCCTGTGCTCCCTGTCCTCCCCAGGCCTGCTCAGACCCTGTGCTCCCTGTCCTCCCCAGCCCTGCTCAGACCCTGTGCTCCCTGTCCTCCCCAGCCCTGCTCAGACCCTGTGCTCCCTGCCCCCCCTCCCCAGGCCTGCTCAGACCCTGCGCTCCCTGCCCCCCTCCCCAGCCCTGCTCAGACCCTGCTCTCCCTGCCCCCCTCCCCAACCCTGCTCAGACCCTGCTCTCCCTGCCACCTCCCCAGCCCTGCTCAGACCCTGCCCTCCCTGCCCCCCTCCCCAGCCCTGCTCAGACCCTGCTCTCCCTGCCCCCTCCCCAGCCCTGCTCAGACCCAGCTCTCCCTGCCCCCCTCCCCCAGCCCTGCTCAGACCCTGCTCTCCCTGCCCCCTCCCCAGCCCTGCTCAGACCCTGCTCTCCCTGCCCCCTCCCCAGCCCTGCTCAGACCCTGCTCTCCCTGCCCCCCTCCCCAGTCCTGCTCAGACCCTGCGCTCCCTCTCCCTGCCCCCCTCCCCAGGCCTGCTCAGACCCTGTGCTCCCTCTCCCTGCCCCCTCCCCAGCCCTGCTCAGACCCTGCTCTCCCTGCCCCCCTCCCCAGCCCTGCTCAGACCCTGCTCTCCCTGCCCCCCTCCCCAGCCCTGCTCAGACCCTGCTCTCCCTGTCCTCCCCAGCCCTGCTCAGACCCTGTGCTCCCTGCCCCCCCTCCCCAGGCCTGCTCAGACCCTGCGCTCCCTGCCCCCCTCCCCAGCCCTGCTCAGACCCTGCTCTCCCTGCCCCCTCCCCAGCCCTGCTCAGACCCTGCTCTCCCTGCCCCCCTCCTCCCCAGCCCTGCTCAGACCCTGCCCTCCCTGCCCCCTCCCCAGCCCTGCTCAGACCCTGCGCTCCCTGCCCCCCTCCCCAGCCCTGCTCAGACCCTGTGCTCCCTGCCCCCTCCCCAGCCCTGCTCAGACCCTGTGCTCCCTGTCCTCCCCAGGCCTGCTCAGACCCTGTGCTCCCTGTCCTCCCCAGGCCTGCTCAGACCCTGTGCTCCCTGTCCTCCCCAGCCCTGCTAAGACCCTGTGCTCCCTGTCCTCCCCAGCCCTGCTCAGACCCTGTGCTCCCTGCCCCCCCTCCCCAGGCCTGCTCAGACCCTGCGCTCCCTGCCCCCCTCCCCAGCCCTGCTCAGACCCTGCTCTCCCTGCCCCCCTCCCAGCCCTGCTCAGACCCTGCTCTCCCTGCCCCCCTCCCCAGCCCTGCTCAGACCCTGCTCTCCCTGCCCCCTCCCCAGCCCTGCTCAGACCCTGCTCTCCCTGCCCCCTCCCCAGCCCTGCTCAGACCCTGCTCTCCCTGCCCCCCTCCTCCCCAGCCCTGCTCAGACCCTGCTCTCCCTGCCCCCCTCCCCAGCCCTGCTCAGACCCTGCTCTCCCTGCCCCCCTCCCCAGCCCTGCTCAGACCCTGTGCTCCCTGCCCCCCTCCCCAGCCCTGCTCAGACCCTGCGCTCCCTGCCCCCTCCCCAGCCCTGCTCAGACCCTGCGCTCCCTGCCCCGCTCCGGGACCCTTTCCTGGCCCTTCCCAATGAACTCATTTTTCTTTGTGTCCATGATCTGTTTCTCCTTCCACCCACACACCCATCTAGTCATCTAGCCATCTACTCTTCCACCCAGCCATCCCTCCATCTATCCACCATCACCCGCCCATCACCACCCACCCAGCCATCACCACCCCCCCACCGCTCCACCCAGCCATCACCACCCTCCCACCCACCCACCCATCCATCCGTCCACCACCCACCCACCCAGCCATCACCCACCCCCCACCCGTCCATCATCCGTCCACCCCCCACCCATCTATCACCACCCATTCATCTGTCCATCCAGCCCCACCTACCCACCCATCCACCCATCATCTGTGACCACCCACCCACCCACCCATCCATCCATTCATCTACCCACCCAACCATCCATCCACCACCCATCCATCTGTCCATCCAAATATCCACCTGTCGACCCACCCACCACCCACTCATTCAGCCAGCCATGTGTCCCTCCGTCCACCCACCCATCCACCCAGCCCGTCAGCCAGCCGTGTATCTGCTCAGCCCTCCCCTCCATCCATCCCGCACCTGAAGTCAATGCTAACGATGCCACGCCCATGGACAGACGCGCACCTGAGCTCTGCTGTGTGGCTGCAAGTTGGGGTGCTCCTCCCACGTGCGTGTGGGAATTACGTGTCTGCCACAGAAGGGTGGATTTTCAGGCCGGAATTGCACTGTCGTGTCAGGAGGTAAGGAAATGAGTGAAGAGGAATTCCACCAAGACGTGGACAGCAGCGTTCACCACGCAGAAAAGCACGAGGTGGCCTGCTTGCCCTGTGACAGGGCGCGTGGAGTACATGCTGCGCAGGCACACGGCGAGCTGTAGAACCGTAAAGACGAGCGAGGAAGCCTCGCTTTACTTTGACAAGGAAGTCAAGCGTCTGACTATGCCCGGTCTGCATAAGGACTAAGACCAGAAGATGCAGGGGCTGGTGTTGTGGCCTCGCGGGTAAAGCCGCCTGTGACGCCACCATCCTAATGGGCGCCGGATTCTGTCCCAGCTGCTCCACTTCTGATTCAGCTCCCTGCTCACGGCCTGGGAAAGCAGCAGAAGACGGCCCAAGTGCTTGGGCCCCTGCACCCACGTGGGAGACCCAGAGGAGGCTCCTGGCTCCTGGCTTCGGCTGGCTGTCGTGGGCATCTGGGGAGTGAGCCAGCGGATGGGAGATCTCTCTGTCTCTCCCTCTCCCTGTAACTCTGACTTTCAAATAAACAAATCTTTAAAGAACACCAGAGGGGCCGGCTCTGTGGCACAGTAGGTTAATCCTCTGCCTGCGGTGCTGGCATCCCACATGGGTGCCTGTTGTAGTCCCTGCTGCTTCACTTCCGATCCGGTTCTCCGTTATGGCCTGGGAAGGCAGTAGAAGATGGCCCAAGTCCTTGGGCGCCTACACCCACATGGGAGACCTGGAAGAAGCTCCTGGCTCCTGGCTTTGGATCAGCGCAGCTCCGGCCTTGGCGGCCATTTGGGGAGTGAACCAACAGATGGAAGACTTTCCTCTCTGTCTCTCTCACTGTCTATAGCTCTACCTCTCAAATAAATAAATAAAATCTTAAAAAAAAAAAAAACACCAGAAGCTGCAGCCTTGTGAGGGGGGACAGCGGTGTGGTCGCAGTGAGGCCGTGCAGCCTGAGCCTGGGGGAGCCTGCAAGGTGTGTGGAGAACGGTGTGGGTGTGGCCTGGGAGCACGCTGAGACTGAACATCCTAGCCAAAGACAAGAGAGCCCAGGGAAGCCTGGGACAGGCGGAGAGGGACAGCAGGTGCGTGGCTGCCCAGTCCAGGCATGGAAACCCCCCGCAGAGGGCACCTGATGGGGGGCAGAGCAGCAAGTCCAGGGGGGATGGGGGAGAGGGGCAGGGCGGTGCAAGGGGAGCCATGGAATTGGACTCCCTGCCCCAGGGCTGCCTTCGCACATGCAGCGGGGGTCCCACAGGGATTCTCAACCTGCCTGGGGGTCCAGCAGGGGGGCAGGACCATTAGAGGGGACAGAGTTGGAGGTGGCAGCAGAGCCAGCGCCGAGCCCCCTCCTGCTCGTGCTGGGACCACAGCCTGCGAAGGGGAGTGGCCCTGGGGGGCTCTGGGCCAGGTTGACTGGGGGAGGGTGAAGGTGGGACACAGAGGCCCAGCAGGTGCCCACCTGCCCATGTCCCGTCGTGTTCACTTGGCCACCCTGCCCTGGGGCTTCTCCCCGTGTCCTGGGTGCCCACACTGGCACAGCCCAGCGCCCTGCTCTGCTTGGCTGGTTGACGCTGGCTCTCTGAGGACAGGCAGGACGGCGTGTGTGGCCTGGTGCTCCCAGGCCCTGTACCTACACATACTCCTCCCATGTCTGGTGATGCGGCCGGGTGTGGAAGGGAGAAGCACCGTGGGGGACACTGAGTTCCAACAAGAAAGTGCGTAGTTGGGGTCTGTGGGCGCCCATTACCACGCTGACCCTCCCCAAGGAAGCCGAGGGCCAGGCAGTGGGGATGGGGACGCAGCGCCTGGAGGTGGCAGGCGGTGGGCTGAGCTCCTGCCGAGCCGAGCGCATGACCCTTCCCGTGTGCAGACCACGGTGCTCTCGGCGCCAGCCAGTGTGGACGAGGAGTAGGGCGTGGCTCTGGGGTCGGGTGTGGGGCTGGCCCAGCGCGGTCCTGCCTCAGACTTTACTCTTGGCCACGTGGCCGGCTCTGCCCTCCCTGATGCTCAGTGTGTGTCTCAGTCTGGCTGTCCCTTCCCACTCCCTGGATCACCCTGTGGGACTGTGCGCCTGGGCGTCTGTCGCGCCTGCAGCTGTGCCCCCGTGAGGCGTGCAGAGCCGAGCTGAGTGTGAATCAGCACCTCTGTGTGGATTTATGTGTGACCTCCATGTGTGACCTCTGTGAGTGTCCGTGAGTGACCTGTATATGACCTATGTGTGACCTCTGTATGTGACCTCTGTGAGTGTCCATGAGTGACCTCTATGTGACCTATGTGTGACCTCTGACCTACATGTGTGACCTCTGTGACCTACATGAGTGACCTCTGTATGTGACCTCTGTGTCTGTGACCTCCATGTGTGACCTCTGTGAGTGTCCATGAGTGACCTCTATGTGACCTATGTGTGACCTCTATGACCTACATGAGTGACCTCTATGTTACCTACATGTAACCTCTGTGTGACCTACATGAGTGACCTCTGTATGTGACCTTTGTATGACCTCTGTGAGTGACCTCCACATATGACCTCTATGTGACCTACATGAGTGACCTCTGAGTGACCTTTGTATGACCTCTGTGAGTGACCTCTGTGTGTGCTCCATGTGTGACCTCCATGAGTGACCGTGAGTGACCTCCGTGTCACAGGGCCTGGCCAGTTTGCAGCCCACGGTCACAGTTGCTGACTTGTACAGTGGGGGAGAGGAGCAGCCCCGAGTGTGGCTCTCTTTTCTCCTCCTCCTAAATCGGACACCAAATTAGATGGGCCATGGCCGTCCAGCCCCGGAGGCTCCCCGACGGGAGGGCAGGGCAGGGCAGGGCAGCAGTCCCTGAGAGGACGTGCCAGGAAGCAGGTCTCCACGTAAACGAAATGGTCTCCGAGGGCTCCCAGGCCGCCTGGTGGGAGCCAAGGCCGCTGCGTTCGGTGGTCAGCGCTTGTGGGTGCCGCCGTGGGGCTGCGGCGTGGACTGCACACCAGCAGCAGCCCTGGCCACGCTGATTCCGTGGCTTTGAAAACTGCGGAGCTTCTCTGAGTTTTCACGTTCCGTGGACTCAGCTATAAAAATGAGCATCAGCCCTTGGGAAGCAGCGTCCTTGGTGGCTGAAGAACATGTGGCCGCGTGTCCTAGGATCGCCCATGGCATTGGGGTCTGGGGTCACAGGAATCCGTCACACGTGGCCGTGTGTCCTAGGGTCGCTCACAGCGTCGGGGTCTGAAGTCGCAGGAATCCGTCGCACATGGCCGCGTGTCTAGGGTCGCCCATGGTGTTGGGGTCTGGGGTCGCAGGAATCCGTCACATATGGCCGCGTGTCTAGGGTCGCCCATGGCGTTGGGGTCTGGAGTTGCAGGAATCCGTCACACGTGGCCGTGTGTCCTAGGGTCGCCCATGCGTTGGGGACTGGGGTCACAGTAATCCGTCACACGTGGCCGCGTGTCCTAGGGTCGCTCACAGCGTCGGGGTCTGGGGTCGCAGGAATCCGTCGCACGTGGCCGTGTGTCCTAGGGTCGCCCATGGCGTTGGGGTCTGGGGTCGCAGGAATCCGTCACACGTGGCCGCGTGTCCTAGGGTCGCCCATGGCGTTGGGGTCTGGGGTCGCAGGAATCCGTCGCACGTGGCCGCGTGTCCTAGGGTCGCCCATGGCGTTGGGGTCTGGGGTCGCAGGAATCCGTCGCACGTGGCCGTGTGTCCTAGGGTCGCTCATGGCGTCGGGGTCTGGAGTCGCAGAATCTGTCACACGTGGCCGCGTGTCCTAGGGTCGCTCACGGCGTCGGGGTCTGGAGTTGCAGAATCTGTCACACGTGGCCGCGTGTCCTAGGGTCGCTCACGGCGTCGGGGTCTGGAGTCGCAGAATCTGTCACACGTGGCCGCGTGTCCTAGGGTCGCTCACGGCGTCGGGGTCTGGAGTCGCAGAATCTGTCACACGTGGCCACGTGTCCTAGGGTCGCCCATGGCGTTGGGGTCTGGGGTCGCAGGAATCCGTCGCACGTGGCCGTGTGTCCTAGGGTCGCCCATGGCGTTGGGGTCTGGGGTCGCAGGAATCCGTCACACGTGGCCGCGTGTCCTAGGGTCGCTCACGGTGTCGGGGTCTGGGGTCGCAGGTGCTCTTCCCAAGTCCCTCCCTGGCAGCAGCCATGCCCGCTGACCCTACCCCGTCGCCCATGTGGCTCTGGGTGGCGTTTTGTGATGCTCACTGCATGTGGTGTCGTCTCTCCTGTGCTCACCGGGGGGTCCTAAGAATAACAAGCGTCCTCATCCCACAGTGAGCTCCCCCAGGTGCACGGTGCTGCCCACAGAGCCCGCTCGGCAGGGCCCATTCTGATGCACGCTGTGTCCATCTCTGCCCTGTTCTGTGTCGCGCTCTGCTACTGTTTTATACAGCCTGGACTCACCGGAGTCAGGGTTCATGACCCCTGTGTCCTGACCTCGTGGGAGTGAGGGTTCATGACCCCTGTGTTCTGACCTCATGGGAGTCAGGTTCACGACCCCTGTGTCCTGACCTCACAGGAGTCGGGTTCATGACCTCCATGTCCTGACCTCTTGAGAGTCAGTGTTACAACCGCCATGCCTTGACCTCGATGCATTGGAAGATGTTCCTGGGTGGAGACCTTTGGTTGGTCATCGATGCCAGCTAACACTAGAGACCACCCCAGAGCCGGACTCAAGGAACCAGCACGTGGGAACCGTGACAAGGAGCCCACTTATGTCCTGATGGACAGCAGGGGGTGTTGCCCACAGAGTGCCCCTCTCTGCAGCTGCTCCGTATCAGACCCTCTGTCCGACCAACCCGTTTCCCACACACAGTGGGGTTTTCATGGCGCCTGCAGGTGCACTGAGCCCTGACAGGCAAATGCTTCCCTTGCGTGTGAGCTGTCCCGGGCATGAGAGCGTCGGCAGGTGAGCCCCCCGCAGTGTGTCAGCAGGTGAGCCCCCACAGTGTGTCGGCAGGTGAGCCCCCCCTCAGTGTGTCGGCAGGTAAGCCCTACCCCCTCAGTGCGTCGGCAGATGAGCCCCCCGCAGTGTGTCAGCAGGTGAGCCCCCCGCAGTGTGTCGGCAGGTGAGCCCCCCTCAGTGTGTCGGCAGGTGAGCCCCCCTCAGTGTGTCAGCAGGTGAGCCCCACCCCCGCAGTGTGTCAGCAGGTGAGCCCCCCGCAGTGTGTCAGCAGGTGAGCCCCACCCCCGCAGTGTGTCAGCAGGTGAGCCCCCCACAGTGTGTCAGCAGGTGAGCCCCACCCCCGCAGTGTGTCAGCAGGTGAGCCCCCCCGCAGTGTGTCAGCAGGTGAGCCCCCCCAGAGTACATGGGCAGGTGACCCCCCACAGTGCGTCAGCAAGTGAGTCCCCCTCAGTGTGTCAGCAGGTGAGCCCCCCCAGAGTACATGGGCAGGTGACCCCCCACAGTGCGTCAGCAAGTGAGTCCCCCGCAGTGTGTCAGCAGGTGAGCCCCCCCAGAGTACATGGGCAGGTGACCCCCCACAGTGCGTCAGCAGGTGAGTCCCCCGCAGTGTGTCAGCAGGTGAGCCCCCCGCAGTGTGTCAGCAGGTGAGCCCCCTGCAGTGTGTCAGCAGGTGACCCCCCCGCAGTGTGTCGGCAGGTGAGCCCCACCCCCGCAGTGTGTCAGCAGGTGAGCCCCCCCAGAGTACATGGGTAGGTGACCCCCCACAGTGCGTCAGCAAGTGAGTCCCCCTCAGTGTGTCAGCAGGTGAGCCCCCCCAGAGTACATGGGCAGGTGACCCCCCACAGTGCGTCAGCAAGTGAGCCCCCCACAGTGCGTCAGCAGGTGAGTCCCCCTCAGTGTGTCAGCAGGTGAGCCCCCCGCAGTGTGTCAGCAGGTGAGCCCCCCGCAGTGTGTCAGCAGGTGAGCCCCCTGCAGTGTGTCAGCAGGTGACCCCCCCGCAGTGTGTCGGCAGGTGAGCCCCACCCCCGCAGTGTGTCGGCAGGTGAGCCCCCCCAGAGTACATGGGTAGGTGACCCCCCACAGTGCGTCAGCAAGTGAGTCCCCCTCAGTGTGTCGGCAGGTGAGCCCCCCGCAGTGTGTCAGCAGGTGAGCCCCCTGCAGTGTGTCAGCAGGTGAGCCCCCCGCAGTGTGTCGGCAGGTGAGCCCCCCCAGAGTACATGGGTAGGTGACCCCCCACAGTGCGTCAGCAAGTGAGCCCCCCACAGTGCGTCAGCAGGTGAGTCCCCCTCAGTGTGTCAGCAGGTGAGCCCCCCCAGAGTACATGGGTAGGTGACCCCCCACAGTGCGTCAGCAAGTGAGTCCCCCTCAGTGTGTCGGCAGGTGAGCCCCCCGCAGTGTGTCAGCAGGTGAGCCCCCTGCAGTGTGTCAGCAGGTGAGCCCCCCGCAGTGTGTCGGCAGGTGAGCCCCCCCAGAGTACATGGGTAGGTGACCCCCCACAGTGCGTCAGCAAGTGAGCCCCCCACAGTGCGTCAGCAGGTGAGTCCCCCTCAGTGTGTCAGCAGGTGAGCCCCCCGCAGTGTGTCAGCAGGTGACCCCCCCGCAGTGTGTCGGCAGGTGAGCCCCACCCCCGCAGTGTGTCAGCAAGTGAGTCCCCCTCAGTGTGTCGGCAGGTGAGCCCCCTGCAGTGTGTCAGCAGGTGAGCCCCCCGCAGTGTGTCGGCAGGTGAGCCCCCCCAGAGTACATGGGTAGGTGACCCCCCACAGTGCGTCAGCAAGTGAGCCCCCCACAGTGCGTCAGCAGGTGAGTCCCCCTCAGTGTGTCAGCAGGTGAGCCCCCCCAGAGTACATGGGCAGGTGACCCCCCACAGTGCGTCAGCAAGTGAGCCCCCCACAGTGCGTCAGCAGGTGAGTCCCCCTCAGTGTGTCAGCAGGTGAGCCCCCCGCAGTGTGTCAGCAGGTGACCCCCCCGCAGTGTGTCGGCAGGTGAGCCCCCCACAGTGCGTCACCAAGTGAGCCCCCCAAGTGCATCGGCTGATGAGCCCGCCCTATCGAGTGCACCGGCAGGTGAGCCCCCGTGCCTGCCACCCTCCAGACCCCTTTCTTCCCAAACTCGTCCTCCTGTCGAGGACAGATCACTGACATCAGCCTCAGGACGTCCTTGGCTCTCTGAACACACTCTTCCACACCTCCGATTTCTGATTAAGAATTAATCCGGTAAGGGGTGGGCGCTGTGGTGCAGTGGGCTAAGCCTCCACCTGCATCCCATATGGGCGCCAGTTCGAGTCCTGGCTGCTCCACTTCTGATCCAGCTCTCTGCTGTGGCCTGGGAAAACAGTGGAAGATGTCCTTGGGCCCCTGCACCCGTGTGGGAGACCCAGAAGAAGCTCCTGGCTCCTGGCTTTGGGTCGGCGCAGCTCTGGCCATTGCAGCCATCTGGGGAGTGAACCAGCAGATGGAAGACCTCTTCTCTGTCTCGCCCTCTCTGTGACTCTACCTCTCAAGTAAATAAATCTTCTTTAAAAAGGATGAATCTGGTCATAGTCATCTCGTAACGCTGGGTTTGGAGGAAGACGCACCTGTCACAGGTGTCAGCGTTTGCAGTGTGCTGCGCACACGGAGTCAGGGTGGCCGACTTGGAACTCGGCCAGCGCTGGGGCAGCGTCTCCCCCGTCCTGCTGGTGCCGAGGTCCCGACTGCGGGATAATTCGGGTGCCCCGTGGAGAAGCCCTGGCCTCGAGCCCCTGCCTGCACTCTGCTGTGGTGCGTGCCTCAGTTTCCTCGCCTGCAAAACGGACTCGCGGCAGCGCCGACCATGGAGACCCAGCTCAGCTGCTACACCAGCACCCAGGAGCGCTCGAAGCCGTACCGGTGGCCTGCTGTCCCGGGCAGGCCTCTGTCCATCACTGCACACGTGACTGTGGGCGTCAGTGGACAGCCCGGGGATGGCGATGTGCAGCAGGTGGGGCTTTCAGGGACATGAGGAGGGAGAGGAAGGTTCCGGAGGCTGTGGCTCACACAGGAAGGGCCGGGCGAGGCACCGCAGTGGAGGTGACGCCGGCTGTCACAGAGCGGGCACGGCTGAGCCCGGCTCTCACAGCTCTTCCCACGCAAAGCACGGAAACTGCACCAGCACCCGGGAAAAGCTGACTTCAGCGCGGGAGCTTTCGGGAGATTTGCAAGCACGGAGGCGCCGGCTCCCTGCCGAGTGATGGGGGTTGCCTTGCGTGGTCACACGGGTGCAGCCGCTGCCTCCCCGCCATCGCCTGCATCAGCCGCAGTGTGGACACGAGACCAATCGCACAGCAGAAAAGCCAGGCTCTCAGCCCGTCTGACCTCGGGAAGCTCACAAAGGACGTCTTAGAGAGAAACAGGTGTGTGTGCTGAACCCCTGCCCCAGATAGGACATCGTTTCTGAGGGGTGGGTGTGTTATTTATTTGAGAGAGAAATAGAGAGAGATGGGCCTTGTATCCGCTGGTTCACTCCCAAGATGGCCACAACTGCCAGGGTTAGGCCAGGCAGAAGCCAGGAGCTTCCTCCAGGTCTCCCACGTGGATGCAGGGGCCCCGGCGCCTGGGCCATCCCCACTGCTGTCCCAGGTGCCTTAGCAGGGAGCTGGCTCGGAAGAGGAGCAGCCGGGACTGGAACTGGCGCCCGTGTGGGATGCCGGCGCCGCAGGGAGCAGCATTGCTGCATTGGGCCAGCCGGACGGGGCAGGACCACTTGGGAATGTGAGGATGACAGCCAGGGCCAGCCGGGTGCGGAAGCCTCAGCTACAAGCCGCTGCCCGATGCGGTGACCGCCAGCCCCACACAGGGCAGAAGAGAGCTGTGCACCTGCCGTGCACTACTGCCAGGCCAGAGGGAGCCGTCAGTGAAGTCCGCCCCGCCCTGGGTCGATTCCCATGCGTGTACGCCTGGCACACGCCTCAGCTGTTCCATGATTGGTCAGCATGTAACTGAAAAGCCTTCTTGTAAGAGTGGCAGGTCCCCACCCACCCTTGCCTCTCACTGATCTCCCCCCTGGGCTATGGGAGCCTGGAACCTGACAGCCGTGGTGTCTGCTGCCGGCTGTCTGCTTGTCCGGCACCTTGAGATTGACATAACTGTGGTGGACACGCCCACTGAACACCACACGACCTGGAGGTGGTAGGGGCCACGTGCTGGCCATGTGCTCATTGGGGGCATTGCTGGCCGTGGGGTGGGGAGGTGGAGACCCGGTCAGGACCAGCAGAGGGCTCGGTGTGGCTGGCCTGGGGCTTGCTGGGAAGCCTGCACGTGGGGCTGGGGTGCACCGGTGTCACCCAGAGGAACGGGGTCACAGGAGGGCATCAGGGCTGTGTCTCTGTGGGGCCCAATGCTGGCTCCCAGTGGGCGCCTCAAGCCATGCTCAGCCCCACGAGTGCTGAATTCGAATCACCACCTCTCGCTCGATTCAAGACTCGTCCCAGGGGTCCCCATTCTTCCTGCTGCCCTGGGCTGAAGTGGGGTGGCTCAGGTGCCCAGGAACTTGGGTGTTTTCTCACTGGGGCCACCTAAGTGCTGAGGGGGGACCTCGGCCGTGTGTGCAGGACAAGCAGATTGTGAGAGAGGGTCACAGCTCAGAACTGTGTGGAGCAGTTGTAATTGGTGACCTCTCTATTTTTAAACTATAATAAAAATTGAATTATCCCAGTGCCACTTGATAGAAATAATATTATGGTAATTAACGGTGTGCTTTCTTACTTAGGAAACATGTTGAATGGTGGACTATGTGTGTGTACGTGTGAACACGTATGCCTATGTGTGTGCGCATGCACAGGTGTGTGCCCATGGGTACGTGTGTCTGTGCTGAGTGGTGGACTGCGTGTGTGTGCATGTGGGCAGGAGTTTGCACACATGTGTGCATGTGTGTCTGTGATGAGCTCCGTGCTCTGCAGATGGCCCTGACACCCAGGTTTGCACGACTCTGTGTGATATGAACGCTGGGGGGAGGGGACGTCTGCCGCTGGTTTCAGGCAGGGCCCCTGTGGCTCCCCGTGCAGTAGCCTCGTGGACGTGAGTTTCTGTCTCTCCGTGAGGTGTTGTGGATGGGACCCAGTGTTTAAGGCCCGGCCCAGTCTGGAGACACCATCAGGGCTGCTGCGCCCTGTCTGGCCGTGGCAGACTCGAGGGCGCCACGCCCCAGCTGAGCGGGCTGTCCTTGCCTCTGGCTGCTGCGTGGCTGCTTTGAGTGCAGCCTGCGTGGATGGCACTGCGGGCTGTGGCCCCGTGGGCGTGGGAGGCAGGAGGGCGGCGTGAGAGCCCAGAAGCACCCGCTCACACGCGGTGCTCTGGGTGCCTGCACGGAGGCGCCCGCCCGACTCTGGCGGGAGGACCGGTGGGAAGCAGGGGCCCTGGCCACTTTTTCAACACTCGTGCAGGCCCTGAGCCCCCGTGCTAAGCGCATGCATTGTTCGGCTGCGGATCGTGGATCACGCGAGGGAGGGGCGGTGTGGAAGGGGAGCCTGGCGTTCGCCTCCCTCGTCCTGCGACGGCCATCGCCATAAACCCAGGCACTCGCGGCCTCCCAGCTCCGGGTCTCACAGGGGGAAGGTGGCCGACCCCCGACTCCAGTGAGGGCCCGGGTGCCCAGGCGTAGACACCTCGGGCGACAGCAGGAGCGCAGGGTGCTGTCCCCTCACTTTTCTTCCAAGGCATCCGGGGGCTCCGGGGCGCGGGCTTGGCGTCTGCCTCGGAAAGTGCCGTGCCGCGGGCCAAGCCACTCGCGCCGGCGCTTCCTCTGTGCCAGAGCAGCCGTGGGACTTCCCGCTTTGTTTCAGAAAATAAAGGCAGCCCCGACCCCTCCCTTCCTCCGGGTTTGTCGCTGTTTGTTTGAACTTGAGACTTCCTGAGGCCTGGAAGGTGCACTTGGCCGACAGCTCTGCCGCTGGAGCCCGTCTAGCGAAGGGAACGCCCACACTTGCCAGCGGATGGGCGGGCGTGACCGTCCCCGCCTGCCCGCTTTCTCCTTTCTTCTGCCTGCTCTGCTCTGTGAGGCTTGAAGGGCAGCTCGGGGCTGGGCCGGGCTGCAGGAGGCCCGAGTGGCCGGGAGCCCCGGGAAGCCGCCGCCGTCTTGTTCCTGTGGCGCGGTCAGACCCTCGGCCGCCGGGGGCCATCAGCGCCTGGGGGGCCCCTGCACGTGGAGGGAGGCCTTGGCCGTGGCCCAGTGTGTGAGCAGGACCTGAGCAGTGGACACTGCCACCGTCGTGCAGGGACCCTCCCACGGGCGACTCGATGGCCAGGAAGGGAGCGCCTCGGGGGCCCTCCCGTCGGCTCTGGTCACTGCCTAGGCGGCGCCGGGCGGCGGCCGAGAACCCAAAACCAGGTGAGGTATGGGCGTCCCCCTACACGCATGCCTGACGGCTTCAACCGTGGAGACAAGACGCCTGCCGGGCCCCGCTGTGTCTGGCTCCTTTGCCCTGCTGAGGTGGAGGAGGGGCAGGCGGCGCTGCGAGGCCGTTGTGGTGCATTGCATGGGAGCAGCAGGCGCAGGGTGGGGGGCACCTGGGGGTTTCTGGGGAGCAGGGGGCTAAGTGGCCATGGGTCGCCCTGTGCCCGTCTGTACCCTGGAGCCCCCGCAGCAGCTACCCGGGGTGGCTTCCCCTTTGCAGGAGCTCAGCCCTGGCCCATCCAGGTCCTCCCAGGACTTCCCAGGGTGCGGGGAGACGCTCGCTGCTGGAGGTCTCTTCCTTCTGCATCCGGGACCTGCGCGGCCCCTGCCCTCAGCACATGGGGTCCTGCAGGCCTCAGGCCAGTGTGTTCCCTGGGCAGGTGTCATGGAAGGGGAGACACAGACTGCGGGTCACCGCCCTGGGGGAGGGAGGGACCAGGCTCCTGGAGAGGAATGAGGAGCCGCCGTGGGCAGCTGGAGCCCCAGGGCGCAGGACCCCTGGGCAGGGCTGGGTGCAGGCGGCAGGAGGGCCCCGTGCTGCCTTGGCTGTCAGGTGCAGGGCGGGCTCCCATAGGGGGACTCTGAGGGGACCCAGGCTTCTGCCCGTGTGGTGGGCCTGCTCCTTGTTGAGCAAGGGGGTGAATCTGGCTCCCAGCGAGGCTGTCACAGCAGCCCAGGGGCCACAGGCTGAGGCCTGGCCTGGCGGTCAGGGAGCCGCCCATGCGTGGGTGTCCTGGTTGGGGTCTCTGGCTCAGCCCCACCCGGTATGGGCCCGCGGGGCTGTTTCCCCTGTCCAGGGGTGAGGGACCCGGGTGCCCCGTGCTGCCCGTCAGGTCCGTGGGAGCAGCAGGTGAGAGGAGGGGCCAGCCCAGTGGAGCCCAGGAGGGCTGTGGGCACCACGAGCCAGGCAGCTAGGGCCAGGCAGAGCCGTGTGGAGCTGGGCATGGGGGGCGGGGACAGTGGCTGTGGGGCAGAGTCGTGCCGAGTCCTGTGTGGGCTCGGAGTTGTCCTGTGGTCCAGCAGCGGGGGACAGCCACTGTCACCGTGGGGGGAGCTGAAGTGTTGGGGGGGGAGGTTCTGGCTAGAAGATCGCCTGTGGGGCACACACGTCCTCCTGGGAGGAATCCTGGGAGCACGCGGCCCGGCAGTGTCCCGGCGCTTGGCGACGTTGCGGCTTCTCGTCCTCTCCCCATCAGCGATCCTTGGGACCCGTTCTTATCAGTCACCGGACAAGCGGACGGCAGTGCCGGGTCCCGGGGAGGCTGAGAGTCCAGACTGGGACTGGATTCAGGAGCCCCGTGCCGGGGTTGGGGCGAGACAGGTCCCATCTGCACCTGCGTGGACTGGGTGGACTGTGTGGCTGGGGGGGGGGGGGGTGCATCCCACGCTGCACACATTTGGCCGTGGACGGCCAGCTTCGTCCCGGCTCAGACCCGGACTGAGGGCGGAGGTTAGAGCTGGGGTCACCGCGGGAGAGCCCGCACCAGTGTTTGGGGGGACAACTCTGGGCGCTGGCCTCTGACTCTGCAGCTCCTCCCGGCACCCGCTGAAAGCCGAGGGACGCAGTTCCACAGCGGCCCAGCAGGGGGCGTGTGGGGGGACGGCGCCGGCCGCAGGCGCGGGGCTGCTGTGGCAGGTCCTGGTGTGCAGGTGTTGGTGTGGGTGCTCCTCACACCTGTTTGCAGGGAGCGGGGTCGTGGCCCGGAGGGTCCTGGAGATGCCTCTGCTCCGTGACTGGGCAGCTGGGATGCAGGCATTGTTCTGGCTTCCTCCTTCATGCCCCATGTCCTGTGCCCACCAAGGGACCCCCGTGTGGTTCTCTGGGGTCTTTGGGGCTGAGCACTGGGCCCTGGCCGCTGGGTTCCTGAGCCATCTCTGCCTGGATCATAGCAGCTGAAGGGGAACCTCCCACCTCCGTCCTCCGTCTGCTGTAGCCTCTTCCCGGGCTGGACGTCTGCCTAGAGTCCAGCGTCCCGGGCAGGGTCGCGGGGCGGGCAAGGGAGGCGCAGCCCTCGGCTGAGACGCCAGAGGGGCCGGCGGGTCACATGCAGGCCCTGACCTCTGCCTGCCTCCTTCCGGAAGGGTGCAGCCTCCACGGCTGCTGCTGCGGGCGGTGTGTGGGCACAGGGAGAGACGCGTGGGGGTCTCTGTGCCTCTCGAGCTCCCCTGGGAGCCCCCACCCCGGGCAGTGTGGCAGCAGCGGGCAGCTCAGTGCCCAGGGGCCCCGCCCGACATCCGTGTGTCAACAGGCAGGGCGCGGCCACGTGGTAGCCTCGGCGGTAATTGCCTTTTGATGCCCTGTCCTGGCTCAGAACTCAGCTAGCCGCTCCCGCAGACTCTGGGAGGAAAGTGCAGGGCCGGAGCTGTGGGCCGAGCAGAGGGAGGATGGGGAGCGTGGGGCAGTGCCCGTGCCTGCACTGTGGCGCCCAGCTCGCCGGCGTGGCAGCCCGCAGGCCCGTGTGGATTTCCGTGGCGGAAATGCAAAGCTACTACCTGTACTCGGAGTGGTGCTCCTGGCTGCGGTCTGCGGCCGAGGGTGAGTCCCCCGGGCCCTCCGCGGGCCCCTCACAGCGGCGTGCTGGGGACAGCCTGGGCGGTGGTGAGCTCAGGAGTTCTGCGGGGGCTCCCCAGTTCCTTGGTGTGGGATGGGGACACAGCCACGGTCCCCTGGGAGCTGGTGGTGGCCCAGGCGGGGCTGTGGCTGAGGGTGAGAGGGCGTCTCCGACAGCACTGACTCTGGCCGTGGCGTAGACAGCCTGCATCGGCTGGCAGGTGCACGTGTCCAGGAGCGGGGACACGTGATAGCCACGTCTGTAGTGGGCGCCGAGGGATGCTGGGGGTGGGGAGAGAGACTCTGACAGTGGCCCCTCCTGCCCTCCATCCCGGGGGCCCTGGCCCTGTCCAGTCCCAGCAGAGCCCCTGGCTGCCTCCTCCAGGGGAGATCTGGATGCATCCTGGCACAGAGCAGGGGCGGGGCTCTTGCCGCCCCAGTTCCGTCTTGTCCGTCGTGTGCCCCTCGGCCAGGGGTCTGAGCCCCCAGCCCTGGACTCTGCCGTCCGGTAGCTGTCCTGTTTGGAGTCTCGTGTCCTGGTCCACTCAGCATCCAGTATCTGCCCCTGCTGTACTCAGGGTGCTGTCTGTCAGCGTCACAGCAAGGCCCCCATCCCGGAGAGACAGCTGCAGCCCACAGCGGGAGGGCCACGGCCACACCCCTGCCTGCCGTGGTCAGCAGCACTTCGACAGTGGGGCCAGAGTGGCCGGCGAGGCGGGGGAGGAAGTCAGCCGTGTGCATCCTCCCAGGCGGACAGAGGCCCCCTTGGAAATCTTGGCTCCAGGGAGCAGGACCCACGGCCACTCAGGGGCTCCCAGCCCGGCCTGTGGCTGCACTGGGCACACAGCCCGGGAGCAGGAGGGCCTGCGCTGGTTCTTCTCCTCACTGGTGGGACAGGGCCCACCCGTCCCCAGGGCTCAGCTGCACGGGCAGAATGGCATGTGTGCATGTGTGTCTGTGTGCATATGTGTGCTTGTGTGTCCATGTGTGTGTGACTGTGTGCATGTGTGTGAAAGCGTGACAGGAGCGTGAGGGAGTGTCACTGTCATGGTCGCCACAGCCAGCTCAGAGAAGAAACCAACTGAGGCCGCCCAGCAAGGAGGGAGGGGGCACCGCCTCGGTCGGTTCTGGGGGGGAGCTGGGGGCTCTCGGGGCTGCGCTGAGGGAGGAGTCCATGCTGGGGGCTGCAGGCCGCAGGGCATCGTGAAGGGCCAGATGCCGGGTCCAGGATGTGGACGCCGTGGGCTGCGGTGTGGACACCGGGCTGCGTTGCCTGTTTGCCCTGTGGGTGTGGCTGCTTCTGGCACTTTTCTGTTTATCTTCCTTGTTTGCTTTCTTCCCAGCAGGATGCAGCCGGCAGAGGAGTTGCTAAGTACCTCTGGGGTGCAGCCGGGAGGGAAGGGCACAGGTGGACACCTGCTGTCCCGGGGCGGGGGCTGGGCGGAGCACGTAGCCCTGTGCTGCAGGCCCCGGGCACGTGCGGGCACTGGGTGCGGGCGCCACCTCTCAGGTCCTGCTGAGCTCCTGGGCTCCGTGTGCCTCCGTTTGTCAGCCGTGGTGTCAGGTGTTCGGGACCCCAGCTGTCGGGAAAGCCACAGGAGCCACCCCCGATCGCGGGGAGATCCCCACGAGGGGCGTGGCCTGGTGCCATCACCGGGCTGGGGGCGGTAGTGTGGGGAAACCACTCGGAGAAGAGCCAGCGTCCCTGTGTCGAGCTCGGAACAGAATCCGCGTCTCCCTGGGCTGGGGCAGCCCTGTGGATGTGCCGGGGGCGGAGAGGCCTGGGGCCCCGCCTACTCCTTGTGAGTGGCAGCGATGGCCGGGACCTGGACGTCCAGTTGCTTGGCCCTGGCTGGGCATGGTGGGCCATGCAGGGCCCGTGTGTCCCAGGAAGTGGAGCCTGCACTGAGCTTGAACACACGTGGGCCCAGGAGCCCACGTCGTCTGCCGCGTGTGGCTGTGCCTGCTCTGGCCAGCCGGCCCCATCTCCTGAGAGACACACTCACCTGCAGACACGCTGTAGGGCTGTGTCACTCACTCCACGGGGAGAAAAGCTGACTCCTGACAAGGCGTCATGGAATGCCGGAAACCTTACGAGACGTGGCCAAGTGCTGGAGCCCTGATGGAGGCCGTGAGCCCCGTGCGTAGCTGACCATGCTCTCCCGTGTGGGCATGTGTGAGCCCCGTGTACAGCTGACCACACTCTCCCATGTGAGCATGCATGTGCCCTGTGTACAGCTGACCATGCTCTCCTGTGTGGGCACATGTGTGCCCCGTGTACAGCTGACCACACTCCTCTATATGGGCACGCGTGTGCCCTGTGTACAGCTGACCACGCTCTCCTGTGTGGGCCCACGTGTGCCCTGTGTGCAGCTGACCACATTCTCCCGTGTGGGCATGTGTGAGCCCTGTGTACAGCTGACCACACTCTCCCATGTGAGCATGCATGTGCCCTGTGTACAGCTGACCATGCTCTCCTGTGTGGGCATATGTGAGCCCTGTGTACAGCTGACCATGCTCTCCTGTGTGGGCACGCGTGAGCCCTGTGCGTAGCTGACCACATTCTTCTATGCGGGCCCGCGTGTGCCCTGTGTACAGCTGACCACACTCTCCCATATGGGCATGCGTGTGCCCTGTGTACAGCTGACCACACTCTCCCGTGTGAGCATGTGTGTGCCCTGTGTACAGCTGGCCATGCTCTCCCGTGTGAGCACGCGTGTACCCCGTGTACAGCTGACCACACTCTTCTATGCGGACCCGCGTGTGCCCTGTGTACAGCTGACCACGCTCTCCTGTGTGGGCCCACGTGTGCCCTATGTGCAGCTGACCACACTCTCCCATATGGGCATGCGTGTGCCCTGTGTACAGCTGACCACACTCTCCCATATGGGCACGCATGTGCCCTGTGTACAGCTAACCATGCTCTCCTGTGTGGGCACACCCGTGCCCCATGTGCAGCTGACCACGCTCTCCCGTGTGGGCATGCGTGTACACGGGGACGTCACTGTCACGTGTGACACACCGCCGGGCTCAGTCAGTGCCTGTCCCAGCATGGGACTTCTGTGCACAGGACGTCACTGTCACACGTGACATACCGCCGGGCTCACGTCAGTGCCTGTCCCAGCACAAGGGCCTCTGTGCACGGGGACGTCACCGTCACGTGTGACACACCGCCGGGCTCAGTCAGTCCCTGTCCCAGCACGAGGACACGTGTGTGTGGGGACGTCACTGTCACGCGTGACACACCGCCGGGCTCAGTCAGTGCTGATCTCAATGTCGAGGTCTGAACAAGTAAACAGAAGATAACGCGCCCCCTCTCCCGGGTGTGCTTGTCTCACACTAGGCCGCAGCGAGATTAGGCCCAGATTAGGCAGCGAGATTAGGGCCCAGCCCTGACGCCGTCCAAGTGTCCATGGGAGGAAACGGCCTCTCGGTCCTGGAGGGGCTGTGGGTCCCTGGTGAGAGGGCTTTCCGCCGAGGTGACGGTGACGGCTGCACCGTGGGCGTCGGGAGGCTGTGCGGAGGCTGCGCTGGCAGAGGCTGGAGGGGGACTGGTGATGTGGACAGGGGATGGTGGTGCAGGTGGGTGGGCGGGCGGGGGACGGAGAGTGGAGTGGTACAGGCGCCCGCCTCGGTGCCTGGTTCAGTGGTCGCGGTCAGTGGCGCCGTGGGCAGGGTCTGTCTCAAGTTCAGTCCCAAAGCCGGTGTGGGCAGAGGTGTGAGCTGAGGCTGTGGACTCCTCGGGTGGGAACCGGCTCCCAGCAGCCCGCAGTGCCATCCCAGAGACCAAAGCTCCGGCCACGGTGGAGCACAGGGGAGCAGGGGCCAGCAGGTGGGGGTCGTAGAGGGGCTGGGCGGGGCTTGGACTTGGGGGTGGACGGTGGTGCTGCTGGCGAGGATGGAGGTTGCTGGGGGGCCGGGAGCAGCACCCATCTGGGATGGGAGCGAAGCCTGGGGCGCCTGATGGTGACGTCACACACATGGTGAGTGGGACAGGTGTGGGCTGAAGTCGGGGCTGTGTGGGCGGCCAGGCCCTCGTGCAGCCGAGCATCGAGGCACGTCCCTGGCCCGGGCCTGGCTCCAGGGTCTCGGCACCACCGGTTTCAGACCCAGTCCACGTCCTCTGTTTCTGACGCAAACAAAGCTCCCGGCACACGGGCCGGGGAGGCGCTGGGTGGGGATGGCCACGCAGTGTCCTTTGCCTCAGGAAGTAAATGGAGTTGGGTGCACGGTCTCGGGGTAGGGGCCGCCCTGTGGGGTCACTGGTGCCTGCCCGGCCCTGTGCACCTGCTCAGCAGGAGTGGCACTGTGGTCGCCACACCGGGTGCACACCCTCTGGCGCCCTGCTCACTGTACCCCAGCCCCAGGGAAGGGAGTAGGCGACTTGCCGGGGGGCAGGGGCCAGGCCCGGCCTGAGGCCCTCTTGGTCCACCTGCCTCTGCACGGGAGCCCGAGGCCGGCTCCTGGGCGCTTTCTCTCAACACGGCCCAAGTGCTGCCCTGGGCCTCCCATGGTTCCAGACGGGTGTCAGCCAGGTCCACGCCTGGTGTCCCCCACAGCAGTTCCTGTTCCTACTGCGCAGCCCAGCCCTGTCCGGGGGCCACGCCCCCTGCCTGTCCTGAGGCCACCGACTTCCAATAAAACTCTAGTGCGAAGGTGGACAGGTTCATGAGGGGAGGGGGGGCGGGCGTTCAGCCTGGCGGTGACGACGCATGCCCACACCCCGTGGCGGGGGCCAGTGTTCGATCCCTGGCTCTGCGTCCTACCAGTGCACACCCTGGGTGGCGGCTCAAGCATTTGGGTTCCAGGACCTACGTAGGAGGCCTGGACCGAGTCCCGACTCCCAGCTCCGGTCCCCACCCAGCCCCGGCTGGTGCTGGCACTGGGGAAGTGAACCAGCAGAGAGGCGCTCCCTGTGTCTCTGTCTCTCCCCCACCCCACCCTGTCTGTCCCACTGCCTTCAAATCCATACAGAAACAATGAAAACAGGTTTCCGTGGAGGGGTTGAAGGTTTCAGCCCTGGCGCTGTCAGAGCCGGGCCTGCCCGCCCTCTGTGTGTGGACCAGACCAGACACGACCGTAAGGGTTTCCATGTGACACCTCGTGGGTGTTTCCATGACGTGAGATATTTGGGGAACAGCTTTAATGAGGGCACAGCCCCCGCCCCCGGGTCCACCCTCTGAGTCTCCTTCCGGGTGCACCTAGGAGGGTCCCACGGCCCAGGCTGGCCCCCAGGCCCTGGCGAGCCCCACGCGTCTCCTGCGTGCTGGCTGTGGGACGCCGTGCTGCTCCCGCGTCGCCTCCCTGCCCAGCCCCCCGCCTGGAGTCCTGCCTGCTCGCCATCTCCCACGCCTCACGGAACTGCTACACAAACCCCAGACACACCTGGCGGCCCCCACGCGGCTGCCCCGCCTCCACCCTCCCAGGTGCAGCCGAGCCCCAAGCTCCCAGCCTCCCTTTGCCAGACGGCAGCGAGCCCTTGGCCAACCCTGGGGTCGTCTCCCTGGGCTTCCCAGCTGGGGACACTGCGTCGGACCTTCGGGAACCGGGGTCCCGAGACGAGACCGCGGGCCCCGCCGGGGCGCAGTCCGAGTCCTGGCCCGGCAGATGCCTCTTGTGTTTCCAGGTTTGTGACGCGGAGGGGTGGGGGGGAGCAGGAGACCCGGCAACCCAAGACGCCCGACACCCCCACCCAGCTCTGCCTCCACAGCCCCGGGCCCAGTGCCCGGGAGCCACGGCACCCCCAGGGGCCGGCCGGCCACGCCCTTCACTTGCCCTGCGTTGGCACGTCCCCAGAGCTGGCGGTGAGGTTTGTGAAATGGGAGGGGAAGCTGCCCACTGTGTGGTTGCTCTGTGCCCGCTGGGCCCCCCGGCCCGGCTGTGGCACAGGGGAAGCTGGAGGGGCACGCACTGTTCCCCCAGCGGGGCTCTGGCTGGGTCACTGTGCGAGGCAGGGCCGTGTGCCTTTGCATTGTGTCCCCCTGGGCTCTGACCACAGTGGGGTGGCCGTGCTGTGTCGTGTCCCCGAGGCCACCATAGCTCCTCCCCCACCCACCGTGTGACTTTCCGGTCTCATCCTGTGTACATTCTACTCCTGTGACATTATTTATGTAATCTCCGTGTATCGCTGTGCGTAACCTCTGTGCATTTGTGTGTGCGACTGAGGGCAGTTGGATAAGACTCAACCAGTGGGCGGTAAGGGTCTCTGAGAAACAGACCAGGGCCCAGCGCGTCCTCGCTGCCCCTGCTTGGAGCCGTGTAGGCCTCAGACCAAAGACGGCACGAGCAGCTCCGGGCTGGAGCCGGGGCAGCCGGGAGTGGGTGTGACCGGTCACGGAGGGGAGGGCGGTTGCCGGAGCGAGTGTCGTGGGTTCTTTTCCTCAGCTTAGCGTAGAAATAAAAAGCGGGGAAACAATTTGCAAAGAGGCAGGAACTTTGATTGGCTGGTGACAGAGAAGGGTCTGGGCCGAGAGGAGCCCAGGGGGAGCGCCCAGCGGACGCCGGCCCTGAGGAAGGCGCCCGGGCTTCTAAGGCATTGCTGTGCGTTCACTGGGTCATCCTACCGGGGTGCCCATTGGACGGGGGTTCCACACGCATATGTTGATTGGCTTAGGCTCAAGGAGATAGCGGGGTCTCCTGGAGACTGTCTCCTTAGGGGTTCGGCCCCTCCTCTGCCAGCTCTGGTGGAAGACTGCACCCACCCAGGGGGTGAGATTTAAGGCCGCACGAGAAGCTGTCAGTGGGGAGGCGCCGGTGTGGAGACAGCTCTGCAGCCCCAGCCGGCAGCCTGCTCGTGCAGGACGTTCCACCTGCGTCTGCGGGGCCCACTGACCCCCAGCCCCACCGGACGGCCTCAGGTGGGAGCAGGGCACTGGGATCCCTGGACTCGGGGCCTCGGTGGACGACCGGGGCGGGGCCTGAGCCTCTGACTTTGTCCACCAAGCTGCCCGGGCCCTGGAGTTGGTCTGGAGTCTGGCTGGAGGGCCGTCTGTGGGCAGCTGGGAGGTTGTGCTTGTTCCTGGCTGATTTGAGAGCGAGCCCGTGTGCGGCAGAGCACTGCCATAGCCGCTGGTGCCCTCCTCCGATGCCTGCCTGGGGCCCAGGCCGGGAGCCGGGAGCCGGGAGCCGGGAGCCGGGAGCGCAGTCCAGGTCTCCCGTGTGGGTGGCAGGGGCCTCTCACAGAGCCTCGCTGCATGCAGCCTCCCGGGGTCTGCGCTGGCAGGCGGCTGAGCCAGGGACTGGGCCAGGGACTCCCACGTGGGACCTCATGTCGTCACAGGTCATTGACCAATAAAGCTGCATATCCTCAAGTGCCGGAGCGAGGGCGGGAGGGGGCCAGCGAGCCTGCAGAGCCGGCCTGGGTCTCTCGGGAGCCCTGAGTTCCTCTCTGCGTGGCGGCCGCGGGGGCCTCCCCCTTGGGCTTGGATTTCTTGCGGTCTCTGCCACGTTCTGCCCTCCGCCTGGTGTGGAGCGTGCGTGTCCCGGAGGAGCAGCCGTGGAACCGGCCCTGTTTGTGGGTTAGAAGGCTGGACACGAGCAAAGTCCCCCGAGCCGCCACACTGAAGGAGCAGACGACGTCCCCGGCGGGCTGCCCCCATGGGACTGCAGGCAGGCACCCTACCGGCCGTGGGGGCTCCTGAGCCAGGCCCCTGCCCGCCCTCGGGCCTGACACGTGCCCGCCCCTCCCCGAGACGTGGATGGAGCTCACTGAGCGTGTGAGCCTGGTTCCGCCCAGGGCATTGTCACCTGGGAGAGGTGGACTCCACGCTGCTTCAACAGCACTGGGGAGCGGGGGGCACAGTGGGCGCGGGGGCCCCTTGGGAAGCACCGCACAGGGACAGTGCCCAACCCCAGGGCACGGGTGCCAGCCTGGGGTCGAGGCCCCACCAGGGCCTGTGCGGACCCAGAGCAGCCAGGACACGTCCCCGGAGGCACACCTGCTCAGTGCATCTCTGGGCCTCTGTGGCCCCCGCCTGTGGTCACGCTCCGTGTCCCCCTGGGCTGTGCCTCGCGCTGTCCCTGCTGAGGAGGAAGGGGATGGGGAGCTGGTTGGGGGAGGGGCTGAGGTGGGTGAGGACCCCGCTGGGTGGGGTCTGTGGTCAGAGCCTCTCTCTTGCCCCCAGGAGGAGCCTGGCCCTGGGGTCTGAGGCCGCCCCCGACCCAGTCCTCTGTGCACTGAACCATGGGTCCACTCCCAGACCCCTGAGGGAGCGTTCTGTCCAATGGGCGGCCGGATGGATGGGGTGAGCAGGGGCGGTAGTGAGCCCAGCGCCATGCATGGTCCCTGAAGGAGCGCAGGTGCCCGTCTGCATCACAGGGCACGGTGGGGGTGGCGCCTTTCTCACAGATGCACCTGCTCGGGCGCAGACCCCTGAGTGCCGCGTACCCTGGGAGTGCTAGGTCTGTGTCACATGGGAACTTCCGAGTGATGAGGAGGGGCCAGGGAGACCCAGAAGAGGGAGTCGGGGGCCTGTAATGGAGACCTCTCCCTCTCAGACACGCGTGAGCATGTGCGCGCGCACACACACACACGTGGCACCTGTCGCTGTGCCTGTGCTTAAATCCTGGTGCCTGTTGTGTCTGGTCCTTGCTCACTGGGAACGTGTCTGCCGCCGTGTGGGTGCCGGGCGCTGGGGGCAGCCGTGGCCCCTGCGGTCTCTGTCCAGGTCAGCTGCTGCTGGCCTCGAGCAAGTTCCAGGAGACGGGTGTTTGGCAAGCGTTTGGGGTGTGACGTGCACACAGCGCCTGCGTGTGTGTTGAGTGTGGGGGTCGGAGGCTGGACAGGAGCAGAGGTGGGCCACACGGGGCTGTGAGGGGCTCACCTGCCCTCCGGGGCCCCATGCCTGCTGGCTGACGATGCAGGAGCCGAGCCGTGGGAGTGGCGGCAGCACCAAGACGGCTCACCTGGAAAACAGTCCAGCCAGGGCCAAGGCCAAGACAGGGGCCGCAGGGCCAGAGGCGGGTAAGGTCGAGGTGGCTGGGATGTGGGTGTGCCCCCAGGGCGTGGCCGGGGGGGAGGGGCAGGGAGGCACACAGGAGACCTGGAGCCTTCGAGGCCAGGGTTGCACCTGCCCAGCTGCCCTGGGCCACGCCTGAAGGGAAGACCCAGGCACAGGACGTCAGCCTCATGGGCACGGAGAGCCGAGAGCTGCCGAGGCGACGTCCACTTCCGCAGCTTGGTGGGTGGGGGAGGTCAGCTGCCCGATGGCCTTTTCAGAGGGGCTCGCGTGGAGACAAGCGTCTCGAGGCCACGAGACAGCGGGCCTTGGGTTTGCCAGGGATGCCCTTGGAGGCAGGCGTGCCAAGCCCAGCGTGGGTGCTTCACCTTCCTCGCCGTCTCGCTGGCTGGTAGACAGGCGTCTGAGGCACGGATGGTGTGAAACACACAGCCAGGGTCCTAGCAGGCTGCAGAGTTGGGATGGAGCCCCAGTAGCCGTGCCCCCAGCCCCAGGTTTCCCGAGGAAGGAGCAAGTGTCTGTGGCCTCCCTCTGCGGCCCGAGTCCCTGTGTGGACAAGCTAAAGTCCAGTCCCGAGAGCGGAGCCCATGCTGCATCCACACTGAGTGCCAGGATGGGGTTGCAAGGTGAGAGGCAGAGTGTGCAGGTGAGGGTCAGGGAGAGGGAGGCACTGGGGAGGCAGGGACATGGGGGACAGAGGGCCAGGGGGCTGGGAGATGGGGCGTAGGGGACTACAGGGAGACAGAGAGATGGGTACAGGGGCAGAGGGACAGGGAGAGGGACTGGGAGACAGGACAGGGGGACAGGGAGACAGAGAGATGGGTACGGGGCAGAGGACGGGGAGAGGGACTAGGGAACAGGACAGGGGGACAGGGAGACAGAGAGATGGTTACAGGGGCAGAGGGACGGGGAGAGGGACTGGGAGACAGGGACACAGGGGACAGTGGACCAGGGGACAGGGAGACAGAGATAGGTACGGGGCACAGGGACAGGAGAGAGTGGACTGGGGGACAGGGAACTGGGGGACAGGGAGACAGAGAAATGGGTACAGGGGCAGAGGGAAGGGGGAGAGAGACTGGGGGACAGGGACTTAGGGGACAGGAGACAGTGGACTGGGGGACAGGGAGACAGATAGGGACAGGGGAGAGGGACTGGGGGACAGGGACTTAGGGGACAGGGGACAGTGGACTGGGGATAGGGGGACAGGGAGACAGAGGTGGGTACAGAGCACAGGGATGGGAGAGAGTGGACTGGGGGACAGGGCACAGGGGGATGGGGAGACAGAAAGGTATGGGGCAGGGGGGCAGGGGCTGGGAGATGGGGCATAGGGGACTAGAGGACGGGGGACAGGGAGACAGAGAGACGGGTACAGGGCAGAGGGATGGAGGATAGGGGGCTGGGGCACAGGAACTTAGGGGACAGTGGACTAGGGGACAGGACTGGGGGGTGGGGAGACAGAGAGATGGGTATGGGGCAGAGGGACGGGGGATGGGGACTGGGGCACAGGAACTTAAAGGACAGGGGAGAGTGGACTAGGGGACAGGACTGGGGATAGAGAGACAGAGAGATGGTACGGGGCAGAGGGATGGGGATGGGGACTGAGACACAGGAACTTAGGGGACAGGGGAGAGTGGACTAGGGGACGGAACTGGAGGACGAGGAGACAGAGATTTGGGTACAAGGCAGAGGAGCAGGGGATGGGAGATGGAGGGCAGGGGACAGGGGAGAGGGTGCTGTCCCACAGGAGCCCAGAGCCTCCCCGGCTTCTCGGGTGGGGTTGACGCTGACACTGGAAATGACCTTTGTGTGGGACTTCAAGGGTGGATGTCAGCCCCTCGGGCTTCACCGCCCCCGTCCTTGACCAGCAGCCCCCTGTCCCCGAGGAGAGCCCCTGCCCCGAGCACAAAACCAAAAGCTGCATCTCTTTTTTTTTTTAAAGAACATCATGCGTTTAAGATATGCACATTTGGGAACGCGGCGATTCTTCCTCCCCACCTCCCTCCTGCCCACACTCCACCCTTCCTCCTCCTCCCTCTCCCATTCTCATTATCTTTTGCAAAGATCTATTTTCAGCTAATTTTATACTCATAAATTAACCCTACAGTAAGTAGAGAGTTTACCGAATAGTATGAAGGAAAAGAACAAAAACAAACAAGAAAAGCTTTGTTCCTCAACAGTGAAGACAAGGCTGGTAAAGTGTGTCACTTCTCCAGCTTGCCTGTAGGTGCTCCGTGGTTATCACAGGTCAGGGAGAACGTGTGGCGTCTGTCCCTCTGGGGCTGGCTTGTTTCACTAAGGGAGAACGTGTGGCGTCTGTCCCTCTGGGACTGGCTTAGTTCACTAAGGGAGAACGTGTGGCGTCTGTCCCTCTGGGACTGGCTTATTTCACTAAGGGAGAACGTGTGGCGTCTGTCCCTCTGGGGCTGGCTTAGTTCACTAAGTAGGACGTCTTCCGGAGTCATCCATTTGGTTGCGAAGGACAGGATTGTATCTTTTTTTACTGCTGTGTAGTGTTCCGTGGTGTACATATCCCATAATTTCTTTGCCCAGTCTTCAGTTGATGACATCTGGGTCGATTCCATGTCTCAGCTGTGTGAACAGAGCTGCAGTAAACATGGGCGTGCAGAGACCTCTCCCATGCTAATTTCCTTTCCCTCGGGTAAATTCCCAGGCGCAGGACGGCTGGGTCCTGCAGTAGGTCTATATCAGATTTCTGAGGTCTCCATACTGCCCCCAGTGGCTGTACCGGTTTGCACTCCCACCAACGGTGGACCAGGGGCCCTTTTCCCCCACATCCTTGCCACGATTTGCTGTTTGCTGATTTCTGTATGAGAGCCAGCCGTTATCACCGGGGTGAGGATCTGCATCTCAGTGCCCCATGCCCGGCAGCTGGAAGCCCCGTCCTGGGCAGGCAGACTCCCGGTGCCAGGGGACAGATCCCCTCCTGGCCCTGTTGTGTTTTCGGAGTTCTTGCACCCCTGGGGGGGTCCTGAAATCCGATTCCTGCTGTGCATGACCCCTGTGCCCCGTGGGCAGGCAGATGGAGACAGCAGGTGTAGCTGCCCCTGGGTGTGGCTGTCACTGGGGCAGAGGCCCTGACCCTCCACTGGGCCGGTCCTCCCTGTGTCCCCAGGGCTGCCAAGTGGACAGGACTTCAGCCGTGCGTGGGGCTCCTGCGGCTCAGGTCCCTGTGTCCCCAGGGCTGGCTCCTGGATGGCTGAGCGCACGCACACAGGGCCCCTGCAGGGAGGGTTCAGACAGGCGACACAGGGAGCTTGGAGCTAGCGGCCGGCAAGGGCTGAGCTGCCACCAGGATCGCAACAGTTAAGTCGCCGGCAGCAGGATGAGTGAGCTCCTTAATCAGGCACATCACACGGAGGCCGAGGGAGGGGCAGTGGCCACGGCCACCGCGGTGCGAGGCCAGCTTTGCGCAGCAGCCCAGGAAGGTGTGGGGTCCCCACGCGCAGCCCAAGATGGAGCTCTGCCGCCTTCCTTTGTGTGTCCCTGCCGGGCGTTCCGGGAAACGGGCCGCTGGCTCCTGAGCGGCGCCGGCCCTGGCAGCATGACCTTAAGCCTGGTCTCCCTGCTGTGCCAGGACCTCACGGCCCTCTGGCTGCTGCTGAAGACCAGCACAGGTGCGTCGGGCGCCGGGGCAGCATTACGGGCGTGACGTGCGCGGGCACACGGGGGTCGGCGGGGCGGGGGCTGCTCAGGCCCTGTCAGCGCAGCCGGGCTGTGGACACTGCACTCGCTCTGCCTGGGGGCTGGAGCCTCAGAGCGGCTGGGGCTGTGCTGGCCGCGTTAGGGACAGTCTGGAGTGGGGGTGCCTGAGGGCTGCCCGGTCCCGCTGCCCCGGCTGTCCCTTTGGGCACACAGGCCGTGTGTGCCTCTGGACACAGGTGACAGTGGCGGCGTCATCGCCAAGGCTGGGAATCAGAGCTGTCATCGGGCTCCTTTGTCCAGGACCCACACAGGCCGTGCCCTGGTGGTGAACGAGGGACGCAGCAGAGGCTGTGGGTGAAGGGGCTGCAGCCCCTCCCCTGTGGGGACGCCCAGCTAGCTCTGTCCTTGCAGCTGGCCTGGGACCCTGGGGCTGGGGCCACAGGACTACAATGCCTTAGGTGGTCAGGGAGCTGGCCAGCTTCTGGCTGTGTCACAAGTGCTCCGGATTGCGCTGCCCAGTGCTGACAGTGGGGTATTAGAGGAGGGGGGATGCTGAGAGAGGAGGGGGTGGGGCTGAGAGAGGAGGGGGCGGGGCTGAGAGGAGGGGAGGGTGCTGAGAGAGAGGAGGGGGCTGAGAGGAGGGGGCGGGGCTGAGGAGGGGGCGGGGCTGAGAGAGGAGGGGCGGGGCTGAGAGAGGAGGGGGTGGGGCTGAGAGGAGGGGAGGGGGCTGAGAGAGGAGGGGGCGGGGCTGAGAGAGGAGGGGGCAGGGCTGAGAGAGAGGATGGCCTGGGCTTCCTGGGTCATGTCTAAGACCTGCAAGGATGCATAGTTTCAAGTAATTTGTCATAATACATTTTTCCTGTGTGTCCTGCCAAATATTGATGAATAATTCATAAAATAAGTATTTTTGTGAATTTCAGTGAATCGAACAAGAGCTATCAGTGGCAGCAATTAAGCATCTACATTGTCTACTATTTTATTTTTTAAAAACATTCATTCATTTGAAAGGCAAGTGGCAAAGAGTAAGACAGAGAGAGAGAGAGGGAGAATGGATCTTCCATCTCCTGGTTCAACCCCAGATGGTGGCCAGAACAGCCAGAGCTAGGGCCAGGCTGAAACCTGATGCCAGCAGCCAGGCGCTCCATTCAGGTCACCCACAGGCCCGGGCACTTGGGACAGAATCCGCTGCCTTCCCGGCACAATAGCAGAGAGCTGGGCCAGAAGCTGGGTACCCAGGCCTCGAACCTCCAATCCACCAATGATGACAGCGTCATAGGCAGGGCTGAACAGCTGAGCAACGTGCCAGCACCCAGTGTAACTGTGATGGAGGAGGTGAGGTGAGGGCTCTCAGGGTGATGGAGGAGGTGAGGTGAGGGCTCTCGGGTGATGGAGGTGGTGAGGTGAGGGCCCTCAGGTGATGGAGGTGATGAGGTGAGGGCTCTCAGGGTGATGGAGGAGGTGAGATGAGGGCTCTCAGGTGATGGAGGAGGTGAGGTGAGGGCTCTCAGGGTGATGGAGGAGGTGAGGTGAGGGCTCTCGGGTGATGGAGGAGGTGAGGTGAGGGCTCTCAGGTGATGGAGGAGGTGAGGTGAGGGCTCTCAGGTGAGGGAGGAGGTGAGGTGAGGGCTCAGGGTGATGGAGCTGATGAGGTGAGGGCTCTCAGGTGATGGAGGAGGTGAGGTGAGGGCTCAGGGTGATGGAGGAGGTGAGGTGAGGGCTCTCAGGGTGATGGAGGTGATGAGGTGAGGGCTCTCGGGTGATGGAGGAGGTGAGGTGAGGACTCTCAGGTGATGGAGGAGGTGAGGTGAGGGCTCAGGGTGATGGAGGAGGTGAGGTGAGGGCTCTCGGGTGATGGAGGAGGTGAGGTGAGGACTCTCGGGTGATGGAGGAGGTGAGGTGAGGGCTCCTTCAGGGTGATGGAGGAGGTGAGGTGAGGGTTCTCAGGGTGATGGAGGAGGTGAGGTGAGGACTCTCGGGTGATGGAGGAGGTGAGGTGAGGGTTCTCAGGGTGATGGAGGAGGTGAGGTGAGGGCTCTCAGGGTGATGGAGGAGGTGAGGTGAGGACTCTCGGGTGATGGAGGAGGTGAGGTGAGGGCTCCTTCAGGGTGATGGAGGAGGTGAGGTGAGGGCTCTCAGGGTGATGGAGGAGGTGAGGTGAGGGCTCTCAGGGTGATGGAGGAGGTGAGGTGAGGGCTCCTTCAGGGTGATGGAGGAGGTGAGGTGAGGGCTCTCAGGGTGATGGAGGAGGTGAGGTGAGGGCTCCTTCAGGGTGATGGAGGAGGTGAGGTGAGGGCTCTCAGGGTGATGGAGGAGGTGAGGTGAGGGCTCCTTCAGGGTGATGGAGGAGGTGAGGTGAGGGCTGTTAGGTGAAGGAGGAGGTGAGGTGAGGGCTCTCAGGGTGATGGAGGTGATGAGGTGAGGGCTCTCAGGGTGATGGAGGACGTGAGGTGAGGGCTCTCAGGTGATGGAGGTGGTGAGGTGAGGGCTCTCAGGTGATGGAGGAGGTGAGGTGAGGGCTCTCAGGTGATGGAGGAGGTGAGGTGAGGGCTCTCAGAGTGATGGAGGAGGTGAGGTGAGGGCTCAGGGTGATGGAGGAGGTGAGGTGAGGGCTCTCAGGTGAAGGAGGAGGTGAGGCGAGGGCTCCTTCAGGGTGGTGGAGGAGGTGAGGTGAGGGCTCTCAGGTGACGGAGGAGGTGAGGTGAGGGCTCTCAGGTGACGGAGGAGGTGAGGTGAGTGTTCAGGGTGATGGAGGTGAAGCAGTAGGTGTCCCCAGCGATGCAGGTTCTTGTGTGTTCATTCGGATTTGGCTGCCATTGTATCACATGCAGCTGGAACCACTCTGCCTGGGCGGGGAAGGTGTCCTACTTCGTATCTCCCATCAGTGCCCGAGTGGCCGTGCTCTGAGCCCCCCGCCACCAGTCTGTGAGGGTTCCTTCTCTCGGTCACGGGCTCGGTCAGGTTCTTGCCAAGACCGCCCCCGCAGCCGCTGGTTCTGAAGCTTCCATGGTGTGGCACCCTAGGTGTGGCAGGTGTTACGACGTTGAAGTTGGGCACAGTCGGATGCTAACAGCTGCAGCCTTAATCCTGCAGCAGTTACGAGAGTTTTCTGTAGTGAAAGTTATTTATCCTGTAGTAAAAGTCACTTCAAGCTTGGGCGCTGATTCTCTTGGGAACCTGCTAGCAGAATATTTTCAGAGCGTTCTGGCCGTGGGTACTGGAACCTGGGCTGCCAGGCTGCGGGGGCGGGGGGGTGGCGCTGAGCCCTGCCCTGCATCTGGAAAGGGGAGTCCTGGGAAGTACGTGACATCTGCGGGGACCTTTTGCCATTCTGGGACCACCTGCCTTTAGGCGTGGCCCTAACTGATGACCCGGATGTCTGGTTGTCCAGAACCACGTTCTGGTTTTAATCCCTCGAACTTGCCCTCTGCACACCCCGGCGTTTACCAGCGTGGATTCCTGAGGCACATGGCCACTTGCTGTCACTCAGGGCAGCGTCCCCTGCGGGCTGCCTCCTGCCCCAGAGGAGCTGTGGGAGTTACGCAGACGCTGTGCCGTTCCTGGGGACGCGGCTGGCGAGGCTGTCTCCAGTGCACTGCACAGCGCCAGGGGCGGGCCCTTCCCTGTGCTTTCTGTGATCGGTCAGCACCTGCCGTGTACCTGGAGGGCTCCACCCCAGACAGGTGCCGTGGGCAGGAGAGGGAGGCGGGGAACAGGCAGCCCCGAGGCTGGGCGGAGCTGGTTCTTCTAAGCACTGATCTCACCCTGGGGCCACGCCCCCCATCTGTGCCGCTAACCAGATTAACGAGGCCCAGGACCCGTGACCTGCCAGGGGCGGGGCGGGGGGTGCCTGCAGCCCCTCCTGGAGCAGATGGGAGCGCCTGCCTGGCCGCCCCACCCCTCACGCGGGCTCGTGGAACTCGCGCCGACTGCCTTGCTCGTAATTGTCTTTATTTCAGATTGATGAGTCATCTTTTTAGAATGGGTAAGAAAAAGCCATCAGAAAAACCCCTTTTGTGTCAAAATGGCAGTGGGCCCCTGTGGGGTGCAGGCTGTGTGTGTCTGTGACGTGTCTGTGTGTGAAATGCCTGCCTGGGTGTGTGTGAGGGCGTGTCTATGTGAGCAACTGTGCGTGTGTATACATGTGCTGTGTGTAAATGTGGGTATGATGGTGAGCGTGTGTCTGCTGTGTGAGGGCGGCCATGTCTGACATGTGTGGCGTGTGTGCACGTGAGTGTGATGTAGGTGAGTTTGTAAGTGATGCCTGCATATGTGAGAGTGCCTGTATGTGTGCGAGGTTGGTATGTGTGGCATGTGTGCATGGGAGTACATGTGTGCACGTGTGGTGTAGATGAGTGTGTAAGTCATGTCTGCACATGTGAGTATGCCCACATGTGTGTGAGATTGGTATGTGTGGCGTGTGTGCATGGGAGTACATGTGTGCACGTGTGATGTAGATGAGTGTGTAAGTCATGTCTACACATGTGAGTATGCCCACATGTGTGTGAGATTGATATGTGTGGCGTGTGTGCATGGGAGTACATGTGTGCACATGTGATGTCTGGGCACATGAGAGTGCCTGTATGTGTATGTGACTGATATGTGTTGTGTGTGTGTATGTGATGTAGGTGAGTGTGTAAGTCATGGCCGCACATGTGCTTGTATCTGTGTGAGTGGTGTGTGTGTGACAGGTGGCATGTGCAAGTGTGCATGTGTGAGTAGGTGAGAGCATGTGTGTGCGTACATGTGACCCCTGCATGTGTGTCCGTGCATGTATGACTATAGCGAGCCCGTGCGTGTTCTCATTCTGCTATGGCCGTGTCTGTCCTGGGAGGGTCGGCCGAGGGGCTGGCGCTGTAGGACTCCCACACCACGGGATCCTCGGCCCAGATGGGGCCTCCTGCAGGCCGGGAGGGTACACACAGGAGGCCACAGAACCAGGCGTGAGTCCCAGCTGGCCGAGGAGTTTCCTGGCATGTCCCTGATGTGTGGCGGGCGGGTGTCACTCGGAGCCACCGTGCTGTGCCACGACCCCAGACCGCAGCGTGGCCTTCGGAGCAGGGTCCCGCTGGTTTGGGCTGCGGAGAGTGGGACTCAGTCGCCCCATGGTTGCAGCTGAGTCACTGCCCCCAGGCCCCCTCCTGGCTTCCGCTCCTCAGGAGTCGGGTGCCCGGAGTTCTGTGCAGCCCCGGACTCCTACATGGCCCTCGTGAGCCCCTGGGCATCCCTGGTCGGCTCCGCAGCTGTCTTGGCCCCACATCTCCGTGGGTGCTGGAGACGGTGATCTCTCCTGTTGGGGGCAGTGAGGCAGTGTCCAGTCTGAACCCTGCCCCCATCCCTGCTGGGTGTCCACTCCCTGACCAGGCGCAGCCCTGCCTGCACCCACTGGGCCAGGGCTGTGGTCCCATCACCGGTGCGTGGAACACAGACCCCACGCTGCAGGATGGCGGCTTCTCCTAACGGCATGCACCACAGGGAGAGCAGAGCCTGTGCCATCCCTGGGGCCCGGGACGCAAACACACAGACCCTCCCCCTCTCCCCCACCCCGCAGGGCAGAGGCTCCAACTTCTGTATGGAGCCGCTTCTTCTCCAGCGACCTCACCGAGCTAGCCGGGTTCCCTGGCACAGGGGCCCCCGGGAGGAAGCTGGAACCAGCGGAAACAGGGCTCTCGCCCTCGGGCCATCAGGGGTGTTTGGCCGTGCACAGTGGCCGGTGGTACCGCCCCCGCTCTGTGCAGAGCCACCTGCCCACAGGCTTCCCTGGGCCATTTTTTCTGGGCCCAGGGCCGGTCCTGGTGCCCTGTTCTGGGCCAGGGCTTCTCCTGGTGCCCTGTGCTGGGCCCGGGGCCGGTCCTGGTGCCCTGTTCTGGGCCCATGGCTGGTCCTGGTGCCCTGTTCTGGGCCCGGGCTGCTCCTGGTGTCCTGTTCTGGGCCCGGGCTGCTCCTGGTGCCCTGTCCTGGGCCGGGGTCTGATCCTAGTGCCATGTCCTGGGCCCGGGGCTGGTCCTGGTGCCCTGTTCTGGGCCCGGGCCACTCCTGGTGCCCTGTCCTGGGCCCGGGGCTGGTCCTGGTGCCCTGTCCTGGGCCCGGGGCTGGTCCTGGTGCCCTGTCCTGGGCCCGGGGCCGGTCCTGGTGCCCTGTTCTGGGCCCATGGCTGGTCCTGGTGCCCTGTTCTGGGCCCGGGCTGCTCCTGGTGTCCTGTTCTGGGCCCGGGCTGCTCCTGGTGCCCTGTCCTGGGCCGGGGTCTGATCCTAGTGCCATGTCCTGGGCCCGGGGCTGGTCCTGGTGCCCTGTTCTGGGCCCGGGCCACTCCTGGTGCCCTGTCCTGGGCCCGGGCCACTCCTGGTGCCCTGTCCTGGGCCCGGGGCTGGTCCTGGTGCCCTGTTCTGGGCCCGGGCTGCTCCTGGTGCCCTGTTCTGGGCCCGGGCTGCTCCTGGTGCCCTGTCCTGGGCCGGGGTCTGATCCTAGTGCCATGTCCTGGGCCCGGGGCTGGTCCTGGTGCCCTGTTCTGGGCCCGGGCCACTCCTGGTGCCCTGTCCTGGGCCCGGGGCTGGTCCTGGTGCCCTGTCCTGGGCCCGGGGCCGGTCCTGGTGCCCTGTTCTGGGCCCATGGCTGGTCCTGGTGCCCTGTTCTGGGCCCGGGCTGCTCCTGGTGTCCTGTTCTGGGCCCGGGCTGCTCCTGGTGCCCTGTCCTGGGCCGGGGTCTGATCCTAGTGCCATGTCCTGGGCCCGGGGCTGGTCCTGGTGCCCTGTTCTGGGCCCGGGCCACTCCTGGTGCCCTGTCCTGGGCCCGGGGCTGGTCCTGGTGCCCTGTCCTGGGCCCGGGGCTGGTCCTGGTGCCCTGTTCTGGGCCCGGGGCCGGTCCTGGTGCCCTATTCTGGGCCCGGGCTGCTCCTGGTGCCCTGTTCTGGGCCCGGGGCCGGTCCTGGTGCCCTGTTCTGGGCCCGGGGCTGCTCCTGGTGCCCTGTTCTGGGCCCGGGCTGGTCCTGGTGCCCTGTTCTGGGCCCATGGCTGCTCCTGGTGCCCTGTTCTGGGCCCGGGCTGCTCCTGGTGCCCTGTCCTGGGCCCGGGGCTGCTCCTGGTGCCCTGTTCTGGGCCCGGGCTGATCCTGGTGCCCTGTCCTGGGCCGGGGTCTGATCCTAGTGCCCTGTTCTGGGCCCGGGCCGCTCCTGGTGCCCTGGCCTGGGCCTTTCCTTTGCTGCTGGGCTTGTCCTTGCGGAATGGAGTGCACAGCTCCTGGGCAGAGTGGCCCCTCCTGGCCCTGCCCTGCTGCTCTGTGACCTCAGCGGCCACTGGTCTCTCCTGAGCCTTTGCATGGCTGCAGGACACCTGTGTAGGTGGCGCCCAGCCCGGGCCTGCCAGGGCCACGTGCCCACCTGATCCGAAGTGTCCAGCGTGGTGACGGCCTGGCAGAGGTGTGAACGGGACTTGTTAGTAATAAACCAGCCCGGGCGCCTGTTCTCAGAATTCCCACGTGGGTCCACACAGCTGTCCCCGCACCTCCAGTGAGACCTCGTGATACCTGTGCACTGCCTGCTCCTCACGCCACAGGGTCCTGATGTGCCTGGCGGACCCCAGCATGTGTCCCTGGGTCAGCCGTGCCCACCCCAGCTGCCCTCGGCACTGTAGACCTGGTATGCGCAGCAACACGTGGCGTAAATTCAGGCCCCTGTGGGCTCCCTGGCTGACGCTGCCTCTCCCTGGCCTCTTGTGCCTGTCTCCTGGCAGGTCACCCCCAAGTGTCAGTGCATGGCCTCTGCCCCAGAGAGGCCCAGCCCCACTCCCAGCCTCCTCTGCCCTCATGTGGGCAGGGGCCACGCCAGCTGGCCGACCACCGGGTATCGGCACCTGGTTCAATCTCCGTGCCAGCTCCCTCTGCAGTGGGGCCTGGAGGGGTCTCCACTGTTCTCTCTGACCCTAAACAGACACTGCTTCTGGCGTCCCAAGAGCCGCGCACTGAGGGAGGTATGGTCCTGGCATCCCCAGGTCTCCCACGCGCAGCCACAAGAGCTTCTTCCACAGATGCCCCCCACCCCCATCCCTTGGTGGCCGGGCCCCCCGCACTTCCCTTCCACTCCGATGGTCACGTCCACACTCCTGTGCCCCTGGATCCCTCAGTTGGCATCCCTGTCGGCGGGCTGATGGCTGTGGCCCTGACTGCTAGGTGCCGGGCCTCAGCCCTGCGCTGCCTGGGAGCCTGGGGAGCCGGGACTGCTTCGGTTCTGCCGCTCAGGGCGTGCATGGTGCCGGCAGCCGAGGGCACGGGGCGGCTGCTGGGTGGGACATCAAGAGGGCTTTCTGGGCGCGGGAGCTGCGTCAGAGGAGGCCCTGGCTCACTGCTCTCCCCGTGGAGGTTTGCGTCGAGGCTGTCAGAGGAGTGGGCTCCGCACCACAGCCCCGTTGAAGCTGTCACGCCCGTGGGGCGAGTTCAGGAGAAGCTGCTCTGAGAGTGGGGGTTGGCAGGGGTGGGGCTCCTGGGCGTCCCCCGCATGCAGCGCTGGGCTGGCCGTGTCCAGGCACCCACGGGAAGCTGCTGGCCCTGGCAACGGGGTCCTACGGGTCCTGCCTGCTCCAGGGCAGCTGTGCACGAAGCCTCTGACCTTCACCCGTGGTTCAGAGAGGGCAGGCAGGCTGCCCCGGGTTACTCAGCCCAGGAGGGCTGTGGCAGGGTGCGGCCTGGCACCTGTCTCTCACGGGGCAGCTCTTGGCAAACTTTCGCGCGGTGATGCTGAGGTCCAGAAGAGTCGCACGCACCATTGGAAATCGCGGCTTGGGGGCCCCGGGTTGTGCCATTTCCTCTGGGCCTGCACAGAGAGAGTTTGCGGAGAGAAAGCTGCTTGCGGGAGTGCAAATTAGCTGTGGGGAACTGGGGGGTCCCCAACAAGCCAGCCGCCGTCCAGTCCAGCAGCCCCGCTCTGGGCACACATCCCAGCGGTGAGCCAGGGGTTCTGCACCCCCAGCTCCTAGGCAGCTCGGGAGTGGGCTCCACCAAGTCCCTCAGCAGGTGGACCCAGGAGAACATGGCGCAGGTGCACAGTGGGATGCCACGCAGCCCCAGAAAGAAGGAAATCCAGTCGCTTGCCTCAGCCTGGGCGGAGCTGAAGGTTCCGTGTTACATGAAACGTGTCAGACACGGAAGACAAACACCAGCTGCTCCCGCTGTGTGTGCACAGGCTGACGGGAACCGCACAGTGGCTGAGCACGTGGCGTTGGCTTCCGGGGCTGGGGGGGACAGGCGCAGGTCCCGGGGCGAGGAGAGCTGCAGGTGTGCAGACACTGCGGGCCTCTCCTGTGCTCGGGCGTACATCTTAAGTGTTGCAACCACGCCGAAAGTGGTGGTGGCCGCGTGGATCAGCTTCCTCGTGGCCACGGTTTCCCTGTGGAGGTGTGAATTGGAGCATCACGCTGTAGGGCGTGGGTGCCTGTGATTTTTGTCCATCTCAGCGAGGTGGGAAGAGCACCAGGCAGTCAAGGTCAGGAAGCAGCCAGCCCAGCTGAGGGCACGGGCGAGACAAGGGCACGGGGCAGGGCTCCCTGGATGGCGCTGTGCACTCGCAGTTGCCATGGTCTCCTGTTGCTGGGGGAAGCCCTGGTGCACCCAGACCTCCCCCCACAAGGCACCTCTGCCCCCATGGCAGGGGTCACACACCCACCAGTGGGGACACGGCCATTCGCAGGGGACCAAGTCCTCCCAGCCCCTGCACATCGCTCCCCGTGCCCCTTCCCGTGACGGGTGGGGCTGAGGCTCCAGGCCGCAGTCAGTGACTGGGCTTCGGGACAAAGGGCCAAGGGAAGTGTGGGGACCCAGACGGTAGGAGGGCTCAGCCCAAGGTGGTCACCTGTTCCTGTTCCCACTGCAGGCCCGGCAAATGTTCCCAGGGTGTACCCAGCCCTTGGTCCGGCAGTCATCCACCCATGCAGGGCTGGTGTGTCCCCTGCTAGCAGGGGAGGGGCTGGGGACTGGCTGTGTGAGCCCTCAGCTTCCACAGAGAAGAACAGGCATCAGTGGGAGGTTGGGCGGAGCAGAGTGTAGAATGGGGGTGGGCTGGGGGCCACGGGGAGAGGGAGTGATGGAGGCAGGGAGACAGACGGATGGAAGCAGGGAGACAGAGGCAGGAAGACAGACAGACAGACACAGGGAGACAGAGACAGACGGAGACAGAAGACAGACAGGTGGAGACAGGGAGACAGACGGAGACAGGGAGACAGACAGACGGAGGCAGGGAGACAGACAGATGGAAGCAGGGAGACAGACATGGAGACAGGAGACAGAGACAGACGGAGACAGGGAGACAGACAGACGGAGGCAGAGAGACAGACATGGAGACAGAAGACAGACGGAGGCAGGGAGACAGACGGAGGCAGGGAGACAGGCAGAGGCAGGGAGACGTGTGCATCTGCAGGCGTGGCCAGGCCTGCGTGACTCTGCAGGGCCTGTGCCACGTGCGTCGCTCCTGTAGGGCACACTGACTGCCCTACCCACTTAGCTGCTCGGCTGCCCCTGTGCAGTGAACGCCCTGAGCAGCTGTGCGCCACGCCTGCCAACACCCAGAGCCCAGGAAGGACAGCTGGTGTCCAGCCCCAAGGGCAGGCCCAGGTCCCTCTGGGGTGGGAGTCAGGGAGGCGGCCGGAGTCAGCGGCACGGCAGGGTGGAGGGGAGGAGCCTCAGAGCAGTAGCAGGCTTGGGGTCGCCTGTCAAGGACCTGACTCAGCCCCAGCCTCAGCAGCAGTGTCCCTGGACAGCGGTCACGTCCAGCATGGGGATGATGGACGGAAAATGCCAGGTGCATTTGGTGACTGTTGGCGACTGTGTGCTGGGAGGGAGCACCAGGCCTCCCGGTGACCCCCACGCTGGCCTGCACTGGGGACCGCGGGCCAGTGGGGAGGCTGCCCTGGGGAGTGTGGGCTGGAGTCCACACCCTCTGGAGGGGCTCTGGACCCTGGTGTGCACGCCTCACCGCACAGATCACACAGACCCCCGTGCTGGCCGAGCCGGCGCCCACCGCTGGCCCCTGAGCCCTGACTCCTGCAGATCGGGTCTGAAATGACCCCTGTGGCTGCCCTCGCTTCCTCCCTGGTGACTGCTTTGGGAGAGCGCTTTTCCACGGGGGCTTTTATTTTAAAATTGTAAGGATTCGGTCTGAGGCAGGAAAACCCAGCGACCCGAGCCGCGTGCTCTGTGGTTCTGATCTGTCAGCGACAGGTGCTAAAAATACTTGGGATTTCCTGGAGGGAAGATGCTGCCAACCAGGTCGGCCTAAATCTCCGTCCCCAAGCCGGACGTGACCGCTGTCCAGGGGCACTGCTGCCCAGGCTGGGGCAGACGAGCTCAGGGCATCCCTTCCCCCACAGCCGAGAGAGGCCACCAGCCCGCTGCCCTCCCAGCTCCAGCCCCGCCCACCCGGTACCCTCTGTACCAAACTGGGTCTCGTTTGGGCTCTGTGGCCTCCCTTTCTTTGGCTGTTCCCTCTCCAGGTGCCAATCCCTGCGCTGGGCGCCTGTGACGCGAGCCCGGCTGACCCAGCCTGCACCTGCAGCAGCGAAACCGCTGTGTCTCAGCGGCAGTGGGCTGACGCCTGTGGGCTGGCTCCTTGCCAGCCGCAAATAAAGGGGCAGTTAGCAGACAGTGGACCCTGTAGGAGGGAGGCCAGGGCCGGCCAGGGTCAGCAGCAGGGACCGGCTTTGCACCGAGCTGCTTTGCCCTCCCGCACCTGGGTTTCCCCACCCTGCTTCTGGTGCCTTTTCTTGGCTGCTGGGCACCAGGCAGGGGTCAGACGGCCCCACAAGGGGTCAGGAGCAGGCAAGGTTCTGCCTGGACGTCTCTGCCCATGTCTGAGATAAAGTAGAGCAGGTTTCCAGCCAGCTTGCCTGGGAAGCTTGCTTGGGTGGGTTTTCGAGGGAGACAGAGACGTCAAGAAACAAGAAGCCCCCTCGCCTACGCTCAAGCACTCAGGCCGGGGTTCCACGGCGGCCCCTCTGGCCTCAGGGCCAGGCCTGGCCGCCGCCCGCTGACCCCCGGCCCCTTCCCACAAGGGCCTCCTTCACTCTCCCCGCGCAGATCCGACGCTGATGGAGAAGTTCAGGCGCCAGGCTGCGCCATGTGTGACCTCGTAGACTGCGGGGTCACCACGCTTCCTGCCCCATGCGGCTGGCGGGTCACCTCCGGGACCCTCTGTCTCCTGAACCGAGTCTCAGCAGTGCGACTGCCCCGTGCTGTTCTTTGTTAATGAGATTGGAGGAGGAGCCCAGGGTGTCTGGCGTGAGCCGTCAGGAAGGGCCCAGGCCCGGAGCTTCCCCGGGTGTCTGTGAAAACTCGCACTCTCGCCCACGAGTGTCCTCAGCCGCCGTCAGGTGGGAAGCGTGGCCGGAGATGGCCCGAGGCGGCCAGATCTCTGATTCCTAAGGACTTTGCAAGTGTGGGGTCCAGGTGCGTCGTGGGGTGGACAGTGGGCAGTGCCTGGGCGCCACGTGCCTGAGCCCATGACAGGCAGGGACCCAGTCCAGCCTGTAGGCTCTGGAGGACCCAGTGCTGCACTCCAGGGGGCCTGGAAGTCACCCTCCCTTCCATCCACGCCGACTCTCTGAGCTCCTCCAGGGTGCTGGCCGGGCCCTGGGGGCAGGGGAGCCCAGGCATGGCCCCCGCAGCCCTGAGCCGGGGCAGCCATGAGCAGGGGTTGGGGAGACATGTGGGTGCCCATGAGGCAAGGACGGTGAGGCCCTCCCAGGGAGGAGGTGGAGACAGACCTGTGAGACGCGAGGCTTCTGGGAAGGAGCTGAACAGGGCCAGAGCGGGGCAAGACAGGAAGCTATGCAGGCAGTGGCCATGCACAGGTCAAAGCTGGATGCCCTGGGCCCATCCAGGGAGACACCGGGGGCAGGGCCTGGGTGATGAGACCCTGTGGACATCTGTCAATGGTGCCCAGCCCCACGTGACCCAGGCAGGGGACGGACCATGGGCAGAGCCGGCCTGTCCCTGGTCCAGGGCTGGGGGCCAGGCTCCTGGGCTCCAAGACCTGTGAGGCCCAGAGCTGTGCCCAGGAGGCTGGGGGCTGGCCCAAGGGGAGCAGCACTGCTCACATCAGTCAGGATGAAGACTGAGGACTCGTGTGGAAATTTCCACACTGGAGGCCATGACACGCACGCCTGTCTCCCCTTGTGGGCAGTGCCGTCTGGATGCTGAGACGTGGAAGGCAGGGACCTCGAGGGCGGACGTTCCCAGAACCAAGGCAGGGACTTATACGGCCACTCACTGATGTGGGGGAGACAGTGTCCAAACCAGCCCCACCGTGGGCCCCAGCTGCCATCGGCACCTTGGAAGTCCAAAGACTTCAGGAAGCCCCCGGCCACAGTGGAGAGCGCGGGTGCCGTGAGGTCAGGACGTCCAGTGGAGAGCGTGGGTGCAGTGTCATCAGGACGTCCAGTGGAGAGCGTGGGTGCTGTGAGGTCAGGACGTCCCCATGGAGAGCGTGGGTGCCGTGAGGTCAGGATGTCCCCATGGAGAGCGCGGGTGCCGTGAGGTCAGGATGTCCAGTGGAGAGCGTGGGTGCTGTGAGGTCAGGACGTCCAGTGGAGAGCGTGGGTGCCATGAGGTCAGGACATCCCCATGGAGAGCGTGGGTGCTGTGAGGTCAGGACGTCCCCATGGAGAGTGCGGGTGCCGTGAGGTCAGGACGTCCAGTGGAGAGCGTGGGTGCTGTGAGGTCAGAACACTCCCTGGCCCAGAGTCGGGTGTAGATGGAGAGTGTGGGTGCAGTGAGGTCAGGACGTCCCCATGGAGAGCGTGGGTGCCGTGAGGTCAGGACGTCCAGTGGAGAGTGTGGGTGCCGTGAGGTCAGGACGTCCAGTGGAGAGCGTGGGTGCCGTGAGGTCAGCACGTCCAGTGGAGAGCGTGGGTGCCGTGAGGTCAGGATGTCCAGTGGAGAGCGTGGGTGCCGTGAGGTCAGCACGTCCAGTGGAGAGCGTGGGTGCCGTGAGGTCAGAACACTCCCTGGCCCAGAGTCGGGTGTAGATGGAGAGTGTGGGTGCCGTGAGGTCAGAACACTCCCTGGCCCAGAGTCGGGTGTAGATGTTTGCTTCCCAGGGCAGGAGAGGAGGGTTTGAGGTAGAAACTCCGGGGTTCCTGGTGGACTCCCCACTCTTCGTGTTGAGAGGTAATACACCCGTGGCTCCCCACTTGCCTTCCTCTACGTGCGGCACCTCCAGGCCGGAAGTCGCCGCTCCCAGGTGCATAAACATGCATTTCTAGCCTTCTCTGAGCGACCGTTCCCAGCCTGGGTTCCTCCTACAAGAGCGTCGTTGCTGTGGTGCTGGGCTGGGGGCGCTGAGCTGTCCCAGGACCCGCCTGAGGTCTGCAATTGGATGAGTGTTCCCTTTCGCTCTTTCTTGGCTCAAGTGCCGCCACCGGTGTGGCCGTGACCTGCGGCCCTGGCAGCTCCTGGCCGAGGGCAGGCAGCCGTGCAGCCGCCCCGCTCACAGGTGTGTGTGGAGCCGCCGTGTTTCCCTGCGCTGCTTTGCGAGACCGGACCAGCAGGATGCGAGGCAGCAGCCAGGTAGACAGCATCTGCCGCCCTGGCTAGGACCTGGGGTGTCTGTGGCTGGGTCCTCCAGGTGTGAAAGTGATGCCTCAGGCCTCTCACTAGTCAGTGGCAAGAGTCGTGAGGGTGACGTTTTAGGCGTAAATCCCGGTCACTTTGAATCTGGTGCTCACCGGAGAGAACGGGTATAGATCCTCAGCTTCTGCAGGTGCCTGGTTTGGAGTTGCTCAGAAAAGCCGAAAGCTCCCCCAGCCCCCGCCACACAGACAGGAGCACGCGGGGCTTCCCCATGCCCTGCTGAGCCCTAGCACCGCCCTGCCCGGCGACCACAAACCTCTGTCCACTTCCACATGGCTCCCTCGCCATCCTGCTGAGCCCCACTGCTCCTGGCTGATAGATTCCCACTGGGATGGGAGGTGCTACCTGTGTCCCCTGACCCCTTATCTCCACTTAGGGCCTCCAGAGTCGCTTCCCGCCATTTCTGAGGTCAGGGACTCTGCCTGTGGCTGCTGACCTGCCACCTGCTCAGTGCAGGTGCACACGTGGCCAGAATCAGGCGCAGACCTGGACCCCTGGTGTGGGTTGGTGGACCTGTCACAGGGTGGGTTTGCTTGTTGGCCTGCAGGTCCTTGTGTAGGCAACAGGTGAGCGCCCCAAGAGGTGCCTGGACCTCCTCCAAGGTGTGGGTGGGGACAGAGACCAAAGTGTGTGTTCATCGGTGAGTCAGGTCCCAGCCCTCCCCAGGGTTCCCCCCACGGCCTTCCCCTCTGCCCTCATCTGTGCCTTGTTCCCTCTCTCTCTCTCTCTCTCTCTCTGTGTGTGTGTGTGTATATTTCTCTCTGCATCTCTTAAAAATCTGATGCTAAATCACTCAGCACACAGCTCCGTGCCTCGAGAAACAAAGGCTTCCAAGTGCTGGAAAACGGAAGTGCCTTTTCCCAGCCACGTGACCGCCAATCCGCTGGGCAGGTCCCTGGGGAGGCCGGTCGCTGGGTGGGGGCGGGGGGCACCTGCAGGCTTGGGGCGGGGCCACCTGTGACTGACAGCGCCATCTGCTCTTCCCTCAGATGAAATCATGCGCCAGGACATCGTCCCTCTCTGCGCCGCCGACATCCACGACCAGCTGAAGAAGCGCTTCGCTTACCTGTCCGGTGAGTGCTGGAAGCTGGTGAGGAGCCGGCGTGGCCCTGGCCCTGAGCAGCCCCCTTCACCGGGCTGGACCTGGGAACCATTGTCGAAGGGCCCTTCAGCTGGCTTTGGGGTCACTGTGACATCCCCACGAATGAGGCAGCTCTGCACTCCTGGGCAGAGGTGGGCAGGGCAGAGCAGGCCGGGCCCTGTGACCGTGGCCACGCTGGCCCCAGACTCACAGGTCCCAGGGCGCCGGGCGAGACAGCGGGGAAGGCGTCATCCGTGGGTTTGTGTGACTGAATGGGTGTCACAATATGAGCAAGAACTGGCCGCTCTAAGGAGCTCTCGCCACGGACAAGGCTGAGCCGCTTTGGGAGGGGAGTGGTCGCCGCGAGGAGGTGGAGAGAGCGGGTGTCTTCTCCTAAAAGAGAAGCCCCAGAGGACAGGGCTGTACTCGCCCCGGGCCAGGGCTGATGCTGGGGTCCCTGCCAGCTCCTTCCCACTCCCAACCTCTTCAGCCCCGCGAAGGCACACGGCCTTGGTCCTGCCCCCACCCCGTTCTCCCGGGTGGTCCCCCACTCTACCCAGTGTGCACCCTTCTCCAGGTCACCCACCGAGCACCAGTCCAGGAGCTCTGAGCTTTGCAGGTGAAGGCCCGGAATGGGCCGAGTGTCTTGGGACTCAGTCTCGCTGACAGTGGAGAAGGCCACGTGGCGAGGCTGTGGCAGCCCCCGGCCCCTGAGAGACCTCAGCTCACTTGCAGCCAGCACGGGTGCAGGGCCTGGCCCTCAGGACAGGAGCTGAACTCTGCCGCCCAGGCCAAGGATCTGCCGAGTGCGGCCGGGGAAGCTGTGAACAGACGATGCTTGTGGGAGTTTATTACAAAATGAGCACAACATCTGCAACTCACACCCTCGAAGCCGCCCCGAGACCTGCCCCTGGGTTTCCATCCGGTTAACGGACACACTGTCCATTCAGGCTGTTCAAGCAAGACCCTGAGGGGTCTCCTTCTCTCACTGCCCCTCCCCTCCATCAGGGACTGGGGGCTAGGGCCGCTCTGCCCCAGGCCTGCCTCTGCCGGGGCTGGCCCCGTGCTGGCCCCTCCCTGCCCTGCCCTGCCGAAGACTCAGCCCTGTTAGTACTTGACCGACTCCACGCCATTCCACTGGGCTCTGCCTCCTTCTGACAAAACCGCAGACAAAATCGCTGTCTGCTGAAAGCAGAGAGCCCTCGGGGGTTCTGTGCTCCCTGATCGGGCCACACTCCCCAGTCGAGTCAGAAACTCACTCCCCTGCCCTTCCAGAACGGCGCGGGGCAGGCCAGAGGGGCAGCCCTGCTGCCTCCTTCCCTGAAACCCAGCAGCTCCTGGCCGGAGCGTGTGGCTAGCAGCTCTGCTTCTGTTCCACTTTATTGGCAACCCCCTTCATCCACAACTTGCACTGTAAATGACTTTTAAAAGTCAAATGCCAGTTTTAACATGAGCATTGACTCCTACTTTAAGGGAAGCCTCTAAAGTTAATCCAAGAGAAGCTCCCAGAAAACTGGAGCTGCTGCTTCCCAAGAGCCCTCTGTTCTCAGCAAAGGTCGGAGAGAAGACCCTCGATGCGTGGAAGGCCGGCATTGGCCCCTCAGCCCTACCCACTGGGTCTGTGGTTTTCTGAGAGAAAAGAATTGTCCTTAGCCATGATGGGAAAACACTCCACATGGAGACGTGTGGTGACTGTCAGAGACTGCGGTTTCAGACCACGGGGGAAGCCCCTGTGTGTAGACAGGGCTGCACGTGTGAGCTCGGGAATGGCAAGGCCCGCGCTGCAGGTCCCCTGTGCGCAGTGCCAGCTCTCCCTGGCCTGTGCCCGCTGCAGGTCCGCCCGCCCTCTCAGGAGGGGCTGCCTTTCCCACGGAGCCAGCGCCTGATGCGTTTCTCACGATGGTAACCTTTCCACCTGGTGAATTCACTTCACACCAGCTACATGTGGTGCCCGCCCCCTCCTGAGTGAGGGCTTCTTGGGTATCACCTGGGGTCATCTTCACTGTGTGGCTGAGTGACCCAAATGGACAAGTCCTGCTTCTCTGAAGTGTTTGTATCCTCACTGCAAGGCAGGCATGTCCTCCCTCTGAGGTGTCTGAGGTGGCCACGTCCTCACTCTGAGGCATCTGAGATGGCCGTGTCCTCACTCTGAGGTGGCCGTGTCCTCACTCTGAGGTGGCCGTGTCCTCACTCTGAGGTGGTCAGGTCCTCACTCTGAGGTGGCCGTGTCCTCACTCTGAGGTGGTCAGGTCCTCACTCTGAGGTGGCCGCGTCCTCACTCTGAGGTGGCCGTGTCCTCACTCTGAGGTGGTCAGGTCCTCACTCTGAGGTGGCCATGTCCTCACTCTGAGGTGGCTGTGTCCTCACTCTGAGGTGGCCGTGTCCTCACTCTGAGGTGGTCAGGTCCTCACTCTGAGGTGGCCGTGTCCTCACTCTGAGGTGGTCAGGTCCTCACTCTAGGTGGCCATGTCCTCACTCTGAGGTGGCCGTGTCCTCACTCTGAGGTGGCCGCGTCCTCACTCTGAGGTGGTCACGTCCTCACTCTGAGGTGGCCGCGTCCTCACTCTGAGGTGGCCGTGTCCTCACTCTGAGGTGGCCGTGTCCTCACTCTGAGGTGGTCAGGTCCTCACTCTGAGGTGGTCAGGTCCTCACTCTGAGGTGACCGTGTCCTCACTCTGAGGTGGCCGTGTCCTCACTCTGAGGTGGTCAGGTCCTCACTCTGAGGTGGCCGCGTCCTCACTCTGAGGTGGCCGCGTCCTCACTCTGAGGTGGTCAGGTCCTCACTCTGAGGTGGCCGCATCCTCACTCTGAGGTGGTCACGTCCTCACTCTGAGGTGGCCGCGTCCTCACTCTGAGGTGGCCGCGTCCTCACTCTGAGGTGGCCGTGTCCTTGTAGGACCTCTCAGTAGTAGAGATGCCCACTTGCTCGAGAGGACGCCCAAAAATCCAGACTCCAAACCAGTTGATGCAAAAGCATGAGGTATTTATTGTACGTTTGCGCAAACGGGCCCCCACCTCAGGCAGTGAGGAGGAGCCTTGAGCGGCAGTTTCACACAGGTTATATAGGCAACGAATTAGCATATTCCTAACGCATGCATAGGATTGGTCAGTTCAGAGGGACCGTTAGCATATGGGAGAATGCTGGCGAAGAATGCTGGTGGAGAGTGCTGGTATAAAATGCAGAGGTGGCACGGGATTGGTTGGTTCGGAGGGACAATTAGCATACCGGAGAATGCTGAGGGAGAGTGCTAAGATGTTACAGGATTGGCCGGTCGCAGTGACATCATAAGTGTGCGCCTAGAGACCCTCCGAAGGGAGGGGCAGCTCTGCTCTGGGCGCGCCCAGAGGTTTCCTGGAGGGGAGTGGCAGCTCTGCTCTGGGCGCCTAGAGATTCTCTGAAGGGGATTGACTTTTCCTTCCCAGAGAACGTCCTGCCCGCTAGACTCTGGGGAACATCCAACCTCTTAAGAAGCCCCTGATATTTGCCCAGGCCTAATTTCTTGTCCCTCTCCCTCATAAGGGTCCTTCATTCCCTCCTTTTCTTTTTGCACAGATTTTAATCTTAAAATCTATTGGACCTCGGAGGTCTTTGAAGCTTGACACTGGTACTGTTGAGTCAGCACCCGGGTTTGGATAAGGAAAAGCCTCTCGCGGATAAACTGGAGCAACCTGTTAAGAATACATGAGCCGTCTCGTATAGTAACATTGTGGGTGACATTGCACAAGTGTCGATGGGACAAGGGAGGATTTTCTACACAAGTACCTTGTCCCGACACCTCTGTAAGAGTGAGACGCGCCCAAAGGGGCAAGAGGCAATTATTTGCCTTTGTAGTGCCATTCCAGGTCCTGGGGACCGCGAGGCCCTCGTAATAAGGTGGACCTGGGGCTAGGCATAGCCAACAGGACTCGGTCAGCTCCAGATTGGTCTGGTTGAGGGCCAGAAAGGCCCCTGTCAAAAGGTTAAACAGCCGCTGTCCGGTTGTACGGGGGCTTGAAGCGTTTGGAGTTAAACTTGCCAAGCTAGGCGAAAGGGTGGCTGGCAAGAGGGGTGGCCTGGGGAGAGCCTGCCTCACTGGAGGGAGGGAACTCTGTTCTTGCTGGACTGGGTTGGGTCCCACTGACTGGGGACTGGGAGCCATACACGCCCCAATAGTTAAGACTATTTTTAGGGATTTTTGTCAAATTATCCTGGTCAGGTACATCCCAGGTATCTAACCCAGTAACCAGTTGACATACGTCCGGGTATAAGGTGGGCCACCATGCCCCGGGGGTATGTAACCCACTAGCAGACCAGGCCACCCGTCCTGTGGAGGAAATTACTTCCCACGTTAACAATTGTGGAGCATGGGGATTGGAAAAACAATGGGGAAAGGCCAGGAACATCACAAATATTAAACAGTTTTTGAAAGTCTTAGCTTGAGTGGGTTCTGAGTGCGCTGGAGCTTCCATTTGGCTGGTCTATCCGGATCCTCGGGGCCCTGGGGAGGTGGTGCTCGCTTCACGTGTGAGGCGTGGACCCAAGCAGCGATTCCGTCGACCTTGAGAGCGGTGGGAGTTGTCAACAGCACAGTGAAAGGGCCTTTCCACCGGGGCTCTAGAGTCTTAGATTGGTGCCTTCGGACATACACAGCATCACCGATTTGGAAAGGATGTGGGATGGTTGTCGTCTCGGGTTGGTAGGCTGCTGCAAGAGGTTTCCAGACCTGGTTCTGGATGATCTGGAGCGCTCTCAACCGGGCCTGTAACTTAGGGGCATCGGCAACGGAGTCACTGGCAAGGTCAAGCAAGCCTGCTACTGGTGGGGGCCCTCCATAAAGGATTTCGTATGGTGTCAGCCCGCAATGAGAGGGCGTGTTTCGGATTCGGAACAACACCATAGGGAGGAGTTGGACCCAGTCTTTAACGCCAGTCTCCAACGCTAATTTGGTCAGGGTCTCTTTAATTGTTCTGTTCATTCTTTCTACCTGTCCTGAACTTTGGGGTCTATAGGCACAGTGCAATTTCCAATTTATGCCTAATGCTTTGGCCACCAACTGACTTACCTGGGAGACAAACGCTGGGCCATTGTCGGACCCGATTACCTTAGGCAAGCCGAACCGGGGGAAGATCTCCTCTATGATCTTCTTGACGACCACCTGGGCGGTTTCCCGTTTTGTGGGGAATGCCTCAGTCCATCCGGAGAAGGTGTCTACAAAAACTAGAAGATACTTATTCCCATAACTGCCCGGTCTTATCTCAGTGAAATCGACCTCCCAGTTGATTCCTGGTCGGTCTCCTCTTACCCTAGCTCCCTCCGGGAGCTTGAGGTGTCTGGGATTTACCTTGGCACACGGAACACAGGATTCAGTCACCTGCTGGACTAAAGAGTCAAGTCCGGGGATGTAATAAGACTGCCTATCTTCCTGTAAGGCTGCTTTTAGTTTTTTGTGTCCCAAATGAGTCCATTGATGGAGGCTGGTAATTATTTTTTTAGTCAATTGGTGTGGCAGGACTATTTTTTCTCCGAGCCTCCAAACCCTTATTTGTTCATCATACTCTGCACCGAGCCGCTGGATCGTATCTAAGTCTTGGTCCGAATAGAGGAAAGGTGGTTCCCTCGATACTTGGGTGGGCTCAGTTGTCTTTAACGGGAGCACCTGTTGGCTCAGGGCTGCCGCCCTAGCGGCCTCGTCTGCCATCCTGTTTCCCCTTGCTACGGGGTCGTCTCCTCGTTGGTGCCCGGGGCAATGGATTATACTCAACCTTTTGGGCAGGAACAGGGCCTGTAGAAGATCTAGGATTTCCTGCTTATTTTTAATGTCCTTGCCTGCCGAGGTTAAGAGGCCCCTTAGCCGGTATATCTCCCCATGTACATGGGCAGTGGCGAATGCATACCGACTGTCTGTGTAAATGTTGACCTTTTTGTCTTGTGCCAGTTTTAAAGCTTGAGTTAAGGCTATGAGCTCGGCTTTTTGAGCAGAAGTTCCAGGCTTTAAGGCACTTGACCAGATAACAGTTTTTCCATCCACCACCGCTGCCCCAGCCCTCCGCTCACCGTTCTGTAGAAAGCTGCTCCCATCCGTGAACCAGGTCATTTCGGCATCCGGCAGAGGCTGGTCGGTTAGGTCTTTTCGGGTGCCGTGGGCCTCAGCCAGGATTTGGTGACAGTTATGGATTACCTGGGCCTGGGGCCCCAGTTCCGGGAGCAGGGTGGCCGGGTTTAAAGAGGTGGCAGTCCCAAACCGGACCCGCTCTGAGTTTAATAACATAGTCTGGTAATGAGTTATCCGAGCATTTGAGAGCCACCGATCTGGTGGCTGTCGGATAACTGTCTCCACAGCATGAGGTGCCACTACGGTAAGAGGTTGGCCTAGAGTCAATTTGTCCGAGTCTTTTACCAGAACTGCCACGGCCGCTATCATGCGGAGGCACGGAGGCCAGCCGGCCGCTACATTGTCTAGTTTTTTTGAAAAGTATGCCACCGGCTTTTTCCAGGGTCCAAGCATTTGTGTTAGCACTCCCTTCGCCACTCCCTTGTTCTCATCCACGTATAATGTGAAGGGCTTGGTCATATCAGGGAGGCTCAGGGCTGGGGCTGACAATAGGGCCTTTTTCGCGGAGGCTCGATAGCCCAATTCCCCCAGTCTCTGTAGCAGGGCCCCGGTACCTTTTAGGCAGTCCTGCTCAGTTTCAGCGGCAAGGAGGAGGTCGTCCACATATTGCAGGAGGACCAGGTCTGGATGGTTGACTCGGAAGTCGGCCAAATCTAGGTGCAGAGCTTCATCAAACAAGGTAGGCGAGGTTTTAAATCCTTGGGGCAACCTTGTCCAGGTAAGTTGTCCTGAAAACCCGGTCTCTGGGTCTTTCCACTCAAAAGCAAAGATGGATTGGCTCTGAGGGCTCAGTCTTAAACAAAAGAATGCATCTTTTAGATCTAACACAGTGTACCATACGTGGGTCGGAGGCAAGGTACTTAGCAGATTGTAGGGGTTGGGCACTGTGGGATGCATATCCTCCGTTCTCCTGTTAACCTCCCGCAAGTCCTGTACCGGGCGGTAGTCACCCGTACCAGGCTTCTTTACTGGTAGTAGGGGGGTGTTCCAAGGTGAACGACAAGGTTTTAAAATGCCTAGGTGTAACAGTCTCTGGATATGTGGCCGGATACCTTTCTTAGCTTCCTTGCCCATCGGATATTGACGAACTGACACGGGAATGGCCGTGGGCTTCAGATCTATGATCAAGGGAGGCCGGTTGACGGCCAACCCTATTCCCGCAGTCTCTGCCCAGGCCTGAGGAAAATCTGTGAGCCACTTGGGGTCCAGGGGAGCCATGGTGGACGAGGGCCTCTCGAATAATCGGTGTTCGTCCTCCAAGCGTAGTGTTAATACCTGGAGGGGCCGCCCTCCTGAGTCTGTGATGGTAGCTCCTTTCTCATGGAAGTGAATTTGGGCTCCTACCTTCGAGAGTAGGTCCCTGCCCAGGAGGGGGTAGGGGCAGTCTGGCACTAGTAAGAACGAGTGTGTCACAAGTCCTGTACTTAACTGGACCTCTCGATTGGTTGTCCAGCGACATAACTTCCCTCCAGTTGCCCCCTGAACCCAGGAAGTCTTGGAGCTTAAAGGCCCTTTTTCTGAAGTCAGTACCGAGTGCTGGGCTCCCGTGTCAATCAGGAAGGTTACCGGTCTGCCCCCCACTTCAAGGGTTATCCTGGGCTCAGGGGGGGGCTCCTGGCCCTGACTCACCTAGTCGTCTTCTTCCAGGGACAGGATTGGAACTGGTCTCTTCTTTGGTCCCTGTGTTTTTTTCGGGTAGTCTTTGACCCAGTGTCCTCTTTTTTTACAATAGGCACATTGATCTCTTTTCACCCGAGGCTTTCGTTTGTCTCCCAAGTCCCTATTCTGTCCTGGTCTACTCCTTTCTATATCCTGCACTACGGTGGCCAAAATTCTACTAAGCTCTCGATTACGTCTTTTGTCTCTTCTGTCTTCCCTTTCCTCCTGCTCCTCTCGGGTCTCCCTTTTGTTGTAAATCTTTTCTGCCTCCTTTATTAAATCTTGTATAGTATATCCCTGAAGCCCCTCTAGCCGCTGCAATTTATTGCGGATGTCCGGCGCTGACTGTCCTATAAAGGACATGATTACATCTCCCTGCCGGTCCTCTGCCAGGGGGTCAAACGGGGTGTACATACGGTAGGCTTCCATTAATCTTTCTAGGAAGCCTGCCGGCGTTTCCTCAGCCCCCTGCACTACTGCACGTACCTTGGCCAAATTGGTGGGGCGCTTTCCAGCCCCTCTGAGACCCGCAAGGAGAATCTGGCGGTAAAGACGAAGTCGCTCCCTACCAGCAACGGTGGTGTAGTCCCAATCAGGACGGGTTGAGGGAAACGCCTCCTCGATTTCGTTTGGCAGTAGGGTCGGTCGGCCATCTGCTCCAGGGACGTTTTTCCGTGCCTCAAGGTAGACGCGCTGCTTTTCCTCAGTAGTGAGGAGGGTCTGCAGAAGCTGCTGACAATCATCCCAGGTGGGCTGATGAGTCAATAAAATTGACTCGATCAGCCCAGTCAGAGCCTGGGGGTCTTGAGAGAAAGAGGGGTTATGGGTTTTCCAATTGTAAAGATCGGAAGCAGAAAATGGCCAGTACTGCATCTGGCCAGCCACCGAGCGAAGAGGAAAAGCCTGCGAAGTCCAGACGCTTCCCGAGCCCCCTGCCTGCCCCCGACGGAGGCGCAGGCGGCTGGAGGGCGGGGAAGGCGCTGAGACTTCTTCCCCTGCCCTCGTGGAATCAGGGGATGGTGCAGAAGGTTGCACATCCCACTCTGGTTGTTGTGGGGGTTCCTGCGGGGGAGCAGGCTGGCTGGGAAGATAGGGTGGGGGAGAATCAAAGAGCAGAAAGTCCTGATCAGCCGGAAGAACCGGTGGCTTGTCAGGTTTTGGATCTCGAATCTCCTTCAGAGGGTATAGGGAGGAGGTTGGCACAACCGGGATAGGAGGAGGGGGTATCGGGGTCCGTATGGGCTCCGTCGGGAAGGAGAAGGGTTCTATCCAGGGAGGGGGATTACGTGAAAGATCCTCCCACGTGGTAATGTAGGGCACCTGATCAGGGTGTCCATCGGATCCTGGCTGAAAGACTCGGTCCTTAATCTGTAAAATAATATCGAGGTTAAAAGTGCCGTTCCTTGGCCAGCCGACCTCGAAGGCCGGCCACTCTGAGGAACAGAATTTTGCCCATTGTTTCCTGTTAACCTCCACTGAGAGGTGGCGCGCGCGTTCTCGAACGTCCTTCCAGTGATCTAGAGTGAGACTTAAAGGGGTGGTTATTTGTTGACCCATGCGTGCAAAGATTTCAGCCCAAACAAAAAGAACAGCAGATACACAGACACATACAGTAAACAAGACAAACCACATGGCTAGGACAAATCGAACGCTATTGCGCTATTTTTGGGAGCGGCTGCCTGACCAGCCCTCCCCGGGAAGGAGGGAGACTTGGTCTCCGACCCACCTCCAGACCACCCCGGGAGCGTGACCCGGGGGAAGGGACCGAGGGTTTCCCCTCATAACCCGGAGCGTCCTCCGGGGAACGGACCAGGGGTTGCTGGGCACGCCTGCCTCCCCCACTGGTCCCACAGAGTCAGGTCAGATACTGGCCAGTCAGAATACTTCAGTCAGAATCCAGTCAGAATACTCAAGACAAAAAACAACAGACAGAAAACACTTAATTATACCTCCAACTGGTCCGCAGAGAATGGGTCTGAGGGCGACCTCAAGCCCCACGTTGGGCGCCAAATGTAGGACCTCTCAGTAGTAGAGATGCCCACTTGCTCGAGAGGACGCCCAAAAATCCAGACTCCAAACCAGTTGATGCAAAAGCATGAGGTATTTATTGTACGTTTGCGCAAACGGGCCCCCACCTCAGGCAGTGAGGAGGAGCCTTGAGCGGCAGTTTCACACAGGTTATATAGGCAACGAATTAGCATATTCCTAACGCATGCATAGGATTGGTCAGTTCAGAGGGACCGTTAGCATATGGGAGAATGCTGGCGAAGAATGCTGGTGGAGAGTGCTGGTATAAAATGCAGAGGTGGCACGGGATTGGTTGGTTCGGAGGGACAATTAGCATACCGGAGAATGCTGAGGGAGAGTGCTAAGATGTTACAGGATTGGCCGGTCGCAGTGACATCATAAGTGTGCGCCTAGAGACCCTCCGAAGGGAGGGGCAGCTCTGCTCTGGGCGCCTAGAGATTCTCTGAAGGGGATTGACTTTTCCTTCCCAGAGAACGTCCTGCCCGCTAGACTCTGGGGAACATCCAACCTCTTAAGAAGCCCCTGATATTTGCCCAGGCCTAATTTCTTGTCCCTCTCCCTCATAAGGGTCCTTCATCCTCACTCTGAGGTGGCCGTGTCCTCACTCTGAGGTGACCGTGTCCTCACTCTGAGGTGGCCGTGTCCTCACTCTGAGGTGGTCAGGTCCTCACTCTGAGGTGGCCGCGTCCTCACTCTGAGGTGGCCGTGTCCTCACTCTGAGGTGGTCAGGTCCTCACTCTGAGGTGACCGTGTCCTCACTCTGAGGTGGCCGTGTCCTCACTCTGAGGTGGTCAGGTCCTCACTCTGAGGTGGCCGCGTCCTCACTCTGAGGTGGCCGCGTCCTCACTCTGAGGTGGCCGCGTCCTCACTCTGAGGTGGCCGTGTCCTCACTCTGAGGTGGTCAGGTCCTCACTCTGAGGTGGTCAGGTCCTCACTCTGAGGTGACCGTGTCCTCACTCTGAGGTGGTCAGGTCCTCACTCTGAGGTGGTCAGGTCCTCACTCTGAGGTGGCCAGGTCCTCACTCTGAGGTGGTCAGGTCCTCACTCTGAGGTGGCCGCGTCCTCACTCTGAGGTGGCCGTGTCCTCACTCTGAGGTGGTCAGGTCCTCACTCTGAGGTGACCGCGTCCTCACTCTGAGGTGGCCGCGTCCTCACTCTGAGGTGGTCGCGTCCTCACTCTGAGGTGGTCGCGTCCTCACTCTGAGGTGGCCGCGTCCTCACTCTGAGGTGGTCAGGTCCTCACTCTGAGGTGGTCAGGTCCTCACTCTGAGGTGGCCGTGTCCTCACTCTGAGGTGGCCACATCCTCACTCTGAGGTGTCTGAGGTGGTCACATCCTCACTCCGAGGTGGCCGCGTCCTCACTCTGAGGTGGTCACGTTCTCACTCTGAGGTGGTCGCGTCCTCACTCTGAGGTGGTCAGGTCCTCACTCTGAGGTGGCCACATCCTCACTCCGAGGTGGCCGCGTCCTCACTCTGAGGTGGTCGCGTCCTCACTCTGAGGTGGCCACGTCCTCACTCTGAGGTGGTCAGGTCCTCACCCATGGCACTTTCACCTCACACAGGAGGTTCCCTGGTCACTTTTGCCATGGTCTACAGGTGTCCTTGTGTCCCACCTCCAGCCGGGCTGCTGTGTTTGCTGACTCCATCCTGCTTTCTGATAGGAGCCTGCCTTCCACGGGAGGGTCCCTGCGTGAGTCTCCCAGGGCCCGTTGACTTGGGGCCAGGTTCTGTGGTGTGAGCCCATCCGCTCCAGCCATCCCTGCCCGCATCTTCACCCCCTTGGCCATGCAGCACAGCAGGGAGCTGCCTCCTGTGTTGGGCGTCACAGGTTCACTCTGGGACCTCTGTCCTCAGATAATCACACCCTGAACAGCAGACTCGGAGGAAACGGAGCCTCCATTCCCAGTCACAGAAGCTACACCCAGGGCAGGAGAGCGTGGCTGAGGATCGTACGACCTACAGAACAGCGCTGCCGCCGGTGAAACCCCTTGGCATCTGTGCAGCTGACGCCTCCATGGAGCGAGGGAGGCTGCAGCCACACGGCCTCAGCGCTGCCCTTCCACGAGCGGCCGGGGCGTTTTACTCATCTCTCCTGGTGGCGCTGTCATCAGAGGTGTTTGTCAAGCACTCAGGGAAGGCGTGGCTCTTTGGGAGAAGGCGATGAGCCAGGGTTCTCCACTCCTTTCGTCAACTTCCCCAAGCACTCAGGAGCCCCCCAGCTCATGAACCCTCTCCCACTCTTTTCTCTTTAGTCTGGGCTCACCTGTTTTCTTAGTGGCGTAGGGTTTCGTGTGGCTGAACGTCCGTTCTCTGATTGGGTCTACCTAGGACACTCACCTCGGGGCTCAACCTGAGGCCCAGTCCACCAGCGCTCCACGTCCCTGTTAGGCTGACACCTGGGATGAGCCACAGACACAGGCCCTGCTCCAGGGGCCCTCTGCCAACACAGAGAAGCAGAGATGCCGGTAGAAGGTTGCTATGGAGATTCAGGATCAGGATCAGGCCTGTGGCTTCCCTGGTTTCTGTCTGGACACGGCTGCTGGAAGCTGGAGGCTGTACGACTATGGTCTACACACTGTGTCCTATTCCCCTGTGGGGTAGCACTAGGGGAAGGGACCTCAGGAAGGTGATGAGGCCATGAGGGGGCCCAGGAGTGGATCTGTGCTTCTGTGAGGGTGGAGGAGCCCAGAGTGCATCCTTCCACCAACAGACGGACCACTGTGACCCGGGAGGAGGCCTCATGGACACTGGATCCACAGGTACCTTGACCTTGGATGTCCAGCCTCCAGCACCATGACAATGAACCCAATGCTGCCTTTGGCAAGGCACGGCTCTTGGTCTTTGTGTTGTCACAGGCAGATGGACTAAGACTCCAAGGCATGAATATATAATCACTGTTACAAACCACTGTCTTGGCAAGGGCTTTCTGACAATGTGAGGATTCCTGATTTCTTATTAATACACACTTCAGAGAGATCCAAGATGGCTGAACGGGGAGAAGTCACACTGACCTCAGCCACAGAAAAACAAAGGAGGGACCATGTTCCCAAGGCTCTGATTGAAATTTTCAGTGGAGAATGGATGGAACGGAACAGAACAGAGATTCGATGGAATGGTGAGGAGACAGGACAGACACACGGCCACTGGCCACATGCACCAGTGACTCCTGCGTGTTCATGGTGCCTAGCTGGGAAGCGCCATCTTCCCAGGTACGGTGACAGGAACGTGCTGCAGCCTACACCAAGGGTGGCTTTGACTTGGGGAGAGTTCCGCAGTCCTCACTGGGGAACTGGCAAGGCGTGACGTCGCGTTGCTTCTCTCCGCTCCTACCAGAGCACCAGTCTCGATGTGCTGTGGTGGAGCTGCAGCCGATCTCTGTCCTGACTCAGCGAATGGGGGGCAACCAGGCAGGGACAGGCAGCTCCCAGAGTGAGTGCAGACCCGCTGCCCTGTGTCTGTGAGTTCTGGGCATAGGCCACAGAGCTGGAGGGACATGGGTTGGTGGGGGATGCTTTCCACCATGCGTTCTGACTGCAGAACCTCAGAGTTAGTTCCCTGTGCACTGGGGACTTGTGGGTCTCTCTGTGGAGCGCACGTGCCTGGGTGAGTGGTGCACAGGTGCTGTGAGCTCACTCTAGGATGTGAGTCAGCTGGATCCCCTTAGCACAGAGAAGGGATGGGACTATGAATACACTAGACTCCAACGTCCCTCCCTATATTGACTGTAGACAGAGTTGTACCACACCCAACGTGGATGTCACTCTGGACTCTTACCCACCACAAACAGTGGCCAGAGCTCCTGGCCCTACCCAGAACACACCACTGGAACTCTAACATAAGTCTCAACCCCACAAGGAACATTTCCAAGAATAAAGCCTTCAATCAAAAAAATTAATAAAAAAATAAAGAGGAGATAACAAGTGATCTCCCAGATGTGTAAAAACCAACATAGAAACATGAACAACAAAGGCAATACAGCAATATGACTCCTCAGAAGGAACATATTAATACTTCAAAACTGAACTGTGAAGAAGGGAAGATTGACAAAAATACCCGAAAAGGAATTCAGAGGAATTATTGTAAGGTTACTCAAGAATACAGACATGGTTAACGTGAAATAAGGAAATCTGCACATGACACAGGTGAGAAATCCTCCGAAGAGCGATACTGAAGAAAAATCAGACAAATGTTAGAAATGAATTACTCAATAATTCAAAAATGCAGTGGAAAACCATAACAACAGACTCAGTGAGGTACAAAAAGAATATCTTATTTAGAAGACAGGGGCTTTGAAATATCTCAGAGGAAAAAGAAGAAGAAGAAGAAATTAGACCAAAAACAGAGTTCAGTATCTATGGGATACCATGAAATGACCAAACATATGAGATTTGAGAGTTCCTGAGATATAGATGAAAAGACTGGCTTGGAAAATGTAATTCAGTGGAATAATAGCAGAAATTTTCCCCACTTTGGAGAAGGATATGGACATCCAAATACAGGAAGTACATAGAATCCCATATAAGTGTGGTCAGAAAAGACCCACACCATGACACATTATAGCCACATTTTCGAATGTAAACATAAAGAGAATGTCCTAAAATATGCAAGAGACAAGTGCCAAATCACATTTAAAGGATCTCCCATTAGATTAGCAGATTTTTCAACAGAAACCCTACAGGCCAGGAGATGATGGATTGATATAGCCCAAGTCCTCCAAGACAAAAACTGACAACTCAGAACACTTTATCCAGTGAAGCTCTAATCCACAAATGATTATACAGACCTTCCAAGACAGACCTTCCAAGACAAACAAAAATTGAAAGAATTTGTCACCAACCAGCCAGCCTTACAAATGAAACTTAAGGATGTACTTCCACAGGAAAGAGAAAGACATTCAGCACTATGAAGGAATGTGAAGGCAGAAAACCTCCCAGTAACAGAACAAAGGAGAGTCAAACCAACGAAAAGAATTTTCATGGAAAAATGGCAGGACCAAGTCATTACTTATCAGTAATAATGTTGAGTGTAAATGGACTAAATTTACCAATTGAAAGATACAGACTGGTTGAATGCATAAAAAAGACTCATCATTATGATGCGAGAAACTCATTTCACCACTAAAGATACACACAGACTGAAAGCGAAAGCAAAGAAAAAGATATTCCATGCAAATGGAAATAAAAAACAAGCAGGAGTAGCTATTCTCATATCAGAAAGACTTTAAGATCAAAACTGTTAAAAGAGACAAAGAAGGTCATTATGTAGTGATTAAGGGGTCAATTCAATAAGAAAATGTGATGATAGTAAATGGTATATGACCCAATGCCAGGGCACCCAGTTTTATAAAACAAATGTTATTGGATAGAAGGGGAGACATAAACTCCAATAATAATGGGGGGCTTCAACACCCCATTTTGATCAACAGACAGATCAACCAGATACAAAGCCAATAAAGAAACAATAGAACTAATCTAACTATAGACCAAATCGACCTAAGAGATATCTAGAGGGCATTTCATCTCACAGTTGCAAAATATACATTCTTTTAATCTGCATGGAATATTCTCCAAGATAAACCATATATTAGGTGGCCATAAAACAAGTCTTAACAAATTCAAAAACTGGAAATCACATTGTGTGTCTTTTCTTACCGTAGTAGAATCAAGCTGGAAATGAACAACAAAAGAAACACTAGAAAATATATAAAGATATGGAGACTGAACAGCATGCTCCTGAATGAACAGTGGATCGTAGCAGAAATCAAAAGAGCAATTAAAAAGTTCCTTGAAACAAATAAAAATGAAAACATATAAAAACCTATATGTACAGCAAAAGCACTGTTATGAGGAAATTTTATAAGCGATAAGTACCATCGTAAATTGGGAAGTATCAGATAAATGATCCATCAATGCATCTGAAAGACCTAGAAAAACAAAAACCGAACCCAAAAATTGGTAGGGGAAAAAATTTTTTAAATGATAAACAAGGGGCTGGTGCTCTGGTGTAGCAGGTAAAACCTCCACCTGCAGTGCTGGCATTCCATATGAGCACCTGTTCGAGTCCCGGCTGCTCCACATCTGATCCAGCTCTCTGCTACGGCCTGGGAAAGCAGTGGAAGATGGCCCAAGTCCTTGGGCCCCTGTACCCACATAGGAATACCCAGAAGAAGCTCCTGGCTCCTGGCTTCGGATCGGCATAACTCTGGCCATTGTGGCAAATTGGGGAGTGAACCAGCATATAGAAGACCCCCCCCCACTCTGGCTCTCCTTCTCTCTCTGTGTAACTCTGACTTTGAAATAAATAAATCAATCTTTAAAAAATAAACAAAATAGAAATGAAAAACTATGCAAAATATCAATGAATAGACCAAATAAATAATACTGAGATTGAATCAGTAATAAAGACCCTGTCGACAAAGAAAAGCACAGGACTGGATGGCTTCACTGGTGAATTCTACCAAACTTTTAAGGAAGAGCTAATCCAAAGTCTTCTTAAATTATTCAAAACAATTGAAGGGTGAGGGGAACCCTTCCAAACTCCTTCTAGGAGGCCAGCATTACCTTCATTCCAAACCCAGACCACCAAAAAGGAGAACTATAAACCAATATCCCTGATGAGCACAGATGCAAAAATTCTCAACAAAATACCAGCAAATTGAATCCAAGAACACCCCAGAAGGATCATCCACCCAAAGTGGGATTTATCCCAGGTATGCAAAGATGGTTCAACATATGCAAATCAATAAATGTGATATATCACATCAACAAAATGAAGGATAAAAACCATATTATTATCTCAATAAATGCAGAGAAAGCATTTAATAAATACAACAAGCTTTCGTGATTTAAAAAAAAACTTTACAAAATTGGGTATAGAATTTAGATTGGGTATAGAATATAGATTCAACAGAATCAAGAAAGCATATGAGAAACCCACAGCCAGCATCATATTGAGTAGGGAAAACTGAAGCATTTCCACTAAGATCTGGAACCAGACAAAGCAGCCCACTCTTGCCATTATTATTCAGTATAGTTCTGGCATTTTAGCCAGAGCTATTATGCAAGAAAAGGAATTCAAAGGATACAAATTGGAAAGGAGGAAGTGAAATTATCCCTGTTTGCAGGTGACATGAACCTTTATTTAGAGGAACCAAAAGACTCCAATGAGACTATTGGAAGTCATAAGAGAATTCAGCAAAGTTGTAGGATACAAAATCAGAACACAAGAATGAATAGCGTTCTTATACACCAACAGTGCTCGAGTTGAGAAAGAACTTGTGAGATCACTCCCATTCACAACAGCTGCAAAAAAAAAAAAAAAAATTAAATGCCTCGGGATAAATTTAACCAAAGATGTGAAAGAGCTCTGCAATGAAAATAGCAGAATCTTAAGGAAAGAAATAGAAGACACCAGAAAAGAGAGAGAGAGAGAGAGAGAATGAATCTTCCATGTTTATGCATTGGAGTAAATAATATTATCAACTCCCATACTGCCCAAAGCGATTTGTAAATTCAGTGCAATCCCAACCAAAATACCAAGGATATTCTTCACAAATCTAGAAAAAAGCAACCCTAAAATTCTTATGGAAACACAAAAGACTCCAAATAGCCAAAGCAATCTTAAACAATAAAAACAAAGCCAGAAGCATCACAATACCAGATATCAAGAGATACTGCAACTGCTAGAACAGCCCGATACTGGTACAAAAACAGACATGTGAACTAATGCAAAAAATAGAAGCCCCTGAAATTAATCCCCTCACCTGCAACCAACTGATCTTTGACAAATGAGCTAAAATCACCCCTTGGGGAAAGAACAGTCTTCTCAACAAATGGTGTGGGAAATTTGTATTTCTATGCAGAAGATTGAAACAAGACCCCTACCTTACATCCTATACAAAAGTCGGGTCACAGTGGATCAAGGATCTAAACCTAAGACCTGAAACAATCAAATTACCAGAGGGAAACAGGAGAAATGCTGCAAGATATTGGCTCAGACCAAATGGGATCACATGAAACTAAGAAACTTCTGCAAAGCAAAGGAAACAATCAAGGTGGAAAGGCAACCAATAGAATGGAAGAAAATATTTGTAAACTGTGTATCTGATGAAGGATTAATATCCAGAATATATATATAAGGAGCTCAAGAACTCAACAACAAAACAAACCAGCTAAGAAATGGACAAAGGATATGAACTTGCATTTTCCAAAGCAGAAAATACAAATGTCCAACAGATGCATGAGAATATTCAGGATCACTAGCCATCAGGGAAATGCAAATCACCATAACGAGGTTTCACCTCACCTGTCATACTGGCTGTCATTCAAAAAATCAAAAACCAACAGATGGGGGCCGACGCTGTGGCGCAGCATGTTAAAGCCCCAGCCTGCAGCGCCAGTATCCCATATGGGACCCAGTTCAAGTCCTGGCTGCTGCTCTTCCTATCCAGCTCTCTGCTACAGCCTGGGAAAGCAGTAGAAGATGGCCCAACTCCTTGGGACCCTGCACCCTCGTGGGAGACCCAGAGGAAGCTCCTGGCTCCTGGCTTCAGATCAGCTCAGCTCTGGCCGTTGCGGTCATTTGGGGAATGAACCAGTGGAATGGAAGACCTCTCTCTCTCTCTCTGGCTCTACTTCTCTGTAACTCCTCTTTCAAATAAATAAAATAATTCTTTTAAAAAAACAAAAGCTGGTGAGGATGTGGAGAAAGAGGTACCCTGATACACTGCTGGTGGGAATGTAAACTGGCACAATGGTTAGGGAGATCCCTCAGAAAACTGACAATGGGTCTCCCATGTGACCCAGCCATCCCACTCCTGGGAATATACCAAAGGAAATGAAAGCAGCACAGGGAAGTTATCCACACCCCGTGTTTATAGCACAATGGCTACTATACAGAACCAACCTAGATGTCCATCAGCTGATGACTAGATCAAGAGAGTACAGTCTATATACGCTACGGAATATTAGTCAGCCATTAAAAGGATGCCATCCTGACACTCGCTACAGAACGGATCAGCTGGAGATCATTATGCGAACTGAAATAAGTTATGCTGAAATAAGCCAGATCCAGAAAGACAAATACCGTGTTTTCTCTTATTTGTGGTAGTTAATGTATATAGATAAACTGCTATAGTTTTAATAAAAGATTTAGTAGACATGAGTGAAATGGACATCTTTTCATTTGCTTCCTGTTGAACTATGGTCTTTTACTTGTTGAATTCTTTATTTAATGGAGCACTAAGCCCTTGACTGGATGTAAATTAAAAATGTTATCTCAAAATTAAAAAAGAAAGGGGAAGGAGGGAAGTATCATTATATTGTTAGAATTGTATCTGTGAACTACCCTGAATCTATTCTATTTGTATTAATATCCACCGAGAATTGATGAATTGTTTTGTAGTAATTACCATGCGTTTGCTGTGACCCTGAGAATCTAATATTAATAAATCCCCTTAAAATGCACACTGCAGAATAGGATGCCTTCTTGGTCACATCTTTGTAGTGACATGAGGTTTGTAGTCATGTCTTTTTTTTTTTTTTAAGCCAAGCGGTTTTTTTTTTTTTTGTTTGTTTGTTTGTTTGACAGGCAGAGTTAGAGAGAGAGAGAGAGACAGAGAGAAAGGTCTTACTTCCATTGGTTCACCCCCCAAATGGCCACTATGGCTGGCGTGCTACGCCGATCCGAAGCCAGGAGCCGGGAGCTTCCTCCTGGTCTCCCACGCAGGTGCAGGGCCCAAGCACTTGGGCCATTCTCCACTGCCCTCCCGGGCCACAGCAGAGAGCTGGACTGGAAGAGGGGCAACCGGGACAGAACAGGCGCCCTGACTGGGACTAGAACCCTGGGTGCCGGCGCCACAGGCGGAGGATTAGCCTAGTGAGCCGTGGCACCGGCCTGTAGTCATGTCTTATTTAAGGTGTTTCTACCCAGCCGTTAACTCAGGATACAGATGTGAAAAAGCTCAATCACATGTATGTGTTTGTTCTGAAACAAACAGTATGGTTGTTTTCAAAATTCAGTGCTAGATTTTCAGCTGTTGACTACGTTAGCCCAGCTTTGGGCCGGTGCGTTACAAAGGGGGAATCTTGATCTCAGAAGAAAAGGAGCAGCAGGCACATCTGTCCCTTCGCGTGGCCACCACGCGTGCGCTCTGCCCACCTGAGGTTCACTGGGCCCTGACCTTTTTGTCATGACTAACCCGGTCTGCACACAGCTTGTCCGGTGGAAGCCTCAGCCACTCCAGGGCTTGTGCACGCGTGTGTGTGTGCGCGCACACGTGCCGGCGTGCACCTGTGTCACAGTCCGCGCCGGCTGCCATGACAACACACTGCAGACCAAGCTGCTTAAACCTGGATGCGTTTCTCACAGCTCTGGAGGCGGGAGCCTGGATGCGGGCAGCAGCGCGACTGTGGTCCGGTGAGGCTGCCTCTGGTGTGCAGCCCACACCTTCTCATTGTGTCTGTCCCTGGTGGAGAGGACAGAGAGGCCGTGGAGAGCAGACGCTCCCACCACTCCGCCATGAGGGCTGCACCCCCACAGGCCTCACACGGGGGGTTAGGTCTGCAGCCTAGGACTCTGTGAGACCACCGTTCAGGCCCTAGCAACGTGAGCACGCATCTCTGTGTATGTGTGCATATATGCGTATATGGAAATTCATGAAAAAGAAGCACCGTGAAAACTGCATTAAGTTTACCTTTTTGGCACCAACAGAGCCTTCTCTTCTCATTCCATTTTCCCACAACCTTCGTGCAGTCCTCACGTGTGCAGGAATGACAGGGCAGGTCACTCCAGTAAAAGACCCTGCCCGTGGAGGATGGCCCAGGTCCTTGGGCCCTGCACCTGCATGGGAGACTAGGAGGAAGCACCTGGCTCCTGGCTTCGGATCGGCGCAGCGCCGGCCGTAGAGGCCATTTGGGGAGTGAAGGAAGACCTTTCTCTAACTCTGCCTGTCCAAAAAAAAAAAAAAAAAAAGACCCTGCCCAGCGGGCTGCAGCCCAGGAGCCGGAGGCCTGTGTGGGGCCCCAGGGCCTAACTCCGAGCTCGGTGACCGCCACCCGTGGGGCCGGTGCAGCCGTGTGTTGTGTGAGAACAATACAGTTTCTTTCCCAGATGGAATTCTCGGCAGATTCTGCGTGTCTCCCACTGGGCTCAGCTTGGCACCGTTGCTCTCTCAAAACACGGGGTTGGTGTGAGGCTGCCAGAAGTCTCTGGAAGCAAGCGGGCTACTGGCTGCCAGTGAAGCAGGCATCCGGCCAGGTCGCAACCTCGCCTGCCTGGCGGGAGGCCGTGCGGGAGGCCGTGCGGGCGGCCGTGCGGGCCCGCGCAGGGTCAGGTGAGCAGCCCTGCGGGGTCGTCCTCAGAGGCCCGCCCTTTCCTGCTGGCGACGCCTGTGTCGCTGAGGCGCCAGTGCGGGGCTGAGCCTGCGGGGGCTGGGGACCGGGCCGTCGTCCGCGTGATGGCTTCCCCGTTAGCCGGCGCGACCCCGGCCGGGGACCCTGTGCGAGGGCAGCCGGGCCCCGTCAGGGCCGCGCTAGGGGCCGGGGGCTGAGGCGGCGGAGGGCCCTGAGGGGCCGTGCCCTGTCCGACGGCGGGGGGCGAGGGCGCGGGGGGTGGGGGGGGCGTGTCCTGTCCGACGGCGGGGGGCGAGGGCGCGGAGGGGCCGTGCCCTGTCCGACGGCGGGGGGCGAGGGCCCTGAGGGACGTGCCCTGTCCGACGACGGGGGCCGAGGGCGCGGAGGGGCCGTGCCCTGTCCGACGGCGGGGGGCGAGGGCCCTGAGGGACGTGCCCTGTCCGACGACGGGGGCCGAGGGCGCGGAGGGGCCGTGTCCTGTCCGACGGCGGGGGGCGAGGGCCCTGAGGGGCCGTGTCCTGTCCGACGGAGCGGGGCCAGGGCGCGGAGGGGCCGTGCCCTGTCCGAGGGCGCGGGGCGCAGCCAGGGACACGCAGGCCCCCACGTCAGGCCCAAGTCCAGACACACAGTCCCGCAGAGGGGACCAGGCCACCGGGGCGACCCCGGGGCTCCGAGCGAGCATTCGCGGAGGGCGCGAGGCCTGCCAGGAAAGGCCGCGGGGCTTGACGGGAAAGGCCGCGGGGCTTGACGGGAAAAGCCGCGGGGCTTGACGGGAATGGCCGCGGGGCTTGACGGGAAAGGCCGCGGGGCTTGACGGGAATGGCCGCCCTGCCCGCGAGGGGCCTGCGCCCTGCCCCGCGCGTCCAGGACTTGGACAGTCGGGACTGCGCGCACAGCCGGCGCCCCACGCGCGCCCACTCCCGCGGCCCGCCTCCCGCTCCGGCTCCCTCCCTGGCTGCCGGGGCCCTCGCGGCCTGGTGGACGTGGCGAGGTGGCGACGCGGGAAGTGTGGCCGCACCAGGGGGGCGAGGTGTGCCTTCTCTCCGGCGTGGCCGGGGTGGATTGTGTGCAAGGTTGGGAGGGGAGAGGCCCAGTGGCCGCCCGCGGGCCGCAGCGGCCCAGCCGGTTCCGTGTCTTCCTGTTCGCAGGGGGAGCAGAGAACAGAAGGCCGCGCTGTCAGTTGTGTTTGCAGAGTGTGGGCAGCTCTGGAAAGAGACGAGCAGACAGGCTGCCCGCGGGGGTCCGGGGTGGCTTAGCCCTCATCTGGGTTTGCCTCACAGACACGCTGTGCCGCAGACATTTCTGTGGGATCACCGACAGGCGCTCCTGGTTCTGGCGGAAACACCCGGGCCTGCGGAGAGGAGCCGACGTTCTGTGGGGGACGCGCCAGGGAGCCGTGGGGGCCTCGCTGACCGCTGCCTCTGGTCTCTCCGCAGGTGGCCGGGGCCAGGACGGGAGCCCCGTCATCACCTTCCCCGACTACCCGGCCTTCAGCGAGATCCCAGACCAGGAGTTCCAGAATGTCATGACCTATCTCACCGGCATCCCCAGGTACGTGGGGTGCGGCCGCCCAGCGCCCTTGCTTCCCTAGGGAGGTGGACGCCGTGGTGGGTGCCCCAGGGACTTTGAGAGGCAGGCAGCGCCCTGTCGGGTTGATGTCATCGTTGGGTTTCCCAGGGACTGTGGGACAGGGTTGATGGCATTGTCGAGTTTCCCAGTGACGTGGGTCGGAGTCGGGCCTTGTCTCCTAAGGGAATTGTGGCCCTGAGGGACTCCGGAGCCTGCCTGAAATCCAAGCCGCGTCGCAGTCCTGTTTTTCCAGGCTGCTCTCTGCCTTGGGGCCCCTCATCCCGCGGTCAGGTCCGCGTGAGCCCGGGCAGCCGTCTCTCTCCTTCCTGCGTGTCACCAGCCTCCTGACTGCTCCGGACGCAGCACCCCACATGGGACGGGGGACCTTTCTCATGACAAAGGTGGAAGCCATGTGCAGAGGGGCTGCTGGGGAGTCTGGTCTGTTCAGGGAGCCCATCTCTCTTGCCTGTCCGTGGTGTGGTTGCGTCCTGCGGGTGAGGCCCCTGCCTGCCCTTCCCGGGAGACAGCTGACCCCGGGGTTCGTCACTGGGAGTCTGGCTAAGCCAGTGTTCCGCGGGCCTGTTTCCCAATCAGGAAGGCAACGAAGCTGCTTTGTGGCTGCTAGGCACCCTGGGCTGTGAGCAGAGGTGGCCAGGGCTCAGCATGATTGTCATCCGCCTACTCTTCCAAGCAAATGTTGACACAGTTGGCCTCCCACACCAAAAGTGGCCGCTGCTGCTCCTCCGGGAACAGTGAGCCATGCATGGGTAAAGACGGGAGTGTCCTTCAGCACACACGATGTGTGGAGACAGGAGTGCCCTTCCACATACAGCGTATATGAAGATAGGAGTGTATGTGTGTGTGTGTGCGCGCATGTGTCGGGTGGAGGTATGTGCATGTGTGTATATTGTGTCTTGTGTTGGGTGGATGAGTACGGGTTTGTATGTGTTGGATGTAAGTGTATATATGTGTGGGGTATATGAATGTGTGTGTATGCATGTTGGGTGTGTTGTGTGTATGGATGGATGTTGGGTTGTGTGTGTTGGGTATATGTTTAGGTGTCTATGTTGGATGTCAGTATGTGCGTGTCTTGTATGTTGGGGGTGGGTTGCTAGGTATATGTGTGCATGTTGGGTATGTGTTGGGTGTGTGTTGGGGTATATGCATGTGTACATCTTGTGTACCTGTATGTGTGTTGTGTTTGGGGTGTATGAAAGGGTGTACATGTGTGTGTTGGGTGTATGTGTATGTGTGCATGTTGGTTTGTGTATATATATGTATTGTGTGTTATGCGCATGTTGAGTTGTTGGGTGGAGCTGTGCATGTCGGGCGAGTGTGGTATGTTGAGTGTTACATGTATGTGTATGTGTTGGGTGTATGCATGTCGGTGTGCATGTATGTTCTATGCATGTGTGTGTGTGGGGTCACGGGCATCGTTGTGAGAGTGGAGCATGCTTGTTGAAGTTCTGAAGAAAATGGAAGTGCAGTTCTCCTGTCTGCACGGCAGCTGCATTTCTGGAGACTTCGGCAAGCATTTAAGTGTGGGGGAGAAACGGCGAGGCCAAGCGGAGTCCCCGTGAGTGGGCCAGGAGCTGCTCAGGGCAACGGACAGGACAGTGACAACCAAACACAGGCCCAGAAGCGCCTGCTGTCTACTGGGGTGAACCAACCCCAGCTGTGTGTTGGGGCTGGGGAGAAGTGGCCGGAAGCCACAGTTAGGGGAGTGCTCCCTCTGGTGGAGACACTGAGCACTGCACTGGTCCCTGGATTGCCTCTGCAGGAAGTTCTTGGGGGAAGGGGCGTTCCTAGGCCCGGTGCTCCCTCCATCTTCGCTCTTCTTGGGGGAAGGGGCGTTCCTAGGCCTGGTGCTCCCTCACCCATCTTCAAGTAGGAAGAGGAAGGCATCAGTGCAATGGTGGAGAAGCCTCTCACTGAGATTGTCTTTTTTTTTTTTTTTTTTTTGACAGGCAGAGTTAGACAGTGAGAGAGAGAGACAGAGAGAAAGGTTTTCCTTCCATTGGTTCACCCCCCAAATGACCGCTACGGCCAGCGCTGTGCTGATCCGAAGCCAGGAGCCAGGTGCTTCTCCTGGTCTCCCATGGGGTGCAGGGCCCAAGCACTTGGGCCATCCTCCACTGCACTCCCGGGCCACAGCAGAGAGCTGGACTGGAAGAGGAGCAACCGGGACAGAATCCAGTGCCCCAACTGGGACTAGAATCTGGGGTGCCGGCGCCGCAGGCGGAGGATTAGCCTAGTGAGCCGTGGTGCGCGCGGGCCCGAGAATGTTTCTAAGGGATAGTAGTTTTCTTTGGCAGCCAAGCATAGATTGTATCATGTTTTAAAAAATGAATGTTTAAAAACAGAGCTCTGATTTCAGCGCTGTGTATTCCACGCGAAAGGCAGGAACCCGTGTGAGCCCATCTTAGGCAGAAGTGCACAGGTGGCTCCAAACGCTCGGGCTGAGGGCTGCCCGTGAGGTGCACATGGACCTGTGCCACTCATCAGCCCAGGGTGGCAGGGACCCAGGGCTCAGAGCACCTGTAAGATTCCTCACTGCTAGGAGCCAACCTGCGGAGAAGCCCCGGGGCCAGTGTCGCCCTGCCCGCAGGAGGGGGCTCTGTGGCCCTCCCAGCCTCGTGAGCTGTAGGGCAATGGCAAGCAGATGCTGAGTCCCCTCGTCGGCAAGGGGTTGAGGAGGAGCTCCTTGCTCTGGGCACACTTGGGGCCCAACAGCGAGCGCACTCACAAAATCTCACAGTGCTGCCATTCTGTGGAGGTGACGTGGGCCACACGTGGCCATGGGATTACAGGAAAAGGACGCTTGAGAGAGAACGCAGGATGAGGTGCAAGGGAGGGGTGGGAGGGAGAGCAGCCCCTGCAGATGGGACTCGGAGCGAGGAGTGCGCGAGCCGGCCTGGGTCATGGGGGGGGGGGAACAGTCGCCACAGGGACCCTGGGCAGGAGCAGCCACTGTGCAGCAGGGTTAAGGGGCAAGACAGAGAGGCCCCCATCACAGCTGGAGTGAGATGACAGAGGCCCCCATCACAGCTGGGGTGAGACAGACGGGGTCCCCCATCACACCTGGAGTGAGACGGGGGTCCCCCATCACACCTCGGGTGAGACAGACGGGGTTTCCCCCATCACACCTGGAGTGGGACAGATGGGGTCACACCTCGGGTGAGACAGGCAGGGTTCCCCATCACAGCTGGAGTGAGACAGATGGGGTCCCCCATCACAGCTGGAGTGAGACAGACTTGGGTCCCCCATCACAGCTGGGGTGAGACAGATCGGGGTCCCCACCATCACACCTGGGGTGAGACAGACGGGGGTCACACCTAGAGTGAGACAAACAGGGGTTCCCCATCACACCTGGGGTGAGACAGATGAGGTCCCCCAGTCAAACCTAGGGTGAGACAGACAGGGGTCCCCCATCACAGCTGAGTGAAAGAGACAGGAGTCCCCCCATCACAGCTGGAATGAGACAGACGGGGTCCCCCATCACACCTGGAGTGGGACAGATGGGGTCACACCTTGGGTGAGATAGGCGGGGTACCCCATCACACCTGGGGTGAGATAGACGGGGGTTCCCCATCACACCTGGAGTGAGACAGGGGTACCCCATCACACCTGGGGTGAGATAGACGGGGGTTCCCCATCACACCTGGAGTGAGACAGATGGGGGTTCCCCATCACACCTTGGGTGAGACAGACGGGGGTCCCCCATCACAGCTGGAGTGAGGCAGACGGGGGTCCCCCATCACAGCTGGAGTGAGGTAGACGGGGGTCCCCATCACACCCGGGGTGAGACAGACGGGGGTCCCCCATCACACCCGGGGTGAGACAGACAGGGGGGTCCCCCATCACACCTGGAGTGAGGCAGACAGGGGTCCCCCATCACAGCTGGATTGAGGCAGACGGGGGGCCCCCTCACACCTGGGGTGAGACAGACAGGGGTCCCCCATCACAGCTGGAGTGAGGCAGATGGGGCCCCCATCACACCTGGGGTGAGACAGACAGGGGGGTCCCCCATCACAGCTGGCGTGAGACAGATGGGGGTCCCCCGCAGTCATTCCTGAGAATGAGATGGACAGATGAGATGCCCAGTCAGCTGGAGTGAGACAGATGGGGGGTCCTCCAATCATAAGTGGAGTGAGACAGAGCTGGTGCCTCAGAGTCATAGCAGGAGTGAGATGGACAGAGGATTCCCCCAGACTCTCAGCTGGGAGTGAGATGGGGGGCTCCCCAGGGTCATGGCCGGGAGAGACCGGGCAGTGGGGCCCCTTAGCAGGCTCCTCTCTGAAGTGGGACCTCTGACCCCAGCCCTCCCCTCATTTTAAGTGGCAGAGCTGGGCCCGTGCTCTGTGACCTGCTCCCCCTCTCCTTGCCCGCATTGCACGCACGCTACGGCCTGCTGCGCCCCCAGTGACCCTGCTCTCCACCTGGCCCCTGGGCTGGGAGGCCTTGGGGAGCCTGACCTGGGGACCTAAAGGGGACACTGAGGCTGGGGCGCCTGGGAGTGCCCACCGTGAGAAGTGACCAGTGGTGGCTTGGCTCCCTGACCTTCCCTGTGCCCCCGGCCCTGTCCACCCCTCCCACCGGGGGCACTGGGAAAGTGGCTGCCTGGGACCCTGGGACCCTGGTGAGCCTCATGCAGGGCCTCAGCCTGCTGACCTGGGCCCCTGTGCACTAAGCAGCCGGCCAGACACAGCTGGGACATGAAGCCCCCGGGACCCCTGCGCCCTGCTGGTCGTTAAAGGCCAAGGCCGCTCACCTGACCTGTTGAGTCTGGTCAGCACCCGGCCTCAGTGCCGCAGCTCTGCACGCTGCAGGACTCCCCAGAGGACGCCCTGTGCCAGTGGGCAGCTCGTCAGTGATGACGGGGAGGGGTGGGCTTGGCGAGACCCACCTCTCTCTCTCCCAGCTGCAGCCATGAGGGAGGTACACTCCCCCCTGCCCCCATCCACACCCCGGGCCTCCAGAGCCATGTCTGGAGGTGCAGTTTCGTATCTGACCACAGAGGGCACCGTGGATAGAAACAGCCCCCGAGGTGTGGCCGGGTGTCCCCAGCAGGCGGCAGGTCTCTGAGTCGCCCAGGTCTTAGTCTGAAGTGCCCAGGCATCTTAGACTCTGGTGGCTGCAACGTGTAAGAGATGAACCTACTCACAGCGATGAGGGTTTCTGTTTTGTTTGTTTGTTTACAATTTATTTATTTGAAAGGCACGAGAGTTGGGGGAAAGAGGAGAGACAGAGAGAGAGGTCTTCCATCCGCTGGTTCACTGCCCAAATGGCTGCAGGGGCTGGAGCTGGGCCGATCCAAAGCCAGGAGCCAGGAGCTTCTTCCGGGTCTCCCACGTAGGTGCAGGTGCCCAAGGACTTGGGCCATCTTCTACTGCTTTCCCAGACACATTAGCAGGGAGCTGGATTGGAAGTGGAGCAGCCGGGACTCAAGCCGGTGCCCATATGGGATGCCAGTGCTGCAGGCGGTGGCTGTATCCGCTACACCACAGCGCTGGCTGGTTCCTGTTTTACGAGGACTTTTAAAAACCACAGAAATGCTTCCCGCCGGCCACAGATGTTTCCTCCCATGGCACACGAGGTCCTGGCCCCTCACCCACCTCTGTCCCCATGTCTGCCCCAGAGCAGCCTCCCATGTGTCTGGTCAGACAGGGCTGCCTTGTCCCCCCGCTCTGGAGTGCACAGCCCCACCCCTCGCCAGGGCCCCCAGCTCCTCCAGAGACAGCTCAGGGCTTCCCTGACCCCACCCCCGTCTGCCTGGCCTGCACCCAGGCTCCACGCTCGCTTCTGGGCGGGGATGTGTTCACGCTTCTGCCTCAGAGACAGCTTAGCGGAGCCGTGCGACAGGACGGCCCTGGGATGAAGCGGGGTCCCCTGCTCCCCCAGCTGAGTCCTGGACGAGACTGCATCTCGCTGTAGGGAGGGGGAGGGGCCCCGCCCCAGGTCCCTGCTGGGTGGCCCCTGCCCCGGCCAGCGACACGGCGGTCAGCCCTCCAGCCGGCGCCCCGGCTGCCCGCCCAGGAGGAGCCCCGACTCACAGTGGGCCCCGGGCACTGAGGACCTGTGCTGGAAGCCTGCGTGGTGAGTCTAGACGCAGAGTTTATGAGGCCCCCGTGCACTGTTCACTCACTTGGCCCAAGGTGAGATCCTCAGCCTCCCACAGAGCTGCTGCCGGCCAGGCGGCGCCTCCTCACCCAGCTGTTGGGGAGCCGGGGAGGGGCCTCTGCAGGGCACAGGGGCCAATCCTGAGTCCTCTGCGGTGCTGTCACAGCCCAGGGCGCCGCAGGAGCGTGCCTCCCACGGGGTGCGGTCTCCGCAAGCGGGGGTCAGCTCAGGCGCCAGCTCTGGGTCCTCCCTGGTGTGCAAGACTCCCAGGAACAAGTGGATCCACACCGGGGCTCATGGCAGCCCCAGGCACATGCGAGATTTTCCCAGAGAAGGAAGTGGAGGCGGCTGGCGACTGAGTCGGCTGTGGGGGCGACGCCTTCGCCACCAGATTCGCTGCCGTGAGAGGCGGGCCCCTCCCTCTCCGTGTGCGTGCCCAGGCAGGGGCTCGTTCAGCGACGCCGGCAGACGGGCGTCTGGGGGACACTGTCAGGCCCAGCTCTGCAGGTGATGGTGCTGTACTGGCTGTGTGCTCTGGCTGGAAACCCACATTCCTGGGCCCTGTTTCCATCACTCGGGGAGGAGTTGGACCCTCAGTGATCGGGGCTCGGCTCAGGGAGGGGCTCCCCGGCCCAGAGTTGCAGGGAGTGGGGGCGGGGTCCTGTGAGTCAGCTCTGGTTGCCAGGGCAGCAGACGGATGCCGGGTGCCGTAGTCGGCCTCCTTGGGGAGTAACCTGTACCCCTTGGATCCGCACCGGGCCAGCAGCCCCACCTCAGTGGAGCACCTGCTGGCGGCAGCCCTGGGTCACACGGCCTGAGCTGGGACAGCAAGATCAGCAGCAGCTTCGGCAGAACCTCCTGCACCATGTAGAAGCGGACAGGGCACCGGCAGTGCCCAGAGCGGGTGGCCGAGCACGCACACGGCAGCGCGGTGAGGCCCTAAGTGCTCATGATGGCGAAAGACGGGGCCTGCAGGTCACTGGGTTGGGCACCGAGACCGGAGCCGGCATCAGCCAGGGTGTTCGGCAGATTCCCTGTGCCTGCTGTCTGCTCCCAGCTTAGACTGCTGCAGGGCCCAAACGGAAGGAGTAGGTGGGGAAAATGGGGAAACGCGACCCAGCATTCCACTGCAGGGGAACCTGTGCGGAGGCTCTGTGCGCCTGTGCTCTGGCGCCGGTGCTGGCCTGGGCCTTTGCCAGGAGGCGTTTGCTGCTATTGGACCAAGTCGCTGCCATGTGTGGCCTCCTTCAGTGTCCACGGTGATGCTGGTGGACACTGGGTGCACGGCTCGCCCCACATGGACGTGCGCGCCGGGCCTCGCTGTCGCCTCCTGGTTCTGGGAGTTGCGGTGTTTGGGGGATGCCTGCGGCAGCCAAGGCGCCCTCCCTGGCTGCTGGGTTCAGTGTCTGACTCAGTGCCGCTCTCCGTGGGAGCCCAGAAACGCCCCCTGGACGTGTGCAGAGAAGTGGAAGTGATCGGATTGGCTGGCGGCGGCCGGTGCTGGCAGCGCCCACGGCTGGGCCATGGGGTCCCCAGCGGAGGGAGGCAGAGCGCTCACTGCTCTGCTGACTCGGCCTCCTGCAGCCAGGCCGCCGGGCCCTGGCGGAGGGTGTCCTCACACAGCAGCCCAGCATGGCCGTCGTCCCCAGTGTGGCCGCTGCACAGACGCAGGTTCCTCCTCCGTCTCCAGTGGACGCTCGCGGTGGGGGTGGGGTCCTCCCAAGTCGTGGAGAGCGGTTTTCTGATGTGGCCGAGTGCAGGGACCTCAGGCACCAGGACCGCTGAGAAGCAGGGGTCCAGGGCCGGGCTGGGAGGGTGTGGCCAGGGAGGGGCACTCAGCGGCAGGAAGTTCGGGTTCCACTTGGATCTGTGCCCAAGTGGCCAGTGTGAGGCTACGGGGACATCGGGTACGAAACACGCATGCCTCCAAGGATGAGATCGGGTCCTGGAGCTCCTGGGAGGGGCTGAGCAGGCACACAAAGGCACACGCATGTACACACACGTGTGCACACATCCCCAGAGTGCTGCCATGCGCCGAGCCCGAGGCCCCCCCGCACTCCCGCACACATTCTGCCTCACAGCACAGAAATGGCAGAAGGACGACGGGAGGGCGGCTGCGTGTGAGGCTGCCGTGGGGGCTGCGTGGGCCCCTGCCTGCACCGCTCACCAGTCTCTCCTGCTTCCAGCTTGCAGGATGCTGGCATCGGGTTCATCCTGGTCATAGACCGCAGACAGGACAAATGGAGCTCGGTGAAGGCGTCAGTCCTGCGCATCGCGGTAAGTGCCGCGCCGAATCGCAGGGGGCTGTTGCCGTTCCAAAGCTGCCCGCCAAGGCCAGGGTCTGGCTGCTGCCGGCTGTCATACGTGTGAGATGCGGTCTCCGTCACATGGCACGGGTGGGCCTTGCGTGTTGGGGCCATCGGGCTGGGACTTGGCCTGGCCCTGGGGAGCTTCCTCCAAGCCACTCTCCCCTCCCTGGGAGGTCCAGTCAGACACCGCCGCACCCCTCCCTGCCCTCACCCCTCACCCCAAGGACTTGTGTGCGAGAGCGTGGGCTGCAGCGGCCTCTTGGCCTGCAGGAGCCTGAGGGGAGAGGTGGAGGCGGCAGAAGGCCCCCCGAGTCTTCAGTCACCCCCACGTCTGCCGGGACCTCACTGTGAGCTCCCCCTGCCCCAGCTGGGCGCCGTCTCGCTCACTGCCCTGCCCATGGGCTGAGTGGCAGGCAGGGTGAGCATCTGCAGGTGTGAGCTCCCCCTCCCCAAGCCGGCGCCGTCCCCGCTCGCTCCCCTGCCCGTGGGCTGAGCGCAGGCAGTGTGACCATCTGCAGGTGTGAGCTCCCCCTCCCCAAGCCGGCGCCGTCCCCGCTCACTCCCCTGCCCGTGGGCTGAGCACAGGCAGGGTGAGCATCTGCAGGTGCGGGCAGCAGGCACCGTGCAGCTCAGGGGCCCCGAGTGCTTCTGGACAGCTGTACCCCAGGACCCGGAAGCCCCAGCCTGTGTTCTGGGGCCTGGGGGGGGGGGTGATTCCCATCCCCAGGCTGCTCCTCACCTCCTCCCTGCGCGTCTGCCCCCACTCCCACAGCCTCCGTGTCTGCGGGCCTGTCCCCAGCTGCTGGCCCTGCGCAGGGCCTGGGCTGCTTCTCCCACCTCAGCCCCGCGTTCCTGTGTCTGATGGAAAGTTCCGGAGAAGCATCTGTGTTGTGCTAGCAGCTCCCGTTGCTTTAACGTCCCCAGAGGTCTGGAGGCCTCGCCGGCGAGCAGCCACATGCCTGTCACCCTGTCTGGCCTCAGCATGGGCACGTGTGGGTCCCAGCAGGCTCTCCCATGTCAGGCACACGGGGAGCCCACAGGTTGTTACAGCCAGGCTCCCAGGGAGGTGCACCACTGTCGGAAGGGACGAGGATACTGGTGCCACAGCCGCAGTCAGGCTCACCTTGGCATAAACAAACCACCCAGGGGCACCCTGAGCACCACCCAGGACCCACTGTGCCTATTCTGAGCCGGCCTGGTGCTCTCGCCCCTGTGGGCTCCTGGTCCCTGCGGCCTCTCCGGCCTGCCTGGCTTGCACCTTGGCACACACACCTCCACCTGGGGCGCCCTTCCCCACAGCCCCCAGCAACTTCCACTCATCCTCACACACACAGCCGGCGCCTCCTCAGGACTGTCCTGCTCATAGGGCCAGGCTCTGCCCCTTTTGCCCGCACAGGTCACACCATCCTCGTCCCTGTGGAGGGGGCGTGCCTGCTACTGCCTGCACAGAGGCACACGTGGCTCCTCCCTGTGTGGGGAGCACTGTCCACCTACCTGTGGCTGCACCCAGTTCAGGCCTGGTGCTGTGACGCCCCTCTGCACACATTACGGCAGCACATACATCCCCATGTGCCGTGACTGTTGGTGCATACATGTGTTCTTCCAAAACGGAACTACAAGATGCGTACTCTGGTGTGAGAAGATGCTGGTGGCAGCAGCATTGTCCACACAGAGCCGTCCACACAGCGCAGAGTCCACACAGTGCAGAGTCCACACAGTGCTGTCCACACAGTGCAGAGTCCACACAGAGCCGTCCACACAGTGCTGTGTCCACACAGTGCAGAGTCCACACAGTGCTGTCCACACAGTGCCGTGTCCACACAGTGCCGTGTCCACACAGTGCTGTCCACACAGAGCCGTCCACACAGTGCAGAGTCCACACAGTGCTGTCCACACAGTGCAGAGTCCACACAGTGCAGAGTCCACACAGAGCCGTCCACACAGTGCTGTCCACACAGTGCAGAGTCCACACAGTGCTGTCCACACAGTGCAGAGTCCACACAGTGCAGAGTCCACACAGTGCCGTGTCCACACAGAGCCATCCACACAGTGCTGTCCACACAGTACAGAGTCCACACAGTGCTGTCCACACAGTGCAGAGTCCACACAGTGCCGTGTCCACACAGTGCAGAGTCTACACAGTGCCGTGTCCACACAGTGCTGTCCACACAGTGCAGAGTCCACACAGTGCTGTCCACACAGTGCCGTGTCCACACAGTGCAGAGTCCACACAGTGCCGTGTCCACACAGTGCTGTCCACACAGTGCAGAGTCCACACAGTGCCGTGTCCACACAGTGCAGAGTCCACACAGAGCCGTCCACACAGTGCCGTGTCCACACAGTGCTGTCCACACAGTGCAGAGTCCACACAGTGCAGAGTCCACACAGTGCAGAGTCCACACTGCCGTGTCCACACAGTGCTGTCCACACAGTGCAAAGTCCACACAGAGCCGTGTCCACACAGTGCTGTCCACACAGTGCAGAGTCCACACAGTGCCGTGTCCACACAGAGCCATCCACACAGTGCTGTGCACGCAGTGCCGTGTCCACACAGTGCTGTCCACACAGTGCAGAGTCCACACAGTGCCGTGTCCACACAGAGCCATCCACACAGTGCTGTCCACGCAGTGCCGTGTCCACACAGTGCAGAGTCCACACAGTGCAGAGTCCACACAGTGCTGTCCACACAGAGCCGTCCACACAGTGCTGTCCACACAGTGCAGAGTCCACACAGTGCTGTGTCCACACAGTGCAGAGTCCACACAGAGCCGTCCACACAGTGCTGTCCACACAGAGCCATGTCCACACAGTGCAGAGTCCACACAGTGCTGTCCACACAGTGCTGTCCACACAGTGCAGAGTCCACACAGTGCTGTGTCCACACAGTGCAGAGTCCACACAGTGCCGTGTCCACACAGAGCCATCCACACAGTGCTGTCCACGCAGTGCCGTGTCCACACAGTGCTGTCCACACAGTGCAGAGTCCACACAGTGCCGTGTCCACACAGTGCAGAGTCCACACAGTGCTGTCCACACAGTGCTGTCCACACAGTGCAGAGTCCACACAGTGCTGTCCACACAGTGCTGTCCACACAGAGCCATGTCCACACAGTGCCGTGTCCACACAGAGCCATCCACACAGTGCTGTCCACGCAGTGCCGTGTCCACACAGTGCAGAGTCCACACAGTGCAGAGTCCACACAGTGCTGTCCACACAGAGCCGTCCACACAGTGCTGTCCACACAGTGCAGAGTCCACACAGTGCTGTGTCCACACAGTGCAGAGTCCACACAGAGCCGTCCACACAGTTCTGTCCACACAGTGCAGAGTCCTCACAGTGCTGTCCACACAGAGCCATGTCCACACAGTGCAGAGTCCACACAGTGCAGAGTCCACACAGTGCTGTCCACACAGAGCTGTCCACACAGAGCCGTCCACACAGTGCTGTGTCCACACAGTGCAGAGTCCACACAGTGCAGACTCCTCACGGTGCTGTCCACACAGAGCCGTCCACACAGAGCCGTCCACACAGTGCCGTCCACACAGAGCCGTCCACACAGAGCCATGTCCACACAGTGCAGACTCCTCACAGTGCTGTCCACACAGAGCCGTCCACACAGTGCTGTCCACACAGTGCCGTGCACGCAGTGCCATGGGCACTGTGCTTCGTTACCAGGTGCGGGTCCGGTTTTATTTTCTCATTGGTTACGGATTTCGGAAGCCAGCAGCTCTTCCTGACAGCTTCGCCGTGTGAGAATCGGGACTGGAAGTCAGTGTTCGGTTTTTATTTGGCGAGGACTCCTGTACCCCAGGAAATGGGGCTTTCCTGTCCTCCTGTGACTCCGGGTGCTCAGCAGCACTGGTTTGGGAAAAGCAGGCTCGTGGGGAAGCGTTCTTGCATCCCAGCGCGTCCCTGCCACAGCCGAGCCCACAGATTCCAGTCCGGCTCCAGCTCGGGCTGAGACCTGCTCAAACCGCGGTGGCTGTGGAGATGGGAGACGGGCATCCTCAGGGACAGCGGGTGGCACGCAGAGGGTGGCCGTCCCGTCCTTGTGTCCATCCCCAGGCCTGGGTAGGGGCTGTCTCCACGAGGGCCCCGGCCTGGGTGGACTTGCGTGGAACGGCGCGCACTGACCGGGAGACGGGGGCAGAGGCGGGCCAGCAGCAGGTGGGACCCTTGCTTCTGTTCAGGAGCTGCTGGGAGAAGCCAAGGGGAGGCCAAGGAAGGGGGGAGGCTTGGGGGGGCTCAGCCACTCTTTCTGGGGACCTGCAGGCCCACCCTGGTGAGCAGAGGCCACTGCCAGGAAGGGCTGGGTCCCATTGTGTGACCCTGAGGTGGTGACTCCAGGCTCTGTGCCCAGAGCCCCCTGGGTCTGGGTGCCTCAGCGATGGCTCTGGTGAACCTGACGTGGGGAAGTAGACAGGGCAGAGCTGCTCACTGTGTCACCACCCTGGGCTGGCTCTGCACTGCGGGCTGCACAGGCCGGCATTCCCCCCCCCCAGGAGCTATGGGTGAACCCCGACTTCACAACGCCAGGGCCAGCCAAAGGGCCTTGGAGAGGATCCCCCCGGGAGTCTGCAGAGCCCGGGCTCCTGGGCGGCAGGTGCTGCAGCCACCAGGGCAAGTGCAGTTGGTCCCCGGTGAGATTCGGCGCTTACGTAAGGCACTGAAATTATGGGGATATTTTTAGCCACCATGTGTGTCATCTCATGAGCTGAGCGGCCCTAATTTGGGGTGTGCTTTTCTCGCTTTCCGAGGCTTTCGCCTGGCTTGGAATAGAAAAATAAGACATGGGGCGAGCCAAGCGCCAGCGTTCTCCAAATCAGGCTTGCCGGGCGCCCCTCAGGCCCAGCGGGGGTGAGCGGTGGCAGCCAGAGAGGGCCGTGTTCACCTGCCGCCGGCTCAGGGTCCTGACCGGTGAGCAGAGGGGACGGCGGGAGTCAGGGCCGGGGATCGGACGTCTTTCCTGCCCTGCTCACGCTCCGTGCAGTCTGGGCTCCCCAGATCTTTTGGAAAATGCCCCAGGATGCTCCTGCAGACCCCTGCTTCGGAATCTAGCCCCTCCTGCTGCGCCGTGCGAGTGTCTGTGAGTGTGGGGCGAGTGGGTGTGTGTGGGAGGGAATGCGTGTGTGTGGCAGTACACATGAGTGTGTGGGAGGGAGTGCATGTGTGTGGCAGTGTATGTGAGTGTGCGTGAGGGAGCACATATGAGTTTGTGTGTGAGTGTTTTGAGTGAGTAGGACTGGGGATGCACATGGGAGTATGTTGTGCACTTGTATATGACAGTGTGTGTGATTGTGAGTGTGTCACAGTCTGTGCATGTGTATGGCTGTGTATGTGTAACAGTGTACATGTGTATGTCTGTGTGTATGTGAATGTATGTAAGTGTGTGGCTGCATATATATGCATGTGTATCTCTGTGACTGGGTGTCGGTGTAAGTGTGCATGCATGGATGCATGGATGTCTATATGAATGTGTGTAAGTGCATGTGTGGCTGTGTGTACATGCATGTGTGTCTGTACGTGTGTGGTTGTGTGTATATATGCATGTGTGTCTGTGTGTGGTTGTGTGTATATGTGACTGTGTGTGACTGTGTATGTGGCTGTGTATATGCACACATGTTTCTGTGAATGTGTGTAAGTGTGTATGTGGTTGCATGTATATACATTTGTGTCTCTATGTGTGTCTTCATGTAACGTGTGTGCATCTGTGACGAGAGGGTGGCAGGGCTCACTGGACTGCTCCTCCCAGTCTCCCCAGGTCAGAGCTGACAGGTGAGAAGCCCAGGGCAGACACCATGGAGCACGCACACGCTGAGGCCGCAGCACAGCTGCGTGTGCGCGGCCCGGGCAGCAGTGCGTGCCGAGACCCTCCCGCAGGGCCGGCGTGGCCCGCAGTGTGCTCTCCACCCTTGAGAGGCAGCGGAGACAGGCAGATGTACATACCCCTGTGCCGTTCGCTCCCCGGGTGCGTGATGGCTGGGGCTGGGCGAGGCCAGGAGCTGGGTCTCCCGTGGGGGTGCAGGGCCCCGCAGCCTCCCCAGATGCACCGGAGAGGGAGGTGGACCCAGGCCCCCAGTGTGAGACGCAGGCATCCTTAGTGGAGCCCTACCCGATGGGCGAGCGCCCACCCCAGCTGCGGTGCCTGCTGACGCCCGGGACGCGGTCAGGGCTGACTGCCCACCTCTACGCCTGGGCTCTGTCCCACCTGACCGCTGTGTTCTTCTAACTTCCCATCTCAGGCGACGTGGTGGCTGGTGGGGAGCTGAAGCCCGTTGCTGGGCTGGGTTCCTCAGGTTTCGCTTGTTCACGGTGGGGCTCAGGGGGTGCTGAAGGTGCGTATGCCTGGGGTAGCACATCTGTCCCTCCCTGAGTGAGCCTGGCCGTGCTCCGTGGCCGAGACGGTGCCCGCTGTCCCCGCTGGAAGGAGGTGTTCCCTGAGTGTGATCAGTAAGCCAGGAGTGGGTGCCAGCCCCCCGAGGAACCCGGGTTTGTGCTCCACTTCTCCACTGCATTTTTGGGGGAGCCTGCAGGCGGGTGCTGCCTGCGTGCACACCTGCGGGCCCCGGGCCCCAGGCGGCCATGTGCAGCTGAGCCTCCCAGTCGCCACGCACTCTGCTTTCCACCTGCCAAGGGTTAGGTGTCCCCTCGGTCACCAGTGTGCCCGCCCCGGCAGCTTGGTCCTCAGGATGACAGCTTGCACACTGACTAGAAAATGAGCTAAAGGCCCTCAGCCCTCACCATGAGCTCTGAGCGCACGCAGCCGGTCCTCAGAGAATCAGCCAAGGATGGAGGCCCTGGCAGGGCCCTGCGCGGGGGCAGCAAGAGGAGAAGCTACCTCCCTGACACCCAGCCAGCCGACCCTCTCGAGACCCCAGCTTCACGTCGTCCGTGTTTAAATACACAGACTGGTGTGTGGCCTCTGGGGATATGGTGGACAGGTGCAAAGCCAGCTGGCCGTGCGTTTGTGGGGGGCTCCTTGTGGCCTGGGGCTGGCTGTCGGTGGCTGCCTCCGGAACACACATCCGGGCTGCCCGGGGTGGGGAGGGGGCCCTCATCGTCCCTCCTGCTCTGCACCCTGGGCTTTGTCTGTCTGTTAACACTGAGACACGACTCAGCTTCCACGCAACTGCCTTGATGTAGACCTGTGGTCCTGGGGCTGCTCTCAGGCAAGTGTGCGGGATCCAGCCACGGCGAGGACTTGGTGGGGCGTCAGGCCGAGTGGCCGTGGCCACACGGGGCGCCGCTGGCTGGACTGTGAGCGCGCCGTGGTCTTCCTGCTCCGTTGGGAGCTCTCCCCTGTCCATCGGCAGCCACTGTGCGAGGACTTGGTGGGGCGTCAGGCCGAGTGGCCGTGGCCACACGGGGCGCCGCTGGCTGGGCTGTGAGCGCGCCGCGGTCTTCCTGCTCCTTTGGGAGCTCTCCCCTGTCCATCGGCAGCCACTGTGCGAGGACTTGGTGGGGCGTCAGGCCGAGTGGCCGTGGCCACACAGGGCGCCGCTGGCTGGGCTGTGAGCATGCCGTGGTCTTCCTGCTCCTTTGGGAGCTCTCCCCTGTCCATCGGCAGCCACCTGCTATGTTCCATCTCCTCTGACCCCAGGTCCATCAAGCTCAGCCCCAGAAAATGAACAAGATTGTTTCCTGGTACACAAAACTGATTATGACTTCGTGTTGGCTTAATTATTAAGGAATTTGCAAAAAGACTGGTTTGTGGCCTCCATCCTGAACCCTCCATTTAAATTGTGTTTTCTAAATGAAGCTTTTAGTTTAGATGTATCCCCGGCTTTGAATACCCATGGCTGGCTCCAATCCAGAGAAAATTGAATTTGCCGTTGTCTTATGCAAAATACGTGTCTGTGGGTCACTAAAGCCTGCCTGGGAGAGGCCCTTCCAGGTGCTCTGTTCAATATGAAGATTTGGTCTCAAAATAAAGTTTTTTAAAAAATGGAGCAGCCAGAGCCAGGAAAGGCAGGACAGGGTGGGGTCAGCCGTGGGCCTGGTGCGGGGACAGGCCAGTGAGCATGCTCCTTCCCTAGGGGTGGGACAGGGGTCTTCCTTCCCTGGGGTTTTCTAGCCACAGGAGCTTACCTAGAAGCACCCACCAGAGACGGCGGGGTGCTGGGTGTGAGGGCGGCTCCGGGGGGGCAGGGGCTGGGTGTGATGGTCGGCTCTGGGGGCCAGGAGAGGGGCTGGGTGTAATGGTCAGCTCTTGGGGGGATGGGGTGCTGGGTGTGACAGTCAGCTCTGGAGACCGTCAGGGAGGGGCTGGGTGTGACGGTCAGCTCTGGGGGCCCAGGAGAGGGGCTGGGTGTGAGGGCGGCTCCGGGGGTGCAGGGGCTGGGTGTGATGGTCGGCTCTGGGGGCCAGGAGAGGGGCTGGGTGTGAGGTTGGCTCTGGAGACAGTGGGGTGCTGGGTGTGATGGTCGGCTCTGGGGGGGCAGAGGACTGGGTGTGAAGGTTGGCTCTGGGGGGGGGGCAGAGGACTGAGTGTGACGGTCAGCTCTAGGGGCAGAGGACTGGGTGTGATGGTCGGTTCTGAGGGGGTAGGGGCTGGATGTGAGGTCGGCAGGTACTGGTTTGCCAGCTCCCTCGTGAGCCCATGGGAGGTATGACAGTCGGGTGACACGGAGCACGTTGACGTGGAGAGCGTGACTCACGCTGCTGGCAGAAGGAGCGCCGTGGTGGCTGTCCCTAGGCAGCAGTGGCAGGGTCACAGGCAGCAGTGACAGAGTTCCCAGCTCCCCGCGTCGAGGTGCCCCATGGCCCAGGGTCTCTGTGCTGGTAGCCCGGTGGTCCCTGGGGCCAGCGCCCTGAGCAGGGAGTAAGTGGCTGTCATGGACCCTTCAGGTGGTTTTCCCAAGAGTGGGCTATTATGGGAGGAGCGAGCTTCCTGAGTGGCGGTGGGACTACGATGCCACCTGCCTTCTGAGGCCCTCACTGGAGGCCAAACCTAGGGGCCACCGACCTCGGCCTCTCAGCTCCCAGCACTTGGAGCTGAGGGGCCCCTGGGCAGCCTGAGCGGCTTGTGCTGTGTGTTCCCCACAATCAGGAAGGGGCTCGGGGGCCAGCGTCGGTGGTCTTGGCGCCAGCGTGCACCAGGGTAAGGCTTCTGTCCCCCGGGCTCATGTCACTGCGCCCCCCTCATAAAGGATCTTGCCCACGGCTCTGGGTGCTGCCTGCGGGGTGTAGAGGCTGGGGATGAGCCGTGTCCAGTGTCCTCTGTGGTGGAGGGAAGCCCGGCCACACCAGAACCTCCACAAGGGCTGCAGGCTGAGCGAGGCTGATGGGGTCTGCAGAAGGCACCCCCCCTCACCTGGGCCCCGATCGGCCTGAGAACTCATCAGGCACCTGCCAAGTGGGCCGGCGCCAGGCTGCAGGTCCCTGTGCCACTGGAGAGGGCACGGCGAGTGCAGTGAGGGCCGTGGGGCGGCTGTGCACCCAGGAAACTGGGGTCCTAGAGGAACACTGGCTTCCCTGGGGACAAGGACCCTGTCACTGCCCAAGTGGGAGGCTCACAGAGCCCTGGTCACCACCCAGGCGGAAAGGCCCCCTGTGGGGACACAGCCCTGTGTCACTGCCCAGGTGGGAAGGCCCCTGTGGGGACACAGCCCCGTGTCACCGCCCAGGTGGGAAGGCCCTGAGGGGACACAGCTCCGTGTCACCGCCCAGGTGGGAAGGCCCCTGTGGGGACACAGCCCTGTGTCACTGCCCTGGTGGGAAGGCCCTGTGGGGACACAGCCCCGTGTCACCACCCAGGTGGGAAGGCCCCTGTGGGGACACAGCCCCGTGTCACTGCCCAGGTGGGAAGGCCCTGTGGGGACACAGCCCCGTGTCACTGCCCAGGTGGGAAGGCCCCGTGGGGCAGTCTGGTGGGAGCCCTGTGTCACCGCCCGGGTGGGAAGGCCCCGTGGGGCAGTCTGGTTGGAGCCCCGTGTCACCGCCCGGGTGGGAAGGCCCCGTGGGGCAGTCTGGTGGCAGCCCCGTGTCACCGCCCGGGTGGGAAGGCCCCGTGGGGCAGTCTGGTGGCAGCCCTCGGATCGAGGACAAGGTGAGTCTGTCCTATGGCCCCAGGGCAGCCCGCCTGTGTGCAGGTGCTGAGGAATGGCCCGGCCTGGCCACTCCCTGCTGTGGGCGGGGCCAGTGGACTCCTGCTGTCTCCTCCATATTTCTGTCTCCGATGTCCATGAAGCCTGCGACCTGCGGGGCCCTGTGTGTGTGCACAGAAGAGTGGGCCATCCTCCCGCTGCGTGCCCTCAGCAGCCCGGCCTGAGCCACCTCCTGCTCCTCGTGAGTTGGTGCTCGAGTGGCCGCTCCCACCCGGGGTGGGTGCTGCACACGGGGCAGGTGTGTCCCGCGCCCGTTGCGGGTGTCACTGCCTTCACCAAGCAGCATGATGGTGACAAAGCGCTGCACCCAGGGCCCTGCAGGCCGCAGTCAGCAGGTGGCAGCCGGGCTGGCTCTCTGCCGCTGGTGGTGCTGTGGGTGACCTCCGGGCTTCACTGGAGGTGGGCACGGTGCGTCTCTGCCTCTGCCCCTGTGTGGCCCCCCGTGACAATCTGTGAGGACAGTCACGTGGCATTAGTGCCGCGCTCACAATCTAATTTTACTGCTGCCCTCAGTAAAGACACTGTCCCCAGATGAGGTCCTGCTCTGAGGTCCTGGGTCCCGACCTTCCGTAGGACCTGGGCACGGGCTCACCTTCACAGGTGCTGGGACCTGCCCTTCCTGCAGGACTGGGCACAGGCTCACCTTCACAGGTGCTGGGACCTGCCCTTCCTGCAGGACTGGGCACGGGCTCACCTTCACAGGTGCTGGGGCCTGCCCTTCCTGCAGGACTGGGCACAGGCTCACCTTCACAGGTGCTGGGACCTGCCCTTCCTGCAGGACTGGGCACGGGCTCACCTTCACAGGTGCTGGGGCCTGCCCTTCCTGCAGGACCTGGGGACGGGCTCACCTTCACAGGTGCTGGGACCTGCCCTTCCTGCAGGACTGGGCACGGGCTCACCTTCACAGGTGCTGGGGCCTGCCCTTCCTGCAGGACTGGGTATGGGCTCACCTGGGACAGGTGCTGGGACCTGCCCTTCCTGCAGGACCTGGGCACGGGCTCACCTTCACAGGTGCTGGGGCCCGACCTTCCTGCAGGACCTGGGGACGGGCTCACCTTCACAGGTGCTGGGACCTGCCCTTTCATTCAGGATGACGTCGTAAGGGTTCACCTGGGACAGCTGTAGGGATGCTTTTGTGTTAGGAGCAGCAGAATTTAGTTGCAACAAAGAATGTCACTTTTCCCTTTTTCTTTTGAAAAGTGGGGTGTGACCTGTGAGCTTTGGGCGTGTCCATGATGGGTGTGTGGCCCTGTGAGCTGTGGGCGTGACCATGGTGGGTGCATGGCCCTGTGGGCTATCGGCGTAACCATGATGGGTGTGTGGCCCTGTGGGCTGTGGGCATGACCCTAGTGGGTGCATGGCCCTGTGGGCTATCGGCGTGACCATGATGGGTGTTTGGCCCTGTGAGCTGTGGGCATGACCCTGGTGGGTGCATGGCCCTGTGGGCTGTGGGCGTGACCATGGTGGATGTGTGGCCCTGTGGGCTGTGGGCGTGACCCTGGTGGGTGTATGACCCTGTGGGCTATGGGTGTGACCCTGGTGGATGCGTGGCCCTGTGGGCTGTGGGCGTGACCCTGGTGGGTATATGACCCTGTGGGCTGTGGGCATGACCCTCGTGGGTGTGGGGCCCTGTGGGCGGGGGCTCCCTTTGCACCATGTGGTCGGCTGCACCGTGGCCTCAGCCACCCAGAGTGCCTTTTGCACCTGTCCCCACAGGCGTCTTTCCCAGCAAACCTGCAGCTCGTGCTCGTCCTCCGGCCAGTGGGCTTCTTCCAAAGGACCCTCTCTGACATCGCTTTCAGGTTCAGCCGCGATGACTTTAAGATGAAGGTGCCGGTAAGTGCCAGGGGAGCACCCAGCTAGTGTGTCCCAGACCCCTCCGCGGTGGTCAGTGTCCCAGACCCCTCCTGGGGAACCAAACCGGGGCGGGGTGTGTGTGTGTGTGTGTGTGTCCCAGACCCCTCCTGGGGAACCGGATCGGGGCCGGGTGTGTGTGTGTGTGTCCCAGACCCCTCCTGGGGAACCAGACTGGGGCAGGGTGTGTGTATGTGTGTGTGTGTGTGTGTGTCCCAGACCCCTCAGCGGTGGTCAGTTCCTGGGGAACCAGCCCTGGGCCGGATGTGCGTGTGTGTGTCCCAGACCCCTCCGCGGTGGTCAGTTCCTGGGGAACCAGACCGGGGCGGTGTGTGTGTGTGTGTGTGTGTCCCAGACCCCTCCGCGGTGGTCAGTGTTCTAGACCCCTCCGCGGTGGTCAGTGTCCCAGACCCCTCTGCAGTGGTCAGTGTCCCAGACCCCTCCGCGGTGGTCAGTGTCCCAGACCCCTCTGCGGTGGTCAGTGTTCTAGACCCCTCCGCGGTGGTCAGAGTTCCCAGGGAACCAGCCCCAGGCGGGGTGTGTGTGTGTGTGTGTGTGTGTGTGTCCCAGACCCCTCTGCGGTGGTCAGAGTTCTAGACCCCTCCGCGGCGGTCAGTTCCTGGGGAACCAGACCGGGGCAGGGTGTGTGTGTGTGTCCCAGACCCCTCCGCGGTGGTCAGTGTCCCAGACCCCTCCGCGGTGGTCAGAGTTCCTGGGGAACCAGCCCGGGGCGGAGTGTGCATGTGTGTGTGTGTGTATCCCAGACCCCTCCGCAGTGGTCAGAGTTCCTGGGGAACCAGCCCGGGGCGGTGTGTGTGTGTGTGTGTGTGTGTCCCAGACCCCTCCGCGGTGGTCAGAGTTCCTGGGGAACCAGCCCGGGGCGGTGTGTATGTGTGTGTGTCCCAGACCCCTCCTGGGGAACCAGACCGGGGCGGGGTGTGTGTGTGTGTGTCCCAGACCCCTCCGCGGTGGTCAGTGTTCTAGACCCCTCCGCGGTGGTCAGTTCCTGGGGAACCAGACCGGGGCAGGGTGTGTGTGTGTGTCCCAGACCCCTCCGCGGTAGTCAGTGTCCCAGACCCCTCCGCGGTGGTCAGAGTTCCTGGGGAACCAGCCCGGGGCGGGGTGTGTGTGTGTGTGTATCCCAGACCCCTCCGCGGTGGTCAGAGTTCCTGGGGAACCAGCCCGGGGCGGAGTGTGCATGTGTGTGTGTGTGTATCCCAGACCCCTCCGCAGTGGTCAGAGTTCCTGGGGAACCAGCCCGGGGCGGTGTGTGTGTGTGTGTGTGTGTGTGTGTCCCAGACCCCTCCGCGGTGGTCAGAGTTCCTGGGGAACCAGCCCGGGGCGGTGTGTATGTGTGTGTGTCCCAGACCCCTCCTGGGGAACCAGACCGGGGCGGGGTGTGTGTGTGTGTGTCCCAGACCCCTCCGCGGTGGTCAGTGTTCTAGACCCCTCCGCGGTGGTCAGTGTCCCAGACCCCTCCGCAGTGGTCAGAGTTCCTGGGGAACCAGCACGGGGCGGGGTGTGTGTGTGTGTGTGTGTGTGTGTGTTCTAGACCCCTCCGTGGTGGTCAGAGTTCCTGGGGAACCAGCCCAGGGTGGTGGTGGTGGTGGTGGTGGTGTGTGTGTGTGTGTGTGTATGTGTTCTAGACCCCTCTGTGGTGGTCAGAGTTCCCAGGGAACCAGCCCCAGGCGGGGTGTGTGTGTGTGTGTGTTCTAGACCCCTCTGCGGTGGTCAGAGTTCCTGGGGAACCAGCCCAGGGTGATGGTGGTGTGTGTGTGTGTGTGTGTGTATGTATGTGTTCTAGACCCCTCTGTGGTGGTCAGAATTCCCAGGGAACCAGCCCCAGGCGGGGTGTGTGTGTGTATGTTCCAGACCCCTCCGCAGTGGTCAGAGTTCCTGGGGAACCAGCCTGGGGCGGGGTGTGTGTGTGTGTGTCCCAGACCCCTCCGCGGTGGTCAGTGTTCTAGACCCCTCCATGGTGGTCAGAGTTCCCAGGGAACCAGCCCAGGTTGGTGGTGGTGGTGGTGGTATGTGTGTGTGTGTGTGTGTGTCCCAGACCCCTCCACGGTGGTCAGTTCCTGGGGAACCAGACCGGGGCGGGGTGTGTGTGTGTGTGTCCCAGACCCCTCCTGGGGAACCAGACCGGGGCGGTGTGTGTGTGTGTGTGTGTGTGTGTCCCAGACCCCTCCGCGGTGGTCAGTGTCCCAGACCCCTCCGCAGTGGTCAGAGTTCCTGGGGAACCAGACCGGGGTGGTGTGTGTGTGTGTGTGTGTGTGTCCCAGACCCCTCCGCAGTGGTCAGTTCCTGGGGAACCAGCCCTGGGCGGGGTGTGCGTGTGTGTGTGTGTATCCCAGACCCCTCCACGGTGGTCAGAGTTCCCAGGGAACCAGCCCGGGGCGGGGTGTGTGTGTGTGTGTGTCCCAGACCCCTCCACGGTGGTCAGAGCTCCTGGGGAACCAGCCCAGGGTGATGGTGGTGTGTGTGTGTGTGTTCTAGACCCCTCTGCGGTGGTCAGAGTTCCTGGGGAACCAGACCGGGGCGGGGTGTGCGTGTGTTCGTGTGTGTGTCCCAGACCCCTCCGCGGTGGTCAGAGTTCCTGGGGAACCAGCCCAGGGTGATGGTGTGTGTGTGTGTGTGTGTATGTGTTCTAGACCCCTCTGCTGTGGTCAGAGTTCCCAGGGAACCAGCCCGGGGCAGTGTGTGTGTGTGTGTGTGTGTGTTCTAGACCCCTCCGCGGTGGTCATAGTTTCTGGGGAACCAGCCCTGGGCAGTGTGTGTGTTGGTGCATTCCAGACCCCTCCCTGGTAGTCAAAGTTCCTGGGGAACCAGACCGGGGCAGTGTGTGTGTGTGTGTGTGTGTTCTAGACCCCTCCATTGTGGTCAGAGTTTCTGGGGAACCAGCCCGGGGCGGGGTGTGTGTGTGTGTGTGTGTGTTCTAGACCCCTCCGCGGTGGTCATAGTTTCTGGGGAACGAGCCCTGGGCAGTGTGTGTGTGTGTTGGTGCATTCCAGACCCCTCCCTGGTAGTCAGAGTTCCTGGGGAACCAGCCCGGGGCGGTGTGTGTGTGTGTGTGTGTGTGTTCTAGACCCCTCTGCAGTGGTCAGAGTTTCTGGGGAACCAGCCCGGGGCAGTGTGTGTGTGTGTGTGTGTGTGTCTGTCTGTCCCAGACCCCTCCGCAGTGGTCAGAGTTTCTGGGGAACCAGCCCTGGGCAGTGTGTGTGTTGGTACATTCCAGACCCCTCCCTGGTAGTCAGAGTTCCTGGGGAACCAGCCCGGGGCGGGGTGTGTGTGTGTGTGTGTGTGTGTGTGTGTTCCAGACCCCTCTGATGTGGTCAGAGTTCCTGGGGAACCAGCCCTGGGCAGTGTGTGTGTGTGTGTGTGTGTGTCTGTCCCAGACCCCTCCGCGGTGGTCAGAGTTTCTGGGGAACCAGCCCGGGGCAGTGTGTGTGTGTGTGTGTGTGTGTTCTAGACCCCTCCGCGGTGGTTATAGTTTCTGGGGAACCAGCCCAGGGTGATGGTGTGTGTGTGTGTGTGTGTGTCTGTCCCAGACCCCTCCGCGGTGGTCAGAGTTTCCGGGGAACCAGCCCTGGGCAGTGTGTGTGTGTGTTGGTGCATTCCAGACCCCTCCCTGGTAGTCAGAGTTCCTGGGGAACCAGCCTGGGGCGGGGTGTGTGTGTATGTGTGTGTTCCAGAGCCCTCTGAGGTGGTCAGAGTTCCCGGAGAACTGGCCTGGGGCCGGGTGTGTGTGTGGAGAGCACTGAGGAGGATGCTTGCTGAGACAGGGGTGTCAGGAGGGAGGGCCTTACACCCCCAGACCACCCCATCATTCCTGGGTTGTCCTGGCCTGAGCCACGGCTCTTGGCGGCACATGAATGATTTCATAGGACAGAGGGCAGAGTCGTCTCTACTACCATTAGATTCTAGTTGAAGTTCAAATCTCACAATTTTTTTAAAAAAATGTATTTACTTATTTGGAAGTCAGCAGTTCAGAGAGTAGAGAAATCTCCCGTCCCCTGGTTCACTCCCCAGATGGCTGCAATGGCCAGGGCTTGGTCAGTCCGAAGCCAGGAGTTTCCTCCAGGTCTCCCACGTGGGTGCAGGGGCCCAAACACTTGGGCCGTCCTCTGCTGCTTTGCCCAGGCCATGAACAGCTGGATCGGAAGTGGAGCAGCCGGGACAGGAACCGGCGCCCGTACGGGATGCCGGCACTGCAGCGGCGGCTTAACCCGCTGAGCCACCACACGTGCCCTGGCCCCAGAACCTCGCAGTTTCCAAATGTGCACTGTGCCTCAGTCAGGGTGCTCAGCGTCCACCTTGGGGGCAGTGAGTGCTGTCGCCTTGGACTGTGGGGTCTCAGCAGCACCCCATCATTGTGACAAGTCCCCAGAATTGTCCGTGTCCCCTGGGAACGCTGAGAGCTCCCACTGCGCACTGCCGGGGCGTTGAGTGACGTGGCAGGACACCACAGCGCTTTGTGCTGAGCCTCTGGGTCGTGCTTCCTAGCCTGCCTGGCGGCCCAGAGCAGAGGCTCTGTTTTATCTGGAACTCACGGCGGGGGAGACCACAGAGGAGCCAACAGAGCTAGAAAGCAGGAGCCAAGCCTGGTGGGCGGGGATAAGATGGGTGGGCGGGGATAAGCCGGGTGGGTGGGGATAAGCCGGGTGGGTGGGCCCCTCGGCCTTGGCAGCCCCCGCTTCCCTGTCAGGCAGAGCCTTTCAGGAGCCGTCTGCCACTCTCCCGGACGGTGGCCTGGCATGGCCATGCTGTGCTCTCTGACGATGGCCCCGCCGCAGTCAGCACCATTGGTTCGCACGCTGAGGCCTACCAGGGCAGGCACAAGGCCCATCCAGTGCCACCACTGCGGGTCCCCACCCTCACCCGGTGACGTTCCCTGTAGTGTGCACGCAGTGTCACCTGGTGCTGTTCCCTGTCGCGTACCCTTGCTCAAAGGGCAGCCGCGTTGCCAAGGGCCGGAGGAGGGGTGGGCCCGGGTCTGCCCAAGTCCCCCGAGGTCATCATGGCCTCTCGCCAGGTCATCATGCTGAGCTCAGTGCCAGAACTGCACGGCTACATCGACAAGTCGCAGCTGACCGAGGACCTCGGGGGGACCCTGGACTACTGCCACTCCCGGTGGCTGTGCCACCGCACGGTGAGCCCGCCCTTGCCTTTCCCGGAGCGTGCCGGGCTCTCAGCGGCCTGCTTCCCCGAGAGTGAGGAGCTGGTCTCGCAAGACCTTGGTCATCGGGAAGCCATGACGCGGGAGTGGCTCGCCCCGGGCCCGCAGGCCAGCACACACTCCCCTAGGGAGAGGGACAGGGAGGATGACGGGGCGATGCCGTGGCCGTGACATGGGCCTGGCGTCCACGCAGAGGCCTCCCCTATGCACCCATGTGCACCGTGCCCGTCCGGCCACCTCCCCCTTCTGAGCGCGGAACCTGCCGTCAGAAGCAGGCAGGTGCTGTGTGCGTGCAGCCCGTGACCCGCACTCCCTGCCCCTCCCCAAGGCCATCGAAAGCTTTGCCCTCATGGTGAAGCAGACGGCTCAGAGGCTGCAGTCCTTCGGGACGGAGCTGGCTGAGACCGAGCTGCCCAACGACGTCCAGTCGACGGGCTCAGTCCTGCGCGCACACACGGAGAAGAAGGACAAAGCCAAGGTAAGCGCAGCTTGCGCAGGGGCTGGGGCAGGGTGCGTGGGAGAGTATGGGGGTGGGGGCAGCCACAGGCGTGGCCAGGCCAGGGATCCAGGCGGGAGCCTGCACAGAACAGGACGTGTCCTCTCCACGGCGGCTCAATGACACACACTCCCAGGCCGGCCTGGACCCAGTGCTCAGTGTGCCCGGAGCAGCCGGGGCGGTGTCAGCGTCTTCCCCCGTACGCTGTGCTCTCTGGCACAGGGCAGGCAGTGCAGTGCCGGCCACCTCTCCCATGTGTCGGGTGCAGGCGTGCTCAGGCGCAGCACCATCTGGGGCACCCGTCTCCTGAGCAGCAGGTGCGCCCGGCAGCCTGCATGCTGCAGCCTCGGGAGAGTCAGCGCTGAGCCAGGTCTGCCGTGCGGCCACTAACTCCCTCAGAGGAGCCTTTGTTCTGCCCCGGTGAGGCTGGCGGCGGCAGCAGGGACATGGAGGAGGCCTGGTTTCCGGTTACTCTCCCACCTAGTCCTGTAACCCTAGCTCTGCCCCATGCCGCACAGCTGCATGGCTCCTCTTTCCAGTGCGGTGTGCGGTGCAGCTTGCACAGAGGAGCTGGTCCCGTGCCCACGGGGAGGGTCCCCACACTGCCCCCGAGCCTGCGCCCGGCCTGCCACGGCAGCGGGATGAGCCTGGGCCCCCAAGCCTGCGCCCAGCCGGCCACGGCAGCGGGACGAGCCTGGGCCCCTGAGCCTGCGCCCGGCCGGCCACGGCAGCGGTACGAGCCTCTGCCGTCTCTGCAGGGGGATCTGCAATTGGCCCTGAAGGAGGGGCACAGCATCCTGGAGAGCATCCGGGAGCCACTGGCCGAGGCCGCGGCGCACAGTGTGAACCAGGACCAGCTGGACAACCAGGCCACCGTGCAGAGGTGAGTGGAGCCGTCCCGCCTGGGCTCTGGCCGCAGCCCAGGGAGTGCTGGAGACATGGCGGCCACAGGGACCCAGCTGCCTGAGCCATCGCTGCTGCTTTCTGGGGCATTGGCAGGAAGCTAGAGGGGGGGCAGAGCTGGCACTCAACCCCAGGCACTCAGATATGGGATGCGGGTGCCCACGCGGCACCTTCACGCCTGCGCCCACGCCCACAGGGCGCCCTGGGCCTCTGCCAGCGGCAGCCTCACGTTTCCATGGTGACAGGATGAGTGTCGTCCCGGGTGTCCCGCCTTGTAGCAGAGCACAGGGCACCCTGCCTGGCGGGTTAATGCAGCCAGCACCTCATGGCACTGCCCCCACCATGTGGGAGCCACACTGCCAGCGGGCAGGTGCCACCGCCCACCCTCGCCGTGAGGACACAAGCAGGGGGCGACTGTGATGGACAGCCCAGGTCAGACACTGGGGCCGATCCTCTTGAGGTTGTCCTGGCTGTCTACCAGCTGTGCCACACAGAGCCAAGCCCAGGAGGCCCACGGTGGGGCCCACGTGGGTGGGGGGTGGGGTGCTGGGACCTTGCAGAGGATGTCAGCTCCTGGTCGGGCCCCGTGTCCACTTCCCAGGGTGGGGAAGGAGAGTGAAGCCGGCGTTCAGTGCAGCACCCAGGGCTGAGGACCCCCACACCCGACCCCTAGCGCCCACCACCCTGAACCGAAGGGGCGAGCAGTTACGGCCACAGCACGAGGGCGCGAGCTCCGCTGTGTGACGTGGCGGGGACGGCACGCTGGCACTGGAGGAGCACCTGTGGTTTTGTGTGAACCGCCCCCTGACCCGGTGGGGCTCCCGGCCCGCACCCCCACTGTGGTTCAGTGCACGGCATGAAGGGGCATGGCAAGGCTTGCGAGGCGCAGACACGGGGGGACTGTCTGTGGCACCGACCCATGCGTGCCCGCGTGCCCACACCCTGCGGCGTGTCTCCTCCCCAGGCTCCTGGCACAGCTGAACGAGACCGAGGCTGCCTTCGATGAGTTTTGGGCAAAACACCAGCAGAAGCTGGAGCAGTGCCTGCAGCTCCGGCACTTTGAGCAGGGTTTCCGCGAGGTGAGTGGGCAGCACGGGGAGTGGGCAGGACAGGGCCGGCCCCCGGGGCGCAGCGGGGACAGCGGCCAGGGCTGTGTGCCACCCCGAGAGCTGCACCAGGCGCCGGTGCTGGACTCTACCACCAGTGCTTGCCTCACAAGGTGTAGCTGTGTCACACACATGGGGTCAGAGGCTGGCTCGGCCACACGTGCTTCCTTCCACAGTCTGTGGACCCTCGCAGGGGCCACCTGCCTTCCCCTGCATGTACCGTGGGCCTGCCACGGCTTGGGGCTCAGCAGGAGCGCTCACCATCCCGCCTTGGGCTTGGTGGCTGTGACACAGGCACAGGGAGGAGGCACTGGGGCGGCCTGCCCGAGGCTGGATGACTGCGTACCACACATCCTGCGCATCCGGCCCCGGTACTGTGCACCCAGTCTGCCCTGGGAGGCTCAGCAGCCGGGGACAGCTCCAAGCCAGCAGTGAGGAGGCACCGGCGCCTGTGTGTGGCTGAGCCGGGGCCGGCAGCTCTCAGGAGACACAGGGACCCCCAGCTCCGCCCTCCAGGCCTCATGGTCCTTGGAGTGCACTGCAGTGGCCCTCTGTGGGTGGCATGAGGCGTGGCACAGTTGAGCACAGCTGGGGGTGACACCAGGGCCGCCCGTGCGTCTCCTGGCCCAGCCCTGGACGTGAGCTGCCGCCTGTGGGAGCGGCGGACGATGCCACCCAAGCACGTGCAGACGGGGCCTGGAGGGGCGTCGGCGCAGGCACGTTCTTAAATGCAGCGCCTGATTTCCAGGCCACGCAGACTCCATGCGCCTGTCACACACCTCGGAGGCCCCGGGTGCCCGAGCTGCCTTCCACACCAGGTGTTGCGTTCGGGAGCTTGGTGGAGCCTCGTGTGCCGAGCCACGCCCTGTTAGGGACCGTGCACCTGGGCTCGCTGGGTGGCTCCCGGCTGCGGTCCTTTCCTTGGGCGTGATGTTGGACTAGCTTCATGAAACGAAGGCCAGGCTCCCCTGCGCCTCTGCTCTCTGGAAGAAGCTGTGCGGTCGGGCTCGTTCCTGTGCACGCGTCTGGTAGGCTGACGCAGCAAAGCCACCTGGGGCTGGAGACTCCCCGTTGGGACTTTTCCGTTGACTCCCTGTCCTTGACAGCCGGGCTCTCGCGATGAGCTGTTCCACGTCCAGCTGTGACAGCACTTCTCAGCTGTGGGCTCCACGTGTGCAGATTGGCCTACGGCTTTTTCACTTGAGAGGCAGAGACAAAGGCAGACCAATAGAGCTCTCGTCCGCGGTTCACTCCCCAAATGCCCGAACGGCTGGCGCTCCGTCCAGGCCTCCCTCCCTGGCAGCAGGAACCCAGCTGCTGGAGCCATCGCCCGCTGCCCAGTAGGAAGCCTGGACTCAGGGCCGCAGCCGGGAAGGGACCAGGCAGTTGGATGTGGCACACGGGTGTCTTAACTGCCAGGCTAGGCACGGTTCCCTTTTGGGGGTCCACGTGTGTGGGGTCTGCCGCTCCGTCTGTTCGCGCCTGCGTTCTTTGTGCATCTTGCTGGAGACCCCCGCTGGGCCCCCTCCACCCTCTGTCCCTGACGGCTGCTTCTCCACCAGGTCACAGCCACCCTGGACGCCGTGACCCACAAGATGGCGACCTTCACGGATGTCGGCAACAGCCTGGCGCACGTGGAGCACCTGCTGAAGGACCTGGCCAACTTTGAGGAGAAGTCCCGAGTAAGGCCGGGGCGGGGACGGCGTCCCCCAGGGACACCCCGGGCGGGGTGCAGGCACTGCCCGGCCTCAGGGCCCTGCCCTCTCGGCCTTGCCGCAGCGCTGGTGTGGGCCGTGGCTCTGCTTGGACAGCGAGGGCTGGCGCCGGCACCTGTGCCATCCCAGCCCCCGATGTGTAGACGCTCCTCGGCTTGGGCTCCCCGTTGGCCTCCACCAGACGGGAGCCTGAGCTTCTTGGGGACGCCCTCGTCCCACAGGCAGCTGTGGACCGTGCCCGCGCCCTGGCGCTGGAGGGCGGGCGGCTCATCGAGCACAGGCACTACGCCGTGGACTCCATCCTGCCCAAGTGCCAGGAGCTGCGGCACCTGTGCGACCAGTTTGCTTCGGAGATCGGGAGGAGGCGGGCGCTGCTGAACAAGTCCCTGGAGCTGCACGGCCTGCTGGAGACGGTGCGTGGCCCCTGCCCCGGGCGCCCCCTTCCTGCCGCCTCGCAGCGAAGCCCGCCCGGGCCGCCTCCCCTCCGTGTGCGTGAGGGCCCGGCCCGGTGACCGCCGTGTGCCAGCCAGTGCAGCGAGCAGCCAGGGCGTCGGCACAGGGCATGCGCCGGCAGCTCCTCACGGCGCCTCCCGTTCCAGACCATGAGGTGGTGCGACGAGGGCATCTTCCTGCTGGCCTCGCAGCCGGTGGACAAGTGCCAGTCCCAGGACGGGGCCGAGGCGGCGCTCCGGGAGATCGAGAAGTTCCTGGAGACCGGCACGGAGAACAAGCTGCAGGAGCTCAGTGCCATCTACAAGGAGTACGAGGCCATCCTCAACCAAGACCTGATGGTAACGGGCGCTGCCGGGCGGCCCCTCTCCCTCCGGGCGCCCCGGCTCGTGGGCGCTGGAGCGGGCTGACGCCACCCTCGGACCCGCGCTCCCTGCAGGCCCACGTGCAGAAGGTCTTGCAGAAGCAGGCGAGCACCCAGGAGATGTTCCACCGCCGGCAGGCCAGCCTGAAGAAGCTGGCGGCCAGGCAGACGCGGCCCGTGCAGCCCGTGGCCCCCAGACCCGAGGCACTGGCCAACAAGTCCTCCTGCCCTGCCCCAGGTGTGTGCCCCCAGGTGTCCAGGTGTGTGCCCCCCCAGGTGTGTACCCCCCAGGTGTGTCCCTCCCAGGTGTGCACACCCCCCAGGTGTCCAGGTGTGTGCCCCCCAGGTGTGTGCCCCCCAGGTGTGTGTACCTCCCCCAGGTGTGTCCCCCCCAGATATGTCCCCCCAGGTGTCCAGGTGTGTGCCCCCCAGGGGTGTGTCCCGCCAGTGTGTGCCTCCCCCGGGTATGTCCCCCCAGGTGTGTACCCCTCCCCCAGTGTGTGTGCCTCCCCCAGGTGTGTGCTGCCCAGGTGTCCAGGTGTGTGCCCCCCCAGGTGTGTGTGCCTCCCCCAGGTGTGTTCCCCCCAAGTGTCCAGGTGTGTGCTCGTCCCCAGGTGTGTTCCCCCAAGGTGTGTGCCCCTCCCAGGTGTGTGTCCCCCCCAATTTGTGTGCCCCCCAGGTGTGTGTGCCTCCCCCAGGTGTGTTCCCCCCAGATATGTCCCCCCCAGGTGTGCACACCCCCCCAGGTATCCAGGTATGCGCCCCGCCCCAGGTGTGTGTGCCTCCCCCAGGTGTGCCCCTCCCTCAGGTGTGTGCCCCTCCCCAGGTGTGTGCCCCCTAGGTGTCCAGGTATGTCCCTCTCAGGTGTGCACCCCCCCCCAGGTATCCAGGTGTGTACCCCTCCCCAGGTGTGTACCCCCCCGGGTGTCCAGGTGTGTGCCCCTCCCCAGGTGTGTGCCCTGCCAGTGCTCCGGGCCCCTGGGCTCTGTGCATCGCAGGGGCCACACACACTTCTATGGATGCACTGCTCCCCTCCACTTGCCCCAGCTCAGGGGACCCTGTGTGTGACCAGGCCCAGCAGCCGTGCATCCATCTTTGTAAATAATGCCCACGGGAGCCGGTGGCCGTGACGACGCCGAGATGAGCCGTTCCCGGCGAGCCTGTGTGGCCGCAGAGCTGGCAGCATGCCAGGAGCCCCCCTGATGTTCCTCCCCCTGCACCGCCTCCACCCAGAGTGTGCCCTCACGCCTGTGTCCCGGGCAGCCTGTGCTGCCCCCGCCTCCAAGCCTGTGCTCCTGCAGGCCACGTGGGCCACAGCCGCACTTCCTGGGTTTTGCCCCCGTCGCCTCCCTGGCCCCCTCCTCCCTCAGTCGGTCTTGGGCATGCCAACTTCCAAGCTCTGGCAAATTCCAGCACCGGTTCCCTTGAGCCCACCAGCGGCTGGCCAGCCCTCGGCACACTGGGCCCAGGAGAGCGATTTGTGACCCGTGTGGGGGAGCAGCGGGGCTGTCCTGGGGACCGGGCTGCCCTGGCCAGCATCACAGCCCACACTGTCCTGCCCCCTCCCCTCCATAGGAGGCTGGCGTGGTCCGGAGAGCTCCAGCCCTGAGGGTGGCCCCCTGCGGAGAGGGCCCTACCGGAGGGCCAAGGTGAGGCTGCAGCGGCCCCGCCTTGCCCATGGTGGATGTCGGGGTGGTGGGGAGGCGCCCAGCTGGTTCTCTGTGACCACCTCCTGGGTCCCTGGGCCTCCAAGGACGTCTACACGCCTCCTCTCCTTGTCCCTGTGGGACCCACACTGTCCCCGCGCGAGAGGCCGGCCTGGGCTCTGGCCTGAAGCCCCTTCCCGAGGTGGAGGCTGACCTGTCCTTGCGTCCCCAGAGCGAAGTGAGTGAGAGCCGGCAGGGCCGCGGCAGCTGCACGGGGGACGAGGAGGAGAGCCTGGCCGTGCTGCGCAGGTGGGTGCTGGGGCGGACTGCGCAGCGGGGATGTGGGCAGGGACACACGCTGGTGGGGTGTACACCGTGTGGGCTGGGACACACGTGTGGGTGTGTTGTGAGGTGTGCACCGTGTGGGCTGGGACACACGTGTGGGTGTGTTGTGAGGTGTGCACCGTGTGGGCAGGGACACACGTGTGGGTGTTGTGAGGTGTGTACCGTGTGGGCAGGGACACGCGTGTGGGTGTTGTGGGATGTGCACCGTGTGGGCAGGGACATACGTGTGGGTGTTGTGAGGTGTGTACCGTGTGGGCAGGGACACGCGTGTGGGTGTTGTGAGGTGTGTACCGTGTGGGCAGGGACACACGTGTGGGTGTTGTGGGGTGTGCACCGTGTGGGCAGGGACACGTGTGTGGGTGTTGTGGGATGTGCACTGTGTGGACAGGAGCAGGCAGGAGCGTGGAGGTCATGACCCCTCCCAGGAACTGAAGGGGGGGGGCTGCGGGGATGCTGAGCTGGCTGAGGAGGGAGCCAGAGGGAGGTCGGGGGCTCCATGGAACCTGGGGCGGGGTCCGGGCCGGGGACACGCAGGCTGAGCAGTGGAGAGGGGGTGCACCTGCCAGGTGGCCTCGGTGAGACTCGTGCCGCTCCCCTGCACCCCAGGCACGTGATGAATGAGCTGCTGGACACGGAGCGCGCCTACGTGGAGGAGCTGCTGTGCGTCTTGGAGGTGGGGCTGGACGCGGGGTGCCGGGGAGGGGCGGGGACACGCACGTCATGGGCAGGACAGGGCGGATGTGCAGGCCGGGTGCCCTTAACCACGCCCCCTGTGGTGGGCATGTGTGCTGCACATGTCCCAGCCATCACCTGCTCGCGTCCCCACAGTACAAGCGAGTGGATCTGACACTGCTGTGGTGGGGCACGTGTGCCGCACGTGTCCCAGCGATCACCTGCCCACTTCCCCGTGGTACACACGAGGGGATCTGACCCAGCGCCAGCCATGCCAGCACTAGGCGCTCTGTGGCAGGGTCAGCCGACCTCTGCCCCCGGCAGGGCTACGCGGCTGAGATGGAGAACCCCCTGATGGCGCACCTGCTCTCTCCCGGCCTGCTCAGCAAGAAGGGCGTTCTGTTTGGGAACATGGAGGAAATCTATCACTTCCACAACAGGTGAGGCCTGCCCTGGCTGCCCTGAGCCCTGTGTGGTCTGCAGGGTCTCTGGGCTCTGCGTGGATCTCTGCAGAGGGTGGAAGGGCACGACCTTGGGCACCTTGCTGAATTAAAAACAGTCCACCTGCAGCAGGAGGGGCTCAGACCCCCCAGAGCGGCCCAGCCCTGCTCCCCTCCCCCTGAGCTGCGGGGGAGCTGTCTTCCCCAGAGGGGAGCATGGGGCACCGTGGGAGACCCCAAAGGCCTCACCACCCAGCAGCACCCACGTGGCGCCCAGGGCCACTCTTGAGGGACAGCGACTGGAGGCACCATCCGTGTCGGCCTCCTGGGGGACTCCGGGGACCGACTGAGCTGCTTTGGTTTCCATGTGCATCTGTTCCCTGTGACGCACGGGAGCTGCTGGGCGAGAGGAGCGTGGGTGCACGCTGTCCTGAGCCCCAGGGAGCAGGCAGGAGGACATGGCCTGTGTCCTGAGAGAGGCGGTGCAGGGTGGGCCCAGTCTGTGCTGCCTGGGGAGCAGCGGGAGCTGGGAGCGCTCCCCCGTCGTCACGGTCTCTGTTCAGAGAGGAGGCGGCAGGTCCTCCGCCAGGGAGCCAGCCCTCTCCACGGAGGCGGCACGCGAGGTCTCAGCCAGTCCTGGGGCTGGGGGAGGGGAGCACAGCGCCCTGCCTGTGCCCTGCCTGTGCCCTGTCCAGTGTTGCCTCAGGGGCAGGTGCCCGGCAGAAGCGGGGCGGGGCACAGCCCCATCCGGGAGCTGGGCACTGCCCAGGGCGGACCCCTGGGCACGGCTCCCCAGGGGCCCCTGACCATGCATCCTGGCCTGGGCTGGCAGGGAGCCGCTGCGGCCCCCCACAGGAACACCTGCGCCCACAGTGAGGCACGGCCAGCCCGGGTCAGCCATGCTGTGGCCGTGCCAGGGAGCCTGGGTGTGGGCCGCAGGGTCCCGAGGCCGCCCCGGTGGAGCGTGGAGGGCCCTGGGTGGCTGCCGCCTCACGGAAACCTCGCTTGCCCAGGGTTTTCCTGAGGGAGCTGGAGAACTACACCGACTGCCCGGAGCTGGTCGGGAGGTGCTTCCTGGAGAGGGTGAGTGTGGGCGTGCCTGTCCTTTGTCACTGTCACTTCTCCTGCCGTCCCCGTCCTCCCCAGAGTGCAGGGGCCCCGTGTGGCTGAACGCAGGGCCAAAGGAACAGCACTTTTCCAGTTCCACTGAGAGAGAAAACAATAAACTGGACAGTGGAGTCCTGGGGGCCCTGAGCTGGCGGCCGCGGGCCCTGGGCCCTGTGTGCCTCAGCTGCTGGCCTGAGCCCCATTTTCTTCTCCAAGACGGCGGGGCCGCCACGGCCGTGAGGGGCTGGTGGCAGGGCTTGGGGAGCAGGAAGGGCCGGCGGGGCAGGTCCTCCCCTGCCATCCCACCAGAGCCCGTCACGCTGTGCCACGCAATGTGGAAAAGGCAGCTCCCCACAGCAGGAAGCGGAGTGGTGTGCGTGGAGTGCGGGCCCGGAGGCTGAGACGCTCGCTGGTGGCAGTGTCTGTGTCCACTCCGGGGGCCGCTTGGTCCTGAGTGGGGTCCTCAGTGGCGGCAGCAGCAGCAGCGGGGGCTCCTGGGAGAGGCTCAGAAGCTCAGGTTCTTGGGCCGGCCAGGCAGAGGCACTGGCCGGTGGTGGCTGGCAGGGGTGGCCACGCCCCATGTGGGCAGCACTTCGGGGCTGCCCTGGGAGCTGTCTCACAGCGGGAGGTCTGTATGGTGCCCTGGGCGGCAGCCTTTTGTCCCAAGGCACAAAGTCAACTCGGCCAAGGTTTCGCAAGACCAAGGCCAGAGCTGCAAGGACTCTGTGCAAGGAGACACAGCCTACCCTGCTGTTCCCGCTGGTGACGGCCGCGTCCCCAAGACCTCTGTGCCCTGGTGACGGCTGCGTCCCCTGAGACCCCTGAGCCCCATGACCGCTGGGTCCTGGCAGGTGCCTGGGAGCCGTGGCCTCATGCAGGGCTCAGGCGTGTTGGCCCGGTACCTGGTGTTGGTTTCACAGGAACCCTGGCTGTGCAGTCACGTAGACAGCCCTGCAGGCCACCGTGGAGGCCCCACAGGACTCACGGCCATGCCTGCCTGTGCTGTGCTCGGCCATTCTGGTGGTTGGGCAGGGCCTGCACATGCGTGTCACCCTGCCACACGTGGAGCGGCACAGCAGGCGGTCTGTCCCCCGTGCAGATGGAGGAGTTCCAGATCTACGAGAAGTACTGCCAGAACAAGCCGCGCTCCGAGAGCCTGTGGCGACAGTGCTCCGACTGCCCCTTCTTCCAGGTAGTCCCCTGCCCCGCCCCGTGCCCCCACACCGGCCCGGTCCAGAAACCGCAGGCCCGACGGCTCTCTGCGGCCCCAGGAGTGCCAGAGGAAGCTGGACCACAAGCTGAGCCTGGACTCCTACCTGCTGAAGCCCGTGCAGAGGGTCACCAAGTACCAGCTGCTGCTCAAAGTGAGTCCCCCCGCACCTGCACCGCGCCCGCCTGCCTGCCCACCCAGGGGCCTCGCTTGGACCAGGCCACGCCCCAGGCCTCAGAGCCGCTTCCTCAGACTGTCCCCTGCCCGACAGGCCGGAGCCCCGCTGTGCACAGGGTGGTGCAGGGGAGGGGGGCGTGCCCTGTGCACCTGCCCTGGTGGCAGGGCCAGCCTGGCTGCCCGCCCCGGCCAGGGTCACAGTGGCTGGCGGGAGCCCCTCCGAGCACACAGCTCCCGATCTGCAGCGTCTGTCTGGCCTGGCTCCTGGCTTCAGGGAGCTGCTGGGCCGGCAGGGCAGTGTCCTGAGACCAGGGACAGGGGGGCCACAGTGGGCAGGCAGGGGTGCAGTGTGCAGGCATGAGGTGCTGTGCAGAGCCCCCGCCCAGGGGCTGCACCTGCTGTGCGCGGGAGCCCAGGCGGCTGCTGTGAGCATGTGCCATGCCCACCACGCCCGTGTGCCTGCCCAGGAGATGCTGAAGTACAGCAAGCACTGCGAGGGGGCTGAGGACCTGCAGGAGGCGCTCAGCTCCATCCTGGGCATCCTCAAGGCCGTCAACGACTCCATGCACCTCATCGCCATCACCGGCTATGACGTAAGCCCGTGCCAAGGCTGCGCGCGCCAGGGTCTGGGTCAGCAGGTCTGGGCGGGGCTCGGGGCCTGAGGCTCCTGGTCAGGCGGGCAGCTGTGCAGCAGGGACACTCGTCTCATGGGGACGAGTGACGGGTGCACGGGCCGGAGACAGGTGTCTCCCCTCCCTAACGTCTGCCTCTGTGCAGCCTCCGCACTCGCCCTTGGCCACCTTTGTAATTAACGTTGAGATGTGGGTGAGGGCTGTCAGCAGTCTGAGCGAAGACCAGGGAAGCACAGGGCTCCCACACACTGACGCTGGCTGTGTCCGCGTCTCGTGCCGCGTGACCACCCTGCTGGCCACACTGACCGAAGTCCCTGCCCAGAGGCACCAGGAGACCCGGGGCCGCCCTAGGGGTCCCCTGTGCACACTCCTCGGCCCCGCCCCTGCCCAGGAGGCCCCGCCCCCTGCAGTCTGGTGGCGCGCTGGGCGGGGGGGCGGGGGGGACCTGACGTGGCCGCCGATTCCAGGGCAACCTCAGCGAGCTGGGCAGGCTGCTGATGCAAGGCTCGTTCAGCGTGTGGACCGACCACAAGCGGGGCCACACCAAGGTCAAGGAGCTGGCCCGGTTCAAGCCCATGCAGCGCCACCTGTTCTTGCACGAGAAGGCCGTGCTCTTCTGCAAGAAGCGAGAGGAGAACGGGGAGGGCTACGAGAAGGCCCCGTCCTACAGCTACAAGCAGTCCTTGAACGTGAGCGAGAGCCCAGGCGGGGTCTGCCCCTCGGCCCCGGCCCGCGGCGGTGCCCACGTTGACCCCCCCGCCACCCTGTGCTGGCAGATGGCCGCCGTCGGCATCACCGAGAATGTGAAGGGTGACAGCAAGAAGTTCGAGATCTGGTACAACGCCCGGGAGGAGGTGTACATCGTGCAGGTAGGAGGGCGGAGGCGGGCCCCTGGAGCCAGGGGTGCAGACGAGAGGATGCTGCGCGGGGCCAAGCACTCAGCGCCCGATGTTGCTCTGGGCAGGCGCCGACACCCGAGATCAAGGCGGCGTGGGTGACGGAGATCCGGAAGGTGCTGACCAGCCAGCTGCAGGCTTGCAGAGGTGAGGCCGCCTGTGCCTATGCCCAGCCTTCACGCGAGCACCACAGGGTGCTCAGGGGCAGGGACGGCCGCGGCCGTCGTGGTGAGCCCTGCGTGGTGTTGTCCCCCCAGAGGCCAGCCAGCACCGGGCGCTGGAGCAGTCCCAGAGCCTGCCTCTGCCCGCGCCGTCCAGCACCAGGTGAGCACGCTGGCCCCAGCAGGGCCTTCCCTGCAGCCTCACCCATGGCCCCACCGGGACCGCTTCCTGTCGCTTCCTGACGGGGCCTGGGGGCTCCAGGCTGAAGCAGGACTTGAGGCCGCTGCCTGCAGGGGGCGCACCTGTCGGGCTGGGCCTGCACGTGCTGCCTTGTAGCTCTCCTGCCCGTTTTCCTGTTCTTTTTCTCCTTTTCTTCATGCTTTGTCAGCCACCTTTTTTTTTTTTTTTCAATTAATTTAAAAGGCAGATTTACAGAGAGGAGATACAGAGACCTGTTCCATCCACTGGGTCATTCCACAAATGGCCATAATGGCCTATACTGGAGCCAGGAGCTTCCTCTGGGTCTCCCCCGTGGGTGCAGGGGCCCCAGCACGTGGGCAATCTTCCACTGCTTTCCCAGGTGCACCAGCAGGGAGCTGGACCGGAAGTGGAGTAGCCGGGACTTGAACTGGCGCCCCTGTGTGCTGGCACTGCAGGCTGTGAGCCTGACCCACTGCGCCACAGCGCCGCCCTGCCGGCCGCCTCTAGTCACTGCAGCAGTGAATCCAGGCGGAGTGGGTGTCCTCGTGACAGACGGAACCCACCCCCACCCCCGGCCACCAGAGACCCGTTTCCTAGGAAGGGCTTTGCTCTCCCGCTGCTGCGGCTTGGGCTCAGTGGGGGGGCCCAGGACGCCATGGGGATGGGCTGGGGGCCTGCAGCTGTCCGAGCCTCAGAACCCATTTCTTTCTCCATGTGTGTGACGCCGTCAGTCCCTCGAGAGGGAGCACGAAGAATGTCAAAAAGCTGGAAGAACGGAAGACCGACCCCCTGAGCCTGGAGGGCTACGTGGGCTCCTCACTGCCCAAGGCCCCCGAGAAGGGCCAAGGTGGGTGTCTGGAGCAGAGCCCCCCACCCCGCCCCAGCATGCAGGGGCCCTCGGCAGAGCTCCGGCGTCCCCTCAAGGCCAGAGGGGGAACGTCACGGCCACAGCGCATGCGTCCTCAGCCCATGCTGGCCACTCACGCGCACACCCAGGGGCAGCCCGGCTCCATCTGCGTGCCCAGAGCCATCTTTTAGGAGTGCCATGGCCTTGAACACCTGTAGGCCAGCCTCTCGGACCCAGAGGCTGCACAGAACCGGCCACTTCCTCTCCGTCCACCGAGGCCGAGGGCCTTCTTCTGCCAGCTGTGCTGGGCGTTGGCAGCGGGCAGGGCTGCTGACCAGCAGCCTGGGCAGGAAGCGGGCTGGGGAAGGCCGGCGCCAGCCCAGAGCGCTCAGGCCCCCGGCCCTGGGCCTGTTGTCCTTTTGTAAAACTGAGACTGGCCTTGGACTTGAAGCAGACGGACCGTCAGCTCTGGTAATGCACACCTGGAGGCGGCCCCCAGCCCCGCCCGGACCCCTGGGCCATCGCCACCTGCTCACAAAAGCCCTCACCCGGCCCCAGCATCTGTCACTGGGCCGCCGCCTGTCTCAGCACTGTCTCCTCTCTCCCCCCCTCCCCATTTATCTCCCTCACCCCCCCCACCCCTTTCTCCCTCTCTCCCCTGGCTCTCTCCCTCCTCCCCCCTCCCTGTTTCCCTCTCCCCCTCCCCCTTCTCCCCTCCCCCTCTCTCCCCTCCCCCTCTCTCCCTGGTCTGTGCCTCGTCCTCCTCCTGCAGCTTCTCCCACCAGTCCTGACAAAAAAGCTAAGCGACATGAAGTAAAGAGCGACCCAACTCCTTTTGGTCTGCGAGGTAGAGTGAGCCTGGCGCGGGCGGACCCCGCGCACCCCGGCCGCGCGTCACTGGGGTGAAGCCGGCAGTCGGGAGGCAGCACAGGCTGTGGGCCGGCCGCAGTGGCCCAGGCGGAGCTGCGCTGCTGGGCCAGGCGTGGGCTGGGTTTGGGAGGGTTCCTGGTTTGCGGCTTCCCCTGTGTCCCACTTGGCGGCACGGGTGCCACCTGAACAGGGTCCCCACCGCGGCCCCAGGCGTTTCGGGCAGGCACCCTGCCAACCCCGCCGTGTCCCGGCCACTCACGGGAGCTCCCCGGCCGCAGGCTTCCCTGTCCTCTGCACGGCGGCCACGCGGGCTCTCCCTGGCCCCGGTGCCTCTCGCTGTCCGGCCGCGCAGAGGCTTCCACGCCAACCCTCCTGACTGGCCCCGCTGTCCTCAGTGTGGCTTCCGCGTGGCCAGAGGCCCTGAGCGGTGCTGAGGAGGGGCTGTAAGCGGCAGCTGGGCCTTGCCCACGGCGCCGCCTCGCCCTGCCGTGCACTCTCGGGGAGGACACGGGCCTGTGGTTTGGGAACTCGCCACTGCCCAGTTCCCGCAGACGCCGGCCACCTGCCCCTCAGTCACCCCAGGGGGCTCAGGTGTAGCCAGGACCTGGCAGGGTGGGGCTCAGCCCCTGCAGGAGCCGTGACCTTGGCCAGCCTGGAGCCCCAGGGGCTTAGGGGAATGCCCGGCACTGCCTCGGCACAGCTTCCCCTGCCTTCCCTGGGCGTTGCCAGCAGGGGGCGCTGTAACTCGGTGCGGCTGGGGTGCCGCGTGCCGATCTTCCCGCGTCGTCTGAGCACACAGCTGTGTTGAGCCCCACGGGAGTGAGCTCCCACGGTCATTGTCCTTGGCACTGACGGGGGTTTGCTCAGCGTCGGAGTCCCCCCGGCCGCTCCCTCGGGGCCGTAATGCGGTCGGCGTGTGGGTTTCGGTCCTCGTGTGCCGACCCGGCTGGGTGGGCTGCAGCCAGGCAGCGCCAGGGCCTCAGCGGCCTCCCAGGCCCGGTTTGCTGGTGTTCAACGTTCTGGCTCCTACTGAAACCTCCTCACCCTCAGGGCGTCGGCTCTGGGGCTCAGAGCAGGCAGGCGACAGCTCACCAACCTGGGCTGGCCCAGCGGCTGCAGAGCCCCCGCCCCCGCGGGACCTGCGGGGTGGGTGGCATCTAGGCAGACCCTCGCAGGTGCAGTGTAGCTCCGCGCGAGGGACCGGTCCTCACTGGGGTCTGCTCCTCTCGCAGGCTGGAGCAAAACGTCGCACTCGCTGGAGGCCCCCGAGGACGACGGCGGCTGGTCAAGTGCCGAGGAGCTGGTGAACTCGTCTGACGCGGAGGACGACGGGGGCCTGGGTCCCCGGAAGCTGGTAACTCGGGCCGCCCGGAGACGGGGTCCCGATGGGTGCCGCTCAGCCCGGGCCGGTTGAGGTAGATTTTCCAGTGCCCACGGCTGCCCTGGCCTCCGTGCCGGAGCCCGCGTGGTGTACAGGGGACGGTCCACACCTCGCTGAGCTGCCTTCTAGCTGCACACCTGCGGCTCAGGCAGAATCCGAGCCGTCTCGGGGTGGGCGCGCTCTGCTGTGTGACAAACACCGGGGCTGCAGAGGCCCCGGGCAGCAAAGGGCTGGGCAGGGCCGCTCCAGAGGCTGCCCCAGCACGGCCCGCGGGGACAGCATGCCTGGCGGAATCCTGTTCTCAGCGTGGGTGTACCTGGGGGTCCTGCCCAGGCGGCTCCGGGTGTGGCGCGCGTGGGAGTGGGGCCTGATCAGAGGGCAGCTCCAGGGGGACACAGCAGCTGGGCACGCCCGGTCAGCTGCCACGGAGCTGGGGACCCCGGCGCCCCCTGAGGACAGCACCTGCTCCTCCAGCAGGCACTGACCAGAGGCAGCTGCCCGTGCACAGGGTGGCAGGCAGCTGTGGGCGGGGAGCGGGGGGCGCACGGCCCACGGCGCTCCGCGGCGGACCTGGCTTGCCCGGGTGCTGACGCGCGGCTCCCGCAGGTCCCGGGCAAGTACACGGTGACGGCCGACAGCGAGAAGGGGGGCCCGGGCACGCTGGCCGTGAAGGGCGGGGACGTGGTGGAGGTGGTCGAGGAGGGCGCCGAGGGCCTCTGGTAAGACCCCCGCGCCCGCCGCCGCGCCGCGCTCGGCCTCCGCCGGCGCCCGGTGGAGCCGCTGCCGCGCCTCTTGCAGGTTCGTGCGGGACCTGACGAGCGGCGCCGAGGGCTGGGTGCCGGCCGGCAGCCTGAGCGGCCTCCTGCGCAAGGCGGGCTCGGCGCAGTGTCTGAGCAGCTCAGGTAGGCGCGGGGCGCAGGGGCGGGGCGCGGGGCGTGCGCGGGCGGCGGCAGTCCGCAGCGCCCCGTCTCCGCCTGCTTTCCCCGCAGAGTCGAGCCCGGGCTCCGCCGCCCTGAGCAACTCGTCGAGCTGCAGCGAGGGCTGCCACGCCGCCTTCTCCGACCTGCAGGGCTAGCGGCGGACGCCTGAGGCCGCGGCGCCCCGGACCCGCGCCCGGACCCCCGTGAGCGGCGCCCCGCGGCGCGGCAACCACGACCACGGCCACTCGGCCGGCTCCAGGGCGGCACGTCCACGCAGGCGTCCCGGCTCGGAAGTGGACGGCGCGGGGCCCAGAGCCCTGGGGAAGGCGCAGGGCCGCCCCGGCCCCACGCATCTGGGCGGGAACTGTGCGTGGGCAGAGTCGCGTCCTGGAGGAGCCCCGACCCCCTGACCAAAATCCCGAGCCGAGAGGGGGCGGGGCGCTCGCGGCCGGCACGCTTTCCGGTTCTCTAAGCAGGGATGGACCCCGTGGCCATGTTTGGGTGCCCTGGCCTCACGTCTACCAAGAATCACTGTGTTTACATGACATGACAGTTTGATACTGTATTTGATATAAAAGTATTTTTTGTTACCCGGGTTGACATCCAACCACGCTGTTTTTACCGCCGAGTGACTCGGGGACGCCCAGGCCGCGGGGGCAGGTTCCGTCCCCACGGGAGAGTGGTACTGTCACTTCAAACCTCAGCTCTTCTACAGACGCCGGGGCTCGGTGTAAAGGCGCTCACGGACGGACACCCCGCTCCGGGACGAACGTGGAGGCAGCGCGCGGGGTCCCGGCCCAGGCGGGCGCCTCCCGAGCGGGCGCCGTGTTCCCCTCGGCCCAGGGCCGGATGGCCCGGGAGCGCCGTTTCCCCTGCTTGTGTTCCTGACACAGATCTGTTCTCGGAAAGCCCTTCTGCAGCCCTCCGGGCACACGTGTGTGTGATCGTGTGTGTTCATGTGTGTGACATGCAGTCCTTGCAGATGTAGCCATCGTCCCCATGCTGCTGAGCGCGGGTCTACACAGCCTTCCCGCTCCGGCGCCCCGCCCCCGCCCTCGCCCTGGGCTCCCAAAGCCAGCCCTGGCCGGACCTCCAGAGCGCGGGAGGACAGCAGGAAGGGCGCTGCGGGAGCCGCTCTTCTGCGCCGCACCCCCCCCCCCAAGGCACTTTACACGTCGCGTTCCGTCCACTGTTACTTTTTTACTGCTGATGTAAATGAAATGTAAAGCGCAGAGACTTTATTGTATGCAGTCTGAATAAATACCGGCGAGCGCCGCTGTGTGCAGCCTCTGTCTCCGCGCCTGCCCCTCCCTTGACCCCAGGCCGCAGGTGCGCAGCGTGGCCGGCAGGAGGCGCCGTCAGCGCTGCACTTGGCGGGCAGGTGCTCCGCAGGGAGCAGCAGCGCGGAGCACAGAGGCAGGGGCCCAGGACAGGGAGCAGCAGGCGCAGCCCGCGCGCGGCTCCGCAGCCGACCGGCTGGGAACTGCTGGGAGAGGCCTTGAGACAAAACCAAGCAGAGGCGAAGCACAAAGTTGCAAAAAGTTCGTGAAAAATGGAAATTAAACATTGGCAAGAAAATTCCAAAATCCCTGCATTCTTCAAAAATGTCATCCAAAAAACCCATGTCGTGAAAAACATGCAAAGGTCTCCATTTTTGTTTTGCACCAAAACAAACTTCTTTTCTTCCGTTTGTCCACATACTTCGTGAAGCACCTTCACGTGGCAAACACTGCCCACAGGAGAGAAGGCGGTGACCCTGGCCGCACGTGCAGTGGCGTGTAGGACGGTGTGAGGGCCCTGCACGGGGCAGGGACGCTCAGGGCGGTGTGGGCCGGGTCATGTCAGAGCTGATTCGCGTCTGTCCAGAGACAGGCGCTGTTTTCAGCGCACGTGAACGTGCGTACACAGCCTGCTGCAAACCGGCGAGAGATGGTTAACAAGGCTCGCCTCTAAGGCCTGGGCCAGAGAGGAGGTCACCGGGCCCCCACTCCAGGCTCTCAGGGTCTGCACACCAGAGCCTGACAGCTGCAGCCGAAGCCCTGCCGAGCAGCAAGGCCCACAGGACGGGTGAGCCAGCAAGGAGACAGCCTCAGAAAAGACTGGGCCCCATGTGGGGCAGCAGGTGAAGCCGCCCCTGCAGGGCCTGCATCCCGTGCAGGTGCCGGTTCAAGTCTCGCTGCTCCACTTCCGACCCAGCTCTCTGCCGTGGCCTGGGAAAGCAGGAGATGGCCCAAGTGCTTGGGCCCTGCACCCACGTGGGAGACTGGAAGCTCTTGGCTCCTGGCTTCAGATCGGCCCAGCTCGGGCCATTGCAGCCATTTGAGGAATGGAGTGGATGGAAGACCTCTGTCTCTCCCTTACTCTGCCTTTAAAACAAATAAACCATAAAAACAAAAAAAGGCATCCCTCACAGAAAGCACGAAGAAGGAATTCGTTCAACAGAACCAAAGCAAAACAAAGCAGCCAAGTGACACCTTGTTCCTCAGCAGACCTGATACAGACCAACGTACACAAAGCTGGGCGACTTCACAAGGACAAGCTTTCAGAGGAGAGCAGCAACGTGAACAACCTCCTGCAACTGCATCTGAAAAAAGGACAAGTCGGACTTTTCTTTTAAAAACAAATTTTTGAAACTGATCAAGAAAGAACTCCAACACTTGGGTTGGTGATTAACCAGTCCAGCTAACTCTACCCGTGCACGGATCCAGATCCGGTGGTGTAGTGGACACAGTCTGTTTACACAACCAAAGGGAGAGGAGGGGAGCAATGCCACCAGCTCAGGAGGCAAGTTGAACCTTGACACCCAGACCTGACAAACACCACGTGAGGAGCAATGATGACTATGAAGGCAAAACTCCCAATAAAACCTCGCTGTACAATAAACAAAAGTGCATTCTAACTGAGTAACTGTGTCCCAGCAATGCAATATGGCCCAATATCAGAAAAGGAGCGCCACGCTTGGGCACTGTGACAAACATCCCCAGTGTAACAGATGCAAAAAAAAACCCAAGCTTTATTCAACATTCATTGATTAGGTTCAGCCAAGTAGGAGGAGGATAAAATTCTCCATCCTGATGCTGTACGCCTAACAAAATCTCCCCAGCCCCAACTCAGAGCCCCTTGCTGAGGGCAGAACGGTGCAGGGGCACTGAGAGCTACCCAGGGGACCAGAGTGTGGGCAGCACAGCACGAGAGAGCAGCGGCGAGAACTCGCAGTGGCCGCAGGGCACGCACCCTCCAGCCAGCCCACAAGACGTCACTAGCAGCCCAGCCGTGATCACAGCATAACACACGAACACAACAGAGTTTGTGCACGACGTTAGGAAACCTAACTGAAGGTTATAGAGAGAAGCCCAAATTAGGGCGGGTGTTTGGCCTAGCAGCTAAGATGCCTGCACCCCGCACTGGTGGGCCTGGGTTCGAGTCCCTGCTGTGCTCCTGACTCCAGCTTCCCACTACTGCAGACCCTGGGAGGCAGCAGCAGACCTGCACTGAGACCCCAGCTCCTGGCTTCGGCCCCGGCCCAGCCCCAGCCATCGGGGGCATTTGAGCAGTGAACCAGCTGACAGACGATTCCCACTCTCTCCTGCCCTTGTGAATAAAAAAGAGCAAGTCACCAAAACGGCAGGTCTCCCCTAAACTGACGTTTATGAGTCCTTGTGGGATCAGGAAGCTGGTTTAGTGTGCGTGGAGGAGTAACGGCCTCAGTGTAGCCATGAGGCTTCAGGCAGTGGGAGGGACAACACGAGGGGAGCTTGCCCGGCCAGCTGTGGGTTGGCTGCAAAGCCGCAGTCAGCTACCACAGGATTCCCCACGGCTGTGTGTGCACAGGACCAGGGGGCAGTCAGATCAACCGTGAGCTCAGGGAGCGAGGCCGGCTCAGCCGCTCTCCTGTGGACACGCGATGAATTATGTCTCTCAACTGGAAACAGGATTATCAGAAGGGAAAAAAAGTCAAGAACGCTGTACTCACAGGATGGGCAAAGAGAAAAACACGCATAAATCTGAGTCCATCGCGTGGTGAATTTCTCTTCACCCACAGCCTCGGGGGCCAGGTGAGAAGCAGGACAAGTGCTCAGGGGGGTTCTCTGCGCCTCCAGCTGAGCGCTGGGCAGCCCTGAGCCCAGGGTCAGGCCAACCCCATGGGGTTGCAGAAGTGGTGTGTGTGAGTGTGGCTTGCACGTGAACAAGTGCCATGTGCAGATGGACAGTGTGCACACACATGAAGTGCGTGTGTGGAGGCGTGCGAGTGTGGCATGTGCACAGAGTGGTGTCTGCAGGTAGCAGGTGTGATTGTGGTACAGAGCCCCGCCCCTGTGCATCACACACACACACTGAGCACCTGGGCGGCCACCACAGGCAGTGTGGCCAGACACATGGTGCCAGGAACAAGCTGCTAAGAGACCCACACGCAGCTCACCAGGAGCCACAGCCATGGGGCTCCAGAGCGACCCCTGGTGGCTGCATGTGGCTGAGGCCATGGCCCCACCTGCCTGGGAGGGAGGAGGCCAGAGCCTTTCATCCAAGGGCCCTCACATCCAGGCCCTGGGTGCGGGGAGAGCAGCCACAGGTAAGCAGTGGTCCCCCACGGGCTGCCCAGAAAGGTGGAGGACGTTCGGCCTGAGCCCCACAGGAGGAACTGAGAGCAGCCAACCTAACTCCAGCTGGGGGGTGAGGGCCGGGTGTCGCCCCTTCTCCCCACTGCTGTCACTCAGGGAGCGCGGCGGGGCAACATCAAACACGAGACGGCTTTGAGAGTGGCCCAGACTGATTGGAAAGCAGGGTGACGAGGAGGGGCGGGGAGGCGGGGAGATGGATCCGCTGGTTCACTCCCCAAATGGCTGCCACGGCCAGGCCTGGGCCAGGCTGAAGCCAGGAGCCTGGAACCCCAGCCAGGTGTCTCATGTGGGTGCATGGGCCCGAGCACTCGGCGCATCCTCCGCTGCTTTCCCAGGCACGTTAGCAGGGAGCTGGATGGGAAGGCAGGCAGCCAGGATCAGACGAGCGCTCTAAGAGGGGGCGTCCCCAGCCGTAGCCAGACCTGCACATGACAGCCCCTGAGCTGCTCTGAAGTCCGCGTGGCTGCCGGAGCTGAGAGCTCCTCGGCTGCTCCCCGGCCAAAAAACAGCAGCTGGACCTCACCGTCAGGCAGGGCCTGGAGCCCAGCTATGGCAGGAGCTGGGCCAGGGCCAGGGCCACCCCTCCTGGGAGGGACATTTACTGCGGGAACATCGACCCCTGGTGTTCTACCAGATGGTTCCAATTCTTTTTTTTTTTTTTTTTTTTTTTTTGGACAAGCAGAGTTAGACAGTGAGACAGACAGAGAGAAAGGTCTTCCTTCCATTGGTTCACCCCTCAAATGGCTGCTACGGCTGGCGCTGCGCCGATCCGAAGCCAGGAGCCGGGTACTTCCTCCTGGTCTCCCATGCAGGTGTAGGGCCCAAGCACTTGGGCCATCCTCCACTGCCCTCCCGGGCCACAGCAGAGAGCTGGCCTGGAAGAGGAGCAACTGGGACAGAATCTGGTGCCCCAACCGGAATTAGAACCCGGGTGCTGGTGCCGCAGGCGGAGGATTAGCCTAGTGAGCCTCAGCGCTGGCCCAGACGGTTCCAATTCTAACACGGGACGTCCACCCCCTGAGAAACCCCCAGCCTCCAGGCAGCCCGGGGTGGGCAGCCAGCCTTGCTGTGGCCGCCTGGGCACAGTGCCATCCGCCGTGTGAACAAAGGACGCGCAGCCAGCAGGGGCCCCAGCCTGGCCGCCCAGGCCTCCCCACACGCTCCCCTCGCTGCACACACTGCCGACCTGGGGGAGCGCAGCTGCTCTGGGAGTGGTGAACCACACCTGAACTCCTGCTGAGGCTGCCTCTGCTCCGCCAGGCCCAGCCAGGGAATTCAGGCCGCCTCCAGCTGCCCTCCCCCTCCACCGAGAACTTTGTCCGCCGTCCCCTGCCTAGAGTCAACAGGCAGGCGGCAGAGGCAGCTCGTCATGGCGCCCCAGGCCCGCGGGCTGGGCCTCTGCTCCCTGCTTGCGCTCCAAGCATCTCTGGCTGCAGGTAGGTGCGGGAGACGCCTCCCTGCCGACGTGGCTGGGGGTCAGCCAGACCACCCCACGTGAAGGGACTTTCCTCCCCCCACACTGCGGGTGTCCAGGCCCCCAGGAAAAGCTGGTCTTGGCGGGTAGCTCCGGCGTATTATGCAGCATGGGACTTGGGGGCTGGCCCCTGTGGGCACCTACCACCCAGTGGGCCAAGTCCAGGGACTCAGGGCGCCCAGAGCATGGGGGAGCCTCACTCTGCTCTCCTGGGCTCCAGGCCAGTTATGGGGTGAGTGGTCGCTGGGCCACAGCCACACTCTCTTCCCCCACAGGGCATGGAGGTTCACTGCACGGCCACTGGGCCTGCTCCCGGCCACAGCTCTGTGACCACAGCCATGCTCTCCGCGAGGTGTGGAGGCCTCGTGACGAAGCCTAATGAGCAAGTCTCGGGTGCACGCACCTGTAGGGTGAGGCATGTAGGCTCTGCTCCAGCCCCACCGTAGCCTTAGCTGCCTCCCTCTCCCCTCCCCTCCCCTCTCTGCACTCAGCACCCGGCTTCCATTCCTGCCACTGCCGGGCTGTCCTCCTGACGGCACCAAGAGCTGCCTCAGGCTCCTCCCAGCAGCCCCTGGGCCTCTTAGAGTGTGCCCCAGGCTCCTGTCACCCCTTCTCAGGCTCACCTGCTGCACACTGGTCCTCCCCCTCAACACTACATCATTCCCAGGCCACCTGCTGTCAGCCCTGAGCGCCTGGATCTCCTCAGCCTGGGGCCCCGGGAGGGCTTTCACGGCCTTGCCTGCACCCTTGGTTGCAACCCTGGCATGGTTTTTAGGAATCTGAACTTCTGTCTCCACCTACACACCTCTGCTAGGATACCAGAGCTAATGAAGCCGCCATCCCTTGTTCAGGAGGGATGGGGTCACCTTGCTGGCCTCCCTGGGGGAACTCGGCCTCCCCAGCCTCCTTATCTGCAGGACACGGGGAACACTCGGTCACCTCCCAGCGACTGCTGGGGTCACCGTGACGGGCCAGGAGGGTGCACAGAAGGGGCTCACTGTTGGCAGCAGGGGCTCAGAGGAGGCTGGACCAGGTCTCAAGCCGAGAGGAATTGGGGCAGGGGAGGGTCCAGGAGGAGGGCGGCCGATGCTCAGGGCTAGGGGCTAGCGAGAGCTGGTGCCGTGGGACCCCGCAGCTGGGGAGATGGGGAGGGAGGACTGTGCCGCCCACCAGCACGGGGCACAGATGAGGGGTTTAGATCCGTATGGTGCCCAGAAGTGCCAAATAATATTTCTAAGAGTATGTGAGCATGTACACATCTCATATGCCAGAGAAGGGAGTATGTGATACACAGATTTTTACTCCTTTTCACCTGACACCACACTGAGGTTGAGTGCTGCCACTGGACACCATCACTCGTGGTTTCAGACTGCTCTTATCAAGCCCTGCCTGGCTGTGTCTGTGCCGGCCTCTGAGTATTTCCTCGGCATAAATCCTTAGACGGCACTGGGAACGGGCGGGGACCCTGAGCCGGCTGGGTGGGAGTGGTCTCTGCGCACCGTGGCAAGCAGGACATAACTGGTCGCCACTCTCAGTCTTTGTAACCCAGGAGGAGGCGCACAGCGTCCTGCGCAGGCAAAGGCGGGCCAATTCTTTCCTGGAGGAGCTGCGGCCAGGCTCCCTGGAGAGGGAGTGCAAGGAAGAGCTGTGCTCCTTCGAGGAGGCGCGGGAGGTCTTCCAGAGCACCGAGAGGACGGTGAGTGTGCCCGCCGCGCCGCGCTGGCGCGCAGACTGAGCGAGGCTGTGGCGAGAGCGTGGGGCTGCGTGGTATCTCAGAGCCCTGGCGCACGAGGTCGCCATATTGGGGCCACTTTGCCCGGAGAATGTCTTCACTTTCCCTTGCAACGCAACCCACCTCTCCCAGTGCCCAGGGCACCCTCCAAGGCCCTCACACCCTCTGCTGTGTGCCACGCATGCGTGCTAATCTTCACATCACACACTGACAATCAGAAAGCACCCCTGACCCGCCCCTTGCTTTCCCATGGAAGTGCCCAAACCCACAAAGCCATGGTGGGACACTGGCCCACATACTTGTCCCTGCAGGGCCCATGGCGGGCACCTCCTCAGGAAAAACGCAAGTGAGGAACAACGCCTGGGGAACCCTGGCTTCTGCCACCCTTGCGGCGGCGACACAGCTGGTTTCAGGACTTCGGGTCTCACATCTAGGGCATGCATTGGCGCATCTTTCATTTTCCTTTCCTTTGAAAATCCTCTTTGAATGCTCTGTCTGGAAGCAATGATGAAGGTGATGCCGAGACAAGGGATTTGGGATCAGGAAGTTGTGCTATGGCCACGAGCTCTGGAGAGACTGGAGCCACATCAGAGCTTGGAGGGATTTCTGCTGGTGACCTGCGACAGCTGGGTCACGGTAGCTGTATCACAGGATTTTTTCAGCACCTGGACTCCTGCACATCTCAAAATGGACAGCTCATGTCGCACTCACAGCACCCACGCCACACACAGAACTTCACTTCACATAGGACCAGAAGGTCACACTCACAGAGCCAAAGCTTCACACCCACAGGACCAGCGTCACACACAGAGCAACCATCAGCTCCCACTAACAGCAGCCTCACACTCCGGACCAACACCGCACATTCCAACAACCCTACACACTCACATTCAACACCACACACGCCCAGGACCAACACCTCACATTCCAACAACCCTACACACTCACATTCAACATCGCACACTCCCAGGACCAACACCTCACACTCCGGACCAACGCCGCACATTCCAACAACCCTACACACCCACATTCAACACCACACACTCCCAAGACCAACACCTCTATTCCAACAACCCTACACACTCACATTCAATACCGCACACTCCCAGGACCAACTCCTCACACTCCGGACCAACGCCACACATTCCAACAACCCTACACACCCACATTCAACACCACACACTCCCAAGACCAACACCTCTATTCCAACAACCCTACACACTCACATTCAACACCGCACACTCCCAGGACCAACACCTCACATTCCAACAACCCTACACACCCACATTCAACAACGCACACTCCCAGGACCAACTCCTCACACTTCCAGAACCAATACTTCACATTCCAACAACCCTACACTCTCACATTCAATACCTTACACTCCCAGGACCAACTCTTCACACTCAGGACCGACATCACACACTTAGGATTAACACATCACACTCGCAGCCCAGCACCACACACTCCCAGGACCAACTCCTCACACTCAGGACCGACATCACACACTTAGGATGAACACCTCACACTCACATTCAACACCACACACTCCCAGGACCAACTGCTCACACTCCCAGGACCAACTCCTCACATTCCAACAACCCTACACACTCACATTCAACACCGCACACTCCCAGGACCAACTCCTCACACTCCGGACCAACGCCGTACATTCCAACAACCCTACACTCTCACATTCAACACTGCACACCCCCAGGACCAATTCCTCACACTCCGGACCAACACCTCACATTCCAACAACCCTACACTCTCACATTCAACACCGCACACTCCCAGGACCAACTGCTCACACTCCACACCAACACCTCACATTCCAACAACCCTACACATTCACATTCAACACCGCACACTCCCAGGACCAACACCTCACACTCCAGACCAACGCCGCACATTCCAACAACCCTACACTCTCACATTCAACACCACACACTCCCAGGACCAACTCCTCACACTCCGGACCAACACCGCACATTCCAACAACCCAACACACCCACATTCAACACCACACACTCCCAGGACCAACTCCTCACACTCCCAGGACCAACTCCTCACATTCCAACAACCCTACACACTCACATTCAACACCGCACACTCCCAGGACCAACTCCTCACACTCCGGACCAACGCCGTACATTCCAACAACCCTACACTCTCACATTCAACACTGCACACCCCCAGGACCAATTCCTCACACTCCGGACCAACACCTCACATTCCAACAACCCTACACTCTCACATTCAACACCGCACACTCCCAGGACCAACTGCTCACACTCCACACCAACACCTCACATTCCAACAACCCTACACATTCACATTCAACACCGCACACTCCCAGGACCAACTGCTCACACTCCAGACCAACACCTCACATTCCAACAACCCTACACATTCACATTCAACACCGCACACTCCCAGGACCAACACCTCACACTCCAGACCAACGCCGCACATTCCAACAACCCTACACTCTCACATTCAACACCACACACTCCCAGGACCAACTCCTCACACTCCGGACCAACACCGCACATTCCAACAACCCAACACACCCACATTCAACACCACACACTCCCAGGACCAACTCCTCACACTCCGGACCAACACCGCACATTCCAACAACCCTACACTCTCACATTCAACACCACACACTCCCAGGACCAACTCCTCACACTCCGGAACAACGCCGCACATTCCAACAACCCTACACACCCACATTCAACACCGCACACTCCCAGGACCAACTCCTCACACTCCGGACCAACACTGCACATTCCAACAACCCTACACATTCACATTCAACACCGCACACTCCCAGGACCAACACCTCACACTCCGGACCAACACTGCACATTCCAAAAACCCTACACTCTCACATTCAACACCACACACTCCCAGGACCAACTCCTCACACTCCGGACCAACACCGTACATTCCAACAACCCTACACACCCACATCCAACACCGCACACTCCCAGGACCAACTGCTCACACTCCAACAACCCTACACACTCACATTCAACACCGCACACTCCCAGGACCAACTCCTCACACTCCGGACCAACACCGCACATTCCAACAACCCTACACTCTCACATTCAACACCACACACTCCCAGGACCAACTCCTCACACTCCGGACCAACGCCGTACATTCCAACAACCCTACACACCCACATCCAACACCGCACACTCCCAGGACCAACTGCTCACACTCCAACAACCCTACACACTCACATTCAACACCGCACACTCCCAGGACCAACTCCTCACACTCCGGACCAACACCGCACATTCCAACAACCCTACACTCTCACATTCAACACCACACACTCCCAGGACCAACTCCTCACACTCCGGAACAACGCCGCACATTCCAACAACCCTACACACCCACATTCAACACCGCACACTCCCAGGACCAACTGCTCACACTCCAGACCAACACCGCATATTCCAACAACCCTACACATTCATATTCAATACCTTACACTCCCAGAACCAACCCCACACACTCCCAGGACCAACTCCTCACACTCACAGACCAGTACCTCACAGTCCCAGGACCAACTCCTCACACTCTAAAATAACCCTTCATACTCCAGTTCAACCCCACACACTCCCGGGACCAACTCCTCACACTCCAGACCAACGCCGCACATTCCAACAACCCTACACACCCACATTCAACACCGCACATTCCCAGGACCAACACCTCACACTCCGGACCAACACCTCACATTTCAACAACCCTACACATTCACATTCAACACCGCACACTCCCAGGACCAACACCTCACACTCCGGACCAACACTGCACATTCCAAAAACCCTACACTCTCACATTCAACACCACACACTCCCAGGACCAACTCCTCACACTCCGGACCAACGCCGTACATTCCAACAACCCTACACACCCACATCCAACACTGCACACTCCCAGGACCAACTGCTCACACTCCAACAACCCTACACACTCACATTCAACACCGCACACTCCCAGGACCAACTCCTCACACTCCGGACCAACACCGCACATTCCAACAACCCTACACACTCACATTCAACACCACACACTCCCAGGACCAACTCCTCACACTCCGGAACAACGCCGCACATTCCAACAACCCTACACACCCACATTCAAGACCGCACACACCCAGGACCAACTCCTCACACTCACAGACCAGTACCTCACAGTCCCAGGACCAACTCCTCACACTCTAAAATAACCCTTCATACTCCAGTTCAACCCCACACACTCCCGGGACCAACTCCTCACACTCCGGACCAACGCCACACATTCCAACAACCCTACACACCCACATTCAACACCGCACACTCCCAGGACCAACACCTCACACTCCGGACCAACACCTCACATTTCAACAACCCTACACATTCACATTCAACACCGCACACTCCCAGGACCAACACCTCACACTCCGGACCAACACTGCACATTCCAAAAACCCTACACTCTCACATTCAACACCACACACTCCCAGGACCAACTCCTCACACTCCGGACCAACACCGTACATTCCAACAACCCTACACACCCACATCCAACACCACACACTCCCAGGACCAACTCCTCACACTCCAACAACCCTACACACTCACATTCAACACCGCACACTCCCAGGACCAACTCCTCACACTCCGGACCAACACCGCACATTCCAACAACCCTACACATTCACATTCAACACCACACACTCCCAGGACCAACGCCTCACAATCCCAGGACCAACTGCTCACACTCCAACAACCCTACACACTCACATTCAACACCGCACACTCCCAGGACCAACTCCTCACACTCCAGACCAACACTGCACATTCCAACAACCCTACACATTCACATTCAACACCGCACACTCCCAGAACCAACACCTCACACTCCGGACCAATGCCGTACATTCCAACAACCCTACACACCCACATTCAAGACCGCACACTCCCAGGACCAACTCCTCACACTCCAGACCAACACCGCACATTCCAACAACCCTACACATTCATATTCAATACCTTACACTCCCAGAACCAACCCCACACACTCCCAGGACCAACTCCTCACACTCCGGACCAACGCCGTACATTCCAACAACCCTACACACCCACCTTCAACACCGCACACTCCCAGGACAAACACCTCACACTCCAAGAATCAACACCTCACACTCCCAGACCAACCCCTCATAGTCCCAGACCAACCCCTCATAGTCCCAGACCAACACCTCACACTCAGGACCAACCCCTCACATTCCCAGGAACAACTCCTCACTCCCAGGAGTGGTCACACATATGACCAACACCTCACACTCTAATAATAACCCGTCATACTCCAGTTCAACCCCTCACACTCATGACCAACACCTCACATTCCAATAACCCTACATATTCCAGTTCAACCCCTCACACTCAGGACCAACACCTCACACTCCCAGAACCAACAACTCACACTCAGGACCAACTTCTCACACTCCCAGAACCAATACCTCCAACTCCAAGGATCAATACCTCACTCTCCCAGGACCAACACCTCACACTCAGGACCAACACCTCACACTCCCAGAACAAACACCGCACACTCCCAGGACCAACACCTCACTCTCCCAGGACCAACACCTCACTCTCCCAGGACCAACACCTCACACTCCCAGAACAAACACCTCATACTCCCAGGATCAACACCGCACACTCCCAGGACTAACACCTCACTCTCCCAGGACTAACACCTCATTCTCCCAGGACCAACACCTCACACTCCCAGAACAAACACCTCATACTCCCAGAACCAACACCGCACACTCCCAGGACCAACACCGCACACTCCCAGGACTAACACCTCACACTCCCAGAACAAACACCTCATACTCCCAGAACCAACACCGCACACTCCCAGAACCAACACCGCACACTCCCAGGACTAACACCTCACACTCCCAGGAATAACACCTCACACTCCCAGAGAGCGACACCACACACTCCCAGACCAGTACCTCACACTCCCAGTACCAACACCTCACACTCCCAGGACCAACACCTCACACTCCCAGGACTAACACCTCACACTCCCAGAGAGCGACACCACACACTCCCAGGACTAACACCTCATACTCCCAGAACAAACACCACACACTCCCAGACCAACACCTCACACTCCCAGGACAAATACCTCACACTCCCAGGACAAATACCTCACACTCCGAGGACTAACACCTCACACTCCCAGGACTAACACCTCAGTCTCCCAGGACCAACACCTCACACTCCCAGAACAAACACCTCATACTCCCAGAACCAACACCGCACACTCCCAGGACCAACACCTCACACTCCCAGGACTAACACCTCATTCTCCCAGGACGAACACCACACACTCCCAGACCAGTACCTCACACTCCCAGTACCAACACCTCACATTCCAGGACTAACACCTCACACTCCCAGAGAGCGACACCACATACTCCCAGACCAGTACCTCACACTCCCAGTACCAACACCTCACACTCCCAGGACTAACACCTCACACTCCCAGAGAGCGACACCACACACTCCCAGGACTAACACCTCGCACTCCCAGGACTAACACCGCACACTCCCAGGACTAACACCGCACACTCCCAGACCAGTACCTCACACTCCCAGGACCAATACCTCACACTCCCAGGACTAACACCACACACTCCCAGAACAAACACCTCATACTCCCAGAGAGCGACACCACACACTCCCAGGACCAACACCGCACACTCCCAGGACTAACACCTCATTCTCCCAGGACGAACACCACACACTCCCAGGACTAACACTGCACACTCCCAGGACTAACACCGCACACTCCCAGACCAGTACCTCACACTCCCAGGACTAACACCGCACACTCCCAGGACTAACACCACACACTCCCAGGACTAACACCGCACACTCCCAGAGAGCGACACCACACACTCCCAGGACCAACACCGCACACTCCCAGGACTAACACCTCACACTCCCAGGACTAACACCTCATTCTCCCAGGACAAACACCACACACTCCCAGACCAGTACCTCACACTCCCAGTACCAACACCTCACACTGCCAGGACTAACACCTCATTCTCCCAGGACGAACACCACACACTCCCAGGACTAACACCTCACACTCCCAGGACTAACACCTCACTCTCCCAGGACGAACACCACACACTCCCAGAACAAACACCTCATACTCCCAGAACCAACACCGCACACTCCCAGAACAAACACCTCATACTCCCAGAACCAACACCGCACACTCCCAGGACCAACACCGCACACTCCCAGGACTAACACCTCACACTCCCAGGACTAATACCTCATTCTCCCAGGACGAACACCACACACTCCCAGACCAGTACCTCACACTCCCAGTACCAACACCTCACACTCCCAGGACTAACACCGCACACTCCCAGGACGAACACCGCACACTCCCAGGACGAACACCGCACACTCCCAGGACTAACACCTCACACTCCCAGGACTAACACCACACACTCCCAGGACTAACACCTCACACTCCCAGAGAGCGACACCACACACTCCCAGACCAGTACCTCACACTCCCAGTACCAACACCTCACACTCCCAGGACTAACACCTCACACTCCCAGAGAGCGACACCACACACTCCCAGGACTAACACCTCGCACTCCCAGGACTAACACCGCACACTCCCAGGACTAACACCGCACACTCCCAGACCAGTACCTCACACTCCCAGGACCAACACCTCACACTCCCAGGACTAACACCACACACTCCCAGAACAAACACCTCATACTCCCAGAGAGCGACACCACACACTCCCAGGACCAACCCCATGCACTCCCAGGACCAACACCTCACAGTCAGGAACCAACTCCTCATATTCCCAGGATCAGCTCCTCACATTCCGAGAACCAACACCTCACACTCAGGAACCAAAACTCCCACTCCTGGGACCAATACCTCACACTCCAATAACCCTTCATACTCCAGTTCAACACCTCACACTCAGGACCAACACCTCACACTCCCAAAACCAACTCCTTACACTCAGGAACCAGCACCTCATATTCCCAGGACAAACTCCTCATACTTGCAGGTCAACATCTCCCACTCCCAGAACCACCTCCCACTCCCAAGACCAACCCCTCCCACTCCTGGGACCAACCCCCTCATGCTCCCAGACCAACACCTCACTCTCAGGACTAACACCTCATGTTAATGGAACCAACACCTCTAGCTCCCACAAGCAACACCTCATCCTTCCAGAACCAACATCTCCCACTTACGACCAACACCTCATGCTCACAGAACTCCTCACACTCAAAGGACCAGTACCTCATGTTCCCAGGATCCACCACACTCCCTCGGAAGTTGGTTTATAAAGAAGTGAGACAGGCAGACCGGATGCAGCCCTTGCTTGTACTTTTACACCACTTCATTTCCAACACCTTTTCTCCATTTCACACCCATAGGAACGCACAGGCACACCACGAGTAGTTGTGCTGGAGTTTAACGTCTTGGATCAGTTTTATCGGTGGACCCTCTCAGTTCACTCTGCTATCACACGTGCCCAGCCCTTCCTCACGTCAGCACCACGTGTGCGAGACCACCTATCCAGGGCTGAGGGGAGCTCAGAGGAGGCAGAGCTCCAACTTGGGAGGGAACATGCCCTGGGGAGGGGGCTTAGAGAAAGGTGCTGCCTCCAAACAAGCCGCCCTCACCTCCTTCTGGAGCCCACGGCAGCACAGGTCAGACGCCCCGGCTGCCTGCACGGTAGCGTCTCACACGGCTCTCCCTCCTTCCTCAGAAGCAGTTCTGGATCACTTACAATGGTGAGTAGGGGACCAGCGGCGCACCTGCCACCCATCAGCCCTTCTTCTCCACATGCGGATGCCAACTCGCTCCACAGATGGGGATCAGTGTGCCTCCAACCCGTGCCAGAACGGAGGCTCCTGTGAGGACCAAATCCAGTCCTACATCTGCTTCTGCCTGGCTGACTTCGAGGGTCGCAACTGCGAGAAAAGTGAGCCTTCCTGCCTGCAGCTTTCAGAGAGGGCCCGGGGGGCCGGGGGGCCGGGGGGCCGGGGGGCCGACCTTGAAGGTCCCGCCACGCTGAGGGCCCTCGGTGGTCACTGTGAAACGCCGACCCTCGGGTCCTCCACATGGGAGAGGGCATAGGTGAGCGCCACCTTGTCACTGCCCGGCTCCCAGGCAGGACCGTTTGGTAGATCAGGAGTGTCTTTCACTTTCCAAACAGTAAATTACCGCAGAGCCTGAGGGTGCCCAGAACCTTCACATTCAGCAGCTGAGCAGGGCTCAAGCCCCCTGCAAGCTGACCAGGAGACTGACGGACTCACTGCAGACAGGGCCAGGCCTGAGCCCCCAGCGCCCTTGCCATGGTCACATCAGCCTCCAGTTCTCAGACCGCAGTGGCAGCCCCTGAACAGTATCCCCAACCCGGAAGTCCCCAGGCCTGGCGCCCAGGGTTCTGTCGGGACTCAGTGATGCATGGTTGGCCTCCCTCCAGCCCCCAAGGCCAGCCCAAGGCTTCAGAGAAATGAAGTCCCAGTCGGGCAGGGCGTTCCAAGGCCCCAGAGGTGGCCTCCCAGGAGCTGGAGGCCAAGGCACCCTGTCTGCCCGGCCACGCCTTTTCCACACTTACACGCTTCAGCACCAAATAGAGCCCACAGAGTGAAGAACCCGGGAAGCAGCTTCCACTGCTCACCTGGGCCTGGCGAGCCTTTGCCAGCCCAGGACAGGCCTGCGCCCTGAGCCAGCTCCAGGTGCCCACACAAGCCATCGGAGCCATGTCCCTCCTCTTCCGCCCAGCCAAGGCCGGCGCTCACAGGACAGGCTCTTCTCTCTGGTCCTCCTGCCAGTGTTCCTCTGGGTCAGGTGGACAGTGTGTCCACAGGGACTCCTGCACTCCCCAAGGCCCTCCCTAATCTCCCACCAGCTGCTTGCCCGGAAGGCACCACGAGATGGCCTGGCATCCCCCAAGTGCTTCATGGCTGGCTGCAGCTACACCCTGGGTGGGCACTCAGATGTGTGTCCCACATCTCCGGGCCCCACCCTCTGGGTCTGTCCCCAGAGCAGGTGGTGCTGAGCTCACCCTGCTCACAGCCATCAAGGCCAGCTTCTGCCAACCCGTGCAGGCCCCGCTCAGCCTGTCCCCTTCCTGTCCCCAGACAAGAACGACCAGCTGATCTGCATGTACGAGAACGGGGGCTGTGAGCAGTACTGCAGCGACCACGTGGGGAGCCAGCGCTCCTGCCGCTGCCACGAGGGCTACACGCTGCTGCCCAACGGGGTGTCCTGCACACCCACAGGTAACAGCACTGGGCCCTGCTGGGCCATGGGCCACGTGGCCGGTCACTACTCCTGGCCTGCGACAAGCTCTCTTGCTGGATGAGAGGTGGGGCGGGGACAGGCTTGCCAGCTGAGCATGTGCTGTGCGCCCACCTCCTGCGAGCGGAGGAGGAAGGCAGGGGGCAGCTCCCTCCCGGGCGTGGGCCCCTCCTAGGGGGCTGCATGGGGCTCCGTCTCCCTCCCAACCCTGACCTGCAGGCTCTGCCAAGGCGCTGCAGCCACAACGGCAGGGCTGTCTGCACAGCTGATGTGGACGGGTGCTTCTAGGAAAAGGGGAGTTTTCTCCAAACCCACTGTTAACAAATGGGGCTGCAGTTCCAAAGCCTTTCCTGGCCCAAGGACATCGCTTGTGATGGCTGCTGTCTGTGGATGCAGCACCACGCACCCCGTAGTGAACCCAAGCACATCTGCCTCCCCTCACAGCCTAGCAGAACCCAGTTCCAGAAAGGTGGGCCCTCTGCACCTCCAAAGCCAGCCCCACCTGTCTCCCCACTCGGCAGCACCCAGCACCAGGGCCTCCCTCACGGGCAGCAGCCGGTGCGCGAGCCTCTCAGAGGATGGGTGTGTGAACCCGGGGAGCCACGGGCACCTTCATCCCCCGACCCCTCCCCACCTCCTGACTCTTCCCCACGCAGTTGATTATCCATGCGGCAAAGTACCTGCTCTGGAAAAGAGAGGCGCCAGCAACCCCCAGGGCCGGATTGTGGGGGGCAAGGTGTGCCCCAAAGGGGAGTGCCCGTGGCAGGTAAGGAGGCCTCCCTGGCCCTGGGCCCACAGAGCCAGGCGCTGCAGCCTCAGCCTCCCCCTGCGGCGCCTTCGGGACGAGCGCAGGGCTCAGGGAGTGTCAGTCCACCGTGCCAGCGTGGCAGCGCCCTCCCTGCTCTAGGGGCGTGGAGGAGAGAATGGAGCTGCCCACAGGGCCCACGTGGCAGCTTCTGGGGTGGGAGCTGGGCCTCGCCTGCAGAGTCAGAGCTGCAGCTCCTCCCGTGTGCACACAGCGGGCTCTGACACCATCACCACGGGCAGGCCGGGGCTGGGCCGGGGCCCCGCGGGAACCAGGGCTGCAGAGACCCCGACCTCAGCCCCGAGCGATGTGCTGGCCAGCCCGCAGTCGCTCAGCAGAGCGGGGGTGTGTGGGGAGCCACGGCCATAGCCTGACCCTCGCCGCCTGCCCTTGCCCAGGCCGCGCTGATGAACGGCAGCACGCTACTGTGTGGGGGTTCCCTCCTGGACACCCACTGGGTGGTCTCCGCTGCCCACTGCTTCGACAAACTCAGAAGCCTGAGGAACCTGACCATCGTGCTGGGTAGGTGCCGTCCTTGTCCCCTCCCACCTGGGGACAGCTCCTGGGGGCTGGGGCCCAGGGCTGAGTCTGCCTCTGTGGCCACCCTGGGCACAGCCTCCTCTGTGCTCCTGGGACCACCCGCAGACTTCACAAGGTTGCCTCCTCCCCTCCCCCCGACCCCGCCACGCTCAAACCAACAGCCCCGAGGAAGATGGGGCCCCTGGGGCCTCCATGAGACCTCCCACCCCACAGGTGCCTGAGAGGCTCCGTTGGTCGCCCTGTGCCCAGGGCTGTGAGCGCTGACTGCCCGGGCTTCCCCCTCCCAGGCGAGCATGACCTCAGTGAGGACGAGGGGGACGAGCAGGTGCGGCACGTGGCACAGATCATCATACCCGACAAGTACGTCCCAGGCAGGACCGACCACGACATCGCCCTGCTGCGCCTGCTGCAGCCCGTGGTCCTCACCAACAACGTGGTGCCCCTCTGTCTGCCCGAGAGGAACTTCTCCGAGAGCACGCTGGCCACCATCCGCTTCTCCCGCGTGAGCGGCTGGGGCCAGCTCCTGTACCGCGGCGCCTTAGCCCGGGAGCTCATGGCCATCGACGTGCCACGGCTGATGACCCAGGACTGCGTGGAGCAGTCTGAGCACACGCCAGGCTCCCCGGAGGTCACGGGGAACATGTTCTGTGCCGGCTACCTGGACGGCAGCAAGGACGCCTGCAAGGGGGACAGCGGGGGCCCGCATGCCACCTCCTACCACGGCACGTGGTACCTGACGGGTGTGGTGAGCTGGGGTGAGGGCTGTGCGGCCGTGGGCCACGTCGGCGTGTACACCAGGGTCTCGCGCTACACCGAGTGGCTGAGCACGCTCATGCGCTCCAAGCTGCGCCGCGGCGTCCAGCGCCACCCGCTCCCCTAGGCCCAGGAGCCTAGGTTCCTCTACAGTCTGGGGGTGAGGGTGTGGCGGAGGGAGGCAGGGAAGGGGAGATACTTGCAGGCTGATAAAGAGACAGGTTTCGGAAGAGGGGGACAGGAAGTCGAGACAGGCCCCGGGGGCAGACCCCCAGCGTCCCCCACAGCCCCTCCTGTCTGCGTGGGCTCTGCCTCACTGCCGGAGGGGAAGCGGCCAGCACACGGACACACACATCTTCTGCAGGAGGCCATTTAACTTCTGGTTTTTCCTCATATGAGGTTCCATCTTCATCTCAAATAAACCAGAAGCATCACCCATGCGCTCGGTGACTCCCTCCAGGTGCCACAAGTGTATGTTGTTTTCATGCAAAAGGCATGCTGGTGCTCCACACAGTTCACACCTGCTCCCCACTGCCCGCAGAGGCGGAGTCTCCCTGTGCTTCTGTGTGACCGCGGCTGCACCACCACGGTCCCCGGCCTCATGGAAATGGACTTTCGGAGCCAGAAGCCAAAGTGCTGGGATGGATGCTCGAGGCTGAGCCTCCCTAGGCTGTGGAGAACGGGGCTCTGTCTCCCGGAAAAGCCCTTTTCACAGGACCCAGCGAGCACCTGCCCCAGACACACAGATCCCCAGGTCCTGCTCTCTGCAACCGCGATGTGTGGGAGGACCCGGCCAGTGCTGTCCTGCAAATGCAGAGCCCCAGGCCACCGCCGGGGAGGCTGTGCAACAAGGAACAGACATGGGGAGCTGGCACAGGTCAGCCTCCCTTAACCCACATCGCCACCCGGTGGTCCTAGATCCATGGCACTGCCAGGTGACCAACAGGTCCTTTAGAGTAGCCCAGGGGTGCACACGACCGCGCGGGGCCACCCAGGGCGTTTCTGGAGATCAAGTCTTGGCGGCTGCGACAGACAGCAGAGCCTGAGGTGTCTCCACGGCCAGCCTCCAGCCGCGCCTCGGCTCCCCCTTCTGCGGAACAGGAGCCTGCGAGAGCAGGAAACTCCACAGCCAGCATGCACGGGCCCCAGCCTGGGCTGAGGGGCAGGCCATGGACGCAACAGGGGCTTGAGCGGGTCCTGGGGGGAGCACTGGCCCCACGCCCAGTGCAACACCCCTGAAGCCGAGCACAACAGAGGAGGGCCCAGAGCCAGGGATGCCTGGGGCCCAGCGACTGTGCGCCCAGCAGGTCAACACGGCAGCACAGAGGACTGGGCATCGCAGGAGCCTGCCACGCCCACACAGGCCCGTCCCAAGGACCCTGCCTGCTGTGTGACAGCAACCCCACTGCCAGAGATCAGCCCCAGTCCCGGCACCAAGCCTGCCCACTCACGCAGCTGAGGGGCATCTACTGGACACCAACTGTGTGCCAGGCACCCCTCGGTAACCACGCTGGACAAGCCCCTGCCTCTCTTCCCTGCTGACTGGGGCTGGGCACCCACAGGGAGAAGAGACTTGACTGCGGTCACCATGTGACACCTCAGAGCTCACCCCCCACACCGGGGTCCTGCATGGCTGTCGCGGGGACACTTGGGCCCTCCCAGCCTCAGGCTGCTCTGTGCCTAGCAGATGGGGGGGTTCCTGGCAGAGCACCCTCCGCCTCCCAGGGGAGGGGTTACCCCTTCCAGAAACGTCGGAGCTGCAGCGAAGGCCATGCAGAGTGGCAGGTTCTCAGATCATCTTGGCCTGGAGCCTGAGTCTGGGGGAGGCTGTGGCAGACACCAGCCTGATGAACCAGACTGACGCCACCCAGAGCGTAGCCCCAGTGGAAGGACTTCAGAGCCACGCTAGGGACAAAGCCAGGCATTGGGCAGAACCTAGGATCAGGTCCCACGTCCTCCCCACGGCTGGGCTCAGGTCCCCCGTCCTCCCCACGGCTGGGCTCAGGTCCCACGTCCACTCCACGGCTGGGCTCAGGTCCCACGTCCTCCCCACGGCTGGGCTCAGGTCCCACGGCCTGGGCTCAGGTCCCACGTCCTCCCCACGGCCTGGGCTCAGGTCCCACGTCCTCCCCACGGCTGGGCTCAGGTCCCACGTCCTCCCCACGGCTGGGCTCAGGTCCCACGTCCACTCCACGGCTGGGCTCAGGTCCCACGTCCTCCCCACGGCTGGGCTCAGGTCCCACGTCCTCCCCACGGCTGGGCTCAGGTCCCACGTCCTCCCGGCTGGGCTCAGGTCCCACGTCCACTCCACGGCTGGGCTCAGGTCCCACGTCCACTCCACGGCTGGGCTCAGGTCCCACGTCCTCCCCACGGCTGGGCTCAGGTCCCACGTCCTCCCCACGGCTGGGCTCAGGTCCCACGTCCTCCCCACGGCTGGGCTCAGGTCCCACGTCCCCCCCACGGCCTGGGCTCAGGTCCCACGTCCACCCCACGGCCTGGGCTCAGGTCCCACGTCCACTCCACGGCTGGGCTCAGGTCCCACGTCCACTCCACGGCTGGGCTCAGGTCCCACGTCCTCCCCACGGCTGGGCTCAGGTCCCACGTCCACTCCACGGCTGGGCTCAGGTCCCACGTCCTCCCCACGGCTGGGCTCAGGTCCCACGTCCTCCCCACGGCTGGGCTCAGGTCCCACGTCCACTCCACGGCTGGGCTCAGGTCCCACGTCCACTCCACGGCTGGGCTCAGGTCCCACGTCCACTCCACGGCTGGGCTCAGGTCCCACGTCCTCCCCACGGCTGGGCTCAGGTCCCACGTCCTCCCCACGGCTGGGCTCAGGTCCCACGTCCTCCCCACGGCTGGGCTCAGGTCCCACGTCCACTCCACGGCTGGGCTCAGGTCCCACGTCCTCCCCACGGCTGGGCTCAGGTCCCACGTCCTCCCCACGGCTGGGCTCAGGTCCCACGTCCACTCCACGGCTGGGCTCAGGTCCCACGTCCACTCCACGGCTGGGCTCAGGTCCCACGTCCACTCCACGGCTGGGCTCAGGTCCCACGTCCTCCCCACGGCTGGGCTCAGGTCCCACGTCCTCCCCACGGCCTGGGCTCAGGTCCCACGTCCCCCCCACGGCCTGGGCTCAGGTCCCACGTCCACTCCACGGCTGGGCTCAGGTCCCACGTCCACTCCACGGCTGGGCTCAGGTCCCACGTCCACTCCACGGCTGGGCTCAGGTCCCACGTCCTCCCCACGGCTGGGCTCAGGTCCCACGTCCTCCCCACGGCTGGGCTCAGGTCCCATGTCCACTCCACGGCCTGGGCTCAGGTCCCACGTCCTCCCCACGGCTGGGCTCAGGTCCCACGTCCTCCCCACGGCTGGGCTCAGGTCCCACGTCCACTCCACGGCTGGGCTCAGGTCCCACGTCCACTCCACGGCTGGGCTCAGGTCCCACGTCCTCCCCACGGCTGGGCTCAGGTCCCACGTCCTCCCCACGGCTGGGCTCAGGTCCCACGTCCACTCCACGGCTGGGCTCAGGTCCCACGTCCACTCCACGGCTGGGCTCAGGTCCCACGTCCACTCCACGGCTGGGCTCAGGTCCCACGTCCTCCCCACGGCTGGGCTCAGGTCCCACGTCCTCCCCACGGCCTGGGCTCAGGTCCCACGTCCCCCCCACGGCCTGGGCTCAGGTCCCACGTCCACTCCACGGCTGGGCTCAGGTCCCACGTCCACTCCACGGCTGGGCTCAGGTCCCACGTCCACTCCACGGCTGGGCTCAGGTCCCACGTCCTCCCCACGGCTGGGCTCAGGTCCCACGTCCTCCCCACGGCTGGGCTCAGGTCCCATATCCACTCCACGGCCTGGGCTCAGGTCCCACGTCCTCCCCACGGCTGGGCTCAGGTCCCACGTCCACTCCACGGCTGGGCTCAGGTCCCATGTCCCCTCCACGGCCTGGGCTCAGGTCCCATGTCCCCCCCACGGCCTGGGCTCAGGTTCCACGTCCACCCCACAGCTGGGCTCAGGACACAGCCTGGGCTCAGGACCCACGTCTCCCTCATGGCCTGGACTCAGGTCCCACTGCACCCCCATGGCCTGTCTCAAGTCCTGTATGTCCCACACCCCTCCTGTGTCCATCTGTGGCCTGGGGTTACCCTCAACTCTCTGTAAACCTCAGTTTTCTGTTGTGGAAAAATGATGAGAAAATGATACTTTTATCATGGTTGAAAAGATTAAGTGGTAGTTACACACAGACATCTGATAACTACAAAAAGGGCACAAAGTGACATCAGAAAAACTGATCCAGGGGGCCAGCATGAAGTGATGTCAGAAAGACTGACCCAGGGGGCCGGTGCTGTGTGTAGGCTAAGCCTCTGCCTTTGGCGCTGGCATCCCACATGGGCGCCAGTTCAAGTCCTGAATGCTCATTTTCCAATCAAGCTCTCTGCTATGGCCTGGGAAAGCAGTAGATGGCCCAAGTGCTTGGGCCCTGCACCCACATGGGAGACCCAGAGGAAGCTCCTGGCTCCGGACTGGCCCATCTCCAGCTGTTGCAGCCATCTGGGGAGTGAACCAGCGGATGGAAGACCTTTTTATCTGTCTGTCCCTCTCTTTGTAACTCTGTCTCTTAAATAAACAGACAGACAGATAGGAAGGACGGACGGACGGACTGAAGGAGGAGGGGAGAGGGGAAGAGAGAGAGACAGACAGACAGACCGACCGACCCAGGGCATCCCACAGGATGTGGTTACTGATAGACTGCTGTGCTGGGAAAGGCGGGGCTGGGCGAGGACACGCCCCCACGCAATCCTGCCCATTGCAGGCCGAGCTCCAATCAGGAGGCTGGAATGAGAAGGACGTCCAGCCACCTGGGAGTCCACACAGTGACCCTTGCCCCAGGCCTGTCACAGCAGGGACGGGAGCCTCTGTCCTCGGCCGCACCATGGCCAACCCACTGCACCTCGTCCTGCTCGGCGCCGCCCTGGCCGGCCTCCTGCTGCCCGGGAGCAGTGGTGAGTGCCCTGCGCCCTTCACGCTGCAGAGGGGCCCCTAACCCTAACCACAGGGGTCCCGGCCCCATCCCTGGCTCGCATCACACAGCTCAACCTGGTCGTCAGAGCCAAGGGCAGACCCAGCGCCAGCAGGCGCTCCCTGCAGAGGAGCCTCCCGGGAGGTCAGAGGTCACAGGACAGAGCTAAGGAGAGACAGGGGCACACAGGGATGTGAAGGTGACAGAGAGAAGCCCCCTGGACTCCCAGAGAGCAGGGGCTAGGAGGTCACAGAGAGGAGCTGGGGCCACCAGCCTCGGGCTGGCTCGACCGCTCCGAAGGGGGCATCTGAGCCGGCCAAACCCCAGGCCCGTGTGAGAGCACAGCCCAGGAAGGTGGGAGGCAAAGAGGACCCCAGGGGCAGCAGCGGGAGGAGGCCCTCTGCAGGAGCCTGGGGGGCACAGGACCCCAGGGCTCCTCTGCATCTGGAGGGGGCCAGGAGCCTCGAGGAGGAAACAGCACCGCAGTGAGGCAGGAGTTGGGGGGTGAAAATCAGAGCAGGGGAGACTGGCACGGGCGAGCTGGGGAGGCCACGTGGGGAGCTGAGGGGGGACTCGCACAGCGGGGTGTGAGTGGGGAAGTGAGGGGTGACACGAGAATCAGGCTGACCTGAGGGTGCCTCTGCTGGGCAGCCCCCCTCGTGACGGACCAAGCACGGTCTGGCTCCCATCAGGTCCATGGGGGCGGTCACTTCTGTCCACCCTTGACCTCTTCTGTCCTCCTGCCCACAGCTGGGGGCCCTCTCCGGGGCTCCTCCTGCCCTGTATTGTGGGGCCCTTCTGCCCCTCAGCCCACACCCTTCCTCCCAGGCAGCTCCACATGTGCTCACTGCCCTGATGGCTGGCCGTGCGTGGATAGCTGGGGGTGTCCCCACTACAGCCTGGACCCCAGACAGCAGGGCCATGCTGCCCATCGCCCCATTCTGCACCCGGTGACCGGGCAGCTGGGCTGTGGCTTCACGCCCGGAGCAGGCCTGGCGACCCAGCACTCCCCACTGTGTCACACTGCAGGCCTGTGTGGTGAGGAACAACACGAGCCCCTTCTGCCACAGCTCAGAGAACACAAGTCCAAAATCCAGGTGTGGGAGGACGGGGGGACCGCAGCCCGCGGTGCCCTTGGCCTCTGGGAGCAGCACCTGCTCTCACCCACGTGCCTGCACAGCACGGACCCTGTGTCTCTGCGCCTCCTCTCATCAGGAAGCCGTCGCACTGGGCAGGGCTCACCCCACTCTGGCATACCTGCTCCTCCACTGGTTCCTTCCATAAAAACTGTTTCCAATTAAGACCACCTTCCCAGGTTCTGGGGAGGTCGTGAATGGGGGGCCACACGGTCAGCCCTGTGGTGCAACTGTCAGTATTTCTGGCAGTCCAACTGTGTAATGTACACACACAACTGAACACCCAGAGCAAGCCCTACAGCTGTGGGGCTGGAGTGTCAGTCTGCACCCACCAACTTCAAAGCCCTTCTCCACGAGCTCTCAACTGCGAGCGGAAACACCACTGGTCAAACTGGCTCCAGTGCACCTGTTAACTGCTCAGGTCGCCAACCCTGCCAACACCTCCCCGCCCTGACCTGCCCCAGGTGTCCACAACCAGAGAAATGAGTGCCGTCGGGAAACAAGGCTCAGCCCGCAAGCGCCTGCGGGGCTGCCTTCTCCCCTTCGGAGCCCCGGGCGGTTTCGGGACTCTCAGGGCAAACACGTCCAGCCTCGGCCTGGCTTCACGCCACACGGCTCACGTGGCGCTTACTCAACTCACCAAGTGCGGACGTGCGCTCACGCTCACACCTGCTCAACGCAGCCCAGCACTTAGGACGCTCGCATCCCACGTCAGAGGGCCCGGGTTCAACACCCAGTGCCCGCTCCTGCCGGCGGCCTCCTGCGGACACAGCCCCGGGAGGCAGCGGTGATGGCTCCAGCAGCTGGGTCCCTGCCACCCAAACGGCACTACCAGATGGAGTCCCCGTCACGGCAGGCGCGCAGGGGTGGCCAGCAGGCAGGACAACGGCACACGCTCCGTCTCTCACCTCTCACCCCTCCTGCCAGGGGCGACCTCGGGGAGGCCCCCAGTCACGGCAGGCACGCAGGGGTGGCCAGCAGGCAGGACAACGGCACACGCTCCATCTCACCCCTCCTGCCAGGGGGGACCTCGGGGTGGCCCCCAGTCACGGCAGGCACGCAGGGGTGGCCAGCAGGCAGGACAACGGCACACGCTCTGTCTCTCACCTCTCACCCCTCCTGCCAGGGGCGACCTCGGGGTGGCCCCCAGTCACGCCAGGCGCGCGGGGGTGGCCAGCAGGCAGGACAACGGCACACGCTCCGTCTCTCACCTCTCACCCCTCCTGCCAGGGGGGACCTCGGGGTGGCCCCCAGTCACGCCAGGCGCGCAGGGGTGGCCAGCAGGCAGGACAACGGCACACGCTCCGTCTCTCACCTCTCACCCCTCCTGCCAGGGGGGACCTCGGGGTGGCCCCCAGTCACGGCAGGCGCGCAGGGGTGGCCAGCAGGCAGGACAACGGCACACGCTCCGTCTCTCACCTCTCCTGCCAGGGGGGACCTTGGGGAGGCCCCCAGTCACGGCAGGCGCGCAGGGGTGGCCAGCAGGCAGGACAACGGCACACGCTCCGTCTCTCACCCCTCCTGCCAGGGGGGACCTCGGGGTGGCCCCCAGTCACGGCAGGCGCGCAGGGGTGGCCAGCAGGCAGGACAACGGCACACGCTCCGTCTCTCACCTCTCCTGCCAGGGGCGACCTCGGGGAGGCCCCCAGTCACGGCAGGCACGCAGGGGTGGCCAGCAGGCAGGACAACGGCACACGCTCCGTCTCTCACCTCTCACCCCTCCTGCCAGGGGGGACCTCCGGGTGGCCCCCAGTCACGGCAGGCGCGCAGGGGTGGCCAGCAGGCAGGACAACGGCACACGCTCCGTCTCACCTCTCACCCCTCCTGCCAGGGGCGACCTCGGGGTGGCCCCCAGTCACGGCAGGCGCGCAGGGGTGGCCAGCAGGCAGGACAACGGCACACGCTCCGTCTCACCTCTCACCCCTCCTGCCAGGGGGGACCTCGGGGTGGCCCCCAGTCACAGCAGGCGCGCAGGGGTGGCCAGCAGGCAGGACAACGGCACACGCTCCGTCTCTCACCCCTCCTGCCAGGGGGGACCTCGGGGTGGCCCCAGTCACGGCAGGCGCGCAGGGGTGGCCAGCAGGCAGGACAACGGCACACGCTCCGTCTCACCTCTCACCCCTCCTGCCAGGGGCGACCTCGGGGAGGCGGGCCCGGCCGCTCACGGAGCCCGGACCTCTCACCTCGGCTCCTCGTACCTTCCAGTGTTCGTCAGCCGGCAGCGCGCCAACGACGTGCTGGCGAGGGCGCGGAGGGCGAACTCCTTCCTGGAGGAGATGAAGAAAGGAAACCTGGAGAGGGAGTGCATTGAGGAGAACTGCTCCTTCGAGGAGGCCCGCGAAGTCTTCGAGGACGACGCGAAAGCGGTGAGGGGCGCTGCCGGCGGGCGGGCGGGGGCCGGGCACCCGTGCTGTCTCCACCGCCTCGTTCAGGGCGATCGGCTGCGCCCCAGCAGCGGTCAGGAGATCGCTAGTGGACGTGCTGACTCCATTTGCCGCCGTGTTGACTTTAAAGGGAAAAAAGCTATGCAAGGGCGGGCGGGCGCCTGCGGCCATCAACCGCAGACCAGAGGCCTGGCCGGGCGGGCTGTCCGAGGGGGCGCGCCGGGGAGGCCGCGCTCAGCGCCCCCGGCAGAGCAGGGAGCCAACAGCAAAGCTACGGGCGTCGGGGGCGCCACGGCCAAGCGAGCAGTCCGGCGTCCCCCCCGACCACGGCGGCGCCGGGGCCTCGAGCCAAGCCGGGCTGGACGCCCAGGACGTACTGACACGCGCGGGGCGCGCACACGCACAGCCGGCGCCACGGGCCTGCACCACGCGAGAAGGCCGCTGACGCCAGCCAGGAACCCGGCACCGCGCCTGCGCGGTGGGAGGAGCACGCCTGACGCCGGGTCATGAGCCCGGGACTGCGCCTGCGCAGCTGGAGGAGCCTGCCTTACACTGGCCACGAGCCCGGCACTGCGCCTGCGCAGCGGGAGGAGCAGGCTTAACTCCTACTCATGAGCCAGGGATTGCACCTGCGCAGCAGGAGGAGCACGCCTGACGCCTGGTCATGAGCCCGGGACTGCGCCTGCGCAGCAGGAGGAGCACACCTGACGCCTGGTCACGAGCCAGGGACTGCGCTTGTGCAGTGGAAGGAGCAGTCCTGATGCTTGGTCACGAGCAAGAGACTGCGCCTGCGCAGCGGGAGGAGCCTGCCTTACAATGGCCAAGAGCAAGGGACTGCGCCTGCGCAGCAGGAGGAGCATGCCTGACGCCTGGTCACGAGCCAGGGACTGCGCTTGCGCAGCGGAAGGAGCAGTCCTGTTGCTTGGTCACGAGCAAGAGACTGCGCCTGCGCAGCGGGAGGAGCCTGCCTTACACTGGCCACGAGCAAGGGACTGCGCCTGCGCAGCGGGAGGAGCTCGCCTGACACTGGCCACGAGCCCGGCACTGCGCCTGCGCAGCGGTAGCGTCGCCTCGAGGCCTGTGCTTGGAAATGATGGAGCTTCCGGTCTCCTCATCTTGGGCCTCAGAGAAAGGTGGGGAGGACCACAGGGTTGAGGGGTAGGTAGGCGGCGGCGAGCCCAGACCAACGCGAATGAGCTACAGAGAAGAAACCTGAGAGAGGGGCCACGCCGGAGCCAGCGGCCGCCGCCTGCGGAACAGCTGAGGCGACCGCCGAGGGCGCTGAGGGAAGCCCCGCACAGAGCGCAGTCGCCTCAGCCAGACCACCTGACTGGGCTCGCCGTGTTTGACAGCTCCCCGTGACCTTCCGGGACGGGGTCAAGTTGCAAGCGTGGCCAAGTCAAGGAATTATGAATCATATCAAATAAACCGACCCAGGGAGACGTCAGAATGTGCGGGAAACCCGGAAAGGCTGAGCGCCACTGCCTGCCGCGTCGCACGTCACTGCTCTGGGTTCTTGGAGAAGAAAAACAGCACCTGTTCTTGCACTTGTCCGAGAGAATTCAGAGCCAGCTCGAGACGGGTGAGGAGGGAGGCCGGCTAAGCAACCTGAACTTGTCAGAGAGAATTCAGAGCCAGCTCGAGTCGGGTGAGGAGGGAGGCCGGCTAAGCAACCTGAACTTGTCAGAGAGAATTCAGAGCCAGCTCGAGTCGGGCGAGGAGGGAGACTGGCTAAGCAAAACACGCTCAGGAAAGACAGCGCCCGCCAGTGCTCAGAGGTGTTGTGACTGTCAGCGTGGGGAGTGTCTTTTGTCTATATCTTAGCCCAGAGGCAAGATACCCCTCCCACGGGGGGGTGGGGAACTGCTATAGAGAGAGTGTGGGAGGAGCTACTTTAGGACTGACCAGATCTGTCATGGCAGTTTTGGGATTCCTATATTCCAGGGGAATTTCTTGAAAGAAGGGGGAGGGGGGGGTCCTGTTTTAGCCTCCATATAATCAGATTGGATCTGGCATGGCGATTTTCAAGGCGGATTATCTTTGAGGCATGAAAGACTTAACCCCACCTTGTCTCTGGTTTGTGGTAAGATGTAGTCTTGCCCATGCTTAATGGCTGGTGTGCAGGTGTGCTCGCCTGGGGCCCCTGCCCACGTCTGCCTGCCTGCCTTCTCTGACAGCACTGCTGTCCCCTGGTGTGCAGAGGGGACCTCATCCTCACTCTAATAAAGTCAAGAACATGGACTTGTTCCTGGATGAATATCTGAGGAGGAAGTTTGTCATTTGCTCTAATTGCATCACACATATAAGAAGTTTCTTGGACGAGTTGGGATCTCTCGCTGCTGAAATCCCCGTGTAGTAGCTGTGGCCATTTGTCATCTACTGCGAGCTGGACATGAACTCCTGTCATGAGACCTGCTCCAGAACTTTACCATAAGATGGCGGTGGTCAGTGGCATTGGCTGGGCTTCTGAAGTAAGAGAGTCGATTTGACTTAGCCCTGTAGGTTCACCACCTGTGAATTCTACCTGGCCCACGCCGACTACTGTGAGCTGATTGAAATGAGAGAAATGGAGAAGACTGTCAAGGGTGGTAGAGTATGTCACAGGTGGTTACAAGGCCACTTAGCATCCAGATGTTCCTGTAGGCCAAACCCATGGGGTTGGCTTCACTTGCTCCTGGAGAACCAGTGTGGTAAAAGAGCTTGAGAAAGCCCTGAAAATGGAGCTACCAGAAACTAGCATCTTCAGAACTGAAGAAACCAAATTCACAATAGTATCAACCTAAAAGCCTTTGCAAGTCCTCCGCCTCACACCACACCCAGGCTCCTTGATAAGGTGCAGAGTTCCTGGAAGTCACTTTCAACAGCCCCACGTTGATCTGTGGTTAAAAGCTCCTTGACCAAATGGACGGTTCTGAAGAGGGTCTTAGGAGCATGTTAAATATTTATAATGAAGGAGGCATATCATGCCTACCCTGAGCTGAACGATGCCAGGCAGCAGTGGCAACTTTTTGGAAAATGAGTCAAGGCCACCGATGGTGATGCAGCCATATTGATAAACAAAACTTCTGTATCATCTGGAATACAGGCCGTCCCCCAAGAACTTCTGGAGCACAGCCACCAACTCTGTCTCCCGGTTTCTCACAGACTTCCACAGCATGAAAGAAGGGCTTCTGTTTCCTGCCATGAAACTCAAAAAGAATTGAGCAGCTACTGATACATTGGAAATCACAGCCATTGGCCTTCTGTCTAGAAACTACTAATAGTCTAAGTCATGTGGCCTCTCTACTTCTGCAAAAGGGCCCAGTCTGTGAGGGTATTCTTTTGTGCTGCTAAGCTTCTGACACTGGCTCGTTTCAGCCACCAGCAGACTGAGAATTCCTCTTAACTCCTGTTACTAATTAACGTGTCTCAAAGAAAACGTCATAGTTTCAGGAAACATTTTCATTTTTAAGTGTTTCTTTACTACACAAACATAGTAGGCAGTTTTTTCTTTAAGAATAATAAAAGAAATTGTAGGGGCCAGCGCTGTGTCGCAGCAGGTTAACACCCTGGCCTGAAGCGCCGGTATCCGATATGGGCACCGGTTCGAGACCTGGCTGCTCCACTTCCAATCCAGCTCTCTGCTATGGCCTGGGAAAGCAGTAGAAGATGGCCCGAGTCCTTGGGCCCCTGCCCCAACATGGGAAACCCGGAAGAAGCTCCTGGCTCCTGGCTTCGGATCGGCCTAGTTCCAGCTGTTGTGGCCATTTGGGGAGTGAACCAGCAGATGAAAGACCTCTCTCTGTGTAACTCTGTCTTTCAAATAAATAAATAAATAAATCTTAAAAAAATAAATTGTAATGCTGACACATGTTCACATTCCACTTTTTTCCTCACATCATTTCCCAGACAGGCTTCTTTATTTCTATGTAGCTACCATACGTACAATTTTTAAAGAGCCGAATTGTATCTTATTGTAGAGGTGCATTTACCATTCGCATATGTGAGAGCCTTGTGAGTGATTTCTAGATATGAACATATGCCTGTATTTCTAGCGGATTAGCTTCTAAGGACAGCTGCTTCTAAAAGGGAGCACTGACAGCGCGTCATCAGGGAGATCCAGCGCAGGGTGACGAGCGTAGCCCACGCCTCCTCTTCAGGCAAATGCAGCTGCACTGGACAGAACGCATGGAGCAGTGTCTCTGTGCCTGCGGAAGCAAACAGCTGCATTGCACTGAGGAAGAAAGCAAGACTTGGGGTCCCACGCCATGTGGCTGGCAGTAAGTGCGCCATTCTCCCTCGCGTTCCACAGATCACGTGACCTGAGTCTGGTTCACACTCACAGGCTTCAACAGCGGAGCACACTTCCTGTCCAGGCATCCGTGGAACGTTCCCCAAGGCAGCCCATCTCCTGTGTCATGAAGCATACCTTAGCAAATCTGAAAGACTGAACTCACATAAAACTCCTACATCAAATAGAATTCAACTAAAGAGAAGTAACGGGAAAATCGCCAAGTACTTGGAAACTCAACAACACATAATAATGAGGGGTCAAAGAGGATTTCTCAAGAGAAGTAAAATATTTTGAACCAAGCAAAAATGACTGCAGCCTGCATAGGAAAGTAGTGCTTCCAGGGATATTTATGACATTAAATGCGCATATTGGAAAAGAACAAATGTCTCAAACTAATAATCTAAGCTTCTACTTTAAAATAGTAGGAAAAAATTACCCAAGACCAGGAAAAGAAGGAAATTTAAAAAAGAAGAAGTCAAATAAATTGAAGACAAAAGTAATAGGTGATATAGTGGGTTAAACTGTTGCCTGCAGTGGCAGCATCCCATACGGGCACTGGTTCGTGTACCAGCTGCTCCACTTCTGGTCCAGCTCCCTGCTAATGCGCCTGGGAAAGCAGAAGATGGCCCAAGTGCTTGGGGCCCTGCACCCATGTGGGAGACCTGGAAGAAGCTCCTGGCTCCTGGCTTCAGCCTGGTCCAGCCCTGGCCATTGCAGCCATTTGAGTGAACCAACAGGTGGAAGATCTCTGTGACTCTGCCTTTCAAATAAATAAATAATCTTTTAAAAAAAATAAAATAAAGGACAATGTATCTGTTTATAGAGCTGTGGTAATAAATTGCTACAAAGTCACAGGGACTTGATCTGTCTGTTTTAGACACACAAACCCAGAACCAAGGCATCAGGGGACTCCTTCCAGGGATCCAAGAGGGCCGCATGCCTGTCTCCCAGATCCTGGTGGAGCTGGTAGTCCTTGGTATTCTGTGTGGTGTGGATGACCCTCCAGCCTCTGCTCGTGTCTTCACGTGGCCTTTCTGTGTGGCTCTTTTCCTGCTTCTTAGCGGGATGCTCAGGGCACAGGGTAATCCACTCTGACTTCATCTGGGTCCTTACCTGAGTTACACATTGTGAGGTTCAGACTTGAAAGAGAAAAGAGACCACTATTCAACCAACTACAGACAGAATAAGATTGTGAGCATTTTTTAGGATAAGGCTCTTGAACACCTGTTTCAAGCTAATTATCACCATTTCTTTCAACTAACAACTAACTTTGATTATTGACAAGTCCTGAGTTCCTCTCCTGAATTGTTAGCCTGGGTTTATTTACTAAAAGCCACTCATTGATCTGTTAGGGAATAGCAAACACAGCGACCTCTTTTTGGTACACTCTGTTTCTTGTTGATTAAGGAATTTTCCCTGTTAACAAGAACAACTGCATTCTAGAAGCGACCTGTCCAGGAGAATCTCCTGTGCAGGCTGAGTCCCTGGATGGTGGCCCTTCCTGGTGTAAAATGTCTCTGCTTTCCTAATGTGTGTTTTAATTCTTGTTTTCCTTTTAGAATGAGTTCTGGAACAAATACATAGGTGAGATATTTTCTGTTTTAATCTTGGGTAAATGGGATCCATTAGGATATTTAACTTAAGAGAACTTGGATTTGAATTTTGAAAATACTCCCTGGCTTTCCTTTCTGCTCCTATTTAACTCTTTTTAACTCTGGGGGTTTTTGTAATAATTTTATTCTAATAGTTTTGTTGTTTACCTAAATATAAATTTAAATCAGTGTAGTCTTATCTGAGGATGTCAAACACCACGATAATTTTTTTTTAAGTCCAAGTGTACTACATAGAAGCTATAAATGCCGCTGAGTTAACTACCCTGGCTTACTGCCCCCTGACAGCACTGAGACTGTATCAGTCATGACTGCTGGCGGGAGTGTTCAAGCTGCTCAAAGTGACCACCGGGCTCGCACACACCACCCAGACTCGTGAGGCGCACGTTAGTGTGGGCAGCAGCGTGTGGCTGTCCGTGCACCCCCAGGTCATCAGAAAGAACAGCCTTGTTGGCGCTCAGCCCAGAGCTCGCCTCTCTGCTGCCAGCCCCGTAACACCAGAGAGCCAGCCGAGGACCCCGTTAGATAAAGACATAGTGGTCATAAAAGGTGGGGTGCAGGGGGCCCAGACAGGAGGAAGGAAGTGTGTGCAGGGCATGCCCATTTCCATGGAGATGGAAATTTCCAGAACGTTGGCTTCCCAAACGTCTCTTTGCAGATGGCGACCAGTGTGAGAGCAATCCGTGCCAGAACCGGGGCACGTGTAAAGATGGCCTCGGGGTGTACACGTGCTCCTGTGTGGAAGGCTACGAAGGCAAAGACTGCGAACTGTGTAGGTCCCCGCTTCTCTGGCTCCGGTGGGGGTGGGGGTAGGGGGAACAAGGGAAGGAACCACAGCGCCTAACGCCAAGCTAGATCCTTCCTAACTAATAGAGTGTGACCGCCCTGTCACTCATCGCCCTGTGCAGTCACTGCCCGCCCTCCTGGGGGTGGGCCAGCCCTGTCACTCATCGCCCTGTGCAGTCACTGCCCACCCTCCTGGGGGTGGGCCAGCCCTGTCACTCACCACCCTGTGCCAGGATTCTCAGACACCCCCTTCATTCACGTTTGTCAGCACAGATGAGGAATATCTGAGCTCATCCACTGACAGATTTGATACATTTATTTAATTCTACATGGAAAATTCACTGTTCTCTACTTACAGGAATTGCTAATTAATTTTTAATAAAAATTAGGCTATTACTAGACCAATTTCCCCTAAGGAGAAAGATTTGCATTTCTTTGACGCAGTAATTTCCAGTCGTGGAATGTGTCCTTAGACTGGACTTCCCAGTGGGGTATTAGTCACGAGTCCCCCTTGGCTGACTGGGGGTCCCGCTGGACCTGGCGGCACCAGCTACAGGTGGGCGCCACACCAGGAGTGCCCAGTGTGAGGCCACATCGGCGCTTCTACCTCCACTGTCGCACAGGGGTGGCAGCTGGGGCCCGTGGGGTTTAAGTAGCCTAGGTGCTGCCCCAGCACTGGCCAGGCAGCAGGGGTGTTCGGCTGCCCATCCTGTGTGTACTGGAACCACCCAGCCTGTGTGTGGCACAGCTGGGTCCTTCTTGCTGGCGGAGGCCTGTGTGCGGCCGGCCTGGCCCCTGCTGGCCTGAGTCGGACGTGCCTGTCTTACAGTCACACGCAAACTGTGCAGCCTGGACAACGGGGGCTGCGACCAGTTCTGCAAGGAGGAGGAGAACTCAGTGCTGTGCTCCTGCGCCAGCGGGTACACCCTGGGTGACAACGGCAAGTCCTGCGTCTCCACAGGTAGGTGGGCGCGTCCCGGTGGGCTAGCCAGTGAGGGTTCAACTTGGCAACCGCAGGCTTAGGAACGGACCCACTGGTTCTGAGGGCCAGAGGTGCTGTCTAACCACAGCCTCCTTGTCTGAAAAACAGGACCCATGTTAGCACCCACGTCCCAGGGTGAGCACAACCTGGAGCGGCCCCTGGAGGCTGCTCCTCACAGGGCCTGGCTCCTGCCATGTGACCGGCATGACCACCACATGCCCTGCCTGAGAGAGGGCACGGGCCTGGGGCTGGTCTTGCAGGCTGGTCTCGAGGGCAGCTGGACACAGAGCTGGCCTGCGTGGGACAGGGGGCCAGGAGGACCCTCACGAGCTTGTTTGCTGGGACCCCCGGTGGGCTGCTTTTGACGAATGCCAAGCACCAGCATGTCTGGCCCCGAGGCTGGCCGACAGCAGTGGGTGTAGGACGGGAGTGGCCAGAGGACTTGGGGTCTCATTCAGCCAGTCCTGTCGTGGGGAGCGGGGCCAGCCAGCAGCCCCACCCGTCTGCCTCTCCCAGTGACCCCAGAGTTGGTCCCAACCCTCAGCTGCACATGGCTGGGGACAAGGGAGAAGGAGCCCAGGTGGGCAGTGCCCACGCGGGCCCCTGACCCTCAGCAGGCAGCCCTGCTCTGTCCTGCTCTCCTTGAGTTCACCCCGTGCCAAGTAGCCAGGAGGAAACTGGTTCCAGCGCAGCCGACAGGTGTCACCTCAAGTGCGCAGCTCACACTCCCGCCGTCAGTAGGCTTTGGCTCATACTGGCTCGGAAACCCCCACTGAAACCACGACTCCACATGCATGCACGTTGTTTAAGTTCCAGGAATAATCAGAACTGGATTTCCAGTCAAGCTTGTTCTTTGAAAATCAAACCCTGTAAAGGACTTCCTAATGGAGCAGGTTCTGTTCTGCGTGTGGAGTGGCCGCCTCAGAACGCCCGGGCGCTGCTCCCGGCCTGGATGGAGCTCACCTGCTGAGACACGGAGCGCCTCCGTCCCCCGCCGCCGGGGGCCACTCAGACCAAGCCTGTGTGGTCAGGTCCTGCTCCAGCCTCGGCTGCTTGCATGCAGGCTTCCTGTGGCCCAGGACGTTGGCTTCCACAGCGTCTCATCAGCAAGTTCCAAACACAGACAACGGAAAGATTTTACCAGAGCCCTGCCTCCCCACCTGGGCTCACCTGGGTTCCCCCCTTAGCGTCCAGCTGAGAGCCCCACACCCATGCCTGATCGCACCGCCAGCACCTGCCGCCCGCCCGGCTGTCCCCATGCACGCACACCCAAGTCCCCCAAGTGGCTGGCAGACGCACACCTGCGGACAGCCTGGCGCTCCTGTGTACAGCGCTCTGCTGTGGACCCCAGCCCTCCCTCAGACCCTGCCGGCCCTGGGGGTGACCCCCGGGGACGCGAGGAGCGCCCCCAGGCTGAGGGCCGCGCTGCCTGTCTGCTTCCAGAGCTCTTCCCCTGTGGGAAAGTCACCCTGGGACGTAGGAAGAGGTCGCCGGCCACAAACAGCAGCGAGGGCCCCCCGGAAGGCCCGGGTCCGGAGCAGCACGACGACGACAACCTGACCACCACTGAGGACCCTTTCAACCTGCTGGGCTCCCTGGAGCCGGCGCCCGAGGACGACAGCAGCAGCGTGGTGCGCATCGTGGGCGGCCAGGACTGCAGAGACGGCGAGTGCCCCTGGCAGGTAGCGTGGCGCGGGCCCCACAGCGCAGGCGCGTCTCCCACCGGTCAGGCAGAAGGCGTAAGGGGGGAGGAGTCGGCGACCAGCGGCCCCCTTGCTCTGGGCAGGTGGTCTCTGGGGCCGTGACCCACAACGTGGCCGAGCTGTGCTCCCGTCATCCCATTTTGTGAAGGGCAGAAGGGAAGAGGCAAGGCGCGGCCCCCACCCTCGAGCGTCCAGGAACCCCGGCCCTCCTGCCAGGAGCCCGGGTGGGCGCCCGGACAGTGGCAAGGGCCTGGGCCACTGCTGCTCCCCACCGAGGGGCAGACGCCGGCCTTGTTTCCTGTCTGACTCCTAGGGAGCCAGCAAAGTGCGTGTTTGTTTCATGAGTGATTCAGACGCGGGCTGCCGGGTTCAGAAGATGAGAGCCGCCAAGAATTCCTAACGCACGTCCCAAATGCTGCGGGGCAGGTGCCTGTGCTGGAAGCACACTTAACTGGGCGCCCTGTGTTTCTTTTTTAAAAAGAATATTTATTTGGAAGGCAGATACAGAGAGACAGGTCTTCCATCCGCTGGTTTACTCCCCAGATGGCACAATGGCCCAGGCTGGGCCAATCCAAAGCCAGGAGCCAGGAGCTTCTTCTGGGTCTCCTACACGGGTGCAGGGGCCCAGGGACTTGGGTCCTCTTCTGCTGTCTTCCCTGGCACACCAGCAGGGAGCAGGATTACAAGTGGAGCAGCAGGGACTCGAACTGGCGCCCACATGGGCCGTCAGTGCTGCCGATGGCGATTCTACCCGCGACACCACAGCACCGACCCCTGGCGCCCTGTATTTCACCCTGGCCATGCTAACTTGAGGTTCGCGATGTCAGTGCTGGCGTCGTCTTGGGGCCACTCCTAAGCAGCAGGGCTTGATGGCTCCCAGTTCTGGGGCTGCAGGTGCCAGGTGCAGGCCCCAGGGCAGCCGGTGCCTGATGTCCACCTGATGCAGAGGGCGTGGCTCCCCCACAAGCCTTCTGGAGGGCACAGACTCCACCCCCTCCCGCCACCCCAGCCACTTCATCCCTGGGGGAGGGTCTTGGAAGACCTTGGCGGTGACCTAGGCTCCTGCAACGGACATCCCGGAGCCGCCGGCCACCTCCAGCAGTGACTGCAGCGTCCCCCTCAGGGGTGCCTTTGTCTTCTGGGGTGGGGGATGGCCGTGAAACCATGTGCTCTGGCCCCGCCAAGGAAACCGCGGGCGGGGCTCATACGCCAGTGCATCTACAGCAGGCTGACTGGTAAGCTGATTGCCATGGCCCACGGATGATGTCAGAAATATCCAGGAAGAAGCCCCCCGCCCTGGAAACCCACCCACAGAGCCCACAGAGGCAACCGGCGCATCAGAACACGTCTGCTCCTGGCGTGGGGCAAGCTGGGCAGTGTGACGCGTGGACACTGCACTGCCCGAGGGACTGCGTGGCTGGGTCCCCACAGGGGTCCCCACGGGACTAAGGAGTGACTTGGCGCTCCGGGCATGGTCGGCAGGGGAGGGCTCAGGGGGGCTCTGTGGCTCCTGCCCCTTCCGCCACTCCCCCGCCTGTCCGTCTGAGCTGCAGTGAGGTTGTCACTGGCTTGGAGAGCCGGCTGAGATGTCACTCACAAGGCAGACTTGACCACCTGTGTCGTGAGCGTCTGGGAGGACTCCAGTGACAGTCACTTGAGGGTGGGAATGTCCCCTCCCCTGGAACCGTCCTCACTCCCATGGCCAACGCTTCTCAGATGCAGCGCCCGGTGTGGGTATAACGTGAGGCCGTGCACAGGCTAGGGTTTTGCCCACTTGCAAGTAGGCTCTGTGCACAGTACCCGAGAGGAATGAGGGGCGAGCCCCTGTGATGCCAGCTCGGGGTCCACATGGAGCAGGAGGCAGGGGAGGGCCTTGCCTGGAGCGGCTGCCCAGGCGCACAGTGGGGCATCAGTGACACTGGCTGAGCCATGAGCAAAGCAGGACCCAGGCTGCAGAGGCGGAGCTGGGGCACGAGCTGCAGAGGGCCCGGGAGGGCCTCCCAGGTGGCCTGCGAGCAGCGCTGGGATTGGCGGGAGGCCACAGGACCGGCCAGGGAGAGGCCAGGGCAGGCAGCGTGCCCAGGGCCCCACCTTCCAGCTTGCAGGTTCTGCCCAGGCCCGGGGGCGGGGAGGGGAGACTCTGCGGCCCTCCTGGTGCCAAGCCCTCTCGGTCCCGCTCAGAGTCACACACGGCAACCCCATTGCCCACCAGGCGCTCCTGGTCAATGAGGATAATGAAGGGTTCTGTGGGGGCACGATCCTGAGCGAGTACCACGTCCTCACGGCAGCCCACTGCCTGCACCAGGCCAAGAGATTCAAGGTGAGAGTAGGTAAGTGCGCCCCAGTGCCGCAGACCCCCAGGGAAGGGCTGGGGGCCGCCCGTGCCCCGCGCTCCTGCCCTGCCTCCCTCTTCCACACCCACTGAGCACTGCATACCCCTGCCCCACGCTTTTGTCTGTGGGATCGTTTGTCCGGATCCTGCCCTGTGCGTGAGCTCCCGCAGCCCAGGCCTCAGGGGTCACCTGCAGTCTGTAGTACCAGATTTTCTGTTGTTCCTCCAATTCCAGTGTTACAGCGCTCTGCATGGCTGCTTTTTTTTTTTTTTTGGACAGGCAGAGTTAGACAGTGAGAGAGAGAGACAGAGAGAAAGGTCTTCCTTTTTGCCGTTGGTTCACCCTCCAGTGGCCGCTGCGGCCGGCGCATCTCGCTGATCCGAAGCCAGGAGCCAGGTGCTTCTCCTGGTCTCCCATGCGGGTGCAGGGCCCAAGCACTTGGGCCATCCTCCATTGCCTTCCCGGGCCATAGCAGAGAGCTGGACTGGAAGAGGGGCAACCGGGATAGAATCCGGCGCCCCAACCGGGACTAGAACCCGGTGTGCCGGCGCCGCAAGGCGGAGGATTAGCCTAGTGAGCCATGGCGCCGGCCTGCATGGCTGCTTTTAAATTCTATCAGAGTACTTAACTCTTAACCACATTCCCCACTAACTCCCTGAAGTGCCTCATGTACCCAGACATCCAATATTCTTCATTCTCCTTCAAGTCTGCCCGGCACGGCCACGTTTCCCTGCTCAGTGCCGAGGGGACTGGCGGCCCAGCCGCACAGCACGGCGGGCTGGGACATGCAGGCGAGTGGCTGGCGGCCACCCCGGGGGTGGGCAGAAAACCGCTCTGCTGCCCTCCCCCACGTTACCCCCGAGCTGCCACGCCCAGCCCACGCTGAACTAACGGTGCCACTCCCTCCCCGCCATGGCAGGGGACCGGGACATGGAGCGCGAGGAGGGCAACGAGGAGGCCCACGAGGTGGAGGTGGTCGTGAAACACAACAGGTTTGTGAAGGAGACGTACGACTTCGACATCGCCATGCTCAGGCTGAAGACGCCCATCACCTTCCGCAGGAACGTGGCCCCCGCCTGCCTGCCCCAGCAGGACTGGGCCGAGTCCACGCTGATGACCCAGAAGACGGGCATCGTGAGCGGCTTCGGCCGCACGCACGAGATGGGCCGCCTGTCCACCACCCTCAAGATGCTCGAGGTGCCCTACGTGGACCGCAACAGCTGCAAGCTGTCCAGCAGCTTCACCATCACCCAGAACATGTTCTGCGCCGGCTACGACGCCAGGCCCGAGGACGCCTGCCAGGGGGACAGCGGGGGCCCCCACGTCACCCGCTTCAAGGACACCTACTTTGTGACGGGCATCGTCAGCTGGGGGGAGGGGTGCGCGAGGAAGGGGAAGTTTGGGGTCTACACCAAGGTCAGCAACTTCCTCAGGTGGATCGAGAAGTCGATGAGGGCCAGGGCTGCCCCTGCAGCCGAGGCAGCCAGGACCCCGGGGCCCACAAGCCCACCATTAAAGTGAGCCCCTCCTGAGACCTGGCTTTTTTTACTGGGACAGCCCCGGGCGCCGCCAGCTCTGTGAGGTGACAATGCTGCCTCCCCTCACAGCTGGCATCTCCTGCAGGAACCCTGTCCCCAGTGTGGGGTGCCGCCTCTGCACAACCAGGAGGGCGCCCCACCTGCCAGGCACTCTCCCGTGCTGGCAACTGCGCTACCCTTCAGCGCCTGCGCCACAGGAGCTCACACCGGGGGCCCAGCACCTGCAGAATCAGCCCCTGGGCGCAGGAGCCCACACGCACACACACAGGGGCTCACACACACCAGGGGCTCACACACACCGGGGGCTCAGCCCCTGGGCCGCAGGAGCCCACACACACGGGGGGCCCAGCCCCTGGGCGCAGGAGCTCACACACACACGGGGGGCTCAGCACCTGCAGAATCGGCCCCTGGGCCGCAGGAGCCCACACGCACACACACAGGGGCTCACACACACCGGGGGCTCACACACGCCGGGGGCTCAGCCCCTGGGCTCAGGAGCTCACACCGGGGGGGGGGGGGGAGGGCTCAGCCCCTGGGCTCAGGAGCTCACACCGGGGGGGGGGGGGGCTCAGCCCCTGGGCTCAGGAGCTCACACACAGGGGGGCTCAAGAGCTCACACGCGGTGGGGGCTCAGCACCTGGGCCGCAGGAGCCCACACACACACAGGGGCTCACACACACCGGGGGCTCACACACATGGGGGGCTCAGCCCCTGGGCGCAGGAGCCCACACAGAGGCCGGTGCCATGGTGCTGGAGGCTGCCCCAGCTGGCACAGCCCCTCGGATGCCTGACTGGCACAGGATCCCTTGCTCACCCCTGGTATTTAGATGCCATGGCAATGATTCTTCCTGGCTAAACAGAGGTCCAGAGCACTCTGCTGCTACAGACTTTTATATTTATTTGTTGGAGAGAGAGAGAGAGAGAGAGATTTTCCTTCACTGGCTCACTCCACAGATGCCCACCGCAGCAGGGGCTGGGCTGGCGCGAAGCCAGGAGCCAGAACTCATCCAGGGACCCACTCACCGGGGCCTGCACTGCTGCCTTCCCAGGGTCTCGCGAGCAGGAAGCCCGGACCAGAAATCAGCCCCGGGCTCTCAGACACAGGGTTCCGGTCACAGCCCAGCTGATGCCCGCCGTGTGGACGTTTCAACATTGACCTGAATACCCAGGGAGCCTTGAAGAGGCTCCAGTGTCCAAGCCCCACTCTGAGTTGTGCACAGGCTGCGCAGGCACGGGCCCAGCCCGAGGTCTCCTGGTCACCAAGCAGCCCACGGGTCTCAGCCCTGCTGTCTCTGGGACCACTGGGGGCCACGGTCCACAGCCAGGCGCTGACACCAGATGTGGGGCAGAAGAATCCAGAGGTGCTTGGGTGACCCCACCCGACGGCAGGTGCAGGGTACAGGTGTGGTGGCAGGAGGGGCTGCCGAAGCTCCCGTCCCTCACATCCATGGAGGTCCTGCCTGTCTGGAGTCAGCTCTGTCACCCACCCAAGCCTCGGGGGCCACGAAAGCCCAGCCAGTGGGAGCCAGAGGGGAACAGGACCCTGTTCCCAGCCCGCCGTGGTTTTCCAAACATCCCCACATTGTTTGCACTTTGCACAACCTTGCTAAGCAAAGTTTAAAGTTCCAGGACAGAAACTCTCCGAAAGTCCAGAGCTGGACAGAGCCTCCGTACACACGGCCCACGGCCAGGAAGACAACAAGCGTCGACTTCCCAGAAGTGGTCTGCGTGGGCGCCCGCTGCAGAGCGGGTGCTGTGAGCAGGCCCTCCCCACTGCCTGCCCAGGACCCCGCAGGACTGCCGGGCGGGACAGGCAGGAGTCTCCAGGGTCCCGAGCTGGCCTCAGAGCAAGCTTGGACCCAGCTCCTGATCCCAGGACCAAGAAGACCTGGGCAAGGATTCACAAAAACCAGGCCCAAAGCAACTGTCCATTGAGTGCCCTGTGTCTGCCAGAGGTGCCCCAGTGCTCAAACCCTGTGATTCCCACAGCACTGCTGGGGACTGCGTACAGCTCTCTGATCACTGTGCACAGCACTGCCGGAGACTGTATAACACTCCTGATCACTGTGCACAGCACTGCCGGAGACTGTATAACACTCCTGATCACTGTGCACAGCACTGCCGGAGACTGTAAAACACTCCTGATCACTGTGTACAGCACTGCCGGAGACTGCATACAGCACTCTGATCACTGTGCACAGCACTGCTGGAGACTGTAAAACACTCCTGACCACTGTGCACAGCACTGCCGGAGACTGTATAACACTCCTGATCACTGTGCACAGCACTGCTGGAGACTGCATACAGCACTCTGATCACTGTGCACAGCACTGCCGGAGACTGTATAACACTCCTGATCACTGTGCACAGCACTGCTGGAGGCTGCATACAGCACTCTGATCACTGTGCACAGCACTGCCGGAGACTGTAAAACACTCCTGATCACTGTGCACAGCACTGCCGGAGACTGTATAACACTCCTGATCACTGTGCACAGCACTGCTGGAGGCTGCATACAGCACTCTGATCACTGTGTACAGCACTGCTGGAGACTGTAAAACACTCCTGATCACTGTGCACAGCACTGCTGGAGACTGCATACAGCACTCTGATCACTGTGCACAGCACTGCCGGAGACTGTATAACACTCCTGATCACTGTGCACAGCACTGCTGGAGGCTGCAACAGCACTCTGATCACTGTGCACAGCACTGCCGGAGACTGTAAAACACTCCTGATCACTGTGCACAGCACTGCCGGAGACTGTATAACACTCCTGATCACTGTGCACAGCACTGCTGGAGACTGCATACAGCACTCTGATCACTGTGCACAGCACTGCCGGAGACTGTATAACACTCCTGACCACTGTGCACAGCACTGCTGGAGGCTGCATACAGCACTCTGATCACTGTGCACAGCACTGCTGGAGACTGTAAAACACTCCTGATCACTGTGCACAGCACTGCCGGAGACTGTATAACACTCCTGATCACTGTGCACAGCACTGCTGATCACTGTGCTCTCTTGGCCATTGCTGGTCTGAACGTGCCTGTCGGCTGTCAGAGGACAGCACAATGGCACCATTTACGTCTCCCCGGCTCTAACCAGACACCAGGTCTACTGCACCTCGGTCCTGGGGAACTGTGACGAGGGTGTTTGGCTCCAGCAGCCCAGAGGCAGGGCTTGCACTGCGACCCCCACGCACAGCACAGCACGCAAGGGGCCTTCAGCACTTCTGCACATGCCCCTTGCCTGGTCTCTTTCTTAATGTTTGTTTATGTGTTTTGTCTACTTGAAAGGTAAAGCAGCAGACAGAGATAGAAGGAGGAAGACAGAGGAGAGAGGGAGAGAAAGGGGAGAGTGAGTGGGAGGGAGGGAGGGAGAGTGAGCTTCCATGTGCTGGTTCACTCCCCTAGGGCCTGCAACAGCCAGGTCTGGGTCAGGCCAAAGCCAGAACTCCATCCGGGTCACCCACATGAGTGGCAGGGGCCCACGCACTGGAGCCATCAGCTGCCGACCCACAGGGTGCACCTCGGCACAAAGCTCCCTCTCAGGCACTCCACCGTGCCACCAGGCATCCCAGCAACATTAACCCACGTGCCACGGCAGCCACCTCCACCCCCAGCCACCTCCACCCCCAGCCACATTAACCCACGGTGCCACAGCAGCCGCCTCCACCCCCAGCCACGTTAACCCACGGTGCCGCAGCAGCCGCCTCCACCCCCAGCCACGTTAACCCACGGTGCCGCAGCAGCCGCCTCCACCCCCAGCCACGTTAACCCACGGTGCCACAGCAGCCACCTCCACCCCCAGCAAGGCTAACCCACGGTGCCACAGCAGCCACCTCCACCCCCAGCCACGCTAACCCACGGTGGCGCAGCAGCCACCTCCACCCCCAGCCACGTTAACCCACGGTGCCGCCTCCACCCCCAGCCACATTAACTCATGGTGCCACAGCAGCCACCTCCACCCCAGCCACCTCCACCCCCAGCCACGTTAACCCACGGTGCCACAGCAGCCACCTCCACCCCCAGCAAGGCTAACCCACGGTGCCACAGCAGCCACCTCCACCCCCAGCAAGGCTAACCCACGGTGCCACAGCAGCCGCCTCCACCCCCAGCCACGTTAACCCACGGTGCCGCCTCCACCCCCAGCCACGTTAACCCACGGTGCCACAGCAGCTGCCTCCACCCCAGCCACGTTAACCCACGGTGCCACGGCAGCCACCTCCACCCCCAGCAAGGCTAACCCACGGTGCCACAGCAGCCGCCTCCACCCCCAGCCACGTTAACCCATGGTGCCAGAGCAGCCACCTCCAGCCCCAGCAAGGCTAACCCACGGTGCCACAGCAGCCACCTCCACCCCAGCCACGTTAACCCACGGTGCCACAGCAGCCGCCTCCAACCCCAGCCACGTTAACCGACGTGCCACGGCAGCCACCTCCACCCCCAGCCACCTCCACCCCCAGCCACATTAACCCACGGTGCCACAGCAGCCACCTCCACCCCCAGCCACATTAACCCACGGTGCCACAGCAGCCGCCTCCAACCCCAGCCACGTTAACCGACGTGCCACGGCAGCCGCCTCCACCCCCAGCCACCTCCACCCCCAGCCACATTAACCCACGGTGCCACAGCAGCCGCCTCCACCCCCAGCCATCTCCAGCCCCAGCAAGGCTAACCCACGGTGCCACAGCAGCCACCTCCACCCCAGCCACCTCCAGCCCCAGCAAGGCTAACCCACGGTGCCACAGCAGCCACCTCCACCCCAGCCACGTTAACCCACGGTGCCACAGCAGCCACCTCCACCCCCAGCCACCTCCAGCCCCAGCAAGGCTAACCCACGGTGCCACAGCAGCCGCGCCTGTGGCAGGGTTTCAAGTTGTGAGCAGCTGTTGTGGAATGGACAGTGTCCTGCACAAGCGAGGAGGGAGGTGTCCTGGGCGCACACACCCACTGCCCGCAGCCACCGGACACACCCCACACAAGGACCGCCCAGCCTCTAAACTATCTTGGTTCACTTACTATAGGGAGTTTTCTTTTTCCAACTTTTAAAAAAATGGTTTATTTTACTTCAAAGGCAGAGCTAGAGAGAAAGTGAGAGACAGAAGGAGACAGAGAGACAGATGGCCACAACAGCCAGGGCTGGGCCAGGCTGAGGCCTGGAGCTCCATCTGGGTCTCCTGCCTGGGGCCGCCCTCACACCAGGCACGTGAGCAGGGCTGGGCAGGAGGTGGAGCAGCCCACATAGATGCCGGCGTCGGACACGGCCCCTCTTTTTCCGGCTTTTAAAACCTCGCCAGCTCACATGTCCCATGGTGCATGCCCCCCTCAGAGGCTGCCGGTTCTTTCCTGCTTCCTGCATAGCGCCTCCGCCCATAGGCTCCTCTCCTCAGCTTTGGCCACACGTGAGTGCAGCTCAGTGAAAGTTGCTCAGACCGGGCCGTGGACCTAACCGCTCGTGGCTGATGCGGCCCGTCTGCTCGCCACCCCCAGATCCGGCAGAGAGTGCCGGTGACGGGTCTGGTGCCCACTCCTGCGTCTGCCCCCATTCCTTTCCCCTCGCTCCAGCACCCCGAGACCTGCTGTCCCCGTGCCCTCCGCTCTCTGCCCACCCGGCTGCTCAGGTCCACGTGGAGCACACACCCTGCGCACTCCCAGCCCAGGCTCAACGCCTGCCCTTGCCATCCACCTTCTGCCTGCAGTGCCAGCGCTGAGTGGTTCTGCCAGGGCCCTTACTCCCTAGCTCTTCAGAGAAAGAGCCTGCTGGCTCCCCTCACGGCTCTCAGGCACCCCACCGCCCACTGCACCCGGGGGACTGCCTGCCCACTGGCCGCCTGGCTGGCTTCCACAGCCACTGCTGCCCCTGTAGCCAGCTCACCTACAGAACCGGTCCTCAGCCTCACACCTGCGCTGCTGTTAACCTGATGCTACACCCATTCATTCCCTGCTTCCTGTCCACCACCCACCAGGGACCGTCCGTCCTGCTTACGGCTGCGTCCCCGGGCCCAGGACGCCCGGCAGGCAGTGGCACACGGGGCCCCTTGCCCTCACCCCGGCTGCCGTCCCTTCCTGGGATGTCTCCAGCCTTGATCACAGCTCTCCCTCCCCAGATTTACCCAAGGCCTGCCGTGCCTTCAGCGTACATGGGAAGGCTCAGGACACAGCCCGCCACTGCCTGGCTCCCTGCGCCAGCTCCTGGTTTGTCCCTGACAGCTGAGGAGCCACTGACCGTGCTCCAAGGCGCCGGGGCCTTGGCTGTCAGACCTGGGCAGGCCTGGGCCCCTCAGGCAGAGCCGTCAGGGTCATCCTGTGTGCCAGTCCTGTCTTAGTGCACCTGGAAAAGCCGGGGAGTGGGGGAGTCCTGGTACCACTGCCGACACAGGTCCTGGGTCAGACGGCGTCTCTGCGGTCACACCAGCGGACTTGACAGGGAGGCGGCTTCCCGCGCCCCAGGAGGTTCTGAGGGAGAAGCTGTGAGGACGAGGGGCTGAGCAGCAGGCCTGGCAGGGAGCGCTTCAGGCTGACGCTGGGAGGAGGGGAGGGGCCGCAAGCTGAGCCCCAGACTGCACGGGATGTGGGGGCCCAGTGAGGCAGCTGGGAGGAGCCCCAGAGCACAGCCCCAGTGACCCCAGGTGACCTCAGCGTGGTCTCGGCGTGGCCCCAGGCCACCTCAGCATGGTCTCAGTGTGGCCAGATTGGTATCAGGGGTCTCGCCTTGGCCTCAGGGTGGGCCCAGCTCCCCTGACAGCTGCTGGGCTGGGGGCTGCTGGGAGGAAGCCTTGCCTACCTCCTTTGGTTTTCTCTGGGCTGAGACTTCCAGGTCAACAGCCCTTCCCTCTCAGCATGGGGGCAGGGCCCCGCTGGCCAACCCAGTCACTCTTGTGGGACAGTGGGCACTCTCAAGGCCCGTGGGCCCACCACCCCATACGCAGTCCCTCCCTGGCCTGAGCACGTAACACATGCTGCATTGGGAAGGCAGCTGTAGCGTCTTGGCGCCCTTACCTGCGAACCTGAACGCTGAGGAGTGGTTTCCACGCCTGGCAGACCCATGAGCCTCCTCTCGTCAGGAACTGGACACTGCGTGCTCCGTGCGCTCCCTTGCGTGGTGTTCTGGGATACAGGTAAGACGCGTGGCGTTCTGCCTTCAGGCTTTGTTGGGTGGAGCCAGACTGGCCCTGGCTGTCCCCACTTAAAACTCAGGAAGTACCTGGAAATGCGCCCGACCCCACCTTGGTACTCCCAATCCTGAGGGAGGAAGCAGGGGAAGGCAGCGCACTACACGGAGAATCGGGCGAGCCGAGCCGCCCTGACGCCGAGGGAACAGCCCGCTGGCCTGAGCCCACAGGCCCATGCCCGTCCTCAGCTGGGAACTGGATGTGACTTGGGGGTTGAGATCAAAGGGGACCCTCCTGGGACAGTCGCTCCCAGAACCCCACGGCTGCCACCGGACGCACCCAGTGCAGAAGGCAGTGGAGCCTGCCCAGAGCCCAGGACCTGAGCACCTGCCACAGGTGGGCACCACCAAAGTGGGCCCCAGCCCCCAGCCTCGGGCAGCGCCTTCCACCTCCCCCGGCACCCCCAGCCCCCAGCTTCGGGCAGCGCCTTCCGCAGTAGCGGCCCAGCACCCCCAGCCCCCAGCCTCAGGCAGCGCCTTCCACCTCCCCCAGCACCCCCAGCCCCCAGCCTCGGGCAGCGCCTTCCACCTTCCCCAGCACCCCCAGCCCCCAGCCTCGGGCAGCGCCTTCCACCTTCCCCAGCACCCCCAGCCCCCAGCCTCAGGCAGCGCCTTCCACCTCCCCCAGCACCCCCAGCCCCCAGCCTCGGGCAGCGCCTTCCCCAACAGCGGTCCAGCACCCCCAGCCCCCAGCCTCGGGCAGCGCCTTCCACCTCCCCCAGCACCCCCAGCCCCCAGCCTCGGGCAGCGCCTTCCACCTCCCCCAGCACCCCCAGCCCCCAGCCTCGGGCAGCGCCTTCCACCTTCCCCCAGCCCCCAGCCCCCAGCCCCGGGCAGCGCCTTCCACCTCCCCCAGCACCCTCAGCCCCCAGCCTCGGGCAGCGCCTTCCCCAACAGCGGTCCAGCACCCCCAGCCCCCAGCCTCGGGCAGCGCCTTCCACCTCCCCCAGCACCCCCAGCCCCCAGCCTCGGGCAGCGCCTTCCACCTTCCCCAGCACCCCCAGCCCCCAGCCTCGGGCAGCGCCTTCCCCAGCAGGAGGAAGCACCGGGAGTGCCGAGCCCCAGGCCCCTGGGCGAGAGGGGGTTCACTCCAGAACAGCTTCCCCGCACAGCTGTCTCCTCCCCTGTACGTTTTCATAGAGACGACGCGTGTGCTCTGACGAGGCGGAGCAGCAGCGGCGCCAGGGACCACAACCGTACCCCAGGTCAGGGGTGATCTGGCGAGTGTGGTCGGGGTGAGGCCGCAGCCCGCAATCCCCTGTGACACCGCGGGAGGGCGCCGCCCCCAGACTCAGCCTCCACACCGCTGCGGCTCCTGTGCCCGTCCACACAGGCCAGCTACACCATCTAGACGTTGAAATCCAATTACGTGGCTTTGAAAAAGAAGCCTTAAGTTGGCCAAGCATTTTGGATGTTTCAATTTAATAAATATAAACAGATGTGTCCCGGGAGACGTAACAAAGAATACGCCATTTGCACACATTCAGGACGTTTTTTCTACAGAAATGACAGACAGTCAGGAGGACGCCTCTGTGAACACGGGGGACAAGCAGACCGGGGCTGCCTGGCCTGGCCACATTCAGGATGGTCCACAGGGCTCCGGAGCTCGGGAGAGGAACTCCACGTCGGCCGAGGCTGTGGTGAGTTCCCAGCGGTGTGGCGCAGCCCCAGCGTCCCGGGGAGCAACCCTCCACGCCGCCAGGACTTCCGCCTTCAGCGCAGCGGGGCGGGCTCTGGGCACACTCAGCACACGGTGGACAGCGGCGGGAAGGGGTTCTGCTTGCTGACGACGAGCTTCTGGTGCTGGTGCGAGATGTAGCCCTTAATGTGACCCTGCAGAGGAGGCGGGCCAGCGCCGTGTCTGTGTGTGCGTCACTCCCAAGGTGCGGGGCACAGGCCCCCTCCCGCCCAGCCAGAGTAACGGCACCACCCAATTCACCGGCAGGGAAACGTGGAAACAGACACACAGCAACCCTCACCCACACCCCACGGCCCCGGGAGGCCGGAGCTGGGATAGAAGGAATTCTCCCAGGACCACCAAGCAAATGCCTTCACAGATGCAGGAGCCTCACAGGCTAGGCCGGACCCTGCTCTGGAGGGGCTACACTGCACCGAGGACTCCACTCACCCATACACCAAGTACAGCAGCAGCGAGCACTCACACTCACCCATACACCAAGTACAGCAGCAGTGAGCACTCACACACCACATACACCAAGTACAGCAGCAGTGAGCACTCACACTCATCCATACACCAAGCACAGCAGCGGTGAGCACTCACACTCACCACGTGCACCGAGCACTGCAGCATGAAGGACTCCTACTCACCATGTATATCAAGTTGGCCAGGATGCACTGCACTTCGTCAATGTCCACGTCGTCCACCTGCATGAACTTGAGGGCCACCAGGAAAGCATCCAGAGACAGCTGGTGTGTCCTGAGCAGCAGGTACCTGCGAGCGGGCATACAACAACGCACAGGCGCTTGTCAAGGCCAGAAGATGCTCAGACAGTGGGGACAACACTGGTACTCCAGAGCAATGAGAAAATCCTCCCCACCTACCAGATACTCTGAAAGTAAGAACCATCCAATTGTGTCTTTTCAGGGCTGGCGCTGTGGCATAAAGCTGCCACCTCCAGTGCAGGCATCCCGTACAGTTCAAGTCCCAGCTGCTCCTCTTCTGATCCAGCTCCCTGCTGATGCGCCTGGGAAAGCAGCAGAGGATGGCCCAAGTGCTCGGGCCCCTGACACCCACGTGGCAGGCCAGGAAGCCCCTGGCTCCTATCTGCAGATTGATCCAGCTCCAGCCACTGCAGGCATGTGGGAAGTGAAGCAGCAATAGAAGAACTGTCTCTCTCTGCTTCTCTTTAATTCTGCCTTTCAATTAAATAAATCTTTAAAAAAATTGGTTTTTTAACTTATAAAAGCTACCAGCACAAAACTTTTTTTTTTTTTTAAAGATTTACTTATTTATTTGAAAATCAGGGTTACACAGAGAGAGGAGAGGCAGAGAGAGAGAGAGATTGTTTGATCTTCTATTCGCTGTTTCACTCCCCCAGATGGTCGCAACGGCCAGAGATGCACTGATCTGAAGCCAGGAGCCAGATGCTTCTTCCGGGTCTCCCACACAGGTGTAAGGGCCCATGGACTTGGGCCATCTTCTACTGCTTTCCCAGGCCACAGCAGAGAGCTGGATTGGAAGTGGAGCAGCCAGGACTCGACTGGCGCCCAGGTGGGATGCCGGCACTGCAGGCAGTGGCTTTATCCGCTGCGCCACAGCACTGGCCCCCAGCACAACTTCTTATACTGGGTATTTGTTAACTAAAGATGTGTATTTCAGTGTCTCTGAAATCAGGATGTAGCTCACAAATAGCCAGCAACCGATGGCGTCAGTGAAACGCTACCCACTCACAGCTCTCCTTAGTGTTGGGAAAGTCTTGAACGAGCCAACACTCGGGAGAGGGGTCTTCACCCAAACCCCACTTCTCTCACAGAGCCCTGGGCGGGGCCCTGAGGCGGCAGCAGCCCTCTGCCTGCACGGCACGAGCGTGGGAGCTGGGAAACACTTACACTTTCTTAAAGAGGTTCCTGTAGGTGATGATCTTCAGCTTCTCCAGGATGAGGAAGATGCCACAGCGAATGAAGAAGGTCTCGTGCTTCGCCAGCGCCTCGTTCAGCAGGAGCAGGCTGCCCTCGCTGGGGGGTGACACATGGGGTCACGAACACAACCCCAGGGCAAGGCGTCACCGAAAGCAGCCCTTGTTCACGCGCGCTATCAGCTCGGTAGTTCACACCCCCAGGGGAGCGGGGGGCACCTACCTTACAGCTTTGGTTACTTCGGCAAACTGCATGAGGTGGTACTTCTTCAGGAGCTCAATGGTTGGCATGTGACCCTGCGACAAAGAGGAAATTTCCAGAGTAAAAGTCACTTCCTTTTGGATGGAATCATCCAACAGAATGTTTATCCAAGAATTAAGTTTTAAAAATGCAAGCTGGACTCCTCCGTAGCTGAGTGATGACTACGAACATCCCAGCACTCCAGGGACAAACAGACAGCTCTGGCCTAGACCAGAAAGACCGAGCACAATAGTTCCGGCCACAGCAGTGTCCCGTCCCGTCATCTTCATCCTGCCACTCCCACCACGGGGGATGATGGGGGAAACTCTCCTGTACACAGAAGATGTGGGAACTCAGAAACCCTATCAGAGGAATCAGCTAGTACTGGTCGCCTCGAGTGGACTCAGAAGTGGGGGCGGGCACGACGTCCTCTGCATTTCAAGCTGTTCTAAACCATGTCAAGTTCCACACGCGTGTACTGATGCACGGGGAAAAAAGCCGTCGCTCTGAGGACGTCTACTCAATCAACGACCGGTTATCTGCAATTTCTTGTCATGAATCAACACTAAACTTTGGTGACTAAATAAAAATCCCCAGACCCAGCCTGGAACAAGCGTGAGGTGAGGTACAGAAAGGAACACCACAAGTGTGTTTGCCACAGGCTAAGCGCCAGCACGCGCAGCAAGCCTTCCTGGCCGCGGGCGCGGGAACGCCGAGCGACGGGCTCACCAGCAGCATCTTCACGGGGAGCAGGTAGATGAGAATCATCCTCTTGTTCTTCTGACTGGAGCGGTGGCAGTGCTCGAAGGCGAAGGACAGGTACTCCTCGGCTGCAGGGAGAGGCCGCACCGTCAGGCCCCGCGCCACACCCCGGCCTGCGACTCCTCTGCCGCTTCATCCTCACGCCAAGAGCAAGGCTGCAGCCCAGCCTCCCCTCCATGGGACGGGCCTGCCCCCATGGAGCCCACGTTCACGGGAACACGCTGCCTAGGTGTGGCTGTGGAATGCCCGGGACCACCACACACTGAACAGGCCCCTAATTTACTTCTGTTCATTCCGTCCTGGCAGCGACACGTATCACGAAACAGACTTGAATTTAATAATTTCAAAATACAAAGAGGTCGGTGCCATGGCTCAATAGGCTAATCCTCCACCTGCGGCGCCGGCACACCGGGTTCTAGTCCCGGTCAGGGGGCCGGATTCTATCCCGGTTGCCCCTCTTCCAGGCCAGCTCTCTGCTGTGGCCAGGGAGTGCAGTGGAGGATGGCCCAAGTGCTTGGGCCCTGCACCCCATGGGAGACCAGGAGAAGCACCTGGCTCCTGGCTTCGGATCAGCGCGGTGCGCCGGCTGCAGCGTGCCAGCCGCGGCAGCCATTGGAGGGTGAACTAATGGCAAAGGAAGACCTTTCTCTCTGTCTCTCTCTCTCACTGTCCACTCTGCCTGTCCAAAAATAAATAAATAAATAAATAAAGAAGATTCCGTTTACCACGATTCAACCTGCCAACTGCACAGCAGCACCTGCGGAGTTTCACAACCACTCAGCAGGTCTCTGCTGGCATGGGGTTGGCGCCTGCATTCTCCCGAGGCTTGAAGGCCACGGCAGGGACAGCGGGATCTGACAATGACCCCACTCCTCCCTGCACGAGAGCCTCTGCTGGGGTCGGTCTGGTTCGAGAACGCGGAGAAGAGCTCCCTCCACACTATACCCTGGCCCCTCCTGGTCGAGAACGCGGAGAAGAGCTCCCTGCACACTATACCCTGGCCCCTCCTGGTCGAGAACGCGGAGGAGAGCTCCCTCCACACTATAGCCTGGCCCCTCCTGGTCGAGAACGCGGAGGAGAGCTCCCTGCACACTATACCCTGGCCCCTCCTGGTCGAGAACGCGGAGGAGAGCTCCCTGCACACTATACCCTGGCCCCTCCTGGTCGAGAACGCGGAGGAGAGCTCCCTGCACACTATACCCTGGCCCTTCCTGGTCGAGAACGCGGAGAAGAGCTCCCTCCACACTATACCCTGGCCCCTCCTGGTCGAGAACGTGGAGGAGAGCTCCCTGCACACTATACCCTGGCCCCTCCTGGTCGAGAACGCGGAGGAGAGCTCCCTCCACACTATACCCTGGCCCTTCCTGGTCGAGAACGCGGAGGAGAGCTCCCTCCACACTATACCCTGGCCCCTCCTGGTCGAGAACGCGGATACCCTGGCCCTTCCTGGTCGAGAACGCGGAGGACAGCTCCCTGCACACTATACCCTGGCCCCTCCTGGTCGAGAACGCGGAGGAGAGCTCCCTCCACACTATACCCTGGCCCTTCCTGAGAGGGAGGTGGAGGCCTCAGGGGAAAGACGGCAGGCACTCAGCACTGCAGGGCCCGTCCCGGCCAGGCACGTGGTCTGCCCACAAGCAGCAGGCCCTGCTGGAGCCGGGGGATCCACACTGGGAACCACTGCCTGGGCTCCCAAACTACAGGCCACAGGTGGCAGAGTCATCATGTGATGCCACGGGGGCGAGACACAGGTGGCAGAATCGACATGTGATGCCACGGGGGCGAGAGTGCCTGTTCCAGTCCACCCAATCCTGCCCCCAACCCCTGGAGCCCTGCAGGGTTGAGAGAGGAACCTGGGTTCAGCTGGAAGTATGTGAGCACCCACACGCCCCCCGGCCCACCAGTGTCCCTTACCACCGCCTGGGTCCCTAGGGCTACAAACCCTGAACGTGCTAACAGTCAGTGCATGGTGGTATTTTTTTGCTGCCTTTGAGGGCAATTCAGACATTCTGCAAAAAACATCTAGAGGGGAATGATCCTTTGAATTAGAAATTAATGCCAATTGTTTAGCAAGGAATTGAATATCCCAGATGTAACAAACGCCTACCACAGGAAACGACTGAAGTCACGACACCCTGCATCTGCCCACTTCACCCAGCCAGGGGCCCAGGGACCCTCATCTGCCCACTTCACCCAGCCAGGGGCCCAGGGACCCTCATCTGCCCACTTACACCCAGCCAGGGGCCCAGGGACCCTCATCTGCCCACTTCACCCAGCCAGGGACCCAGGGACCCTCATCTGCCCACTCACACCCAGCTAGGGGCCCAGGGACTCTGCATCTGCCCACTTCACCCAGCCAGGGGCCCAGGGACCCTCATCTGCCCACTTCACCCAGCCAGGGACCCAGGGACCCTCATCTGCCCACTTCACCCAGCCAGGGACCCAGGGACCCCCATCTGCCCACTTCACCCAGCCAGGGGCCCAGGGACCCTCATCTGCCCACTTCACCCAGCCAGGGGCCCAGGGACCCTGCATCTGCCCACTTCACCCAGCCAGGGGCCCAGGGACCCTCTTCTGCCCACTTCACCCAGCTAGGGGCCCAGGGACCCTCATCTGCCCACTTCACCCAGCCAGGGACCCAGGGACCATCATCTGCCCACTTCACCCAGCCAGGGACCCAGGGACCCTCATCTGACCACTTACACCCAGCCAGGGACCCAGGGACCCTCATCTGCCCACTCACACCCAGCCAGGGGCCCAGGGACCCTCATCTGCCCACTTCACCCAGCCAGGGGCCCAGGGACCCTCATCTGCCCACTTCACCCAGCCAGGGACCCAGGGACCCTCATCTGCCCACTTCACCCAGCCAGGGGCCCAGGGACCCTGCATCTGCCCACTTCACCCAGCCAGGGACCCAGGGACCCTCATCTGACCACTTACACCCAGCCAGGGACCCAGGGACCCTGTATCTGCCCACTTCACCCAGCCAGGGACCCCAGGGACCCTCATCTGACCACTTACACCCAGCCAGGGACCCAGGGACCCTCATCTGCCCACTCACACCCAGCCAGGGGCCCAGGGACCCTCATCTGCCCACTTCACCCAGCCAGGGGCCCAGGGACCCTCATCTGCCCACTTCACCCAGCCAGGGACCCAGGGACCCTGTATCTGCCCACTTCACCCAGCCAGGGACCCAGGGACCCTGCATCTGCCCACTTCACCCAGCCAGGGGCCCAGGGACCCTCTTCTGCCCACTCACACCCAGCCAGGGGCCCAGGGACCCTCATCTGCCCACTTCACCCAGCCAGGGGCCCAGGGACCCTCATCTGCCCACTCACACCCAGCCAGGGGCCCAGGGACCCTCATCTGCCCACTTCACCCAGCCAGGGACCCAGGGACCCCCATCTGCCCACTTCACCCAGCCAGGGGCCCAGGGACCCTCATCTGCCCACTTCACCCAGCCAGGGACCCAGGGACCCTGCATCTGCCCACTTCACCCAGCCAGGGGCCCAGGGACCCTCATCTGCCCACTCACACCCAGCCAGGGGCCCAGGGACTCCTGTAGGTGCCCCGAGAGCTGAAGGACACAAGGCCCAGCTGTGCACCGAGAAGCCAGTGGCTCCAGGACATCACAGCACTGACCTCCCGTCTCTTTCACAGACAGCGATGGATGACAGGGGCTTGAGGTTGAGAAACCACAGACAACTTCCATGGACACTAATGAACCACCTCTGGCTGTCAGGCACGCAACGCCCCCACCCACTGAATCTGCAGGAGGGCCACAGCAGCCCCAGAACAGACCTAACAGAATACGCTCTAATAGCTTCTGCCTTCATGGCTTATATTTGGAGGGAAAAGAAACCAGATTGGGGAACAGCCACGAGAAAGTCTTTTTTTTTTTTTTTTTTTTAAATTTTTTATTTATTTGAAAGACAGAGTTAGAGAGAGAGGTAGAGACAGAGAGAGGTCTTCCATCTGCTGGCTCACTCCCCAATTAACCGCAATGGCTGGAGCTGGGCCATTCTGGAGCCAGGAGCCAGGAGCCTCCTCTGGGTCTCCCATGTAGGTGCAGGGGCCCAAGGACTTGGGCCATCTTCCACTGCTTTCCCAGGCCATAGCAGAGAGCTGGATCAGAAGAGGAGCAGCCAGGACTAGAACCGGCGCCCATATGGGATGCCGGCACTGCAGGCCAGGGCTTTAACCCACTGCGCCACAGTGCCGGCCCCAAGAAAGTTCTTTTTGAAAAGCCCTCAATCTAGGGGCTGGCGCTGTGGTGCAGCGGGCAGAGAGGCCACCTGAAACGTCAGCCTCCCATGTAGGTACTGCTTCGAGTGCTGGCTCCTCACTTCTGATGCAGCTCCCTGCTAATGTACCTAGTAAAGCAGCAGAGGGTGGCCCAAGTGCTTGGGTCCCTACACCCACCAGAAGCTGCTGGCTCCTGGCTTCAGCCTGGCCCAGTCCCGGCCACTGTGGCCCTTTGGGGAGTGAACCAGCAGGTGCAAGACTTCTGTCTCTCCTCTCTCTAACTTTGCATTTCAATTAAATAAATAAATCTTAAAAAACCAGCCAGAGATTACTAAAATGCTTGTGGAGAAGGAAGCGGTTATTGGCCTGCACAGGCCTGCTGTGGACCAGTGACAGTGCACAACGCAGGGGGGCGTGGTCCCCAGAGCCATACGCTGATGGTTAAGGCGGTGGGCCACGGCAGCCTTGCAGACAGATCCTCCGCAGGGGCCGCGCTGGGCCCCACTGCCCTCTGCTTCCTGGCTGGCCCCTTGCCAGTCCGGCGTCCTCACGCTGTCTCCAGACCAACCTCTCCAAGTTAGCGTCTCTCCAGCACTGTCTGATGAAAAGCCGACGGACGCAAAGGCCGCAGAGTGAGACCCAGAGGAATCAGTGTGACAGAGCGCCTGCGCCTACGGCTCCAAGGGAGAAAAGCTGCTGCCCGAAGTTACACGCTTGGTGTACCTGGGCGAACGAGCTCAACAGCAGCTAAAGAAGTGGGCTTTAAGAGTCTGACCTCAACAGAACACAAGAGAAAATAAAGAGCAGCCTGATGCCAGCTGACCCAAGGGTTTTAAGAGCAGGGTATGCGTCTGGCACAGGGCAGTGGCTAAGCCACCACGCGGAACGCCCTCGCCCACGCTGGGACCCCTGGCTGGGACCCCAGTGCTGGCTCTGCTTCCTGTTCAGGTGCACCTGGGAGGCCGCAGATGGTCGCTCGGGTGCTCAGGAGATCCGAGCACAGCTGCAGGCTCCCGGCCCAGCCCCAGCCCTAGATGTTGGAGGTATCTGAGGAACGAACACATGGGTGGGAGACTTTTGTCTCTTTTTCTGCCCTTTTGTCTTTCAAGCAAAATAAAAATAAATTTCTACTTTTGGTGCATGCTCTCTGAGTTCCTGAAACCCTGCACTGGTGCTGCAGGGACGTCATCCTGGCTAGTGTGGAAACCCACACCCATGCAGCACGGTGCCAGGGCTAGGCACCCCTCACCAGCAGTCATCTGCAGGTGGGGTGTCCCAGGCACCGTCCCCAGCTCTACGGGGCCCTTCTTTCCAGTTCCCTCGTCAGCATCACCAGCGTACGGGACAGGTCCCAAGGCACAGACAGCAGCCCGGGCTCCGACTCTCCCTGGAGAAGGGTCAAGCTCAGTGACCTTCGGCTGTAGCGGGCACCGGAGACCAGCATGGCCTGCAGGAGCCCAGTGCAGACTAAGACCCTTCAAATGAAATTTTCTTCTATTTAGTCAACTTCAACGTATTAAATATACACAAAATAAAACTCAAGACTTGACATCTGTGTTCTATGTAAAGTAAGAACACCGTGACTGCGCTCCTGAAACAGCCGGACGCTCGAGGGTTGGGAGAGCGGTCTCCCACGTGTTGCTGAGTGGCCGCGCGCGCGTGTACCTTGTTTGAAGTCACTATCAAACATGGCCTTGCGGCCGACGTAGTACTTGTAGGTCACTCTCTGGGCAGTGCTGTAGTCATCTTTCAGGTTTGAGCTGTCGATGGCTCTGATCAGGGGTTTACACAGATGGAGTTTGTTGATCTATAACGACAGCAATCGTTCAACATGAACAACAAGAACCACCAGACAGGAGGCAGAACAAACGTAAACTCTACTTCCCCAGGCCTGCCCCTTAAACTGAGAATCACAAACCTGTTACACCACCAAGATTCTGCACGGAACAGTAAAACTGAAGCAAGAAGCTGCCTGGTGGGGCCGGCGCTCCCCCGGCAGGCCCTGGGCAGTGTGCCAGGATGTGAGGGGCTTGCACAGGCAGGACGGGCTGGGGGCTCTGCTCCCCAGGGCCAGAGGGGCAGGTCCCAGTCGCTCACGCATGACAGCCCCTCTTCACCAGGCCGACTTTACACAGCAAACACTGAGGCCTTTCTCCACCCAGCGACATATGAGCCCACGGTAAATAATTTCAGCAGAGGACAGGAGGTCCGAGAGCCAGACCATACGCACAGGACGCCCCATCCACTGCACAGGGCGAGTCGCTGCACACCAGGTGTCGGCTTCCCCCGTGCTGACCCTGGCCTCAGAGGCCACTGCACACGAGTCCTCTGCCCGTCACTTAGTGGGCACTCAGTGAATACAGTGACAATGCCAGCAGGCCAGGTAATAACCACACAAACAACAGGACATCTGGGAAGATGTGGGGGAGGTCATAAAGATATCACGCATCCCAGCGAAGCATACCTTAAAGTAAATTTTAAATAACTGATTCACCAAGAACAGCATTCCCCACTTCTTAGAATCTTCTATACCAGCACGACTGCGGGAAAATAATTGTTTTTAACATTACAAAAGAAATAAAAAATGTATTTATAAATCACAAAATAAGCTGCCCAAACGAATTACCATGAGATAAAATCCCACAACTCAAGTGATACTCATCAAACAAAACAGCAATATGAAAAATAATGTCTTATCTAATAAGTAAAACTGAAAGGAAGAACCAGCAAACCACGAGCTTGAATCCCAGCTAAGCATGTAGCTAACACACTCCGGCGCACCAGCTGGGGTGTAGCCAGTCTGCTGATGCAAAGCTAATTACTACAAAGTTGTTATTATTATTTAATATAGAAACCCGCTTTCTGCCATCATCACAACTTATGAACTACACAGAAAGCACCCGCTGAAGCTCTGTTTGTGGTAAGTGCTGAAGGGGGGCCGGCACGGTGGCACAGTGAGTTAAAGCCCCAACCTGCAGCGCTGGTATCCCACATGGGCGCCGGTTCGGGTCCTGGCTACTCCACTTCTGATTCAGCTCTGCTGTGGCCTGGGAAAGCAGAAGATGGCCCAACTCCTTGGGCGCCTAAACCCGTGTGGGAGACCCGGAAGAAGCTCCTGGCTCCTGGCTTTGGATTAGCTCAGCTCTGGCTGTTGCAGTCATTTGGGGAGTGAACCAGCAAAATAGAAGACCTTTCTCTCTCTGCTCTACCTCTCTCTGTAAGTGTCTTTCAAAGAAATAAAATAGTTCTTAAAAAAAAAAAAAAAAGTGCTGAAGCAAGAATGTCCACAGCAGTGAGGGGCAGGAGTGGGGGTGACAGGAATGTCCCCTCCCCAGTGGGCCAGGGCTGGCACAAGGCTGTGTGCACTCAAACCCTCAGCAAACACACAGCTAGGATCCGTGTGCTCCCTGCATGTGAACCTCACCCCAGAAGGTAACAGAGAACCTGAAGTACCAGGGGAACGTGGCCAACGCTTCCAATGAACTCCGAACCGTATTTCCGAGGAACACTGAGAAAAGGGGGCAGACGGTGGAGAAAGACACGAGAATCCCCAGAGCCGGCGTGGTAAGTGTGAAGGCGCAGAGGGGAGTCCCCAGAGCCGCGTGGTAAGTGTGAAGACAGAGGGGAACCCCCAGAGCCGGCGTGGTAAGTGTGATGACGCAGAGGGGAACCCCCAGAGCCGGCGTGGTAAGTGTGAAGACAGAGGGGAGTCCCCAGAGCCGGCGTGGTAAGTGTGAAGGCGCAGAGGGGAGTCCCCAGAGCCGGCGTGGTAAGTGTGAAGACAGAGGGGAGTCCCCAGAGCCGGCGTGGTAAGTGTGAAGACAGAGGGGAGTCCCCAGAGCCGGCGTGGTAAGTGTGAAGGCGCAGAGGGGAACCCCCAGAGCCGGCGTGGTAAGTGTGAAGGCGCAGAGGGGAGTCCCCAGAGCCGGCGTGGTAAGTGTGATGACGCAGAGGGGAGTCCCCAGAGCCGGCGTGGTAAGTGTGAAGGCGCAGAGGGGAGTCCCCAGAGCCGGCGTGGTAAGTGTGAAGGCGCAGAGGGGAGTCCCCAGAGCCGGCGTGGTAAGTGTGAAGGCGCAGAGGGGAACCCCCAGAGCCAGCGTGGTAAGTGTGAAGGCGCAGAGGGGAGTCCCCAGAGCCGGCGTGGTAAGTGTGAAGGCGCAGAGGGGAGTCCCCAGGGCCGGCGTGGTAAGTGTGAAGGCGCAGAGGGGAGTCCCCAGGGCCGGCGTGGTAAGTGTGAAGGTGCAGAGGGGAGTCCCCAGGGCAGGCGTGGTAAGTGTGAAGGTGCAGAGGGGAGTCCCCAGGGCCGGCGTGGTAAGTGTGAAGACGCAGAGGGGAGTCCCCAGAGCCGGCGTGGTAAGTGTGATGACGCAGAGGGGAGTCCCCAGGGCCGGCGTGGTGAGTGTGAAGGCGCAGAGGGGAGTCCCCAGGGCCGGCGTGGTAAGTGTGAAGGCGCAGAGGGGAGTCCCCAGGGCCGGCGTGGTAAGTGTGAAGGCGCAGAGGGGAGTCCCCAGGGCCGGCGTGGTAAGTGTGAAGGTGCAGAGGGGAGTCCCCAGGGCCGGCGTGGTAAGTGTGAAGACGCAGAGGGGAGTCCCCAGAGCCGGCGTGGTAAGTGTGAAGGCGCAGAGGGGAGTCCCCAGAGCCGGCGTGGTAAGTGTGAAGGCGCAGAGGGGAACCCCCAGAGCCGGCGTGGTAAGTATGAAGGCGCAGAGGGGAACCCCCAGAGCCGGCGTGGTAAGTGTGAAGGCGCAGAGGGGAACCCCCAGAGCCGGCGTGGTAAGTGTGAAGGCGCAGAGGGGAGTCCGCAGAGCCGGCGTGGTAAGTGTGAAGACAGAGGGGAGTCCCCAGAGCCGGCGTGGTAAGTGTGAAGGCGCAGAGGGGAGTCCGCAGAGCCGGCGTGGTAAGTGTGAAGGCGCAGTGGAGAAACAGCAAGTTACCGCAAGATTCCTTCACCTTGGCTCAATGTTTGAAGTTTTTCATGAGAAAACGGAAAAAAATGTCAGAGCCTGTCAGCCATATATTGTCACTCTGCAAGGGATTTTTCTTTTTAGGATTTGTATTTGAAAGTCAGAGTTACAGAGAGAGTGAGGGAGATCTCCTACCATGGGCTGGAAGGTGGATTGACCTGCTATGCCACAGCACGGGGCCCACACAAAGGATTCTTCTACACTGAGTGTGCAAACCTCCACAGACCGCAGTGCAGAGAGGCCCAGGCCGGGCGGCTGCGAGGCCCAGGCCGGGCGGCTGTGGAGAGGCCGCCTGTGAGGCCCAGGCCGGGCGGCTGTGGAGAGACCGCCTGTGAGGCCCAGGCTGGGCGGCTGTGAGGACCAGGCTGGGGCGGCTGTGGAGAGGCCGCCTGTGAGGCCCAGGCCGGGGCGGCTGTGGTGAGTGCTCAGGCCGCCACTTGCAATCCCATGTGAGCACTGTTTCGAGTCCCAGCTGCTCTGCTTCCAATCCAGCTCCCTGCTAATGTACCTGGGAAGGCAGCAGGTGATGGTACTAGTACTTCGGTCCCTGCCACTCGTGTGGGAGACCACAACAGAGTTCCTGGCTCCTGGCTTTGGCCTGGTCCAGCCCTGGCTGTTGTGGCCACTTGGGAAGTGAACCAGTGGATTTAAGATCCATCTGACATGGGACAGCTTAGATAGATAATGGAAAGTTCATGAGTGGAAGCCGCACCCCCTTTGCTCTGGGTTGCCGTGTTCACCTACCTGTCAGTCAGGGGACCCCTCCCCAGGAGGAACCTCCTCTCACCCAGGACGTGGAAGTGGTGCCACGTGAACACTCCCCTTGTTCTGAGCACATACAAAGCTGGAAGAACAGAAGCTCACGCCCTCCTCCACGTGGACTCAGGACGAGCCCAGCAGGTGTGATAATTCCCGTCCTTTGGCCCCACTCTCCCTTAAAAAGGCCCTCATGGGCCTGTGTATTTTTCTCACTTTGTAAGGAAAGTTCAGCACACTGCATGCCGTGTTTGGGCCTGAACTTAGAATTCTTCTCTAAGTAAAGGCAAAAACCTGGAAAATTAATTTAGGTCCTAAACCCAGCCCACAATGCATTGATTGATCTCTCTCCCCCTCACACTCTGCCTTTCAAATACATCAATCTTAAAAAGAAGGGGCCGGTGCTGTGGCGTAGTGGGTAAAGCTGCTGCCTGCTGTGCCAGTATCCCATATGGGCGCCAGTTCGAGTCCCGGCTGCCCCAGAGGAGCCAGAGCCGGCTCCTCACATGACCACGGTGTCACTAACTTGCAGTGGGACCTTGAGCCACACTCTTCTTTCTGGGTTTCACTTTCCTCATCCCCAAACGGGGACCATTCTGCCAACTTCAAAGTCAGGGACCCGAGAAACAAGACAAAACAAGAAGATAGGAAGTGCACAGACAAGTTCTTTGTAATTGTCTGGTCTGGAAATAGGGCCCGGAACACCTGGGGGGCTTCCTGGGAGACAGGTGACAAAGGCAAACCCCCAGGGGACATAAACCTGGGAGCAGAACTGCTTGGCCACTTGTTATCTCCAGGTTCCACTTTGCGAGGGGGCCGTCTGCAAAGCAGCTGGCACCTGCAGGGTGAAAGGGTGCGGGCCTCTGTGCCCCCTCCCCCACCTCACTGCCTGCAAGGTGAAAGGGTATGGGCTTCTGTGCCCCCTCCCCAACCCCGCACCTCCCACCTGCAGGGTGAAAGGGTGTGGGCTTCTGTGCCCCCTCCCCAACCCCGCACCTCCCACCTGCAGGGTGAAAGGGTGCGGGCTTCTGTGCCCCCTCCCCAACCCCGCACCTCCCACCTGCAGGGTGAAAGGGTGCGGGCTTCTGTGCCCCCTCTCCCACCTCCCACCTGCAGGGTGAAAGGGTGCGGGCTTCTGTGCCCCCCCACCTCCCACCTGCAGGGTGAAAGGGTGCGGGCTTCTGTGCCCCCGCACCTCCCACCTGCAGGGAGAAAGGGTGCGGGCTTCTGTGCCCCCTCCCCCACCTCCCACCTGCAGGGTGAAAGGGTGCGGGCTTCTGTGCCCCCGCACCTCCCACCTGCAGGGAGAAAGGGTGCGGGCTTCTGTGCCCCCTCCCCCACCGCCCACCTGCAGGGTGAAAGGGTGCGGGCTTCTGTGCCCCCGCACCTCCCACCTGCAGGGTGAAAGGGTGCGGGCTTCTGTGCCCCCTCCCCCACCTCCCACCTGCAGGGAGAAAGGGTACAGGCTTCTGTGCCCCCTCCCCCACCTCCCACCTGCAGGGTGAAAGGGTGCGGGCTTCTGTGCCCCCCCACCTCCCACCTGCAGGGTGAAAGGGTACAGGCTTCTGTGCCCCCGCACCTCCCACCTGCAGGGTGAAAGGGTACCGGCTTCTGTGCCCCCCCACCCCCCACTGCACCTCACCACCTGCCTTTCTGACAACAGCCAATCCGATGGCCGTGGGGGGCAGCTTGCTGTGGCCCAAGCTGCACCTGCTTGGGGAGTGATGGTGCAGAACACCTGCTGCATGCTCACTGCCAGTATGGCTTCATCAGATCTCCAGCCCTTCCGCCCACTTTTAAATTAGGATGTCGTTATTCTCAAGTGTTGAGCGTTCTTTGCATCTCTGGGGATTAGACCCTTATCAGATACACTATCTGCAAATGTCTTCTTCTGCAATTACGTTGCTCTTGGTATAATCCTGAGAAGGCACTGTCGGACCAAGGGCACGACCGCTGCGGTAAGGACTTGTCCAGCAGAGGGTTCCTGCGCCACAGTGGAGACCCCTGCCCGCACGCCCTCTGCATCACAACAGCACCCAGCCACCCCTCAGGCAGTGCAGTCTGCCGGGCTCTGGAGGGGGGACAGGTGGGAACGGCACTGTGGAAGACCCCAGAGGGAAGTGAGCCCTGATCTGGCTGAGCAGCCAGAAGGGGACTGGGTGGGGACACCCTGGGCCAAGAGGAGGGACATGCAAAGTGAGACTACTTCCTGGGAGTCACAGGTGCTGCTCAGTTATTCACACACGCAACCCTTACAATTCCCCAAAACTCCCAATCAGGGAAGTGTGCCTCTACCAGGGGTGACGGGGTGCGGGTTAGGAGAAAAACGGAAGCTCTGAGGCAGAGTCAGAGGGAAGTCCGGAATGAAACAAGAAATGGCAGACACGCTCAGTCCCCCGCAAGGCACGCACCGCCCAGAGGGAGGGCAGGTGAGCAACGCCAGAGCACCAGGTCCTGCCAACACACGCCGCGCTGGAAGCCCCACAGGACAGACAAAAGAGGCCTGACATCCAGCTGAGGGGCCGGCGCTCTGGCACAGCACTGAAGCCCGCCTGCAGTGCTGGCATCCCATACGGGCGCCGGTTCTAGTCCTGGTTGTTCCACTTCCGATCCCGCTCTCTGCTGTGACCTGGGAAAGCAGTAGAAGATGGCCCAAGTCCTTATGCCCCTGCCCCTGCGTGGGAGACCCGGAAGAAGCTCCTGGCTCCTGGCTTCAGATTGGTGCAGCTCCGTCCATTGCAGTCAATTGGAGAGTGAACCAGGGGATGGAAGACCTCTCTCTGTCTCTCCTCTCTTTCTGTGTAACTCTTTCAAATAAATGAATAAATCTTTAACCAATAATAATAATAATAATACTAAAGAAATGCAGCAGAAAAAAGAGTATTAAAAAAGTAATTCTGGGGGCCGCGCTGTGGCGCAGCGGGTTAATGCCATGGCCTGAAGCACCGGCATCCCATATGGGCACTAGTTCGAGATCCGGCTGCTCCACTTCCGATCCAGCTCTCTGCTATGGCCTGGGAAACAGTAGAAGATGGCCCAAGTCCTTGGGGCCCTGCACCCGTGTGCAAGACCTGGAAGAAGCTCCTGGCTTCGGATCGGCACAGCTCCAGCCATTGCAGCCAATTGGGGAGTGAACCATTGGAGGGAAGACCTCTCTCTCTCCTTCTCTGCCTCTCCTCTCTCTGTGTAACTCTAACTTTCAAATAAATAACTAAAATCTTTAAAAAAATAAAAAAGTAGATCTGGAGGCAATTATTTGGTCTAGTAGTTCAGATGCCCAAATCTCACATCGGAGCGCCTAGAGCACCTGGGTTCGATTCCTGCCCAGTTTCCTGCTGATGCGAGACCTGGGAGGCAGTGGGAATGGCTCAAGCGGTTGGGTCTCTGTTACCTACGTGGGAGAAATGGATGGAGCTCCTGGCTCCCAGCTTCAGCCTGGCCCAGCCCAGCCACCTGCAGGCACTTGGAGAGTGGCCCTGTGGACGGGAGCTCCTTCTCTCATATCCCTTTGCGTCTCAAAAAAAAAAAAAAAAAAAAAAAAAAAAAAAAAATCCTTCAAAAAATCTAAGGAAAAACATCAGCTTACAAATGCAAGAAACTGGCCGGTGCCGTGGCTCAATTGGCTAATCCTCCGCCTGTGGCGCCGGCATCCCAGGTTCTAGTCTCAGTTGGGGCGCCGGGCACTAGTCCAGCTCTCTGCTGTGGCCCAGGAGGGCAGCGGATGATGGCCTAAGTGCTTGGGTCCCTGCACCCGCATGGGCGACCGGGAAGAAATGCAAGGCTCCTGGCTTCAGATTGGTGCAGCACCGGCTGTAGTGGCCATTAGGGGAGTGAACCAACGGAAGGAAGACCTTTCTCTTTTCTCTCTCTCACTGTCTATAACTCTACCTGTCAAATAAAAAAACAAAAAAACAAATGCAAGAAACTTCTTGAACCACAGTGGAAATTTTAAAAACAAGACACAGCAGAAGCAAGTCCTCAAAAGCCAATGATACAGAGGAAACGCAGCCAGAGGAAGACCCAGGAACAGCAGGGTGCAACAGTAAGGAAGACAATGACTCCTCATCGGAAACAAAGGAATCAGGAACAGCACGCTTTTAAAAGCTGCATGCATGACTTTACTTACGTTGAAAGGCACAGCGAGAGAGACAGAGACAGACAGATCTGCTGGTTCACTCCCCAAATGGCTGCAACAGCTAATTTTGGGGCCAGGCTGAAGGAGCCAGGAGCCAGGAGCTCCATCCCGGTCTCCCTCGAGGGTGCAGGGGCCCAAGCACCTGGGCCGCCTTCTGCTGCCTTCCCAGGTGCCATCAGCAGGGAGCTGGAGCAGAAGTGGCTCTGCCAGGACTTGAACCAGCACTCCTCTCTGCAACGTGGCTATGGGTGCTGCACCCACTGCATCAGCAATGGCCTCAGGAACGACATTTTTAACTGCTAGAAGGAAACAAGAGGCAACATACAAGTCTCCAGGCAGCAAAACACTTCTTCAAAGACAATTGTGGAAAAGTGAGGCCTAGAGAATGCATCGTCAGCTGGCCCATCCCAGCAGAGACTGCTGAGCCGAGCTCCTGGGAGCAAAGGGGATGGCCTAGACGGAGCCTCCCCCATGGCAGGAAAGGTGCGAGCAGATGCAAGAGACCCGCTTTCCTTTTTCTGATTTCCTCCACAAAACAACTCATTATTTTAAAGTGAAAAGGACAGTTACTGTGGGCTCGTAAGGCACGCATGTTGAGGAGAAACCTGCCCAGTGAAGCAGGAAGTAGCAGTGCCTGCGAGGGGCGACGCCGTACTCACGTGTCGCTGGCGCACACGCGGAAGCAGCTCATCAGCAGCTCGGCCGCTTTCTCCAGCATGTCCCCAACTTTGCTCTTCCCTTTCTTCACCAACTGCTGGTCTGCCTACCGGAACACAGAAACACTTTGGTTTTTTTTTTTTTTTTGACAGGCAGAGTGGACAGTGAGAGAGAGAGAGACAGAGAGAAAGGTCTTCCTTTTCCGTTGGTTCACCCTCCAATCGCCGCCGCGGCCGGCGGGTGCAGGGCCCAAGCACTTGGGCCATCCTCCACTGCACTTCCAGGCCACAGCAGAGAGCTGGACTGGAAGAGGGGCAACCGGGACAGAATCTGGCGCCCCGACCGGGACTAGAACCTGGTGTGCCGGCGCCGCAGGCGGAGGATCAGCCTATTGAGCTGCGGTGCCGGCCCAGAAACACTGTAAAAGCCAAAACTGGGTACAGTTAAGTCAAAGTTGACAAGTCCTGGAGAAATCAACTGCTCAGAGGCCGCGATGTTTGGACAGTTAGGATGTCTGGACATTATCCTGACTCTTCCAAAGGTCACCTCCTCCTTCAACTAACTCAAGCTGCTAAGTCCCCAATACTGGACTCCTGCACTGCACTCAGAACCGTGCCACCAAGATACTTTCAGTCTCTGAACTTCCAACTTCCTAGGGACAAACAGTCAAAACCCTCAACATGAGGACTCCCACAGACATTGAAGTCACCACTAAGCTCGACTCTTCCTTTGCTTTTAGAAGGAAAGTGTTGGTTAAAGATCATCTTCCATGGGCTCTGGTGTTTGCCCTGGCAGTTAAGATACCACTTGGGACACCCCCATTGCACACTGGAGTGCCTGAGCTGGAGAGTCCCGGCTCTGCTGGGGAGCACCCTGGAGGGCAGCAGTGATGGCGGAAGGACTGGGTCCCTGCCAACCGCATGGGTGAACCAGATGAAGCCCTGGACTCCTGGCTCGGGCTTGGCTCAGTCATGACTACTGTAGCCATTTCTCTTTCTCTAGCAAATGTTCCTGATGACACAATTAACATCACATGAATTCATAATGCTGTTTGTGACGAGATGGGAGCACTGTGTGAGTAACACACACCAGTCCGCGGCAGCATTTCAACAAAGAGCCTCAGCAAGTGAGCCCTGCTGCTCCTCCTGAACAGGCGACAGCTGCGCGTGTCTCCTAGGGCAGCCTCCAGTGATGAAACCTTGCACCTTCAAGTCAAAATCGGAAGTCTGGAGAGACCACTGCGGAGTCTGGCGGCTTCTCCCAACTTCAAGACTTTTCTGATGAGGTCACTGACGACCTTAACAAACACATGGGGACCTGAGTTCTGGTGGGATTTTTAAAATTAATTCACTTGAGAGGCAGAAAGAGAGTTCCCATCTGCTGGTTTACTCCCTAGACGCCCACGATGGCCCTGGGCCCGAGGCCACAGCCAGGCGCCAGCCCCTCACCCCAGGTCTCCCCTGAAGGTGGCAGGAGCTCAATGATTTGCGCCATCACCACCTCCTAGAGCCCATCTCATCAAGCAGTTACAGGCAGGTGTGAACCCAGGTCCTAAACCGCTAGGCAAATGCCCCCACCAGGGTTTTTTGGTAAACATGTTAAAGTATGCTAATATTTGAAACTGCTGCAGAGCTCAGTGGCCAGAACCTTCCAAATGGCCTGCTACAGTCTGAATCCTGTGCTGAAACCCTAAGCTCCAAGGTGACATCAGGAGGCGGCCTTGAGCAAGGGAGTGTTGCAGCACCCAAGAAAACGTGCCTACAAGCTGTGCCTATGCAAGCAAACGAGGAGCAGCCCCCACAACCACAAACGTACCCTGCACCCTTTCGTTCCCGCAGAACAGCACTTTTGCTGCTACAATAAAATTTCACAGTAGACAGCAAACTTCCTAAACAACTCCCCCGCCCTGGCGGCAGGCTGTTCCAGCCACAAGCATGCTCCCCCCACTACAGCATGCATGAAGCCCCTCACTGTCAGACTGTGGCTGCTGCGGTCTCCTTTGAGACAGCCCGGCAGGTCTGCCCCCAATGAACTTTTACACCTTCTCCCAGTGTAGTCTTGTTCAGTGGTCTCGGTCACATTAGCTTAACAGTGAGGAGGTCATGAGTGCACGGTCCTCGTGAGGGGTCAGCGCCCCTGCCCCACTGAGGACACAGCGAGGGCAGGCAGCAGGGCCTCACAACATGCTCCACCTGCCAGGCGTCTGACACTGCCCTTGCAGCCTCAGAAACCGTTATTTCAGCAGCCCACATGGACCCAGACAGACCAGTGGTGGCACTACAGAGCATGCACACGGCCAGGCCAGTGGGCCCCACGGCAATGGTGGTGATGTTCAATCCACCTCCCGAGCTGCAGTCTAACTTTTCAAAAACTGCCTCTTGGAAATTTTGTACAGCATCGAGCAAGAATCAGCTACAACGATGGAAAAAGCTGTTAAAATAGTCCTCCGTGTACCATCCGCACCTGGTGAGGTCACAACGTCTTCAACTGCTTCAGTCAAACAACATCTTGGAAAATGATGAATGCCAAAGAGCTAAGAGAACCCAGACAGCTTCTGTCACACTAAACATTAAAGGACTAAAACGTTAAGGACAAGGGCTGGCGCTGTGGCGCAGCAGGTGAAGCCGCCGCCTGCAGTGCCAGAATCCCATATGGGTGTCGGTTTGAGACTCAGCTGCTCTAGTTCTGATCCGGCTCTCTGCTATGGCCTGGGAAAGCAGTAGAAGATGGCCCAAGTTCTTGGGCCTCTGCCCCAGCATGGGAAACCTGGAAGAAGCTCCTGGCTCCTGGCTTCAGATTGGCGCAGCTCCAGCCATTGCAGCCAACTGGGGACTGAACCAGTGGATGGAAGCTCGCTCGCTCGCTCTCACTGCCTCTCCTTCTATCTCCATGTAACTCTCATATCAATAAATAAATCTTTAAAAAAAACATAAGGACAGGCACTCGGCCTAGCAGTTACAAAGTCAGGACACCTGCATCCCTATTAGAGCACCTGGGCTCAATTCCCAGCTCCAGCTCCGAATCCAGCTTCCTGCTACCTTAGATCCTGGGAGGCGGCAGTAATGACTCAAGTGGTGGGGTTCCTCCCGTCCACACGGGAGACCTGGACTGAGTCCCCAAACCTAGGCATCTAGCAGAGAGCGAGCAGATGCGAGTACAGAAACTCTCTCTCTCTGCTTCTAAGCTAAATAAGCTCCCAGGGTTTTCACTGTCTTTAGAAAAGGAACAGGGAGACACCTGTCCAGAATCAGAAGTCATCAATACTTCTAAATCTATGAGGTCATTCTAAGACTAAAGTGTGGACAACGACAGCTCAGTTTACTGGATCACCCAAGGGAACGTCCACAAAAGCCAGGATCTCTCCCCCACACCAGAGAGGCTGCAGCTACTGCCTGAACCTATGCTCGGCCAGGGGATGGGACACAGAGAGCGAAGCACGTGTGGAAGCCACCGCTCTACACCGAGTGTGGCATTCTGGGCCTGACTTATTAAATCTGCCCGCGTCGGCCATGGCTCCTGAATGGTGCTCCCCGTACCCCCCTCAGTCCGCGGAACTTCTGGAAACAGTGACACGGAAGCACGCAGCAGTCAGTCAGCAAGCGCCAGCCTGCAAACCGCCGTGACAGGAAACTGCACTTACATTGTTGGCAAACACGCGAAGGTCAAGCGCTACAGCATACATGACAGGCAGAGCCCTACAGGGAGAAAAGCAGACGAGGTGAGAAGACCACCAGGGCCCAGGACCGCCCTCCAGAACCAGTCCACCCGCTGTCATCTGACGGCTGCCGTCTGCTTCCTCACCCTCAGCCGACAGGCTGCAGCCAAGCTTCTAGCCAGCCCACGGGCCAAACTCCTGCTGTGTGACCAGAGGCCCAGACCCTGGTCCCTCGAGGCTCATCCAGTACCCCCTTCCCCTCAGCCCCCACCACTACCAAACACCTCCATTTAAAAAGCTGTGGCTTGATCAGATTTCCTCGGAGGGACACAGACTGTCGCACAACTACGTGTTCTGTCTAGCTGAGCTCGCGGGCCTCCTTCCTGGGCAAGCTGAGGCTACTTCGAAAGCGAAAGGACACTCGGGTATTTTCGCCTAAAACCCACCTAGAGCTTGGCAATAAATCACAACAAAGAAGTGGTTTGACAGGAACTTAAAACAGCCCAATTATCATGAGTTACATTACCCCAAACAAATTTCAGTTGGTCTACTTTTTTTTTTTTTTTATTGACAGGTAGAGTTACAGACAGAGAGAGAGAGAGAGACAGAGAGAAAGGTCTTCCTTCCACTGGCTCACTCCCCAAATGGCCACAATGGCCGGAGCTGTGCCGATCCGAAGCCCGGAGCCAGCAGCTTCCTCCAAGTATCCCACGTGGGTGCAGGGGCCCAAGCACCTGGGCCACCCTCCACTGCTTTCCCAGGCCAGCAGAGAGCTGGACTGGAAGAGGAGCAACTGGGACCAGAACCAGTGCCTATATGGGATGCTGACACTGCAGGCGGAGGTTGAACCTAGTGTATCATGGCGCAGCCCAGTCTACTTGTTTTACCAAGTTTTTTTTTTTAAAAAGCAGAGTGACATCATAGCACAGTGGGTTAAGACGCTGCCTGCAGCGCCAGCATCCCACACGAGCACCAGTTAGAGTCCCAGCTGCTCCACTTCCCATCCAGCTTCCTGCTAAAGCACTTGGGAAAGCAGCAGAAGACGGGCCAGGTGCATGGGCCCTGCACCCACGTGGGAGACCCAGATGGAGTTCCTGGCTCCTGGCTTTGGTTTGGTCCAGCCTTGACCATCACGGCTTTTTGGGAAGTAAAGTAGCAGATGGAAGATCTCTCTCGCTCTCTCTCTCTGTCTCTCTGCCTTCCAAGTAATAAATGAATCTTAAAAAAAAAAAAAAAAAAAAAGTAAACTGCAAATTGACAACTGAAGACAAAATAGCATTTAACAAATATTTGGGGGCATGGACGTGCTTACACCAAAGTTACCACTTTATGTTTTAGGCACAATACAAACAGCCTGGCTGAGCTGCCGTCCACATTGGCGTGACTGTCACCACTCCACTGCCTGTAAACAGTCCCGTGAAGCGCAATCCACTTTGATGTGAAGCCAATCTTCTAAGAGCTTCTGCAAGAACAGACTGCAACCTGCTGCTGCTCACTCACCAGTTTTCTTCCTTGTGGGCCTGAAACGCTCGCAGGAATGACGTGCTATGTCAAGGCAGGCAACGCACAAGCTCACACGCCAAAGACACAGAGGAAGAAGAGCTGCCAGTGTGGAGCCACAAGCCCCAGTCTGCAAATGCCAACACACTGCAGCCTTGAGTTTTTGAAGCACAAAACACACACTCACATGACAAATACCTGCATGTCACAAGGACATGTATACCAAACACATTTATTTCATACTTTCTCCAAAGAAAGACTTGTAGACATAAGATTTTCTTTTAAATCAATGTTTTCATTTAAAAAAAAAAATCAACGGTTTCAAACAGTGTTGGTTTCACTGAGCCCAGGTGATCACAGCAAGGTATGTTTGCATGCTTCTGCGTCTGTCTTCTAAGTGGCAATAAATCTTGAATTCCCAGAGCCACTTGATTTGTGCCCATTCTGGTCTGTGGATATCTAAACAAGATAGTCTTTTAAAAAGCAAACTAAAGTCAATAGATTGATTATACCTTAACTACAAGATAAGCTTGACAAAGGCCTTTAGTGACAAGTGACCACGTGTCTGAGTATATTCTAGTCCACGTACGCCTCATTGTAGACTTGCCATGGCACCAAAGGGACTTAATCAGTTGCTGTAACTGTGCTTAACTCCAGCTCAGCAGCGGGATGAGTGACCAGTGGGAGTCCTCACCAGCTCAGTAGCCGGATAAATCCTAACATCCAAGTAGCTAAAAGCAGTTTTTCCTTCAAAATATTTTAATTTTTGTCTAACTATAGGTGAACAAGATCTTCAGCCCCAGACATCCACTCACACACTAGCAGCTCCCAAGACAGGAAGGATATTGGACGATCACCGTCTGGCATTTGTATGCCTCTATGAAGTCATGGTTCCCCACAGCGTACGTGCACCTGGAAGAGAAGCAGCAGGATGGCGTCACCAGAAAGCGACTGACACAGAAACCCACACGTCTGCTCTGCAGACCACGCAGCACTGATGTCACACGTCCTGGAAGGAAAGCTGGAACTCCCGCTTGGTGGGCAACTCAGCGTTGAGAGAAGAAACGCACAAATGACTATTCTGAACAAAACAAGCTGGTAAAAGATGAAATCCAGGCCAGCGCTGTGGCACACATTAATGCTGCCAGCATCCCAATCAGAGTGCCGGTCTGAGTACCAGATACTGTGCTTCGGAACCAGCTCCCTGCACCTGGGAAGGCAGTGGAAAATGGCCCAGGTATCTGCTGGGTCCCTGTCATCCATGTGGGAGACCTGGATGGAGTTCTTGACTCCTGGACTTGGCCTGGCCCAGACCTGGCTGTTGCAGCCATTTGAGGAGTAAACCAGTAGATGGAAGATCTCTCTCTCGCTCTCTCTTTCCCTCCCTCCTTCTCTGTCACTCTCCTTTTTAAATAAATAAAGATGAAATCCCACATTAGGCTTTGCAACTATTCTTTCAAGTCCCAGAAGGCAAAACTTGGTCCCAGCAGGTTTGATGAGGAAGTGACAGGCACTGCCAAGACTGTGCGGCCCCTCCACAGTCAGCAGCTGACCAGACTCCCAGGCTGCCTGTCAAGGACAAGGACAGCCCAATGTCCCCAAGACACCACAGGTGTCCAGAGCTTCCTGCTCACCGACACCCCGCAGGCGACTCTACAAGACACAACGCTCTGTACTTACCTGGCAAGGGAGATACTATGATCACTAAGACATAAGGTTCTGCCCAAGTCAACGCTAGAGACAAAGAGCAGCTATGACGTGCAAATTAAGAGTTTGTTGGGGCACTAGGGTAATCCTCCGCCTGTGGCGCCGGCAACCCATATGGGCACCAGTTCTAGTCCCAGCTGCTCCTCTTCCAGTCCAGCTCTCTACTGTGGCCTGGGAGGGCAGTGGAGGATGGTCCAAGTGCTTGGGCCCCTGCACCCGCATGGGAGACCAAGAGGAGGCACCTGGCTCCTGGCTTTGGATCGGCACAGCTCCGGTCGTTGCAGCCATCTGGGGAGTGAGTCAATGGAAGGCAGACCTTTCTCTTTCTCTCTCTCTCACTGTCTTTAAGTCTACCTGTCAAATAAATAAACTAAAAAAAAAAAAAAAAAAAAAGGGTGTGTGTTTGCTTTTCTCAAGTCCAGTTTTTCAGACAGGCAAGCAGGTTTAAAAAAAAAAAAAAAAAGACACATCTCCCTTAAAAAGCCAGCCAATGATTATGCTCTGTACTCCACTAGGTAAAACACTCTCCTACCAATACTGAAGCGGTTTATACAACATTACAAGAATGTAAAGTTCTCACAGGATTTAGCAAAGTGAAATTACAAAACACCTCTGCTACTTTTTTTTTGGACAGGCAGAGTGGACAGTGAGAGAGAGAGAGACAGAGAGAAAGGTCTTCCTTTGCCATTGGTTCACCCTCCAATGGCCGCTACAGCTGGCGCACCGCACTGATCCAAAGGCAGGAGCCAGATGCTTCTCCTGGTCTCCCATGCGGGTGCAGGGCCCAAGCACTTGGGCCATCCTCCACTGCACTCCCGGGCCACAGCAGAGAGCTGGCCTGGAAGAGGGGCAACCGGGACAGCATCCGGTGCCCCGACCGGGACTAGAACCCGGTGTGCCAGCGCCGCAAGGCGCAGGATTAGCCTATTTAGCCGTGGCGCCGGCCCCTCTGCTACTTTTCAAAGTCAATTATTCCATGCCTCAAGCATAAGCTAATCCAAGACCTCATTCTCAACGTGGCCACTTGCCTATGTGTTTTCTTCCCCACCAGTGATTACCTTAGATGAGCTGCAAACATTTCATCATAAGGTGGCTCCAAAACTTGCTGGCATTTCTCTTCTGGAGAAGCCATCTATTTGTAAGAAGAAAGAGTGGCAAAAATAAAATTAATAGACTTGGAAGAATGCAAGGAAAGATTGAGGAAAATCTGTTATACTTCACAGTAACAGTCCACATTTTAGCACTTCTAAATAACAGGTTCACTCAAGAACTATTTACTAATATTTTTGTCTTTGGATATTTATTTATTTGAAAATCAGAGTTACAGAGAGGAGAGGCAGAAAGAGAGAGCGAGAGAGAGAGAGATCTTCCATGTACTGGTTCACTCCCCAAACAGCCACAATGGCCAGGGCTGGGCCAGACAAAGCCAGGAGCCCAGAGCTTCATCTGAGTCTCCCACATGGGTGCAGGGGCCCAAAGATGTGGGTCATCCTCTGTTGCTTTCTCAGATGCATCAGCAGGGAGCTGTATCGGAAGTGGAGCAGCTGGGATTTGAACCTGTGTCCACACAGGATGCCGGTGTCACAGGTGGTGGCTTAACTGGCAATGCCACAACGCCGGCCCTTATTTACCAATATTTGGGGGGAGGAGGGGAGGAGGCACTGTGGCAAAGTGGGTTAAGCTGCTGCTTGCAATGCCAGCATCCCATGCTGGAATGCCAGTTCAAGCCCTAAAGCTCCACTCCAAGCCAGCTCTCTGCTAATGCACCTGGGAAGGCAGTCAGAAGATGGCTCAAGTGCCTGGGTCCTTGACACTGACATAGGAGACCTGGATGGAGCTCTGGGCTCCTGGTTTCAACATGGCACAGCTCTGGCCATCGTGGCCATGGGGAGTGAACCAGTTATGAAAGGTAGATAGGGGCCGGTGCCATGGCTCACTTGGCTAGTCCTCCACCTGCAGCACCGGAATCCCGTATGGGCCCCGGGTTCTAGCCCTGGTTGCTCCTCTTCCAGTCCAGCTCTCTGCTGTGGCCCGGGAAGGCAGTGGAGGATGGCCCAAGTGCTTGGGCGCCTGCACCCGCATGGGATCCAGGAAGAAGCACCTGGCTCCTGGCTTGGGATCGGCGTAGCCTCGGCCGTAGCGGCCGTTTGGGGGGTGAACCAACAGAAGGAAGACCTTTCTCTCTGTTTCTCCCTCTCACTGTCTGTAACTCTACCTGTCAAATAAATAAATAAAAAAACTTTAAAAAAAAAAAAAAAGACAGAGCTCTCTCTCTCTCCCTTCTTTTTTTTAATTCCTTGTTTATTTGAAAGGTAGAGTTGCAGAGAGAGGGGGAGGGGGTCTTCCATCCACTGGTTCACTCCCCAAATGGCCAAAATGACTGGGCTGGGTGGGGCCAGGCCAAAGCTGGGAGCCAGGAGCCAGCAGCTTCCTCCAAGTATCCCACGTGGGTGCAGGGCCCAAGCATTTGGGTCATCCTCTGCTGCTTTCCCAGGCCTTAGCAGAGAGCTGGATCAGAGGGGGACAGCCGGGATTTGAACCAGCACCCACACAGAACTCTGGATTGCAGCCTTTGTGGCCAAAATGCCAGTGACAGTAACTCTGCCTTCAAATAAATATATAAATCTTTAAAAAAAATGTCAAGCGAACTGAAACCCATGAATACAATTCAGTCTGCCCACCATAGCCAGGAAATACTCTGGTCATATTCATTTGTATTTCAGTATTTCACAGCCAGTCAAGAAGAGCTTATTGAGCAACTTCTTTGGGTTTCATGAAGAAGGGGTCCTGGGAGGAAGCGCCGCTCTTTCTCAGCTCCCTGGTGACGGCACCTCCCTCCTGTGCCTGGGCTGGCATAGCTGACGTGTCTTCCCGACTTTCCTTTCCTCCCAAAGGCCAAACCTAAGGTCCCATGAGCACAAAACGTGTGAGAGTTCATGCTAGATGCCACCTGCACGGCCACAGGGCACACACACTGAGGACGCCCCTGGATGCCACCCGCACGGCCACAGGGCACACACTGAGGACTCCCCTGGATGCCACCCGCACGGCCACAGGGCGCACACTGAGGACTCCTCTGGATGTCACCCACACGGCCACAGGGAGCACACACTGAGGACTCCCCTGGATGCCACCCGCACGGCCACAGGGCGCACACTGAGGACTCCTCTGGATGCCACCCGCACGGCCACAGGGCACACACACTGAGGACGCCCTCTGGATGCCACCCGCACGGCCACAGGGCGCACACACTGAGGACTCCTCTGGATGTCACCCGCACGGCCACAGGGCACACACTGAGGACTCCCCTGGATGCCACCCGCACGGCCACAGGGCGCACACTGAGGACGCCCCTGGATGTCACCCGCATGGCCACAGGGCACACACACTGAGGACTCCCTCTGGATGTCACCCGCACGGCCACAGGGCACACACTGAGGACGCCCCTGGATGCCACCCGCACGGCCACAGGGCGCACACTGAGGACGCCCCTGGATGTCACCCGCACGGCCACAGGGCACACACACTGAGGACTCCCTCTGGATGTCACCCGCACGGCCACAGGGCGCACACTGAGGACGCCCCTGGATGCTACCCGCACGGCCACAGGGCGCACACACTGAGGACTCCCCTGGATGTCACCCGCACGGCCACAGGGCACACACTGAGGACTCCCCTGGATGTCACCCGCACGGCCACAGGGCACACACTGAGGACTCCCCTGGATGTCACCCGCACGGCCACAGGGCACACACTGAGGACTCCCCTGGATGTCACCCGCACGGCCACAGGGCACACACTGAGTACGCCCCTGGATGCCACCCGCACGGCCACAGGGCACACACACTGAGGACCCCCTGGATGTCACCCGCACGGCCACAGGGCACACACACTGAGGACGCCCTCTGGATGCCACCCGCACGGCCACAGGGCACACACTGAGGACTCCCCTGGATGTCACCCGCACGGCCACAGGGCGCACACACTGAGGACTCCCCTGGATGTCACCCGCACGGCCACAGGGCACACACTGAGGACGCCCCTGGATGTCACCCGCACGGCCACAGGGCACACACACTGAGGACGCCCCTGGATGCCACCCGCACGGCCACAGGGCGCACACACTGAGGACGCCCCTGGATGCCACCCGCACGGCCACAGGGCACACACTGAGGATCCCCTGGATGCCACCCGCACGGCCACAGGGCACACACACTGAGGACGCCCTCTGGATGTCACCCGCACGGCCACAGGGCACACACACTGAGGACGCCCCTGGATGTCACCCACAGGGCGCACACTGAGGACGCCCCTGGATGTCACCCGCACGGCCACAGGGCACACACACTGAGGACTCGCCTGGATGCCACCCGCACAGCCACAGGGCACACACACCGAGGACTCCCCTGGATGTCACCCACAGGGCACACACTGAGGACGCCCCTGGATGTCACCCGCACGGCCACAGGGCACACACACTGAGGACGCCCCTGGATGTCACCCGCACGGCCACAGGGCACACACACCGAGGACTCCCCTGGATGTCACCCGCACGGCCACAGGGCGCACACTGAGGACTCCTCTGGATGTCACCCGCACGGCCACAGGGCGCACACACTGAGGACGCCCCTGGATGTCACCCACAGGGCGCACACTGAGGACGCCCCTGGATGTCACCCGCACGCCCACAGGGCACACACACTGAGGACGCCCCTGGATGTCACCCACAGGGCGCACACTGAGGACGCCCCTGGATGTCACCCACACGGCCACAGGGCACACACTGAGGACTCGCCTGGATGCCACCCGCACGGCCACAGGGCACACACACTGAGGACTCCCCTGGATGTCACCCACAGGGCACACACTGAGGACGCCCCTGGATGTCACCCGCACGGCCACAGGGCACACACACTGAGGACTCGCCTGGATGCCACCCGCCCGGCCACAGGGCACACACACTGAAGACTCCCCTGGATGGGGCTGTCTGGTGAGAGCCTCTGGACTCGGGAGAGCACACGTGTCTGCTGAAGGCCTGAACAGAGCAAAGGCAGAGCTGGGGAACGTGTCTCCTCTGCTCCCAGCTGCCCCGAGCTGGGCCACATCCCCTCCTCAGATGGGGTCCACACCATTGCCCCAGGCTCCAGCACTCAGACTGAAGTAACAGGGGCATTCCCAAGCCTCCAGCCTGCACATGGCTCGGGCCCCGTAGTCACATGACCCACTTCCTCCTAATACACCCCAGTCTCCCAGTCACCCAGTCTCCCTGCCTCTCTGTCTCTCTCTGCCCCCCTCGCTATCTCCTACTGGTTTCTGGAGAACCCTAAGACACAATGGGTTACAGCACAGTGAATTAAAAGAAAACATAGGAGCAGTGAGTCTGCCGTAACATAACACATATGGCCAGCACCACACACAAGGGTGGGATGCAGGAAGACAGTCGCAGAAAACCCACCGTCCCGCAGAGTCAGACAGCAGCCTGCAGTGGACACAGCCTCGGGGAGAGGTCAACAGGACCTGCACGAGGCAGGCACCGGCCTTAGACTGCAGTGACACAGAGAGCTGTGTGGGATGAAGGCTCCACAGGTGGCCACTGGGACTGCCTTGGCCAGGCTGAACTTGGCTCTCTTCTGGTCTCTGGCACTCACTTCCATCAACAGCAGCAGTTTTCACTGTCTTCCCACATCAGAAACCCAGGGAGGCTGAACGTTCAAATAAAAAAAAAAAAAAAAAAAAAAATAGAAGCTGCCAGAACCACAGAAGCAGACTCCCCCGGCCTGGAGCGCACACACTGCCAGATACAATCACCCCAGAGGAGCCCAGAGGAGGTCTGTGCCCAGCAGGAGTACCCTCCAGCCAGAGGGGGAACTGGTGGCCCAGCATCAGCGTCTCCACAGAAACCACGGCTTCAGCGTCACCTCCTCTGTCAGGGGTGGGCAACGTCTGGCCTGGGGACCATATACACCCCTCAGAACCTGGCCTGGCCCTGCCCAGGCAACCACAAGCAGGACTCGAAATTCAACACACTGGGGCCAGTGTTGTGGCACAGCAGGTTAAGCGTCTGCCTGCAGCGCCAGCATCCCATACGAGCACCGGTCTGAGACCTGACTGCCCCACTTCCAATCCAGCTCACTGCTGATGGCCTGGGAAAGCTTCGGAAGACGACCCAAGTGCTTGGGCCCCTGCACGCGTGTGGGAGACACAGACGAAGATCCAGGCTCCTGGTTTTGGCCTGGCCCAGCCCTGGCCGTTGCGGCTATTTAAGGGGTGAAAAAGCAAATGGAAGATCTCTCTCTCTTCCCTCCTCAGTAACTCAGCCTTTCAAATAAAAATAATAAAATAGTAGATCTTTAAAAAAGAAATTCAATACATTTATAGCAGGCACACGTTTACATTGATAACTGTGTATGGCCTGCGAATGTTACAAATATCCAAATGGCTCTCGGAAGAAAAAAGGTTCCCACTGGTCTACACCAGCGGGGCCTTGTTCTCCAGCAGCAGTGGGCACACTTTGCAGACAAGGCCAGACAATGAGCATCGCAGGTTTCCCAGCCACAGTCTCTGCACTCAGCCACTCGTGCCACTGCAGCGAGCAGCAGCCATGACACATTAGTTCCAATAAAATGGATGGACAACCTCAGCTGGGCCTTGGCCCGATGACCCCTGTGAGCAGGAACTCGATCAGGAGGCATCTGGGGTGCCTGATGGCTAGTGGGCTTTTTCCTGGTTTTAAGATTTTTATTTATTTATTTGAGAGCCAGAGTTACAGAGAGAGAGACAGAGAGAAAGGTCTTCCATCCCCGGTTCACTCCCCAAACAGCTATAATGGCTGGAACTGGGCCAATCTGAAGCCAGGAGCCGGAAGCTTCTTCCAGGTCTCCCACGTGGGTGCAGGGGACCAAGCACTTGGGCCATCTTCCACTGCTTTCCCAGGCCATATCAGAAAGCTGGGTTGGAAGTGGAGCAGCTGGGTCTCAAACCAGCACTCATATAATATGCCAGCATGGTAGGCAGAGGCTTAACCTACTACAACCACAGCGCCAGCCCATGGCTATTGGGTTTTGGGGACAGACAGGCACGGGCACAGACCAAGCCCCACTGCTCCACTGTTCCTGGATGAATGGAATATGCCACCCCTCTACTCCAAAACTCAGGGGTGGGCAGGAGATACGGGGTACAGCAGAGGGTACCACAGAGTAGAATCACACAGTTGTAAAGCAGCTTTGAAATCTCTAAGAAAGAGTGACAGTATCGCTTTTCTTATTCAAAGCCTAAACCTGTCCTGTGAAACCGGCCCCCTGTGGCCCCCAACGCCTGTGCAGGCAGCTCTCCACTCACCTGCAGCCGGGGGTTCGCGACATGCGGGTGCTTGAAAGACACCAGCTCTGCGCAGGACGCTCCATCGCGGGTGTCGATGGCTTCGTACACCTGAAACATGAAGAGGGACACAAAACATTGTGTGCCGCCAACACACAGCTCCCCTATTTCCTCAGGAGTCAGAGTCACCGAAGGGCAAGTCAACACCCTCTCCAGCCAGGGACCTTTATTCCCAGAGGCACGAGAACAACGAACGGACAATAGCCAGTTTGTTGCTCAGTTACAAGGAAGGTAAATGACTGCCGATTTACTCGCTCACACTACCCTTTGGAAATTCACTCACACAGCCTATGGAACAAAAGAACAAAACCAGCTTGTAAACCACATATACCCGATCTTCAAAGGATTCTGCTCACCAAGTATAAAAGGGAAATAAGTATGTCTAAACAGATGACCCGTGTTCAGACAGTGGCGTACCTGGCCACTGTTAAGAATGAACTGGGCCGGCGCCGTGGCTCAACAGGCTACTCCTCCACCTTGAGACGCCGGCACACCGGGTTCTAGTCCCAGTCGGGGCACCGGATTCTGTCCTGGTTGCTCCTCTTCCAGGCCAGCTCTCTGCTGTGGCCCGGGAGTGCAGTGGAGGATGGCCCAAGTGCTTGGGCCCTGCACGCCATGGGAGACCAGGAGAAGCACCTGGCTCCTGCCTTCGGATCAGTGCGGTGCGCTGGCCGCAGTGCACCGGCCGCGGCGGCCATTGGAGGGTGAACCAATGGCAAAGGAAGACCTTTCTCTCTGTCTCTCTCTCTCTCACTGTCCACTCTGCCTGTCAAAAAAAAAAAAAAAAAAAAAAACGTGGCTCACTTGGCTAATCCTCTGCCTGCAGCGCCGGCATACCGGGTTCTAGTCCCGGTTGAGGCGCCGGATTCTATCCCAGTTGCCTCTCTTCCTGGCCAGCTCTCTGCTATGGCCCAGGAAGGCAGTGGAGGATGGCCCAAGTCCTTGGGCCCTGCACCCACATGGGAGGCCAGGAGAAGCACCTGGCTCCTGGCTCTGGATCAGCGATGCAGACACAGAAGGGCTGCAGCCACAGCAGGAGGCAGCTTGGGCTGTAAACACCAGGAGACTGACCACACACCGACAGCAGGCCTGTGCATTTTGTAATTAAAAAAAAATATATATATATATATATATATATATATTGGGGCCAGTGTGTGGCACTGCAGGTTAAGCTGCCACCTGCAGTGCCAGCATCCCATATGGGCACCGGTTCCAGTTCCTGGCTGCTCCACTTCTGATCCAGCTCCCTGCTAATGTGCCTGGGAAAGCAGCAGAAGATGGCCCAAGTTTGGGCCCTGCCACCCATGTGGGAGACTCAGATGAAGCTCCTGGCTGCGGCTATGTGGGCAGCAAACCAGCAGATAGATCTCTGTCTCTCCTTCTCTGTCTAACTTTGCCTTTCAAATAAATAAATTTGAAAAAGAAAAGAAAACCCAGACCCCAAAATCAAGTCTCTCTGTTCACATCTCTGGCCACAGGCTTAGGAATTTCATCCAAGAAGTTGACAGATAGACGCCAAGAACCTCAACTGACTGCGGAAGGGGTTCTGATCTCTAAAAAAAAAAAAAAAAAAAAAAAAACTTTTTGTGAAAGATTTATTTATTTATTTGAAAGTCAGAGTTACAGAGAAAGGGAGAGACAGACAGAGAGATCTTCCATCCTCTGGTTCACTTCCCAGATGGCCACAACAGCCAAAGCTAGGCCAAGCTGAAGCCAGGAGTTTCTTCTGGGTCTCTGATGTGGTTACAGGGGCCCAAGCACCTGGGCCATTCTCCGTTGCCTTTCCCAGGTCATTAGCAGGGAGCTGAATCCGAAGTGGAGAAGCCAGGGTGTAATTTGACACCCACAGGGGATGCCAGTGTCGCAGGCCGCAGCTTTACCTGCTATGCCACAGCACCGGCCCCTCAGATCTCCTCCTTGAAATCAGCACAATGCTGGAACCCAGCGCCCTTGCCAGCTTCCACACCCAAAGGCGGCTCAGGGACGGCAACACTGGGTTGCCAGTGTCCTGTGACCACCCCCAGGAAGAAGGTCCCAGGGCTTGGTCAGAAGAATTATGTGGCCGACTGCACACCACTGACCGGGGTGGACAGGTGCCAGGAAGGAGCTGAGCAGTGCCCTCGGCGACGAGAGGGCAGCCTCCTCCCCAGGTCAGCCTGGGCACGTGGGACCTTCTCTCAACCCCCAACCACAGAGAGCCAGTCCTGGGCTGGAAAGTGCAAGGACCCCGTCCAGACGCCGGTCTGCAGGTCGCCAGGAAAATCAGTTTCAGTCAACTTAGCTCCAACGAGGTTGAGCCTTCCTAAGCCACCTGCCCCCGACAGACAGGCTTCTGTCCTTGCTCCGCTGGGGCACATCAGGCAGGGAAGCTGCTCTGAGCCAGCCTCCACCCACCTGTGCCCACCTGTGCTCAGCACCAACAGGGCATCTCAGCCCAGAGGCTCCCAGAGCCGCCCCTCGCAGTTTCTGGCCCACGGGCCTCTGTCCCAGGCCCTCTGGTTTAACGCACTGTTCCGTCGCTCTCCCACTCAAACCCTGGCACAGTTCTGTCCTAAGAGGCTTAGCAGATGCCTCGCTCCAGCTGGCACTGGGGACTCCAGCTCCCGGCATGTTGGAGCACAACATTCCAAAAGCCCTCAGGCCTCCAGACTCCAGCAAGCATTGCGCAACACAAACACCATGATGGCGCAAAGCTCCCATAGGTGGCTGAGGGACCCGATCCCCGGTCCCTCCACTGGCACGTGCCGACGTCTGCCAGGGTCCAGCTCATCCCCAGTAAAACTCCTTCACCAGGGATCTCCAAGGCGGCCTCTGGAGGCTACAGATGAACTGGGCCCCAGTGTCCATGGCTCTGCCTGGCCACAGACACCAGAGCTACAGGCAACACCTCAGGCACGACCGGCCCAGCTGACTGGCTTGGCTGCACCGGACCCTGAACCCAGGCACGCATTTCCTTAGAAGACCCATCAGTGCCCTGCCCGGAGGCCAACACTGCATGGAAGCCAGCAGGTGGTATCAGAACACCATGGTCCCAGGCAGCCAGCCACCTTCTCAGGGGCTTCTCCAACCACTAGTGTCACATGGCAGCACCCACGGGCCAGAGCCAGATTCCAAGCGAGCCTTACTGCGTGTTGGCTCACGAGGCCGTGGACATGGGCATCCCAGGAGGATGGTGCCTTTGGGCTGCTGCACGGCCCCTCATACCCTCCGGGGGGCCCACAGGAGGCACCGCCAGCTCTGGGAACTCACTTCTTAAAACCACATGCACTCACCCTGTGCACGGAATCCCAGAAGTGGAGATGCCCGCAGCAACAAGCACGCGGGTTCTGTTCCCTGATCCACTCCCTACTGAGAGGACCAGGTCTCCTGGAAGGGCTGACACAGGGAGAAGCCAGGCGAGCCTGGAATACGCATCGCGCCAGAAAACAAGGCAGAGCACGGGGGACAGGGGCAGGTTCCAGCCACAGACATCAGTCTGAAGAGGCGCGGTGGCCAGATCTGAGATAGTCAGAGCTTCACAATGATGCCAGCGGAGCATCATTGGCAGTAAAGCTATCCCATGGCGGGCTTGTTAAAAGGCGGGGGGGGGGGGGGGGGCGCATTTTTAACTTTGGAGAACGAGCTAGCAAGTACAGGAGGCAGCTCTGGAAACAAGAACCTCACAGGCCCTGCCACTGTCACTGCCACACCCTGGCTCCTGAGCCCCTGGTGCCCACAGGGGAAGGGACGCCGGCGTGGAGGAACCCGAGGTGGTGAGCCTGGTGTGACCAGCGAGGCTTCTCTGGTTGTGAGTCACCACCTGCGGTGAGCTCAGAGGAACGTAAACCCAATCCCTTCTTTAGGAAACGGCTGAGACCACTGGCCTGGACTTTAAAAAAATGCACAATGTCATACTGCCCTCTACCCGCCTCCCATAAGGAGAAGGACTCTTCCGGGTTATCAACTAGGAGCAGGATGGGGGCTGGCGCTGTGGCAAAGCGGATTACGCTGCTGGCTGTGACACCGGCAATCACGGATGGGCACCAGTTTGAGTCCCGGCTGTTCCCCTTCCAATCCAGCTCCCTGCTAATGCACCTGGGAAAGCAGCAGAAGACGGACCAAGTGCTTGGACCCCTTCCACTCACATAAGAGACCCAGATATGGGAGTTTCAGGCGCCTGGCTTTGGCCTGGCCATTTGGGGAGTGAACCAGCTGATGAAAATCTCTCTCCCTCTCTGTGTCTCACTCTAACTCTGCCTTTCAAATAAATATTTAGAAGCAAAATTAAAAACAAAACAAAAAAAAGACTAAAAACAATGTGTGATCTGACTGACCAGAACACCTAGAGTTCTAAAGGACACTCTGGGGGAGAAGAGGAAATGAATTCTGCATCAGAAAACTCTGTACGGATATGAAATTCCGTGGCCACTAAAGGCCTGGTCATCATGGGGGGACATCCCTGCTCCCAGGGCAGCTGACTCACAAGGTTCGCAGGAAACAGCATCCGTCCCAGAGAGCCACGAGGCAAGTGTGAGGCAGACCCGTCTTCCAGCTGGGAATCTCAGGATGTCCAGTGGAGGTCACTGGCCACGTGACACAGAAGTGTGTGGAGTGAAGAGAAGCATGACATATGAGACACACGGAAGAGACACCAGCTCTGACAGACACGAGTGATGAACAGATCTACAAAGATATACGACCGACTTTCCTCTAAGTGCTTATAACAGCTTTTGAAAGTAGAAAATACGGGTAGGGGCCGGCGCTGTGGCGCAGCAGGTAAAGCCTCCACCTGTGACGCCGGCACTCCAGATAGGCAGTGGCTCAAGTCCCAGGGCTGCTCCACTTCCAATCCAGCTCCCTACTAATGTGCCCGGGAAAGCAAAAGAGGATGGCTCAAGTCCCTGGGTCCCTGCACCCATGTGGGGGGCCAGGAAGAAGCTCCTGGCTCTGGCCTGGCCCAGCCCCAGCCATTGAGGCCATTGGGTAGTGAACTAGTGGATGGGAGATCTCTCTCTCCTTCTGTCTCTCCTCCTCTCTGTAACTCTTTCAAATTAAAGAGAGAGAGAGAATAGACAGACAAGAAAACGTTAAGATGAGTTACTGTAACTTCTCCGGCAACAGACAGACACCTGGAGCCTGAAGAAGAGGAGACGTTGTAGCCATGAGCTGCCGGGGGACGGGCCTCCTGGGTTCCGACATGTTACTGGTAGCACAGGCACTGCAGGGTAGCCATGAGCTGCCGGGGGACGGGCCTCCTGGGTTCTGACATGTTACTGGTAGCACAGGCACTGCAGGGTAGCCATGAGCTGCTGGGGGACACCCCTCCCCCTCGGGCCTCCTGGGTTCTGACATGTTGCTGGTAGCACAGGCACTGCAGGGTAGCCATGAGCTGCCGGGGGACACCCCTCCCCCTCGGGCCTCCTGGGTTCTGACATGTTACTGGTAGCACAGGCACTGCAGGGTAGCCATGAGCTGCCGGGGGACACCCCTCCCCCTCAGGCCTCCTGGGTTCTGACATGTTACTGGTAGCACAGGCACTGCAGGGTAGCCATGAGCTGGGGGACACCCCTCCCCCTCAGGCCTCCTGGGTTCTGACATGTTGCTGGTAGCACAGGCACTGCAGGGTAGCCATGAGCTGGGGGACACCCCTCCCCCTCGGGCCTCCTGGGTTCTGACATGTTGCTGGTAGCACAGGCACTGCAGGGTAGCCATGAGCTGGGGGACACCCCTCCCCCTCGGGCCTCCTGGGTTCTGACATGTTACTGGTAGCACAGGCACTGCAGGGTAGCCATGAGCTGCCGGGGGACGGGCCTCCTGGGTTCTGACATGTTACTGGTAGCACAGGCACTGCAGGGTAGCCATGAGCTGCCCGGGGGACACCCCTCCCCCTCGGGCCTCCTGGGTTCTGACATGTTACTGGTAGCACAGGCACTGCAGGGTAGCCATGAGCTGCCGGGGGACGGGCCTCCTGGGTTCTGACATGTTACTGGTAGCACAGGCACTGCAGGGTAGCCATGAGCTGCCGGGGGACGGGCCTCCTGGGTTCTGACATGTTACTGGTAGCACAGGCACTGCAGGGTAGCCATGAGCTGCCCGGGGGACACCCCTCCCCCTCGGGCCTCCTGGGTTCTGACATGTTACTGGTAGCACAGGCACTGCAGGGTAGCCATGAGCTGCCGGGGGACGGGCCTCCTGGGTTCTGACATGTTACTGGTAGCACAGGCACTGCAGGGTAGCCATGAGCTGCCGGGGGACACCCCTCCCCCTCAGGCCTCCTGGGTTCTGACATGTTGCTGGTAGCACAGGCACTGCAGGGTAGCCATGAGCTGGGGGACACCCCTCCCCCTCGGGCCTCCTGGGTTCTGACATGTTACTGGTAGCACAGGCACTGCAGGGTAGCCATGAGCTGCCGGGGGACGGGCCTCCTGGGTTCTGACATGTTACTGGTAGCACAGGCACTGCAGGGTAGCCATGAGCTGCTGGGGGACACCCCTCCCCCTCGGGCCTCCTGGGTTCTGACATGTTACTGGTAGCACAGGCACTGCAGGGTAGCCATGAGCTGCTGGGGGACACCCCTCCCCCTCGGGCCTCCTGGGTTCTGACATGTTACTGGTAGCACAGGCACTGCAGGGTAGCCATGAGCTGCCGGGGGACACCCCTCCCCCTCGGGCCTCCTGGGTTCTGACATGTTGCTGGTAGCACAGGCACTGCAGGGTAGCCATGAGCTGCCCGGGGGACACCCCTCCCCCTCGGGCCTCCTGGGTTCTGACATGTTACTGGTAGCACAGGCACTGCAGGGTAGCCATGAGCTGCCGGGGGACACCCCTCCCCCTCGGGCCTCCTGGGTTCTGACATGTTACTGGTAGCACAGGCACTGCAGGGTAGCCATGAGCTGCCGGGGGACACCCCTCCCCCTCGGGCCTCCTGGGTTCTGACAGGTTGCTGGTAGCACAGGCACTGCAGGGTAGCCATGAGCTGCCCGGGGGACACCCCTCCCCCTCGGGCCTCCTGGGTTCTGACATGTTACTGGTAGCACAGGCACTGCAGGGTAGCCATGAGCTGCCCGGGGGACACCCCTCCCCCTCGGGCCTCCTGGGTTCTGACATGTTACTGGTAGCACAGGCACTGCAGGGTAGCCATGAGCTGCCGGGGGACGGGCCTCCTGGGTTCTGACATGTTACTGGTAGCACAGGCACTGCAGGGTAGCCATGAGCTGCCGGGGGACACCCCTCCCCCTCGGGCCTCCTGGGTTCTGACATGTTACTGGTAGCACAGGCACTGCAGGGTAGCCATGAGCTGCCGGGGGACACCCCTCCCCCTCGGGCCTCCTGGGTTCTGACAGGTTGCTGGTAGCACAGGCACTGCAGGGTAGCCATGAGCTGCCCGGGGGACACCCCTCCCCCTCGGGCCTCCTGGGTTCTGACATGTTACTGGTAGCACAGGCACTGCAGGGTAGCCATGAGCTGCCGGGGGACGGGCCTCCTGGGTTCTGACATGTTACTGGTAGCACAGGCACTGCAGGGTAGCCATGAGCTGCTGGGGGACACCCCTCCCCCTCGGGTCTCCTGGGTTCTGACATGTTACTGGTAGCACAGGCACTGCAGGGTAGCCATGAGCTGCTGGGGGACACCCCTCCCCCTCGGGCCTCCTGGGTTCTGACATGTTACTGGTAGCACAGGCACTGCAGGGTAGCCATGAGCTGCCGGGGGACACCCCTCCCCCTCGGGCCTCCTGGGTTCTGACATGTTACTGGTAGCACAGGCACTGCAGGGTAGCCATGAGCTGCCGGGGGGACACCCCTCCCCCTCAGGCCTCCTGGGTTCTGACATGTTACTGGTAGCACAGGCACTGCAGGGTAGCCATGAGCTGCCCGGGGGACACCCCTCCCCATCAGGCCTCCTGGGTTCTGACATGTTACTGGTAGCACAGGCACTGCAGGGCCCCGCGGTCCCTCCTGACTCGAGCTGTGACTTAGGGTTGCTTAGGCAGCTGGATGCCTGGAGACACAGCAGTGCCTCCCTCCTAGGCCTGGCCCTGGACAACAGCAGACTTGGTGGCAAACTGATAGGAAAGTTCCCACTTCTAGATACCTGGCGCTCGGCGGAGGCGTGCACTGAGGCCGGCACCAGCAGCACGGCCACCAGTGGCAGCCCCACCGTCTGCAGCTGGCTCGCCCACTGCTGCACCTGGACAGCCAGGTCTGATGGCCCAGACGGCAACCACTGCCACTGGCTGGGTGTGGGCACACGCTGCGTCATGCCATCCCTGGGGGCTTCTGCATGGGAACGACGGCTGAGCCCACGGGCCGACCTCACTCACCAGGAGCCTGGGGGAGGCCAGCCAGGGCAGCAGCAGTGATCCGCTCCCTGCTTCTGGGAGATCCAACAGTTCTGGGAGCTGCCCTGACCAGAGGGCCGACACGGTGCAGCCCCGCACACGGATTCCTCTGAGCCAGAAGTCAAAGTGAAGACGTGGCCTGGAATCTCACGAGCAAGCATCAGCCTAACGAGGCGATCAGCAGTGGAAGTGCTGCCCCCATCCGCTGCCTCGGCGCTGTGGAAGACGGTGTCCTAGCTGTGTGCACACCACTGACACGAAGTTCAATTCGGGTCTGCCAGATGTTTGATCTCCTGAAATGAGCTGCTGCAATGCTACTGTTTGAGTTAAATAAACTGATTTTCTCCCCAAAATAAAACAAAGCCGCTTGGTACTCAAGGTCAGAGTTCCCCTCTTGGTTCCAAGTGCCTGCACCCACCTGGGTCATCACTTGACCCCCGTGGGATTTGAGGTAAAAAAAAACCACAGCCCAGAACGATGCCAACAGCTGACACCATGGGGTCTGCTGTGTGGAGTAATGCTTAGGTCCTCGGGCTACAGCAGTAGGCGAACCCTCCCGCCCTAGGGAAAATCAGACCACTTCCTCCCCGGAGCTACTAGGAACCCAGCACAGCAAGCGTGGCCAGCGCACTGCCGCTGTGCTCAAACCAGCAATGGAGGCGCGTGCAGGTGCACAAGGTCACTAAGCTCGCAGTCCGACGCGCCTAGGAACATCATCCTTCGGAAAGCTGAATGCCGAAAACACGGCCTTGCCGCCAGAGCCCGGAGCCTTGGTGCGGCCGCTTCCGTGCCCCGCAGCTGCGGCGCCAAGGCGGGCGAGGTTACCCGGGGCAGGAGCCGCGGGGCTCTGACTCCGCCAGCTCCCACGGACCCCGTTCCCGGGAGAGTCGCGGCCGCGGGAAGAGCCCAAGTCCCGCCGTCCCGCGTTCTCCCCCGCACCAGTTACACCCGGCCGCCATCCCGCGTCGAAAACCCGCCGCCTCCAAGACGTTCCGGAACCCCAGACACCCGCGGCTGGGCGACCGTACCGGCGCCGCCCCCTGGGAAAACCCGAGGGAAGCGGCCTCCGGCAGAGGCGGGCCGCCGGGGCTCCCCGCTCCCCGCGCCCGGACACGCCTCGGCGCCGCGGCCCTGCGCCAGCCGCCACGCAGCGCCCGCCAGCACCCACCTGCTGCAGGTACTGGTTGATGGTGATGTGCGCCATGGCGCGGCCGCCGCGCAGCCAGCGCCCGGAACGCCCGCCCCAGGCCGCGCGTCACTTCCGGCCGGCGGTCCGTCCGCCGCCAGGCGCCCCCCGGACGCCGGCGTCGCTCGCACTTTGGTTCCGGCCACATCGTGCGCCGCAAGCGCCGCCCCGGCGCCGAGCCCGGTGGAGGGCGGCCGGGGTCTGGCGGCGCTCGCCTCGCGCTGGGGCCCGCGACCCCTCTCGTGAAAAGCACTCCCCGCAGCGACGTGCGGCTCGCGGCCGCAGCCGGCCCCGGGCGCGCCCCCGAGCCCACACACAGGGTGCCGGCGCGCGCGCCCGCGCACTAAGATGGAGGGCGGCTCCCCTCCTCAGCCCGCCCTCGGCGGGGCGGCGGGGCTCCGGGCGCGCGCCGGCTGGGCCGCGGGGGCGGCGGGCTCCGCGGCGCGGGCTCTCCGAGGGGAGGGGCGGCCCGGCGCGCGCCCGGAGTCGCCGGCGGCGGGAGGGGCGGGCCGGGCCGGCGGCGGCGGCGGCGGTTGGGCTCCGGGCGGGGCGGGGCGGGGCGGGCTCGGCGCAGGCCCGGACGCGGACGCGGGCGCCGGAGCGGGCGCCGGACGCGGGCGGACAGGGCCGGAGCCGGGCGCACGGGACGCACGGGGCGCGGGGCGGCGTGCCCGGGCGGGTCGGGGCGGCGTCCGGCCGCGGCCATGGCGGACGAGGCCCCGCGCAAGGCCGGCGTCTCGGCCCTCGTGGGCCGCACCAACGGCCTCACCAAGCCCGCGGGCCTGGCTGGCGGCCCCAGCAAGCCGGGCGGCGCGGGCGGCTCCAGGAAGCTGGTCATCAAGAATTTCCGAGGTGCGGCCTGGCGCGGGGCGCGGGCCGGGGCGCGGGTTCGGGGTGCAGGTCGGGTCGGGGCGCGGGCCGGGGACGGGGGCGCGGGCCGAGGACGGGGGCGCGGGCCGGGGACGGGGGCGCGGGTTGGGCCGGGGACGGGAGCGCGGGTCGGGGGCGCGGGGCGCGGGTTGGGGCCGCGGGTCGGGCCGCCCGCGCCTGACCCTGCGCTCTCCACAGACAGGCCGCAGCTGCCCGACAACTACACGCAGGACACGTGGCGCCAGCTGCACGAGGCCGTGCGGGCCATCCAGGGCAGCACCTCCATCCGCTACAACCTGGAGGAGCTGTACCAGGTGAGCGGCCGGGGGGCCGCGCGCGTCTGGGTGCGGCTCGCCGTTGCGTGTCCGGGGTCGGGAGGAGCGGCCTGGGCTCTGCGCTGGGAACTTGGAAGCCACTTAGTGGCCCCTCGTGTAGGGAGCTGTGCGGGTTTTCCCTGCAAAGCCCTGGGCTGTGGGGTATCCACGTTGCGTTACGGCGCCGCACAGTGCCACGGAGGGCCCGCAGGCCCCCTGCGTGTCCCGCCCCCCGCCCTGACGGGGCCTCCCTTATCCAAACTCCCGGGATGCTCCAGAACCTGACACTGAGCACCGACGTGGTGACACAAGTGGAAAATTCCACACCTTGTCGCGCGTAATGGATCCCGGCGTGAATACGGAACACTGGGCGTGTGAGAGGGAGACCTGTGCTTGGAGCTGGAGCCCTCCCCGGCGTGTGTGCGTGACGGGGCCCGTGTGAACTGGCCAGCCTCTGCCATTCTCTCAACGTTTACATAGGACGTGTAACTCGGGTCTCGCTAAGTGGTTACGGGTGTGTGTGTCTCCCCTCCCGACCAGCTCCATCGTCTTTACTTACTTGCTTTCTGTCCCCGTAGTTTGCTGTTTCTAGAATCTCATCCAAATAGAATCATGCGTTTTGCATGTCTGACTTTTTTTTTTTTTTTGCTTAGAGTGGAACTTTTAAGAACTTGTTTCCTCTCATTGTATTTGAAAGGGAGAGGAGGGACAGAGGCAGAGTTCTCCCATGTGCTGGTTCATTCCCCGCTGCCCACAACTGCAGGGGCTGGGCCAGCTGAAGCCAGGGAGTCATCTGGGTCACCCACACAGGTAGCAGAGCCCAAGAACTGGAGCGTCCTCTGCTGCCCCCCGTACTGCGCACTGGCAGGAAGCTAGACTTGTAAGTGGAGCCACAGCTCAGACCCGCCATTCTGATGTGAGACTCAGGTGCCGTAGCTGGCTTCTCACCCACAGCACCACACACCCACGGTGCTTCTGAAATCCATGCACACTGTGTGATAGGAATTAGCTTGTTTACTATTTATTTGAAAGACAGAGCCACAGAGAGAGAGAGAGAAAGAGATCTTCTATCTGCTGGTTCAGGCCCCAGATGGCTGGGCCAGACAAAAGCCAGGACCCTAGAAATCCATGGGATCTCCTGTGTGCGAGGCACAGGCCGAGACACCTGGGCTGTCTGCTGTTTTCCAAGGAGCATTAGCAGGGAGCTGGGTCAGGAGTGGAGCAGCTGGGACTCCAACTGGAGCTGGGTCCCCATAATTTGTTTCTTTGTATTCCTGTCCTGCTTGGGTGTACTGTGTTTGGCTTATTCTTCACCAGTTAATGGACACTTGGGTATCAAGTTTTGGGTTACAAATAAAGTAACATACATTCTCCTTCCTCTAGAAGTAGATCCCCGGGTCCTGTGGAAAAATACTTGCTCAACTTTATAAGAAATTTCCGGGGCCGGCACTGTGGCACTGTAGCGTAGCTGGTAAAGCCACAGCCTTCAGTGCTGACATTCTGGGAGTTCCAGCTGCTCCACCTCCGATCCAGCTCTGCTAGAGGCTGCGAAAGCAGTGGAAGATGGCCCAAGCCCTTGGGCCCCTGCACCCGCCTGGGAGACCTGGAAGAAGCTCCTGGCTCTGGATTGGTGCAGCTCTGGCCGTTGTGGCATTTAGGGAGTGAACCAACAGGTGGAAGACCTCTCTCTGTGCCTCTACCAGTCTGTAACTCTTTCAAATAAATAAATAAATCTTTAAATAATTTCCTGCTTTTATTTTTTTTTTTTAAGATTTATTTTATTTATTTGAAAGAGTTACAGAGAGAGAGGTCTTCCATCCACTGGTTCACTCCCCAGATGGCCGCAATGGCCGGAGCTGCGCCAATTCGAAAACAGGAGCCAGGAGCTTCTTCTGGGTCTCCCACATGGGTGCAGGGGCCCAAGGACTAGGGCCATTTACTACTGCTTTCCCAGGCCACAGCAGAGAGCTAGATCAGAAGAGGAGCAGCCGGGACTAGAACCGGCGCCCATATGGGATGCCGGTGCTTCAGGCCAGGCCTTAACCCGCTGTGCCATAGCGCCAGCCCCTAAATTTCCTGCTTTTCAAAGCGGTGGCACCATTTGCTGAGTCCCTGTGTGCTCATTTGCTATTCTGTGAATGTTCTGACGAAGTGTCTTCAGATATTCTCATTCTCATTGAGTTTCTTTTCTGTTGTTGAATGTGTAAGCTTATTACATATTTTGGACGAATGTTAAATCAGATATTGGCTTTGCAGTAATATTCTCCCAGTCTGTGGCTTGTCTTTTGATTCTCTTAAGTATGTCCTTTGAAGAGCAGTAGATTTTTGTTTGTTTTTATTTTTTATCCCCCCCCCCCAAAGAAACCTTTTATTTAAGGAATACAGACTTCATGCATTTCAGAAGCACAACTTCAGGAAAACAGTGATTCTTCCCACATAACCACCCTCCCGTTCCTCCTCCTCCCTCTGCCATCCCCAGTCTCATTCTCCACTAAGATCCGTTTTCAATCAACTTTATACACAGAAGACCAATTCTGTTCTAAGTACAGAGTTCAATAATTTACACAGAAAAAAAAACAAACCAACCTGTTCCTCAGCCGTCGAGACAAGGTTGTTCAAAGTCATTGCATCTTGAAGTTCATTTCATTGTTTTAGAAGCTTAATGAACTTTAAGGAAGCATCCAAGAATGATCCATCTTTTAGGAGCACTTAGACGTAGTTACAATACAACTTATTGAGGACAGAGGTCCTGCATGGGAAGTTCGTACACAGTGATTTAATTAACAATTAACACTCCTGCATGACATCAGTGACCACCCGAGGTTCTTGACATGAGCTGCCTCAGCTATGGAAGCCTTTGGAATCCACAGACTCCACCAGCATTTAGACAAGGCCATAAGCAAAGTGGAAGTTCTCTCCTCCCTTCAGAGTTAAAGTCTCTCCTTTGATGACCACTTCTGTCCACTGGAGTTCACCCACCGAGATCCTCCATGTAGGACATTGTTTGCCCCGCGTCTGGAATTGCCATGCCTGAAATGCTCTTGTGGGCCTTTCAGCCACACCAGAGTGCCTAAGGGCTGATTCTGAGGTCAGAGGAGAGCAGTTGTTTTAATTTCGAACTCAAGTGAGCCAGTCTGCTCCTTTTTGGGTTGTGCTTTGTGTCCCAGCCTAAGGTCCAAAGATTTCCTCCTGTTGCCTTCTGGACACTTCTGAGTTTAGGTTTTACACCGAGAGTGAGGTTTTGTATGTGTTATGAAGTGTGAATTCACATTCCGTGTTTTGCAGCGTCTCGGTTGAAAGACTGTTCTTTCTTCTGAGTCGCCGCTTTCTCTGTGAGGATCGTTGTCCAGCGAGGAGTGCTTTACTAAGTCGTGGGTCGGAAGGTGGTGTCCCTCCAGCTGGGTCCTTTTTCACATCTGTTTTGCTGTTCTTGGTCCTTTGTATCTCTGTATGATTTTGGAATCTGTTGGCTGAGTTCTACAAGTAAGCCTCCGGGGACTTTTGTCATGTGTTTGGGGACCCTGGTTCAACGTGGGGGGAGTGGGTGTCCTAACACTGCGGGGTCCGCTGACTGTCATGGAAAGCAGCTCTGGTGTTTTTTCATTTCTCTCGGCAGCATTCTCTGGTTTCAGTTACAGGCCTTACAGGTCTTTTGTGAGATTTATCCCTTGGCAGCTCATACTTTTGATGGTGTTTTGTACATTATTCTGCACCCTGCTGTTTTGCTCATTTCACTTTCTTTTTTTAAGTTATTTATTTGAAAGGCAGAGTTACAGAGAGAGGGAGAGGGAGAGAGATCTTCATCCTCTGTTTGACTCCCCAGGTGGCTACAACGGCCAGGACTGGGCCAGGCAGGAGCTAGGAGCATCATGCATGTCTCCTGTGTGGGTGCAGGGGCCCAAGCACTTGGCCATCTTCTGCTCTTCCCAGCACATTAGCAGGAACCGTATCCACAGTGGAGCAGCCCACTTACGGGATGCTGGCATGGCAGGTGGCTGCCTAATCCTCTACGCCACGATACCAGCCTGGATAGAGAGTTCTAGCTCTTTCTTTCTTATCTGCATGGTTTTTATTACCATTCCTTTCCTTACTGCATTGTTCAGGACTTTCAGTGTAACAGCAGCAGTGTTGAGACACAGCTTGGGATACCCCGTTCCCTCTCAGAGTGCCTGGGTCAGGTCTCCGTTTCCCTTCCCATCAGCCTGCTGCCGGTGCATATCCTGCGAGGCGGCCGGCAGGGCATGGCTGCAGTATTTGAGTCCTTGCCCCCGGCGTGGGACAGCAGATGGAGTTCTGGCTGCCAGCTTCTGCCTGGTCCAGCCGCAGCTCTTGTGGGCATTTGGGGGTGTAAACTAGTGGATGAAACACTGCCTCTCTCACTTTCAAATACAACGAAAATAAATAAAAATGTTCTTGTCGTGTCCTTGCTCTCAGAGGGGAACGTCTCATTCTGTGAACAGCTGTGGGTTTTTCCTAAATGCCAAGTATTGCATTGAAGGTGCTCCCTTCTCCTGGTTGCTCTGTTTAGGCTTAAGATTTATTTATTTATTTATTTATTCATTCATTCATTCATTCATTTAGAAAGAGTTACAGAGAAGAGGGGGAGAGAGAGATCTTTCATCTGCTGGTTCTCTTCCCAGATGGCCACATCACCCCACGCTGGGCCAAGCCAAAGCCAGGAGCTTTTTCCAGATCTCCCATATGGGTGCAGGGTTCCAAACACTTGGGCCATCTGCTTTTCCCAGGCCATTAGCAGGGAGCTGGATTGGAAGTGAAGTTGGACATGAACCTGCACCCGCTGCACTGCAGTGCCAGCCCCACACTAAGGCTTGTTATTCCTGCTTCCCAGAGATCTGGCTGGCTGCTGTCAGCTCATCTTAGCGTGGTGGAGCCGTGTCGCCATCCTGGTTAGGCAGTGCGCTGTGTCCTGAAGCGGCTTCTGCTGACTGGTACAAGCGATGTTTGTCCTGAAGCCCTTATGGTTAAAGATGCTTACCCTGCACCGGCAGTGGGTGACATGACACACTCCAGGGACATGTCGGGATGCCAGCACAGGGCACGCGTGGGGCCGGTCTGCGGCTGAGGGCGTGTGGCGGGCCGCCTCCGCAGGGGCAGGCAGCTTGGCTCAGACGTCAACACCTGCAGCTGCTCCCGGCCCTTTAGAAGCACAAGGGGCAGAAGTAGCGAGGCCGGTGGAGTGAGGGGCCGGCACGGCAGCCGGTGCTACATGTGGCCACCGGGTCTCGGTGTGCAGTGCAGGATGGAAGGGGCCGTCTTTCCAGAGAGGCGCCTTCCTGCTGCTGTGTAGACGCTGCGGGACCCTATCCGTCCCGGTGTGACTGCCCCAGCCGGCGTGCTGTTGGTTTGGTTTGGTAAAAGGGAGATTCGGAGCATGGTGACGAAAGTGCCTCCACCGCCCCAGAGTCGTTTTCCTCTGGTCATACAAGGAGAGTACTTCGAAGGCTTCGGTTCTGTTTGCTTTTAAAGCCCTTTGACTTCGTGCTGAGGAAAGTGCATCTGTGTAGGTGGTTGTAACGCTGCTTGTTAACCCAACACACTTCAGGAGGGCAGAGAGAAAGGCAGGTCTTTTTGTGCAAACCAGATCTCTCAGATAGACCTCGGGTTCTCAGAAAAGCCAGGCCACTCTTGGTCCCCAGAGCGATGTTTCTGTGAAGGCATGGTGCAGCCGGGTACCTACCGACGGTGTGGATAGGATTACCAGAATTGATGGGAAAAAGTGGAAACATCCAGGGACGAGTCGACACATAGCAAGATTATTTGATACACCAGTTTGAGGAAGTAGCACACTAATCTAGTGAAGTCAATATAGAAGTTAGTCAAAAACAAGAAAACGTACAACTATCAGTTCTAGTAAAATAATTTTGTAGTTGGTGGCTTCTATCACTGAGATTATTACTCATCTGTGTTAGCCTTGGGGGGTGGCAATGGACTGTGTGAGGTGGACTGACAGAGAGCCAGCAGACGGCCACTGTCACCATCAGAGCTGTTGCCTGGGAAACCTCCCTGACGCTCCTTTCCACTGGGATTTGATGCCTGACTTCATTTCTACATTGTCACTTTTCTTACAGGCAGAAAGCAGAGGGTTGGAATACTATTAATGCCCCTTCTACAGATTCACAGTGTGAGCACCCTGCCCTCAGAGGAGGGGGTCACAGCGTGAGCACCCTGCCCTCAGAGTGGGGGTCACAGTGTGAGCACCCTGCCCTCACAGTGGGGGTCACAGCGTGAGCACCCTGCCCTCACAGTGGGGATCACAGTGTGAGCACCCTGCCCTCACAGTGGGGGTCACAGCGTGAGCACCCTGCCCTCACAGTGGGGGTCACAGCGTGAGCACCCTGCCCTCACAGTGGGGATCACAGCGTGAACACCCTGCCCTCACAGTGGGGGTCACAGCGTGAGCACCCTGCCCTCAGAGTGGGGGTCACAGTGTGAGCACCCTGCCCTCAGAGTGGGGGTCACAGTGTGAACACCCTGCCCTCACAGTGGGGGTCACAGTGTGAGCACCCTGCCCTCACAGTGGGGGTCACAGCGTGAACACCCTGCCCTCACAGTGGGGGTCACAGCGTGAGCACCCTGCCCTCAGAGTGGGGGTCACAGTGTGAACACCCTGCCCTCACAGTGGGGTCACAGCGTGAGCACCCTGCCCTCAGAGTGGGGGTCACAGCGTGAGCACCCTGCCCTCACAGTGGGGGTCACAGCGTGAGCACCCTGCCCTCACAGTGGGGGTCACAGCGTGAGCACCCTGCCCTCAGAGTGGGGTCACAGCGTGAGCACCCTGCCCTCACAGTGGGGGTCACAGCGTGAGCACCCTGCCCTCACAGTGGGGGTCACAGCGTGAGCACCCTGCCCTCACAGTGGGGGTCACAGCGTGAGCACCCTGCCCTCACAGTGGGGGTCACAGCGTGAGCACCCTGCCCTCACAGTGGGGTCACAGCGTGAGCACCCTGCCCTCACAGTGGGGGTCACAGCGTGAGCACCCTGCCCTCACAGTGGGGGTCACAGCGTGAGCACCCTGCCCTCACAGTGGGGGTCACAGCGTGAGCACCCTGCCCTCACAGTGGGGGTCACAGCGTGAGCACCCTGCCCTCACAGTGGGGGTCACAGCGTGAGCACCCTGCCCTCACAGTGGGGGTCACAGCGTGAGCACCCTGCCCTCACAGTGGGGGTCACAGCGTGAGCACCCTGCCCTCACAGTGGGGGTCACAGCGTGAGCACCCTGCCCTCACAGTGGGGGTCACAGCGTGAGCACCCTGCCCTCACAGTGGGGGTCACAGCGTGAGCACCCTGCCCTCACAGTGGGGGTCACAGCGTGAGCACTCTGTCCTCACAGTGGGGGTCACAGTGTGAACACCCTGCTCCCGGGGTAGGGGTTGCTGTGTGAACATCCTGCTCCCAGGGTAGGGGATGTGTCTGCTGGAGGAGATCCTGTCCTTTTGTTAAACTTGGCCGTGAAATGAAGAAGGTGGATTGGCCTTGGGCTCCTCGCCCTACTAGTGTGTGTGAGAGGGCAGACAGAAAGATCTTCCTGTCTGCTGGTGAGCTCCCCACGTGCCCAGACGGCTGGACAGGGCCAGGTAGAACCGGAGCTGAGAACTCGGGGACCCAAGCACTTGAGTCCTTACCAGTCTGCCAGGTTGCCCATCAGCGGGCATCTGGAATCGGGAGCAGAGCTGGCCCTGGCGTCTGGGCGCTCCACAGGGAACCAGCCTCAACCAGCAGGCCAAGTGCCTGCCCCTCTTTCTTGGTCCTGCATGTCCTGGGGTGTGTTTGTGCTTTTTCCTGAGGGCCTGGGAGCAGAAGGGCTGTTTGGCCTGCATTTTGCCCTCTGAATGTCAGTAGCTTGCAGCACCTGCCTGCTTTTCTCCACAGACTTTTTGGTCTGTGATAGCTCCCTCCCTCCCTCCCCCCCCTCCTCCCTCTCTTCCTTCTCATCCTCTCATCCTTCTCCTCCCCCCTCCCCTCCTCCTCCCCTCTCTTTTTTTATCCAATAACCCCCCAAAGTCCCCATGCTCTTCTATTTGATTTTTTATTTTTAAGATTTATGTATGTATGTATGTATTTATTTGAAAGGCAGAGTTACAGAGAGGCAGAGAGAGAGAAGTCTCTATCCTCTGGTTCACTCCCCAGATGGCTGCAGAGGCTGGAGTTGGGCTGATCTGAAGCAGGAGCCAGGAGCTTCTTCCGTGTCTCCCATGTGGGTGCAGGGGCCCAAGCACTCGGGCCATCTTTACTGCTTTCCTGGGCCATAGCAGAGAGCTGGATCAGAAGTGGAGCAGCCGGGTCTCAAACCGGCGCCCATATGGGATGCCGGCACTGCAGGAGGCGACTACCACTGCACCCCAGTGCCAGCCCCTGCGATGGGTTTCTGTCCTTTTCCCTTCTGACCTCAACGAAAGCCCTAAGGATCTGGGTGTGGCACAGACCATCCTCCACAGCCAACGCTACTGTAACTCCCGAAGGGAACGCCTGCCCTTGTCCCCAGAGAGCGTTGTGTGAAGCAGCAGTGAGCACACTGGGGTGACAGTGTGGCGCTATATATAGACGCCGGCGTGCCGATGTTCCTTTAGCCCTGTTGTGTGCTGATGCTGAAGAGCTTGGTGTGGTGGCTGTGGCAGAGCCCTGACAGCCGTGAGGTGCAGGGAGGTCGGGCAGCACCCGGGGGTAGAAGCCCCCCGTTACTGGCCCCTGCCCCCTTTCTCTGGGGTGACGCTCCAACATGTTACTGGCCACCGCCCGCTTCTCTGATTAGGTGCTTTCTGTAGCTGGAGAAGGTACTTCTAAATAGCACAACAGGATCAGATCTCAGAAACTGTTGAATTGGCAGGGTTGGGGAAGGAGAGTGGGTGCCCTCGGCAGCCCAGGCCGTGTGGGGCGCTGTGAGCAGTGACCCGCGTAAGCCCAGGCGTGGGCGGCTCACGTCGAGACGTACTCACATTCTCAACTCTGAAAGCAAAGTAATTGTCAGTGTGCCCCAAAGAGCTGGGTTCCCCATTCCACAGTGGTCGTGTGTTCCACCTGGGGAGGTGGTCGTGCGGACGTGACCCCCAAGTCAGGTAGGAAAGCCGTCAGAAAGTGGCCCTCGTCAGCGCTGCTGTGTGAAGGACACCTCCCACTGAGCTCCTCTCGACTCTGCGCAAAAGCGCGTTCTTCACGGATTGCAGGGAGCCCCACTGGTAGCGGTTAGTGTGTGGGGCTTGCTGGCTGCCCGCCAGAGCACCGTCTGGTCGTGCGGTATCATCCCGGTGCTTTGGAAGGAAAGGGGGTCAACTCCACTGGTACGAGGACTGCGAGACTCACGAGTGTGAGGAAGGCGTCGAGCGTTCCAAGGGGGGCAGTTCCTTGTTTCCGGGACCGGGCAGAAGCAGGGGAGGGTGTAAGTAGGGATTTAGTTTACCTACAGCAGTAGGTAACTGTGTTTAATTAGCTTAGGTTAATACACTTTGTAGCAGTTCCAATATTAAATGTTAAAATGATTAACACTTATAAATACTGTTACAACGAATATCTTTACAAGACTTTACCTTTTTCCTACAGAATATTGAATTTGAGTTAAATGAGATTCTTTGTCTAAAATGATTCCACTCTGTGTATCCACACTGTTCTCGTTAGCAGGAAGAACACATTTCTGTGTATAACACTTTGAAGGCATTTCTGGCCTTGTACAGCAAATCAGAAGAGAACTGAGGTACAGACATTGTTACTTCAGTACAAGTACCGTGCGGCTCCAGCCTCAGCCACACGCGGCCCTGTCCTAGGGTTCACGCCGGCTTCTCCTGCAGCTCACGGTGGCCAGTAGCCCTGCCCAGCGGAGCAGAGGGCTCGGCCCCCAGCTCTCGCTGTGGCGGGCAGCTGGTCCCTGAGGGGAAAGGCACCCTTGGCTCCACACTGTACTCTTCAGGGTCAGTTCAGGCGAACTGCCCACGTCTGAGGAGTTGGCGCCCCCGACAGAGACACCAAGGTGTGGTGACTGGCGTGCAGCCGGGTTTAGAAGCCATCGCACGGGGGACAGATGCACACACTCCCAAGTGGAGGCGGGGCTGCCTGCTGTGCTGGTGTGGCAGGTGTGGCCGTGCTCGGCCGCAGTGGGGCCTGCTGGTAGGTGACGCGCACGGCGGGGTCCAGCCTTTCGGTTGGGGCGCAGCGTTCCGCCCAGATGGAAGAGTGAGGGCTGTGGGTGCTGCATAACCACTGTATTTCTTTGTTTGCAGGCTGTCGAGAACCTCTGTTCTCACAAGGTCTCCCCGACACTGTACAAGCAGCTGCGCCAGGTCTGTGAGGACCACGTCCAAGCACAGATCCTTCAGTTCCGAGAATATCCTTTTTGGGCTTGTTGAGTTTCTGTTTACTACCTAAATCTTTTACAATCGAGCATTGATAGGATAAAGAACTAATGAGTATCCTTAACGCTAAAGCAGTGGATTTTCAAGTTCTCTTCTATTCATAGAGCAGAAAGCTTACTCCTTTGTATGACTCAGTGTAATGGACTTTGACATGGAAATTTTGCCACTTACATGGGAAACGGTGCCCGTGTGTTGGGTTAGGGGGAGCATTTGAGGAAAGCTCTTGAAGTCCCTCCAGTCTGAGCTGTGCCACCTGCCTTCTCTGTGGCGTTGAGCACACAGCCTTGGCACACCATCATGCTTCCCAGCTCACAGCTGGCTGGCGGGAGTCGGGCGGCTCTGCCGGGCTTAGCCCCATGGTTCCTCTGCTCGGGCTCACGGGCAGTTGTGGGGTCGAGGCCCTCCTCGCGCTCTCACTCAGCCCCAGCCCCGCCTCTCACGGGATGACTGTTCGCTCCTTCCGGACAGCAGCTCTGCCAGGACAGAGTCGTCCCTGGTACTCAGGGTCGAGGGCAGGGCTCGTGCAGCATGTGCATGTGGGCGGGGGAGGGCGCTGTGGAGGTTGCTGTCACACCGCCCTGTCTCGGCCTCCTGTGGGAAATCTGACAAGGAGCCACTCACTGTCGTGGGTAGGAAGTGGACAGCGCGTGTTGTACGTGTGGGATTGTGCCTGGGCTCCTGTTTGTCCATGCGGAGAGCTCCCTGGGGAGACCTGCTTGTTTGCAAGTTCACTTCCGGCTCAAGGAGTCCTCTCCCCGCTGCCTCGTGTCAGGAACGTAGCCCTTGCAGGTGCGGCAGCGTGAGCCCAGGGCAGCTGCCGGGGTGGGTGTTCTGGTGTGGAGTCACAGGCTCTGCAGTGCCTGTGTGGGCGGTGAGAGCAGTCAGCTCTGGTTCTGTTGGCCTGGCTCTGTCCGTGCGCCTCTTCGGCGTTTTCTGGCAGAGCTCTGTGGCAGAGATTGCGAGAGTGTTGGAGCGAGCGAGAGGAACCTGGTCAGAGTGCACCTGGTCTGACGAGGCACTTCTGAGGGCAAAGGGGAGACCCCACCCCTGGGGCTGAAGCTCAGGGATTCCTTGCGGCCGGGTGACCCGGCCAGTGCCCACAGGTCCGGTGTTCACATCTGGAGAGCAGCTGCCCTTGCTACAAGGCATTGTAAGAGTGAGCAGCAGGTGGTATTTCCTCTCGCCTGCTGGCTGGCCCAGTTTATGTGGAAGCTATGCTTGATTGAATGGTCCTCCTGCCAGCCAGTCGCTTCGCCCGTGATTTGACTGACATGTCCACTGGTGCGCTCTGAACAGGCACTTGCTTCCTGTCTACTGTCTCGGCACCAGGAAGTGGGAAACCGATTGCCCCGCTGAGAAGGCTCAGCCAAGGGGTGACGGTGAGGGAGCGACTGTACTCCCTTGATGTTGTGATGAAACTGTGGCTGTAAAAGTCTCCTTTTGTAAAAGGAGAGGGAGAAAACACCACCCTGTTAGGTGTGCTTGCTAGTCACCAGGACACCGTGAGGGCCAGGACAGGAGGCGTGCGGTGCGCAGCGCCGGGGTGAGGGTGTTCCTGGGATGAGAGAATCTCGGGGCGACTGCTGGGGGTTGACTTGATCCTGTGGCAGCCGAGCGTTCTTGGGATTTAGGGAAGGATCCAGGATGGCCGTGTGGTTGTCGTGATGCTCTGCAGAATGAAGAAATGAGTGCAGACCCGGTGCACCTGCAGCGGGGTTCACAGCCTCGAGAGCACAGACCAGCCGGCGTGACAGAAACATGAAGCTTGTGTTTGCGCGTTTGTCCAGTGTCCTGAGGGTGTCGCGTGCCGCAGGTGCGGCCCCAGGACTGAGGGCAGCCAGTGTGAGCAGGGGAGGCGGTGTGTGTGCCGTGGGGAGGGGAGAAGCTGCCGAGCGGCCAAGTAGGGGATGCTTTTGGCAGTGGGCGTGTTTGCTGCTGGACAGAAGCTATGCTGCAGTGTTAGCTGACGGGTGGCAGAGTCTGTGGGTCCTGTTGGCTGGGAAGACAGCGTACCTGTTTGTGTGCTTGGGCCGGGTGCAGCGGGAACACCTGGTTTGGATGGCAGTGTCCTCAGCGCAGCACCGAAGCCAGGCAGACAGAATTCACAGTTGCGAGGGAGAGGCCTGACTGTGGCCAGGAAAGATGACCACAGAAGGACTGGGTGGAGAGGGCTGGTGTGCAGTTGGAGCTCTAGATGGAGATCCCGTGTCGCAGCCGTGTGTGCGATGGCCCAGGACGGGCAGGCAGCCTTCCCAGGAGATGGCAAAGATGAACTCAGGGAGCTGTCCTGGGGGGCTGAGGGAGTTTCAGATGGCAGCCCTGTGGCAGGGTCACTTGCACGGCTGCTCCTTGATCCGGGGACCGTCCCAGGCTCAGTTCCACTGGGGCACATAGGTCCCCACCCGTGTTGCCACAGCAGCGTTGCTGCAGGTGTCACATGGCCACTTGGCCAGCAGTGCTCCAAGGTGAGCTGGTCAGGTTTCCTCCTGCCTCCAGGACACTGCCATCCTTCATGTGTTAACTGCTTTCTAAGGTTCCATGGTGTGCGGATACCAAACTCGGGAAGATAACTGGGGTCTTCACATGCAAACCCCGCCAGAGGCACGGCAAAAAAGGACTCTTGTGAAGCACGGTTAGCTTCCGCCACTGCATGGGGCAGCCACGTCCGCTCCTCACGTGATGCCGATCCAAATCGGTCGCCTGCTATTGATGATAGCCCTTTGGCAAAATTGGAGCGATTCCCTGCCTGCCCCGCCGGGCACGTGTGCACACATCCAGCCCGGCAGCTCATGCTGCAAGACCGCGTGCCACCTGACTCAGCCAGCGACAGAGGGCTTCTCCCAAAATACTGACGCACCCGTCCTTGGAATCTAACCTTGCAAATAACAGCAGATAAAACTCGTTCCCGGGGTTGTGGCTCTGGCTAGCTCCGGAGGGCTAGCGAGTCTTGGGCAGCCGCGATCAGCCACACATGAGAGCCATGGGGTGGGAGAGGGCAGGGCAGATGGCAGGGAAACTACTGAGCTCCGCGTTGGCTGCACATGTGCTGATGGCAGCAGGTTCGTAGCTTCCGTGTCAGGGCCTCGAGCAGGTGGCCACACTCTGTATTTGTGGCTTGGTTCCTTCCCACTGCCTTTATCAACCGTATTTTCAGGATGAACCAACAGAGGCCCCAGACACATAGCCAGTGTATGGCCCTGTGCTAGAGCTGGGGATCCAAGGCAAACGGCTTGGCCCCTTGCTCTGTGTTGTGTCGACCAGCAAGAGGGACAGGCAAGAGGTGTACACCTTGGCAAGTGCTAAGAGCTAGGCCCCCTTGGTCATCACGGCCAGGGGACCTGACCACCACCGCACTGGGACCTGTGCACAGGCCATCGTGTTTCCCCTTGTGATCACTTTGGTGGAATCACTTGCATGGGCTGTCCTAGGCATTGCTTGTCCTTGGGTTTCTCTGGTTGGAAGACCTCCCCAACTCAATAGGCTTGTGAGGCACACTGACTACAAGAGAGGCTTCTCCAGTCGTCTGGGCGCCGTGCCGCACGCGTGCACCTTGTGCCCTGGAAGAGGTGTGTGCAGTGCTGTCCTGGGGAGCGCCTCACCGTGTCCCCACTCGCGGCTGAGGACCTCTTGCCATGGGAACAGCAGAGTTACTGGTGGCAGATCCATATTGATTTTCAGAGCCATTTTAGGGGAAGTCCCCTCTAATGTGCAGAAGGGTTCCCCCAGAGCAGCTTGTTAACCGTTGAACTGTTGGGTGTTCGCCATGGCGAACCCACTCATGGTTGCTCTGCGCTCAGTGACCCACCTCCCAAAGCGCCCGCCTGCGGGTGCTGTCAGCCCCGAGCGCTGGCTTGCAGACTGGCTTGTCTGTTAGCTTTCTGATGCCTGAACAATGTGGAGTACTCAATGGAGCAGATAGCGGGAATTAAGGGATTAAGATTGCAGTAAACTGGCCGACATTTTTGAGGTTTTCCTTAGCAGGTGTGCACAGACTCGCTAGACAGCGTTTTATTTTTAAAGAAGATTAACACGTGCTGGCAGGATCACTGCAGACAGATGGTAAGCTTCCGGCTTGGGGCCCGAGGGGCTTCTGCAGGCCCCTGGAGCCCACGCCCTGCCTTCCTCCTGGGTCTTGTTGGGCCCTCAGGTTAGCTGCAGAGAGGAGATGGAGCCCTCTTTTAATCCTGCTGTCTGTCTTGTCACAGCATGGCCTCCCCCTCCCCTCCCCCAGCTAGGCAGGGGAGCTGAGCGCTGTGTTGGGACGGTGCTCCGGGTGCTGATGAGCGGGGGCAGTCCCCAGGGCTCCTGCGTGGGCCCTGAATTCTTCCCGTCTCAGTTCACTCTGATGGACAGCCGGAGTCTTGGCTTCTGTGGGGTACTGACTCGAGTTCATGATATGATTTCTCCTGTGACCTGGCTGTTGGTTACTGAAGGAGAAAAGGGTTTCTAAATAGGTTGTTCCGTTTGTCTCCTGAAGGAGCCCAGGAGGAGACGAGGACGGTGCCTGGGTGCGGGCTGGGGGCCTGTGGGAGTGTGTTGGGGGTTGCCAGCATGGCCGCAAACCTCTTGAAGAGGTGGAGGCAATTCTCGAGGGATTGTGGGGGGCTGCGGCAGCAGTGGGGGCCAGCTAATTACCCAGCATCCTCCTAGCTCTGCCTGCCGCAGAGCTGGCCTGAAGACCTCGAGGTAACGAGCTAATTTTTAAAAAAGACTGGCTCATCTCCCTGTTCTAGTAAGATGCCCACCGTCAGCCAAGAAGCGGCCATGTCTGCCAGACGGCCTTTGGGCTTTCAGTGGGCGCAGTGGGAACCGCAGTGGTGAAGAGACGAGGGGAGGACACGGATTGGGGCGGGCGTCCGTCGTCACCGTCTCCTCTGACTTCCAGATCATGGTCAGGAGCATCTTCCTGTTTCTGGACCGCACCTACGTCCTGCAGAACTCCATGCTCCCGTCTCTCTGGTGAGTGCCCCGGTCACCTGGGCGTCCGCTTGGCTGTGGCCTTCATTTTCTCTTGGTTGGATGTTAGCCAAAGTCACCAGTGCAAACTGGCTCCTGAGTGGTGGGGACGAAGGGTGGAGCTGGGGCAGGCAGGTGCCCAGGGATGAACAGTTCTGGCACTTGCTCCAGTCTTCATTGAGCTTCACAGCTAAGGGATCCCCGTGGAAGCAGTCAGAATTCTGTGTCAAGCCATGTTTCTTTGAATATTAATTTTTGTTTATTTGAGAGGGAGAGGGAGATTCCTCCTCTGCTGGTTTGTTCCCTGGACGTCAGCGACAGCTGGAGCTTGGAACCGTTCTGAGTCTCCCACAGGGTTGGCAGGGACTCAGGAACCTGGGCCATCACCCGATGCCTCCCAGGAGCGCATGAGCAGGAATCGTGCGTGGAGCCAGGCATCCTAGCCGGGGACACAGGTCCAGCCACGTTTAAGTGCCGCACCAGACACCCAGCCCAGCCACGCTGCTTCAGCAGAGCCCGGGTTTCAGAGCTGAGAGGGGCTGATGGCAGCTGCTGACTTCTGCTTTGAGGGTCGAGGCCGACACACTTGGGCTTCTCTCCAGAAACGTGAACCGCCCTTGGCAGTGCTCCAGTTGGAACTCAGAAAGACAGCCCCCGGCCTGGCATGGCTGGCCTAGCTTGCTTGCCCCCGTGAGGCTGGCTGACAGCAGCAGTGCGGGGGTCTGGTCTCCAGGACGCAGAGAGAGCTCTCGAGGCTCGTTTAGGTCAGCCTGTCATTCTCTCTGCTTAGCACCACCATCGTCATCATCTTGTAAGGACACTGCTCCCCTGTGCTGCTCTGGGTCTGCCAGGGGGCACTGGAGTCCCTCCTTGACAGCTTACTGAACCGTGGTTGACCAAGGTTGTGCCTCTGTCTCAACCGTGACTGCCCCAGAGGGTGTGAGTCACGCCCTGTTCCCACTGACTTCACACTCGTCCTCCCCTGGGGCACGGAGGCCTCTGCTCTCACCATGGGAAGCAGCACTCGCTTAAGCAGCCACGCCCTCCCAGAGATCCGTGCAGTGGATCAGTGTAGTCCTTGCTTGGACTCCTGCGTGTGTGTGGCCTCTGGCCCCTTCCTCACGCTCGCTTCCTCTTGCTCCTTTTACCACTCTGACCCCGCCAGCCCCACCTATCTGGCACTCACAGTCCACGTCCTCTCTGAGAAGGCGGGCACAGTACACAGGAGAGACTTGTACCCAGGGACGGGTGAGGGTGACGAGAGTGACAGGAGCAGACCACTCAGCATCAGCACTGCGGAGCTCTGCTCACGAGTTTATTCCCGGAAGCGTACAGAAGGGGTGAACGTCAGCAGCCCCATTGACAGAGTGAAGGTAACTACACCCAGGCCGACACACCCCACACTCAGAGCGCTCAACTTTGATTTCTTTATTTTCCTTTTATTTGAAAGGCAGAGAGCTTCTGTCTGCTGATTCACTTCCCAAATGCCCACACTAGCCATGAAGCCAGGGGCCCAAGTACTGCACCATTGTGTGCTGCCTTCAGGGTGCACATACACAGCAGGGTGGGTCAGAAGCAGACGAGCCAGGGCTTGAGCCAGGTGCTCGGATACAGGATGCCAGCACCCCCTGAGCTCTCGGGTTATAAATATAATTTTTAAAAGATTTATTGATTTGGAAGAGAGATCGTCTGTCTACTGTTTCATTCCCCATATGGCCACCACAGCCAGGACTGGGCCAGGCCAAAGCCAGGAGCCAGGAGCTGCATCCTGGTCTCCCATATGGGCAGCCAGGGCCCAAGCACCTGGACCATCTTCCACTTCCTCCCAAGGCATGTAATCAGGAAGCTGGATTGCAAGTAGAGCAGCAGGAACTTGAACTGGTGCTCTAACTTGGGATGCCGGAGTTATAAACGGTGGCTTTCCCTGCTGTATTACAACACCAGGCCCCGTAAATGTAATCTGTGACGTAACTTCCATATAAATCCTAACAATTTCTCATAGCATAGAATAAATTGCAGTACCTCCTGTCCACTGGGAGGCAGAGCCACGGAACGTGAGTTATCTAGGAAGGGAGCTTTGAGCACGGTGGTGAGGGAGTTCAGACGGGAAGAGCAGGCTGTGGTGAGAGGGAGCAGGTCCAGAGGCAGACGCCTCCCGCTGCGGGAGAGAGGACTGGCATGTGGGCCCGCGCTGGGTGCCGGAGGGTGACCCGGAGGACGGCGGTGTGGGCCCGCGCTGGGTGCCGGAGGGTGACCCGGGAGGACGGCGGTGTGGGCCCGTGCTGGGTGCCGGAGGGTGACCCGGGAGGACGGCGGTGTGGGCCCGCGCTGGGTGGTGGAGGGTGACCCGGGAGGACGGCGGTGTGGGCCCGCGCTGGGTGGTGGAGGGTGACCCGGAGGACTGGCACGTGGGCCCGCGCTGGGTGCCGGAGGGTGACCCGGGAGGATGGCGGTGTGGGCCCGCGCTGGGTGCCGGAGGGTGACCCGGAGGACTGGCACGTGGGCCCGCGCTGGGTGCCGGAGGGTGACCCGGGAGGACGGCGGTGTGGGCCCGCGCTGGATGCCGGAGGGTGACCCGGGAGGACGGCGGTGTGGGCCCGCGCTGGGTGCTGGAGGCTGAGCCCTTTCCGGCTCCCTGAGGGCTCTGCGTGGCTTCCAGAGCGTTGGATGCAGTGATATTTAGAGCATTTGAAGTCCCGCAGCAGGAGTCGGAAGGTGGATTCGGTGGAGAATTAACCGTTCTGAGCACTGGCTACCCATCTGGCAGGCACGTCTTTGACGTGTTGCACAGGTGTGAACTAAGACATCTGATCCCTGTTCACAGTTCAGGAAGGAAAGTTCCTTGCCTGGGACCACGATTTAGGTCCAGGCAGTGGCTCAAGCCTGTGTCTACCCATCCTGCATTACTGCTCTGTGTGCCCCGTGGATTCTCTGAAGCACTCAGAAGGCCACTGTGCGGAGTGTCCAGGGAGCAGGAGCGGTCACTGTGGCTGCTGTGTGCAGCCAGCAAGGGGACGTGGCACCCAGGATGCTGCCCGTGGGGAGCTGGGGCAGCCGCCCGACTGGACTGCAGCATCCGTGCTGTGCTCATGTCCCGGAAGAGTGTGACGGTGGGGAGGCAGTAGGCCACAGACAAGTCGCTGTGACAGGCTCCATCGGGGCAGAGGGGAGGGAGGACACCACGAGGCTCTTGAAGGGTGCTAGTGCGGAGTGGGTACCTCGTGCGCCTGCAGCCGCTCACCCGGGAAGAAGGGTTGGGGCCACGGGCCCACGGACGTCTACACTCTGATGTGGTCCGGCACACATGGTCCAGGAGAGCCTCCACGGCCCTTTGTCAGGCTTGCCCAGCCTCATCCAGGAAAACAGGCGGCCTTTTGTAAGTAAGGAAATACGACACATGCCAGTCTGGCCAAAAAGTCAACATTCTTCAGAGGCAGAGTTACAGAGAGGTGAAGAGACAGAGCGAGAGAGATCTTCCCACTGTGGTACACTTCCCAAATGGCCACACCACTGGGGCTGGGCCACGCTGGAGCCCGGAGCCTGGAGCCGCTTCTGTGTCTCCCACATGGGTGGCCGGGGCCCAAGCACTGAGCCCATCCTCCGTTACTTTCCCAGGCACATCAGCAGGGAGCTGGATCGGAAGTGGGACATCTGGATCTCGGAACCAGTGCCCACATGGGATGCTGGTGTTGCAGGCGGCAGCTTTACCCGCCAGGCCTCAGCACCAGCCCCCAGAGGGCTTCTGACACCTGGCTGCAGGGAGCAAGCACACGTGTTTGTGGGGACCTGTTCCTACAGCATCCAGAAATGAAGTCTTATTTTTCCTCTTTGTTCAGGGACATGGGATTAGAACTGTTCCGAAACCACATTATTAGTGACAAGATGGTTCAAAGTAAGACCATCGATGGGATTCTGCTCTTAATTGAACGAGAGCGAAGCGGGGAGGCCGTGGACAGGAGCCTGCTCCGGAGCCTGCTGAGCATGCTGTCCGACCTGCAGGTGAGCGCCGCGCCCGCCAGGCAGGCTCTGTCCCCAGGAGCTGGGTGCCTCCTGGCTGCCCTCACCGGAACAGGGGAGCCAGCAGAGGTTCAGGCACAGGGAACGAAACCCTAGACCCTGCTGTCGGGAACATGGGACGTGTTCAGTCCCTGCAAGGGGGATGACTCGGCTAACAGGAGCCACAGGAGAAAAGGTTGATAAGTATGCCTATAAAAATGCTAGCTTTCTCACGGGAAGTGTGGAGATAAGAAATCAGAGACCTGGAAAAGCTGTTGGTGGCACGTGTGAAAATCAGAGGGTGTATTTGTAGCATGCACAGAGCCCTGCCGGACCCGACCCCGGGCCCGCAGGTCACGGGCTGCTGGGAAAACCAGCTTTCAAGTTTGCTGACTGCAATGACTCTGGTTTCTTAGGTGTATAAGGATTCATTTGAACTGAGATTTTTGGAAGAGACGAATTGTTTGTATGCTGCAGAAGGCCAAAGATTGATGCAAGAGAGAGAGGTGAGATGAGCGCGAATCGCTGTGCTCCCCTTCCGTGGGAGGAGACCCGGGGTAGCCGCACACGTGCACACATTCTGGAAATCTCAAATCTCACCAAATCCCAGTAGTTAGCTCTCTTCTTGTTAGGGTAAGAATTTAATTTCTTTTCCTTCACTTAGAAGCTGTTCTATTGTCTTCCCCCTTAAAAATCAAAAGCCAGTAAGGGAGGGTCTGAAATTTGTAAAGGAACTCAGGTTTAAGCAAGAAGATAAGGAAACAAATCCTTAATCTGCAAAGTAAAATGTGTCAGAATCTGTCATCTGTGTGAAGCATTGAAAAAAATGAAAACCACGTCATCATAAAAATGCGCCTCGTCCCCGGTTTCCGCCTCATCCGGAAGGCGTCTGTGCACTCTGACCTGACCTGCCTCACTCGGCCTGGCTGCACAGGGCGGACAGAGCCTCGGGGGCATGTGAGGCATGCGGGGGGGGGGGGGGGGGTGCTCAGCCTGCCGCCCTGCTCTCGGCACCCAGCTGTGCATGGGCCCGCGTGGTGAGCAGGCATGCACCAGGCGTGTGGCCTGGGCCCTGACTCCAGAGCTGGGCCTTCGGGAAGCTGCTTCATGTGCTGCTCACAGCCCCCCCTTAGCTGGGGCTGACTGTATACTCTGCTTTTAATTTTATAAGGGAAACAAAATTTCCATTTCTTGGGTAACACCAAGAACCTTTTTGTTACTGATGTGCTTAAATGTTTTCTTTGGAAGGTTCCAGAATATCTTAACCATGTAAGTAAACGTCTGGAAGAGGAAGGAGATCGTGTGATCACGTACTTAGACCACAGCACCCAGTGAGTACTGCAGCTCCTCTGCCGCCTCGCTGAGATAAGAACACCTTTGTCCCTTCGCTCGGTGCCGTCCCCGGGCGCCTTTGTTCTTGCTGGGAGCGTTTGTCATGACTCAGCACTTGGCCGAGGGGCTCCGCACCTGCAGGATTGTGTGTGTGTGCGTGGAGTCGCACTGGCCAGTAGGCGTTTTTTAAAAGAGCTTAGGGTTTTCCTAGGGGGTGGGATAGTGAGATTGAGAGGCAGACAGGGAGAGAACAAGGTGGAACGGGAGCTCCCGTCCTCTGGTCCACTCCCCAGCGCCCACTTGGCTGGTGCCCTGAAGCCAAGAGCTCAATCCAGGCGAAGAAAGGGAGAGACATTTTGTGAGTGTGCCTCACGCGAGGAGAGGTGAGACGCACACGCAGGAGACAGAGAAGAGGGAGTCTGAGGAACCGGAAATGGTACAAGGCGGGAGGGAAGACGCCCTTGGCGTTCACATGTGCTGAGCAGAGTGGGGCTGAGCCAGGACGGGGCCCCCACGACTGTGTCCTGCTCCCCTCTGGTGCATTTAACTTCAAGAGGAAGCAGCCAGGAGAGAGAGAGCAGAGGGGACAGCAGATCCAGGCTCATGGCGGCAGAGGGAGCCACACACTGGGCTCCGCTGGAGCTGTGGCCCTGGGCAGGTCACACGCCTCTGCTGTGCAGAGTGGAGGGCTGCCATGAGAGCCAAGTGGGGAGGAGCGCTGACGCCTCCCTCAGAGCTCGGGAGTGGGTCCCCCACTGTGGCCTGTGGCGCCAGCATCCCACATTGGCGCTGGCTCCAGTCCTGACTGCTCCACTTCTTTTTTTTTTTTTTTTTTTTTAAGATTTATTTATTTATTTATATGAAAATTAGAGTTTCAGAGAGAGAAGAGGCGGGGGTGGGGGGGTCTTCCATCCGCTAGTTCACGCCCCAATTGGCTGCAGTGGCCGGCCAGGAGTCAGGAGCTTCCTCCGGGTCTCCCACACGGGCACAGGGGCCCAAGTACTTGGGCCATCTTTTTTTTTTTTTTTTGACAGAGTTATAGACAGAGAGAAAGGTCTTCCTGCCGGTGGTTCACCCCCCAAATGGCCACCACGGCCAGAGCTGCACTGATCCAAAGCCAGGAGCCAGGTGCTTCTTCCTGGTCTCCCATGCGGGTGCAGGAGGTCAAGCACTTAGGCCATCCTCCACTGCCTCCCGGGCCACAGCAGAGAGCTGGACTGGAAGAGGAGCAACTGGGACTAGAACCGGCACCCATATGGGATGTTGGCGCCGCAGGCGGAGGATTAGCCAAGTGAGCCACGGCGCTGGCCCCTTGGGCCATCTTCTACTGCCTTCCCAGGCCATAGCAGAGAGCTGGATCCGAAGTGGAGCAGCCAGGACTCAAACCGGCGCCCATATGGGACACCGGCACTGCAGGCAGCAGCCCTATCTGCTATGCCACAGCGTTAGCCCCATCCTCCCCCCTTTTTTTTAGGATTTATTTATTTATTTAGAAGCAGAGAGAGAGAGGTCTTCCATCCTCTGGTTCACTCCCCAAATGGCTGCTGGGCTGATCCGAATCAGGAGCCAGGAGCTTCTTCCCAGTCTCCCACGCAGGTGCAGGGGCCCAAGGACTCGGGCCATCTTCCACTGCTTTCCCAAGCCATAGCAGGGAGCTGGATCGGAAGTGATCAGCTAGAACTCAAACTGGCACCCATATGGGATGCCGGCACCACAGGTGACAGCATTACCCACCATGCCACAGTGCCGGTCCCTGGCTGCTCCACTTCTGATCCAGCTCCCTGCTAATGGCCTGGAAAAGCAGTAGAAGATGGTCAAAATGCTTGGGCCCCTGCACCCATGTGGGAGATCTGGAAGAAGCTCCTGGCTTTGGCCTGGCCACAGCCCTGGTGATGGCAGCCATTTAGGGAGTGAACCAGTGGATGGAAATCTCTCCCTCTGTCACTTCCCTCTGTGACTGTCTTTCAAATAAATAAATCATCAAAAAAAAAAAAATCTCTGAAAGGAACCTTGGGAAGACAGCGAAAATCAGTGCTGCTTGGAGTAAAGCAGGTGCCCTGTTCTGAAAACAGCGAACAGCAGCGAACAGCAGCACTGGGCTGTGGGTGGGGAGAGAAGCCCAGGAAGGGCAGCGTCGGGGCCTGTGAACCCGGCAGCCACGGTTGCTGCGTGTCCAGACTGTGACGGGAACTTCTGTGGTCCCGAGGCCCTGCCAGGTGACGCCTGGAGGGAGCACGAGCATGGGCAGGGGCGTCCCACGAGGGTGGAAATCTCGTGTCGGGCTGGGTCTCGGGCTCCACCAAAGCTGCTTGGAACCTGAGGAGTGTGAGTCGTGCGCCTGTGTCCGGGAGGTGAGGGGCGGCGGCACTGGAAGCCTTGGGAAGGCTGAGAGCCTGGGCAGCATGGGGGCGTGGGGGAGAGGGGGACAGGGAGAGAGGCGTGCGTCACCGGAGCCCTCGAGCTGGGCAGTGCTGTGGGGGTTGTAGTCGTCCCTGACGGCCCCTGGACGAGCCGCTCAGCAGGCTCTGGAGGGCTCTGGACTCCACGCTGGGATTTACGTCGCGTGATGCAGGACTGACGTGAATTGGAAACCCGACACAGAGCCTGGCTGCAGGCTGCCGGCCAGTAGCAGGCTGGACTACCTTGTCCCAGGTGTGCTGGCCTGGCTGCCGAGTCTTTGGCCCCGGTCCCACCTGTGTGACCTGCTCGCGAGTTCCTTAAGTTGCCTTGAGCAAGGGCTCCGAGTCCGTCCACCATGCCTGTGTGAGGACAGCGCTTGCTCTCACGCCTTTGGGTTCTGATTGGCTGTGACCCTATCTTTGGTGCACGTTCAGCTCGGGACCGCTGCAGCTAGCCCAGGTCTCTCCCTTAAACCGTATTTCTAACGCTCTGCTTCTCCTTGTGTAGGAAACCACTGATTGCTTGTGTGGAGAAACAGCTGCTAGGAGAGCACCTGACAGCAATTCTGCAAAAAGGTAGGTTCTCCCCCTTCCTGTCGGTCCGCCTGCGTGGTAACTCTTAGCTCGGCAGGAAGGGGAGGGCGATGCCCCAGAGGAGCGCGTCGGCCACTGGGGGAGACGTCAGCAGGTAGGAGAGACAGCCTGCAAGGCGACTGGGAGAACATTCCCTCTCCGTCTGGGGGCTTCGCAGTGGGGACGTGGGTGCACGCGCGCTGGGTGGGCTCCTGTGCCTGTTCACTCATTGTCCTCCTCGCTCTCACCGTGCGCACCCTGGCCTGTGGTTAGGAGCCCACTGGCGTATGGATCTTCATGGGGTCTCTTGAGTGGGCCACGCGTGCACCTCGGTGCCAGGGGAAGCCCCGTCAGCGTGACCTGCGCAAGCAGAGGACACTGTCCGCCCCTGGCCACTGCAGGAGGGCGCGCGTTGTGTTGATAAGTGCCGGGGTTTTGACATCGGTTCCCTTGCTATCTAAAAGGCTTGCTGAGAGCAGTTGCAGTGCTAGGGGTCGGGCGCTGGCTGCCGCCTCTGAGAGCCAGTTCAGTGCATTTGGAGCCCCTGGATCTCTCGAGGAGCAGCCCAGGACCACCCACATGCTGTAGTTTGGGTTCCGCCCTGCCAGATAATGCTGTTGTCTCCAGCGGGAGACTGCGGGAAGGAGCGTGAACTTTGCTCCTGTTACAGACAGCCATACTCCACCCCATGTAGTTATCTTTGAACTTGAGAACAACCCTGAGAGCTCCGAGTCTCCGTGGAATGAAAGAAGGGAAGGAGACGGAAGTTCAGGACGGAGCAGCCTGGTGGTGCTGTGGTCAGGCTGGTGCCCGCAGCCTCTGGTCGGGCGCCTGGTCCCAGTCTGGATGCTTCTCTGCTCCCACCGCACTGAAACTGCGTGTCAATGAGGTCTTCAGTTCACTGTCCATCCCGCAAGACCGGTGCTCAGAGTTGGCACCAGGTGTCATGAAAAAGAAGCCACTACAGAAAAAAAGAAAAAGACTTCAAGTCAACAGGAGAAATTCGCTTAAGTCATTTAGTGCATACTTGGATAAGCAGAATTGTTTCAAGAAAATCATGTATGTACAAATGATCCGAGTGTAGCTTAGAGAATCACAGACAGCTGGAGCGGTGGCCGGGGTGAGCCTCAGACGTATGGCCCACCCCACCCCACCGCCGAGCTGGGACTGGGAGGCAGTGTGGCTGGCGCACGGCCTCTGCCCTGGCCCAGTGACTGCCTCTCCACTGGAAAGGCAAGAAAAGTCTTCCACGAAAACTTTCCTGGTTGTGGTGTAGCTTTAGGAAGTGTTTATTGTTTTTATTTTTTCCGTTTATTCAAGACGTCCCATCTGCTAATTCACTCCCCAGTTTCCTCAAAATGGCCAGGAAGGGCCAAGCCAAAGTCGGGAGCCTAGAGCACCATGTGCATGGGTGGCAGGGACCCAAATGCCGGAGCCGTCAGCACGGACTCCCAGGGCGAACATCACCGCGAGTCTGGTATTGGGAGTGGAGCTGGGCCCAACCGAGGCTGCCACACAGGATGTGGACATCTTAGCCACCAGACCAGATACCCACCCTGGAAAATATCCAGATATCTACAAGAATAAACCTCAAATAGATGCTTCGAATAAATATTTCAAAATGTCTGATCATAAATGTTTGGAGGCCAGCGTTAATGGCACAGTGGGTTAAGCTACCACTTGTGATGCTGGCCCCTCATATCAGAGCTCCACTTCTAATCCAGCTCCCTGCTAATGTGCAGCCAAGGTTCAAATCTGTGGACCCCTGCACCCACATGGGAGACCCAGGTGGAGTTACTGTCTCCTGGTTTCAGCCTGGCCCAGCCCTGCCTGTCCCAGTCACTTGGGAGAGTGAACTAGCAGATGGGAGAGCTCTGTGTCTCTCTCCATCACTCTGATTTTGAAATAAATCTTTAAAAATAAGTGGCTTTATTATTTGATGTGCGAATCGGCTGGAAAATCAAGTGGGTTGGTTTATCTTTAACCATGACGTTTTCCGACTGACGGACTAAATCAGAAATAACTTGGAACCACGAAACTGCCAGGGTGAACAGCTGGTGTGGACGTTCTGGCGTGCGTCTCCCAGCACGCTCCCGAGCAGTGAGGTGGAGCTCAGAGGTTTAACCAGACTGTCTGGCCTCTAGAAATACATCTCCAGTCGTGCGTTGCCTGTGTGGGGGCGTGTGCTGTGGCCCTCCGCGGAGTCACTGCCCTGATGTGCTCCTGTGGCTGCTCTCTCTAGGTCTCGACCACCTGCTGGATGAGAACAGAGTGCCGGACCTCACGCAGATGTACCAGCTGTTCAGCCGCGTGAAGGGCGGCCAGCAGGCACTGCTGCAGCACTGGAGCGAGTACATCAAGGTGCGCAGGGCTGTGTGCTGGGGCCCTGCCCCGCCCTGGCCCCTGGCCACTCTGCACTCCTGCCTCCTGCCGTCTGCAGTTCTGTGCTCTGGGGCCCTGCCCCACACCCTGGCCACTCTGCACTCCTGCCTCCTGCCGTCTGCAGTTCTGTGCTCTGGGGCCCTGCCCCACGCCCTGGCCGCTCTGCACTCCTGCCTCCTGCCGTCTGCAGTTCTGTGCTCTGGGGCCCTGCCCCACGCCCTGGCCGCTCTGCACTCCTGCCTCCTGCCGTCTGCAGTTCTGTGCTCTGGGGCCCTGCCCCACGCCCTGGCCGCTCTGCACTCCTGCCTCCTGCCGTCTGCAGTTCTGTGCTCTGGGGCCCTGCCCCGCCCTGGCTGCTCTGCACTTCCTGCCGTCTGCAGTTCTGTGCACTGGGGCCCAGTCCACACCCTGGCCGCTCTGCACTCCTGCCTCCTGCCGTCTGCAGTTCTGTGCACTGGGGCCCAGTCCACACCCTGGCCGCGCTGCACTTCCTGCCGTCTGCGGTTCTATGCACTAGGGTGCAGTCCACTCCCTGGCCGCTCTGCACTTCCTGCTGTCTGCAGTTCTCATGCCACAGGATGCATAGATGCTTCAAAAAGTTCATGGAAAATGAAATTAAGTTTATTTTGGTGCAAGAAAAAATGTTGCAATCCAAGCATAGTTCGATCATAATATGCATTTTCCAGGAACTTTTTAGAGATTCTTCGTAGGGTAGACAGCAGTTTTCTGTCTGTCCAGATCACCTGTGGGAATGTTTGTGTTTAAAATACATTAGCACTTGGAAGAGGATCTCTGTGAACGCCCACCTGGAGAACCGGGCCCTGACGGGCAGCTGTTTGCTCCCGGCGCTCTGCCTGGGGTCTTGCCCGGCCGTGTCCTCGTGCCTTTTCCACAGAGGCTCCCTCCCTGCCTCTGCTCGTTGTGCCCGTGTTCTTTATTTCTCAGCAGTCTTTGAATCTAGGTGAAGTTAGGACTTCCTGCTTAACCCCAGGGTGGGCCTGTCAGTCCCGCGAAGTCGTTTGGTCTGTCCTCGAAGTACAAGCAGGGTGACTTTGAGGTGGGTAGTGCTGTGTGGCTGTGAGTGAGGTTCTGAGTGTCCGCATGGACCGAGGATCCCCGCCCCACACATCTGTATGTCAGCTGGCGTGCACAGTGCGGCCTCCATGCAGGGGCTTCTCGTGTTCATGTGTCCTGCTCAGAGGTGCCATTCCCCAGGGAGCAGGCCGCACCCCTCGCAGCTTGGACGTTCTCTGTCCTGTTGGCCCCACAGGAGGGTTCCAGGCTGCCCGATGATGAGTGCCAGCGAGGCCTCTGGTTTCGATGCCGGAGAGAACAGACAACATCACCAGAGATTGCCCACCAGCAGCCGTCCTGAGACGTCCTTGCATACCCTAGAGTCCATCTAGGAAAGGCTTTCGAAGTGACAAGACTTACCAGGGTTTAGGGATGGCAGCAGTGAGGGAGGGAGTGGAGCGTTTAAGGCCACAGAGGGGTCCTGGTGCCGGAGTGTTTGGTGTTCTGTGGTCTGACAGAACTGCAGAGTGGATAGATGAGTGACAGGGCTGTCTACGAATGGCAGGCTGTGTCGCGTGTGCAGCCCGGAGGGGAACAGCTGTGTAGTCAGCAGACGGCTGCCCTTGGGGCAGAGGCACACAGAGGTCCCTGCTGCTGCTGCCGCACGTGGGTCTGAGCTGCTCAGTGGCGAGAGAGGAACAGAGGCCCAGGTGCTTGGGCCCCTGCCATCCACGTGGGAGAGCCAGGTGGAGTTCTGGCTCCTGGATTTGGCCTGGCCCAGCTCCAGCCACTGGGGCCATCTGGGGAGTGAACCAGCAGGTGGAAGATCTCTCTCTAACTCTGCCTTTCAAATAAATAAACCTTTCTTTAAAATGTAGGCTTCATTTGTGAAATTTTTAAATTACTCTGTGTTTAATACCAAGAGTAATTATGTTAAAGTGTGCTGACGGTGTGCTGGCCGAGGAAGCACTGTCTGGTGCCCTGCCTGTGGGTGATGGGCACCTGTTTCCCCTTGCAGACGTTTGGAACCACGATTGTCATCAATCCTGAGAAGGATAAAGACATGGTGCAGGATCTGCTGGACTTCAAGGACAGGGTGGACCATGTGATCGAGGTGTGCTTCCAGAAGAACGAGCGGTTCATCAACCTGATGAAGGAGTCCTTCGAGACGTTCATCAACAAGAGACCCAATAAGCCTGCAGAGCTGATCGGTAGACAAACACTTCCAGACGGTTCTCTGATGCGGGAGAGCAGGGCAAAGCTGGGGGGGGGGGGGGGGTAGGGAGTCTTACTAAGACATGCGCACGCCTGGAGATGTGTAGGGATTCCATAAGGCCGGGTACACTTGGAATGGAGTGAAGAGGCTTCACTTCACAGAAGAGGAAGGGGGTGGTTTGTGTTTCCTTGAACGGAGCTGATTTTGTAAAAATTAGCCTTAATTCTCCAACTTGATGGATCTGAGTGATTTCCATTTAGAAATTGGACTGTGAGGTGGGCATTTGACTCTGCAGTTAAGACGCCGTGGTGCGTGTGTGCGTCCCATATCAGAGCGTCTGGGCTCGTGTCCCAGGTCCACTACTTCCTGCTTCAGCTTCCTGGGAAGTGATGAATGACGGCCCAGGGACTGGGATCCCTGCCGGTCACATGGGAGGCCAGATGGAGTTCTGGGCTCCTGGCGTTGCAGGCACCTGGGAGGTGAACCAGCAGGTCAAAGGTGTCAGTCTCTGTCTCTCTGCCTTTCAAATATATTTTAAGCAAAAGAAGAAAATAGGTGGGGTTTATATCTGTTACGAGGCCAGTCTTGTCTGTCTGTAGATGATACTTAACACAAAATATCCTTACTCTCTTTGTGTCCTTTCATCACAGGATGGCATTAGGTGCGATGGCAGATGATAGCATGTTTTAGGGTATCTTTTTAAAAAGTTACCTTAAGAGACTTTTAAGTTACCTTTTGTATAACTACTTGTTATAATATCAAAGTAATAGTTCAGATTTTGTGGACTTCTGAGACGGTAGAAGTTTTTAATCTACAGGCAGGCAGAGGCAAAGATTAACACGGTGATACAGGAGTCTTATATGGTAGAACACGGAGCTCAGTAGTACGTTTTCCTTGACTGTGTTTGTGCAGAATATAACATAATAAGTCTTCAAAGACTAATGAGATCAACAGAAGAATTCACCAGGCAGCTGTCTCTCATGCCGCTTTCTCTGTGGTTGCTCCCAGGGGGCTTTGGGACATTGTGGCTTCCATCTCGTGAGGGCTGGGGTCCCCTCAGACACCTCAGGGTGGCTTGCGTGGGCTCAGGAACAAGCCCAAAGCAGGCGAGCCCCTATTCTGCAGCGTCCCCTTGGTTTAGCCAAAAGCGGCCTTGTGCACGTTCTGGCCTTGCAGCGTCCGCAGCAGTGGCGTGTCCCCACAGCCACGGTGCGTAATGAAACCCAAGCAGGCTGGTGGTCGCTGGCACCTAAAGACGCCTAAACCTGCTGTGCCAAAATCCCGCTCTTGCCTTGTTAGTTTTGGGAAGTGTTTACCTCACATGACTTGAAAGTTCCTGTCTCTGAAATTCAGATATTGGCCTTTTTGTCATAGAAAAGTTTCTGGTAGAAATTAGAGATGTTCTGTGCTTCCGGCTTGGACTGTACACTCCAAATGACTGTTTTCTGGGTTTCTTACACGTTTACTCTGCAGCCAAGCACGTTGATTCCAAGCTGAGAGCAGGCAACAAGGAAGCCACAGATGAGGAGCTCGAGCGCATCCTGGACAAGATCATGATCATGTTCAGGTTCATTCACGGTGAGGAGCTGTTCGGGTGGGCGGGCACTCGGCCGCTGGACAGCCGCGTCCCGCGTTGCGGTGCCTTACTGCGGCCGCCTGCTCGTGCGGACCCCAGGCAGCAGGTGGTGGTGGCCACAGGGCATGAGTTCTCGCTGCCCACCTTGGAGACCCGGATCGAGCTCCTGGTTTCAGCTTTGGTCTGACCTGATCGAGCCCCAGCCGTGGTGGGCATCTGGGGATGAACCAGTGGGTGGGAGCTTTCTCTGTCTATCAAATGATAAGTATATCATCTTTTTAAATGACCCATATCCAGCCCTGTCTTTTCATTTGGGAGTTTAACCCGGGAATGTGTGTGTCCATGGAGCTGGTTTGCATCCAGATGTGCAGCTGGAGTGTGACTCACTCGAGGTGTGACTCACTGGAGGTGTGACGCACTTGAGGTGTGACGCACTCGAGGTGCAGCTCCCCTGTCCTAAACGGTGCCTCCCTCTCATCTGTCGTAAACAGGCAAAGACGTCTTTGAAGCGTTTTATAAAAAGGATTTGGCAAAAAGACTCCTGGTTGGAAAAAGTGCCTCAGTGGACGCCGAGAAATCGATGCTGTCCAAGCTGAAGCATGGTGAGCACGGGGCGGGCCGCGCCCCTGCACGCACGGGGTTGCTGCGCGGCCCCCACCCCCACCCTCACCAACCCTTGGCCTTGCAGAGTGCGGGGCTGCGTTCACCAGCAAGCTGGAAGGCATGTTCAAGGACATGGAGCTCTCCAAGGACATCATGGTGCACTTCAAGCAGGTGAGCGCTCAGCACATTCAAGGAACTGAAATCCAGAATGGCAGAGAAGAGGGGCCCTAGACCTGAGTGACCCAGGACTGCCCGGGCGCGGACCGCGGCTGCCTTCCGTGGAACGCGCTCCAGGGACCACAGTGAACCCTCCCACCTCGGGAGCTGCACCGCTTACTTGTTTCTGACCATTGTTCTGCTGGTGTCTGACGGGATGGCTTTATCCGGTGTGTTTTTAGCACATGCAGAATCAGAGTGACCCAGGCCCCATCGACCTCACCGTGAACATCCTCACCATGGGCTACTGGCCGACGTACACGCCCATGGAGGTGCATCTGACGCCAGAAGTGAGTGCTGGGTTGTGTGTGTGAGCAAGAGCTGAGTCGTCACACAGACGGTTGTCCCTGTGGCCTGGGGAACAGCGCCAGAGTGACCGCCATCTCTGCCCCTTGGGGACAGCGCAGGCACTGTTCTGCCGTGGCACTGTTAGCCTCTCCCGGCCTTGCAGGTGGAGGCCCAGTCCCACTGAGTTAACACCCAGCATGGCAGGCGAGAAGGGGGGGGCCCTTGCAGTGTGGAACCAGGGCAGAGACGCCACCAGCACCTGGATCGGGGACTTCCCGCCTGCAGAACTCCTGACGGTGGCAGAGCCCCGCACTGCAGGGCCGCGTGAACCACTGTGCCGTGAGGGGGTGGGGAGGGTGTCCACACACCAGGGGTGCGTTCCCTCGCGCGTCTGGCGGCTGGAAGTCGGCAGGCACGGCCTCGGTGGGGCTGGTTCTGTTACTAGAGAGCCGTTGCTTAGAGTTCTCAGGTGAGAGACAGTAGTGCAATGAAGAGAGCTCACCGGGCAGACCGGGCTGGCAGCTGAGGACCCCCGAGTTGTTATGGCTGTTGGTGTGGCCCTGGTTTCTCCCTCTGCAGCCCGGGTGTGAGTCTCCCAGCACTTCATAGTAGCCTGCTTGTGAAGAGCAGAGGGGCTTCCCCTGCGCTGCCCCCAGAGAAGGGGCTGGGCGTGGCCAGACTCCGACGTGTAAATGCTGGCTTACGTCCTGTCCCGTCCCAGAGATCCCATTTTCCTTTGGCTCCTCGCGTACACGTAGGCTCCTGTTCATCCAGCCACCTTGCCAGCTCCTTCCGAAGGGCCTTGGAGGAACCCACCAGGCCCGTCTGTAGCTCGGGGGCTGTGGCGCTCCTGTGTTTCTTGGCTGACAGACACGTCCCTCCGTTCCCAGCCTCCCTGTGTGTGTGCATCTCTTACACTGACACCAGCCGTGGGGTGAGGGCCCACGCTACTTGGTGCAACCCCATCTAAATGAGCTCTGTCTGCAGAGATCCAGTTGCCCAGTAAGGTCACATTCTGGGGTCCTACGTGGTCATGAATACTGGGGGACACTGTCCAACCCGGTCTAGCTAAGGCAAGTGAGAAACTTTGTTGAGTATTTAAAAAGAATGAGAGAAAAATTAACCCAGGAAGAAATAGTAACCACACGGCACTTCCTGTCTCAGATCAGGAGCAGCACCAGGGGCACAGGATACAGGAAGTGTGAGTCGAGACCAGGGGCGGCCTCTGCACAGCTGGCCACGGTCTTCAGTGCACCGTGACTGTGGCTGACTGCGGCGAGCCAGCTGTGGGCCGGAGCTCACGGATGACCACCCTCTGACTGGTACATTCCAGTTCAAACGAGGTCCCAGAGGGGACGGGAAACCCCGGCATCCAAGGATAGCAAGTGTCTTCTCAGGGAGTACAGGCCAGAGGAAGAGCTGGCTGTCAGGGAGTGTGGCAGGGGAAGAAGTAGCTGCACGCGGTGCGGTCCAGGGTGGTGGTGCTGGGTGTAACGCTCGCCGTCCGTGCCCTTGCAGATGGTTAAACTTCAGGAAGTGTTTAAGACCTTCTACCTCGGGAAGCACAGCGGCCGGAAACTTCAGTGGCAGACGACTTTGGGACATGCTGTTCTCAAAGCAGAGTTTAAGGAAGTGAGTTTTTGTTCATTTCATTTACTCGGTAAAGTGAATGGTAAGGGGTAAGTATTCCACCCAGAAAACCCAAGATCCCCATCAGCAGAAAGCCGGCTTCCTAGCAGAGAAGAGCATAGCATGTGCAGCCCACCCAGGGGGCCGGCTCCCAGCCGCTGCCCGAGCTCCCAGCCCGGCCGAGGTCCCAGCCGCTGCCCGAGGTGCCAGCCGGGCCAAGGTCCCAGCCTGGCCGAGGTGCTGCTGAGGGAGGACGGTACCCTGGTGAGCTTTACGGTTTGTCATAAAGCTCATTCCAGCACTCCTCTGCCTGCGACGTCCCACGGGATGAGTGGGAGTTTTCCGTGCAGTGCTTACCCTGTACTGCAAGGGAGGGACGCGTGTCGCAGAACACGTGTGGGAGAGGCTCTGATTCTTCAAATCAACCGCGCTAAGCACAGGCGTTGTTACATTCCTGCCTCACAGAGCTGCTGTAATGCGCTCCTCTGTGTTGTCCTATAAATTACACGAACATGTGTGTGTGGTATTGTTGTACGGGGTCGTATACGTAAAACCACAGAGCCCAGACCTTCAAGTGTGGGGAAGTTAATTTCTGTCATCCCAAGCTCGTCCACAGTTAAACTCGGCCTCTGTCTCGCCTGCTGGTAGCTGTCCCCACACATGCCTGGGTCTGCTGGAGCCCCCAACACGGCCTCCTTGGCCCTCGGTTGTCTGCGCAGAGCGTGGAGCGTGCTCACCAGTGCAGGCTGGGATGCAGATGCAGGCAGCCGTGGGCACTTGCTGCCCAGGAGCGGTCCTGCCATAGCCTGGGCTCAGGGAATCGATGACCCATGTGTGTATTTTGTGGTTTTACATTTTTCTTTAATTTACTTTCATTTGGAAGGCAGAGAGAGGAAAAGCGCCCATCTGCTGGTTTACTCCCCAGTTGTTTGCAGTGGCCAGGCTGGGTCAGACCGGAGCCAGGAGCCAGGAGCTCAGCCCAGGTCTCTCATTGGTGGCCAGGCTGGGTCAGACCAGAGCCAGGAGCCCAGCCCAGGTCTCTCATTGGTGGCCAGTCTGGGTCAGACCGGAGCCAGGAGCCAGGAGCCCAGCCCAGGTCTCTGACATTGGTGGCCAGGCTGGGTCAGACCGGAGCCAGGAGCCAGGAGCCAGGAGCTCAGCCCAGGTCTCTCATTGGTGGCCAGGCTGGGTCAGACCAGAGCCAGGAGCCCAGCCCAGGTCTCTCATTGGTGGCCAGTCTGGGTCAGACCGGAGCCAGGAGCCAGGAGCCCAGCCCAGGTCTCTGACATTGGTGGCCAGGCTGGGTCAGACCGGAGCCAGGAGCCAGGAGCTCAGCCCAGGTCTCTCATTGGTGGCCAGGACCCAGGGTGCGCAGTCGCAGGAAGCCGGAATCAGAGCAAAGCAAGGACTCAGACCAGGCACTCCTGCCTCTCTGCTGGTTCACTCCCCACATGGCTGCTGTAGCCAGGACTGGGCCAAGCCAAAACAAGGAACCAGGAGCTCCCGAGACTCCCACGTGGGTGACAGAGGTCCAAGTGCCTGGGCCATCCTCCACTGCCTCCCCAGCACGTTAGGGAGCTGGATCGGAAGCAGAGCAGCCAGGATTTGAAGTGGCATTCCAGGACAGGATGAGGGTATTGCAAGCGGCACTTGACCCTGTTACGCCCAGAGCACCTGCCCCTGTTCCGTCGTTGGACAGAGGTGTCGAGGTTTTTTGCCAGCTGCCCCTCCCTTCCTGTGCTGTCACGGAGCCTCCTCGGCCTTGTGCTGGCTTCAGTGAGAGGACCCCGCTGTGCTCGAGAGTGGAGGGGAAGGGGCCGTTGCGTCTGGGCGCCGGCTTCCGGCAACCGTCATTCCCTTCCAGGCCAGCAGAACTGATGAAAGGTTTTTACTGCAAACTCCAAGAGAAGGATTTCTAGGACTATTCCTAATGATCACTGTATTTTACATTCTGTAATGTAGTTTCTTCTCATTTGGTATGACGAGTAAGTTCATCCCCTCAAAAAAAGTTGGAGAGCAAAAAGCAGAGCAGGTTGTGGGCTCAGGCGTAGCTTCAGCTGTGACGCTCTGTTCTCTCGAAGGGCAAGAAGGAGTTCCAGGTGTCCCTGTTCCAGACGCTCGTGCTGCTCATGTTCAACGAGGGCGACGGCTTCAGCTTCGAGGAGATAAAGATGGCCACCGGCATAGGTAGGCGATGCCACGAGTGCACCGCCCGCGGCACTGCTGGCCACACTGGGTAGCATCATTTCTTTTCTGCGTATTTGTTTTTATTTGAAAAGCAAAGAGAGGCAAACAGTGATCCTCTGCTGCTGGCTCACGCCCCAAATGCCCACAACAGCCAGCTGGGGCCAGGCCTGCGCCGGGAGCCCAGAACTCCAGGTCTCTCACGAGGGTGCCAGGACCCTCACTGCTGCCTCCCAGGGCCGCGTCAGCAGGAAGCCGGATTGGAAGCGGAGCTGGGACTCCCCAGGCCCTCGGATGTGGGATGCCCACTGCCCTCCCCAGAGGATCCCCTGCTGTCTGATGCTGACCCCTCCTGCCTCTGCTTCCCTCCAGAGGAGAGCGAGCTGCGAAGGACGCTGCAGTCGCTGGCGTGCGGGAAAGCGCGGGTGCTGCTGAAGAGCCCCAAGGGAAAGGAGGTGGAAGACGGAGACAAGTTCCTCTTCAATGCAGACTTCAAGCACAAGTTGTTCAGGATAAAGATCAATCAGATTCAGATGAAGGAAACCGTATGTATAGAGTTTGTCTTCTGGCTTGTGCTGTTCCCCAGGAGGCATTGGTCTCGGGGTGACTTCTTCCCAGACTGCTCCTAAAACAGCCGATGAGAGCTTTCTGGCCGTAGCAGCAGTGCCAGTCCAAGGACACAGTAGTCCCTGCTGATCAGGAGGCCACACACACAGTGCACGGCGCTGCCAGAGCCCAGCACCCGGTCCCGCTGCTGCACACGTCAGATGCCCCTGAGCCCCAGCCTCAGGCGGGGCCGTGTCTGTGTGATTGTCGCCAGGTCCCAAGTCCAGAAGGGTGGGGACCACTGCCGCTGCCGCCTTGTCCTCCTAAACACCCAGTCTAGACGGGTGTGCGCAGGGGCCTTGTGGAGTGCTGGGTTCTGTGTAGACGCTGTGTCTGCCCCCGCCGTGCTCCCCTGGGCAGGGGTGTGCTCACCCGAGAAGAAACGCAGGTCACAGGCGCACACTGGGCGGTGGCACCGGGCATGTGAGTGGTCGTCTGGGACGTGTTCAGGGGTTAGAGGTCCCCGGCTTGGCCAGGACACGGGAAGGAAACGGGTTCTTGTGTGGAAAGCTGTTTCATAATTGTGGTTTTATATTCGAGAAATTACTTTGTCATATGAAATGACAAGAAGTTTTGGTTTCCTTTTGGTACATGTGGCCTACAAAACCCGTTAAACTGGATTTTCTTTAATAGACAAGTATTCACATTCTCATTAGCAGAATTCATACTTAAAATTTTTTTAAATGAGAAATTGAATGGATCAAATACTGATCTTACTCACATGTCTTGTGAAATTACTTTTTTGTTTATTTTTTAGCTTTAAAATTTAACAACTTTTAACGTTTTGCCCTGTTCACTTCATATGTACACATGTGCATACACATGTAGACACACGTGCACATCTCTGTGCCACCTCTCAGGTGGCTGAGGAGAGGGAGACGCGCAGGCAGAGCACAGACAGGTGTGAGGGCAGAGACCCACTCTGTGCGCTGCTGCCCATTTATCCAAACCCACAAGTGCAGCACCAAGGGGACAGCTCTGGGCGACAGCCAGGCGGCGGCCACCGCGACACGTCGGGGAGCATCCGTGAGAAGCCAGGCGCATGGGAGACCTGTCCTCTCACACATCCTGTGTCTGTGTCCCCTCTCACACATCCTGTGTCCCCTCACACGTCCTGTGTCTGTGCCCTCTCTCACACATCCTGTGTCTGTGCCCTCTCTCACATGTCCTGTGTCCCCTCTCACACGTCCTGTGTCCTCTCTCACACGTCCTGTGTCCCCTCTCCCACGTCCTGTGTCTGTGCCCTCTCTCTCACGTCCTGTGTCCCCTCTCACACGTCCTGTCAACCCTCTCTCACGTCCTGTCTCCCCTCTCACACGTCCTGTGTCTGTGCCCTCTCTCACGTCCTGTGTCTGTGCCCTCTCTCACACGTCCTGTGTCCCTTCTCACACGTCCTGTGTCTGTGCCCTCTCTCACATGTCCTGTGTCCCCTCTCACACGTCCTGTGTCCTCTCTCACACGTCCTGTGTCCCCTCTCCCACGTCCTGTGTCTGTGCCCTCTCTCCCACGTCCTGTGTCCCTTCTCTCACATGTCCTGTGTCTGTGCCCTCTCTCACATGTGTCCCCTCTCTCACGTCCTGTGTCTGTGCCCTCTCTCACACGTCCTGTGTCTGTGCCCTCTCTCATACGTCCTGTGTCTGTGCCCTCTCTCACATGTCCTATGTCTGCCCTCTCTCTCACGTCCTGTGTCCCCTCTCACACATCCTGTGTCTGTGCCCTCTCTCACACGTCCTGTGTCCCCTCTCACACGTCCTGTGTCTATGCCCTCTCTCACACGTCCTGTGTCTGTGTCCCTTCTCTCACACGTCCTGTGTCCCCTCTCTCACACATCCTGTGTCCCCTCTCACATGTCCTGTGTCCCCCTCACACGTCCTGTCTCCCCTCTCACACGTCCTGTGTCTGTGCCCTCTCTCACACGTCCTGTCTCCCCTCTCACACGTCCTGTGTCTGTGCCCTCTCTCACACGTCCTGTGTCCCCTCTCACACGTCCTGTGTCTATGCCCTCTCTCACACGTCCTGTGTCCCTTCTCACACGTCCTGTGTCTGTGTCCCTTCTCTCACACGTCCTGTGTCCCCTCTCTCACATGTCCTGTGTCCCCTCTCACACGTCCTGTCTCCCCTCTCACATGTCCTGTGTCTGTGCCCTCTCTCTCACGTCCTGTGTCCCCTCTCACACGTCCTGTCTCCCCTCTCACACGTCCTGTGTCTGTGCCCTCTCTCACATGTCCTGTGTCCCCTCTCACACGTCCTGTGTCTGTGCCCTCTCTCCCACGTCCTGTGTCCCTTCTCACATGTCCTATGTCTGTGTCCTCTCTCACACGTCCTGTGTCCCCTCTCACACGTCCTGTGTCCCCTCTCACACGTCCTGTGTCCCCTCTCTCACGTCCTGTGTCTGTGCCCTCTCTCACATGTCCTGTGTCCCCTCTCCCACGCCCTGTGTCCTCTTTCACACGTCCTGTGTCCCCTCTCTCACGTCCTGTGTCCTCTCTCACATGTCCTGTGTCCCCTCTCTCACATGTCCTGTGTCCCCTCTCCCACGCCCTGTGTCCTCTCTCACACGTCCTGTGTCTCCTCTCACATGTCCTGTGTCCCCTCTCACACGTCCTGTGTCCCCTCTCTCACATCCTGTGTCCCCTCTCTCACGTCCTGTGTCCTCTCTCACATGTCCTGTGTCCCCTCTCCCACGCCCTGTGTCCTCTCACATGTCCTGTGTCCCCTCTCTCACATCCTGTGTCTGTGCCCTCTCTCTCACGTCCTGTGTCCCCTCTCTCACACATCCTGTGTCCCCTCTCCCACGCCCTGTGTCCTCTCTCCCACGTCCTGTGTCCCTTCTCACATGTCCTATGTCTGTGTCCTCTCTCACACATCCTGTGTCCCCTCTCACACATCCTGTGTCCCCTCTCACATGTCCTGTGTCCCCTCTCTCACGTCCTGTGTCCTCTCTCACACGTCCTGTGTCCCCTCTCTCTCACGCCCTGTGTCCTCTCTCCCACGTCCTGTGTCCCTTCTCACATGTCCTATGTCTGTGTCCCCTCTCTCTCACGTCCTGTGCCCTCTCTCCCACGTCCTGTGTCCCTTCTCACATGTCCTATGTCTGTGTCCCCTCTCACACATCCTGTGTCCCCTCTCACACGTCCTGTGTCCTCTCTCTCACGTCCTGTGTCCTCTCTCACACGTCCTGTGTCCCCTCTCCCACGCCCTGTGTCCTCTCTCCCATGTCCTGTGTCCCTTCTCACATGTCCTATGTCTGTGTCCCCTCTCACACATCCTGTGTCCCCTCTCACGTCCTGTGTCCCCTCTCTCACGTCCTGTGTCCTCTCTCACACGTCCTGTGTCCCCTCTCCCACGCCCTGTGTCCTCTCTCCCATGTCCTGTGTCCCTTCTCACATGTCCTATGTCTGTATCCCTTCTCTCACACGTCCTGTGTCCCCTCTCTCTCACGTCCTGTGCCCTCTCTCTCACGTCCTGTGTCCCCTCTCTCACGTCCTGTGTCTGTCATCTGTGCCCCCCTGTGACCTGGTCTCTGGCGTGTCGTGTGCCCCTGCTGCAGACTTGTAAGGGGAGAGGGTGGTCAGCCGTCTCCTGGGGCTCGCTGTGCCCTTTCTCTCTCTCTCTCTCTCTCTCTCTCTCTCTCTCTCTCTCTCTCTCTCTCTCTCTGCCTCTCCTTCTCTCTGTGTAACTCTGACTTTGAAATAAATAAATAAATCTGTATAAAAAATAAAAACAATCGCGGGCTAAGTCCCTGTTGGGGAAGCGTTCAGTCTTGTCCAGCAGCAGTTGCCAGCCGCACTTTGCTCCAGGTGAGGTGGGAGCGGTGCAGGGCCCGTGCTGTGATGCAGCACGCAGTGGTTAAACCACGTCCTGCACCCACGTGGGAGACCAGGAGAGTCCCAGCTCCTGCCTTCAGACCGCCTGGCTCGCGCCATTGCAGCCTCCTAGGGAGTACACCAGCTGGTGGAGATCCGTCCATGTCTGTGTCTCTGTCTCTCTCTTTTCTTCCCTCCCTCCCTTTCCCCCTCTTTCCCTCTGTAGCTCTGCCTTTCAAATAAATAAATCTCAAAAAGAACACGCAGTGCAACTAGGCTTTCTCCTTGTCCTGTCTTCTGGATGAAGGGTTCCTTTGACAGTGTGATGGCTTGGGGCCTGCCCCGTCCTGAACCCCCCACCCTCACTTCAGCTGCAGACCCTCATAGGTTAAAGCTCTTTGTGGTATTCGCTGTCTGCTCCCAAGAACTGCTCCTCATCGTGTGTTTAAGTCAAGAGCGATTGTAACTAGACGATGGCTTCCCCGCTGGGCCAGGCTGGCTACACACTGACTTGGCAGCTACACCCCTGGGCTCCTGACGCCGGGCAGAGCTCGGTCTTCGGAACAGATCCTCACGGCCATTACGCTTTGCTCTGTTTTGTGTTGTGCTGATAGGCGCAATCTATGATATGTAGAATTGTTGCATATTTGGGTTGTTTTTTTTTTTAAAGATTTATTTATTTATATGAAAGAGTTACTCAGAGAAGGAGAGGCAGAGAGACAGAGTCTTCCATCCACTGGGCACCCCCCAGTTGGCCACAACGGCCGGAGCTAGGCTGATCTGAAGCCAGGAGCCAGGAGCTTCCTCCGGGTCTCCCATGCAGGTGCAGGGGCCCAAGGACTTGGGCCATCCTCCACTGCACTCCCAGCAGAGAGCTGGATCAGAAGTGGAGCAGCAAGACTCGAACTGGCATCCATATGGGAGCTGGCACTGCAGGCGACGGCTTAACCTGCTATGCCACAGCACCAGCCCCAAATTTTTGCATATTTGTAATAATTTGAATTTTATAAATTACTTTCTTTTGGTTTAAGAGATTTGCTATTCTAGAAAGCTAGCTTTTATGGGAACAATTCAAAACGCATAATAAAACAGGACTCATCTTGAGTCTGTCCTCTCTCCGCGTTTCTCGTGAACCTCGACCCTCTGAAATCACGCTGAGATACATTTTCTCCTCCTCTTGTTTTTGTCCAGGTTGAGGAACAGGTCAGCACCACTGAGCGGGTGTTTCAAGATCGACAGTATCAGATTGATGCTGCCATCGTCAGAATAATGAAGATGAGGAAGACTCTGGGTCACAACCTTCTGGTTTCTGAGTTGTATAATCAGCTGAAGTTTCCGGTCAAGGTGAGCGGTGCTGTGCCAGCAGCCGTCCTGGGGCCCCGTTCTGGGGCCTCAGTCGGTGTGCTGGTGCAGACGTGCTGGGGACCGGGCTCTGTCCGGCGTGTTCCACTGGCTCCTATTTCAAGAAGCAAGAGTGGATGTGACGTGGGTGTCTGGGCAGACTTTTCTCGGCGGTGCTCCGGGGTTGTGAGGAGATGGCGGTGAGAACTCCTCATCTGCAGGTGGCAGCCACAGAGCGTCTCAGCTCTGCACCCCCAGCGCCGGCAGTCACTGCCCTGCACGTGGGACACACGCAGGCAGGGAAGCAGGAAGGAGACCCAGCAGGTGTGCGGTCCGCCCGGGAGTCACGAGCTCTGCCTGCCACCAGCTCGCAGTCCCCCGGCCCTGTGCTGTGGGACCTGGGGACACCGCGGGACAGCAGCCAGTGCTTGAGCCCTGTGCCCGCAGAGGTGACGTGCGTCAGCGTGAAACACTGTCACGGCTGTTACTCTCCTCCCCCACGCCAGGGCCGGTGTCCGCTCTCCTCTGCCGGCCCAGAGGCCTGACAAGCAAACGCAGGGCTGTGTGGCCAGCCCGGCATGCAGCTGCCCGAGCTCCTGCTCTGCCTTTAAGGGAACTGCGTTTCCCACTGTGTCTTAACCGCGTGGCCCGTCACTGCAGAAGCGGTGGCCTGTGGGAAACTCCCTGTGGAGGGAGAGCCTTGCTCGTGCACTCACATAGGTGCTTCCGAATGTGGTGGACTGGGAGGTGCGTGGGTGGCAGGGGCACTTGGAGTTGGTACCATGTGGTGCAGAGACAGTGAGTGTGGTCAGTGAGTGGTAACAGAGCCAGTGCCCAGGGGCGTGGTCCTCCCACACTCGCCTGGGTGCGTGGGGCCTCCCCTGCTGTGCACGCGCCGCTGAAGGCAGGGGCTGTGTGCGCTCCCGCTCCCCCGGGACACCACCCTCTGAGGGCAGAGATTCTCTTAGGCAGGAAACTGCATTCTCTGAGCGCTACCTGGGTGTGCAGTTAGAGGGACGCGTGCATGGTGCGTGTGCACTGGCAGTGATTCTGTGACACCATCGCGTCACGTGTGAGTATCGGCACGTGTGGCACCCCACTGATCGGGGACTCTGCTTTGCTTTTTCAGCCTGGAGATTTGAAGAAGAGAATCGAATCTCTTATAGACAGAGACTATATGGAGAGAGACAAAGACAATCCGAACCAGTACCACTATGTGGCATGACGTCAGCCGTGTCTGCGCTAGAGAAACACTAGAATGTATCTCCAGAGCAATGGGCGCCTCCACGCGGCTCCGGGACTCTGCTGGAGCCAGCTGTGGGCCCTGGAGGAGACGGGAGAGCGCTGGTTCTGGGCTGTCCCCCCAGGGCTCGGGTCTCCAGACAGCATAAGTATCTTTTCCCCCTCTGGTTCTTTTAGGCATTTAAATTGTTCCTATTGCTTTGTGCAGACTGAGACGTTGGTTAACGGCGGCCCTCAGAAGGTCGTGTTCCTGGGGCAGGAGCTGCGTTTGCTTTGGTTCTGTGTGTGTGGTCACGAGTGCGCCGAGAAGACCCTACATGCTGCATTTCGCTCTAAAGATGCCTGAGGTGTTCCTGAAGCCACGCCCCCTCGTGTTCCACCGGCCGACCAGTGATGCAGCCGCAGCAGCCCACACCTGTGTGTTCTGTTTTTCCAAACGTTTCAGGCTTTTTGACTGGATTCCTGAAACTTCAGGCGAGGTCCGGGGGCTGGGCGTGGGGCCGCCAGCACCTTCAGTCCCGCCCAGCTCCGTGCGCTGTCGGTGAGGGCCTGGGGGCTAGTGTGCTGGTGTGTTCATTCTAAGATTGAGTCTAGCAGTCCCTGGTTTTTGGCATTGGGGAAACTGCTGTTTGATTTTTTTAAATTGCAGTATTTGTATGATTACTATAATAATAAAGTCAGGTTTGGTTTTTACAGTCCTGTGCAGGGGCAGCCCTCGTTCTCTGCTCTACCACTATTAAAGTTTTCTAGGAGACTTGAAGTCTTGACATTGTGAAACAGAAGTTATTTTGTCAAAGATTAAAAGGCTTTTGTTGGTATCTGGCTACGTGTGTGTGTGGGTGTGTGTGCGTGGGCGTGTGTGCGTGCGCGTGCGTGTGCGGCCCAGCAGCTCCCTGGAAGCTCCGTGGGGGTGTCAGTGTGTGACTGTGATCACATTTCAGAGTGCTTTCTGTTTGACATAAGCGCATGTTTCACTTTGATTAAAAGCTACCAAAGGAACCTTGATCATGGTATAAGTATTTAAAGCAATATTTTCTGGAATACACCAAGTTTATATCATTTGATTTTGTGGTAAATTATTAAAAGATTCTCCATTTTTGAAACATGCGTGTTTAGGATATGACATCCTTTGGGTTCCCATATTAAATCCTTATTCTTCATTATTTCTATATTTGTAAATTTTTGTTTATGAATTCTGATATGTGGTCTGGGAGAGACCAGATAGACTTCTATTTCTACTTCTTCAATTTTAAGTTCACTGTGTCTGGAGATTGTTCATGTAATTTATGTGGACTGACTTCGAATAGTCTAACAGGCCTTAAAATTGCAGTAATAAACTCTGTGGTATGCAAATGGCACGCTCCTCGTACCTCTTCAGCCCGTGCCCCCCGTCCCCAGGGCGCCAGAAGCAGGGACGCGGCCCGCTGCTCATTCAGTGCTTGTTACGGGTCGGCGGGCACCGGGAGTCGCTGGCGAGGCAGGTGCACAGGAAAGGAGAGGGAGAAGCCGTGAGAGCCGTGACGGAAGGAGCGGGCCGCTCAGTCCCCTGTACGCCTGCAAGGCAGGGCACCGCCACGAAGGTGAAGTGACCGTGTGAACGGCAGAGGCCACCTTGCTCGGGCCGGGGCCCACCACACAGGGCAGGGCTGGGGTTTGGTTGTGATGGTGACCGTGTGAGGGGAGCTGCGGGCTGAAGAGCTGGGCTGCTCAGGGCCGCGGCAGGGCAGACCAGAGAGCTGAGGGCCGAGTCAGGAGGGGTGTCCAGTAGGGGTCCCGTGGGGTGGTCAGGACAGGGCTGCTGGGCCCTGGGGAATCAGGGAATGGACACGCCCTGCCCAGGGTGGAGCAGGCCAGGACAGACCCCAGTTGCCCCATCGCGGGTGTGGAGGAGGTCAGTGTATCGGGGGCACGGGCAGCGGCCCGGGGAACAGGCTGCCTCCAGAGACACCACAGCCGAGCAGGACGGGCAGCCCGGGCAGCCCGGTCTGGGGTTTGCAGGGATGCCCGCTGTGGAGCACCCCGGTGCTGTCCGTGGCAGGAATGGAGACGCACGGGTGTGGCGTGTGGAGGGGCTGCGGTGTGTGTTCACATCAGGAAGATAGTGCAGCCGACCTCCCAGGAGTGGGCTGAGTGCAGGACTGGTCACTCCGTGGCCTCGCGCTGTGCGTGTGTGTGTGCATGTGCTAAGTGTGTACTTGGTCTCTTCTTGCATCCGAAGCCTTCTTGGGTAACGTCCGCGGCCTGAGAGTCTTCGCCACAGCTCCTGCCCACTGCCAGCTGCCACCAGCCACTTCAGCAGTCCCCTCTGAGCTGGACAGAGACCTCCCCGCTGCCCAAGGGCCTGCGGTCATCAGCCTTGATCGAGTGATTGGGTGTCCACCAGCCTGACAGGCCAGCACAGGGACCCAGTCACACCCCCGTAACGGCGTGGACGGCCCTTGCCCCTGCTGGACTGCTAGAGAGCCTCTGTGTGAAGACGTTCTTAACTAAAAACAGTTACAAACTAGGAAGCAGCAAAGCCGCCGCAGCTGGGACCGTCTAAGGGCCCGCCTGGGCTTCCTTACGTGGTAACCGACGTTTTCCCACTGCCGATTCTTGACCCAAGTACTGCCAGGCGAGATGAGACGAGGGCCACGCTTTCCCGTGCCGCCCTGCCTCAGCGTGCTGCCAGCTCTCGTCGGATTATTTGGATGTGTAGACTGAGATTCGTCACCTCTACTGACCAAGTCACCCTCGACCCAGGACATGTGACTCCACACTCTGCAACCCAAAGAACGTTCTCAGAACCCACACGAGTGAGTGCCAGACATCGAGACATTTTATGTTGCCTTCTATTTGCACCATGGCGTTTTTGTCCTGCGTTTTCACTTTTGATGTATTTGACAGGCAGACAACACCATGCACGGGTCCACTCCCTGAGTGCATGCAAAAGCAGGAATGAGCCAGGCTGAACAGAGCCTGGACTCAACCTGGGTCTCCCATGTGGGCGCCAGGGACCCAAACACTGCACCAGCAGGAAGGGTACAACAGGACGTGTCCAAGCTTGCCCAATATGGGCATCAGAGCAGAGTTCAGGACGAGGTGACCATGTGGGCAGAGGCCGCTGTTAGAGCTTCAAGGTGACGAGGCTAAGAGCACAGAGCTGAAAGCTGTGGAGAAACAGACACACGCTGTCCGTGCCCGGGAAGAAAAGTCTGTTTGCCCACGTGGACAGATCCGCACTCTGTGGTCCAGTAGCCCAGATGCTGTGACACTGCTAATCCCTAAACCTGTGTGGGTAGTAACAGCGGCCTGCAGACACACCCGGCTATCCACAGGAAGACCTGGACACAGCTCAGAGCAGCTTTCTCTGAGACAACCAGGAACCTCAGGTGACGGGGCAGGCCCAGAGCGCTGGAGTGAACAGGTGGCACGCTCGATGGGGACTCCCTCATACATGATGCACAGCGGGCTCCAGGCACGCAGCACACACGGCACGAGCTGCCATCTGCATGGGCATCGGTAACAGGAAAAGCAAGTGCACAGAGACAGGAAGTGGCCCAGGGGACCGGCCCTGGAACTCTCCTGGGTCCTGATCCAGCTGCCAGGTCCGTGGCTGTATACCATTGTCAGAATGGGACACCCAAAATGGGTCACGCATGTGAGAGCCCAGGGTGGGCTTGGGCCTGGCCCAGACCTCACAGCTGCATCCTTTGTGGAGTGAACCAGCAGATGGAAGCTCGCTCGCTCTTGTGCTCGCTCAGTGTCACTCTGCCTTTAAAATCAATATTTTTTAAAAGGTAAAAAAAAAGGACACGTAGGGCCCTTTGGCGTAGCTCCAGCTGCTACATGAACAGGCGAGGAGCCCTCAGTTCTTCAGCCCAGGATGTCACGTGGGGACCACAGCCTCAGCCGTCGTCCTTAACTAACGTTTCTGTCCTGCTCCTAACCTCTCCTTTGCTAGGTGGCCAGGCTAACCACGGCTTACATCACACATCACACCCTTGCCCTTCTTCCTCCTGTGTCATCTGAGCACGGTGCCCTGCGGTGTGCCCTGTTAGAGTCCTGGAGCCATTGTTAATCCACCACCCCCAGGATCCGGTTGACAGCATTCCATTGTTAAAAAGAACAGCGCCTGGTTATAACTGTGTGTGTGTGCGTGTGTGTGTGTGTGCACAGTGGAGACCAGAGCAAAACAAACCACGCCATTTGGACACTTCTCTTTAAGGACCAGACTGAACCTTTAAAATCTGTATTTGTCTTATTTGAAAGGCAGAGGAGGTGGGGGGCAGAGACTCCCATCTGCTGGTTCATTCCTGACATGCCAGCACCAGCCAGAAGCTCAATCTGGTCTCCCATGGGAGTGGCAGGGACCCGAGTACCTGAGCATCATTTGCTGCCCAACAGGGTGTGCGCTAACAGGAAGCTTGAATCGAAGGGGCCAGAACTGGAACCTAGGCGCTCTGAACGGGACGTCGTCCCAAGCAGCGCCTCAACACTGAGCCACAAGCCGGCCCTGCAACTATTTTTTTACATCTGCTCTCTTAGAAGGTAAAAGTTTTGGTTCTTTTTTTGTGAGAAGGTTCCTTTTTCATAACCTTCTAAAAACAAAACTTTGTGGTTTAAGTGCTTCAAAGAAATCCATGAAACATGCCAATAACAGCATTGCACTCCGTGTGAGGGCGGCAAGGGTTCCCAGAACCACTCCTGGAAGATTTAGAAAAGGTCATTTAGGGGCCGACCCTGTGGCAGAGCCGGTAAAGCCAGCACCTGTGGCGCCGGCCTCTCACAGGGGCACAGGTTCGAGTCCCAGCTGCTCCACTTCTGATCCGGCTCCCTGCTGACGCACATGGAAAGCAGCAGCAGTGGCCCAAGTGCCTCAGCCCCTGCACCCACGTGGGACCTCTGGACGGAGTTCCAGGCTCCTGGCTTCAGCCTGGCCCAGTACCGCCTGTTGCAGTCATTTGGGGAGTGAGCCAACAGATGGACGATCTCTCTCCCTGTCTCTCCCTCACTCTGTAACTCTTTCAAGCAACTAAAGAAATCTTTAAAGAAAAACAAACACAGGTGTGTAAAGGCTGGGTGGTCCCAGGAGCTTTGGGAGCTGCGGGTTACAGGGCAGACATGGTGAGGTCCAAAAGCCACCCACAAACGACACGTCCTCCAAGTGGCACCAAGGAGGCCCAGTCCCAAGATACGAGTCTCTCAGTGGGCAGACCCCAGCTTCCTGAGGAACAGGCGCTTGTCCAAGAAGCAGAGCGGGAAGCCGGAGTTGTGCCGATCTGAAGCCAGGAGCCAGGTGCTTCTCCTGGTCTCCCATGGGGTGCAGGGTCCAAGCACTTGGGCCATCCTCCACTGCCCTCCCGGGCCACAGCAGAGAGCTGGCCTGGAAGAGGAGCAACCGGGACTAGAACCCAGTGCCCATAGGGGATGCCGGCACTGCAGTTGGAGGATTAACCAAATGAGCCATGGCGTCAGCCCCATCTCTTTCTACAGTTGTTGTATGATGGGAATCTCGCTTTTTTCTCATTTGTATTGATCTCACTTGGAAACTCTGTCTTCTGTCTTTCTGACATTCCTTTGTCAGAGTCACTGAGTCACTCCCATAGCTGAAGAGAACACTGCAGAGCAAGCGAGCTGGGCCCTGAGGCACAAGGGCAGCAAGACAGCCTCTGGCCACCCTCACTTCCTCCTGGGGCCCAGCGTGCGACGTTCTCATCGCCCGTGGTCCCTTCCGGTTTGAGGGACGCCGAGCTGAGAACGAAGAGGTCCCTGCGGGCAGAGTGTGCACGGCCCCGGGCACCACCCACCACCACCTCCCGCCCGAGACTGTCACTCCCTGGGGAACAAACAAGGTATCCTCACAAATGTTTACGTATTTCAGCAAAAGATGAGGGCGAGACCATGCAAAAATGGACACCGTTATGTAAAACATTAGAGCCAGATGACAGTGTCTGTTAAAACCAGGCTCTGCACCCTGCAATACATGGGAGCGCTTGGGTTAGTCGTGGGGCACGGGACACAGTGACATTTACCAAGAGCACATATTCGCAGAAAACAGGGTGGCAAGACTGCCCTCGGTAAGAACTGGCTTTTCCCTTTCTCTACATGTCCCAACTTTCCATTACGAAAGCTAGGGTGCTCACTCAAGACGCTCGGTGGACCTGGCTCAGGCTGGACATGCTCAGGTGAGACTAGGGCGGGTGTGGTGCCACTGCGCCGCCCGCTCCCCCTGTCCAGGGTCTCTAGTCCAAGTGCCAGCACAGCCGGCAGGCAGCAGGCGATGGCCGCCACCCACACAGGAGCCCGGATGGAGCTCCTGGCTCCCGCCTGGCCCAGACCTGGCTGTTGAGGCCCTTTGGGGAGTGAATCAGCGGATGGAAGGTCAGTCTCCCTCCCGTTGCTCTGCCAAACAGACAGGTACATATAGATAAGTAAATGCACCCTCAGCAATGAGCGCTGGTGCGACTCCGTCCCTCACGCTGGAGCTCACTGTTGCCAGCTTCCTCAGGGCGACCTGGCCCAGGACCCCCGTCACGTCAGCTCTCTCGTGCCCTGGTGTCTTCGGGCCTGTGAGTGCCACGCTCCTGTTCCTGCAGGTCCACCTGTGTCTCTCAGGGTCAGGTGGGGACACACAGTGTGTGCCCCGTGGGGGAGCGTGTGGCTTCGGCAGGAACCAATGCTGGTGATGGGACCGGGGACGGGGACCTCCCTGGGCTGGATGTGTACCCCAGGGTCCTCTCCACTACCACGTCAGTCCCTGATGTTATAGGCTAGGTTGTCCCTAAATTAATTTTCCAACTCTTGTCTCTACTTAGAGAAGAATTCTAAATAGAGGCCCAAACACGGCATGCAGTGTGCTGAACTTTCCTTACAAAGTGAGAAAAACACACAGGCCCATTAGGGCCTTTTTAAGGGAGAGTGGGGCCAAAGGACGGGAATTATCACACCTGCTGGGCTCGTCCTGAGTCCACGTGGAGGAGGGCACGAGCTTCTGTTCTTCCAGCTTTGTATGTGCTCAGAACAAGGGGAGTGTTCACGTGGCACCACCCCCACGTCCTGGGTGAGAGGAGGTTCCTCCTGGGGAGGGGTCCCCTGACTGACAGGTAGGTGAACATGGCAACCCAGAGCAAAGGGGGTGCGGCTTCCACTCATGAACTTTCTGTTATCTATCTAAGCTGTCCCACATCACCAAGACTACCCAAACACGTCTCTCGTCAGACGTTCGGCCCCTGGGGGTGGGACGCAGGTTTCCAGGTCCCAGTCCCTTCCATGTTAATTGGAATTTTCTGTCACTCTCTTCTTTTGCTCCCCCCCACTCCGTTAAGATTTATCTGAAAGGTAAACTTAGGGCACACACAGGTGAGACAGACATTCTTCCACCTGCTGGTTCACGCCCCAAATGGCCCCTACAGCCAGGGCTGGGCCAGGCTGACGCCGGAGCCTCAGCTCCATCCGGGTCTCTCACATGGGTGGCAGGGGCCCAAGCACTTGGAGCATCATTGCTGCGTCCCAGACACACACGAGCAGGGAGCAGAGGACTCCGATCAGGTACCGGAAACGATGTGGGTCCCACACCCGTCCACCTACTTTTTTTTTTTAAACATTTATTTATTTATTTGAAAGGCAGAGAGAGAGAGAGAGAGAGAGAGAGAGAGAGAGAGAGAGAGGTGTCTTCCACCCACTGTTTAACTCCCCAGATAGCCACAACGGCCAGAGCTCTGCAGATCTGAACCCAGGAGCCAGGAGCTTCTTCTGGGTCTCCCATGCAGGTGCAGGGGCCCAAGGACCTGGGCCATCTTCCGCTGCTTTCCCAGGCCACAGCAGAGAGCTGGGTTGGAAGTGGAGCAGCTTGGACTAGAACTGGTACCCATACAGGATGCCAGTGCTGCAGGCGGAGGCTTTACCCGCTGCGCCACGGCGCCAGCCCCCACCTACACCTGCTTTTCACACACACGTGTTCACAGAGCCATCTCAGAGCCCGCCCGGGCAGTATGCCAGGACTAAGTCCTTCTCCGACCTGTAACTTCCTCCTTTCGCTGACGGACCTGCCAACGACCACCGTCTGCCAAGTGTGTGTGCCTGTGCACCCTGGGAAACCCCAGGTCGTCTCAGAACCGCTCACCCCACCCCAGACACACGCTTCCGTCAGCGGTGCTGCGCGAGCTCTTCCGCCTGGAAGAGCTATGCTGGTCCAAAACGGCCTCGCTGACAAAGACCGTTCGAGCCACAGAGAAGCAGAGCTGCCCTCTCGCTTCTCAGCCTGAAGACAGAACTGTGCCTCTCCAGGCGCTGGCGGCAAAGCAGCCCCGCGCCCTCTGCACTTTCCCTCCCGGGTGCCCGACTGCGCCCCTCGGTCCTGTCCTCCGCTCTGGGCCACTTGTGCGCTGGCAGACGCAGGGCTCCCGAGGCATGCAGGTGTCGCAGGACAGACGCACAGCCGCGCCGAGCAGCACGTCTATGCAAAATGACTGTCTCTACCATTTCTCACGGAGAACCGTAATTCAGAGCGAAAGGGAGGAGTGTTTACCCCAGGTTCGCGCCGTCAACCTTCACCTGATTCCGAGAAAGGCAGGGGGTGGGGTGGGGGGAGAGGGGACAGGGAGGGGGCCGCTCCCACAAGTGCCTGCGGCAGGAACCCCAGTCCCCGAGCCTCTCCCGCGGCTCCCGGAGTGATCACAGCGACCCGCGCCCGGGGCCGAGCCCGCCTGCTCCCCGGAGCGCGCCCCCGCGTGTGTTCTCAGGCCGCACACACCCGCCCCGCCCCGCTGAGGCGCCCGCGCGCTTCCGCTTTCCCGGCCCTCACTTTCCCCGCCGCGGCCTTTCTGCTTCCTCTTCCCCGGAGCCACCGCACTTTCCGTTTCGCGCGGCCCGGAGCCCGCTGACCCCTGAGCCCGGGGCTGGCCGGGGAGGAGGGGGCGCGGCCGGTCACGTGGCCCCACAGTCACGTGCCGAGCCAGGTCACGTGCGCAGACGGGGCGGGGGGACGTCCGGGAGACCCGGCCCCTGCGGGCGTCGAGCCCCGGCGCGAGACGGGCGCGCTCTCGCGAGATCCGCGGCTCACGTGACGGCGGGCGCGGCGCGGCTCACGTGACAGGCGCTGCCGGTCGTGGGGTCTCCTTGGTGCCGGCGCCGCAGCTGTCGGGCCCGTCGAGTCGGTGGTCGTCGCCGCCCCTCCCGCTGTCTCCACGCCCGCACCCGAGGCCCAACCGACGCCGCCCGGCCCGCGCCAGGCTCCCACCACCGGCTCGGCCGCCTCGCGCCATGGAGGCCCCCGGCGGCGCCCGGCGACCGCTGCTTCTGCTGCTGCTGCTCGGTGAGGCCGGGGGAGGCGGCGGGCCGGGGCGCGGGAGGAGCCCCCGCCGCGGCCCGGCTGCGCGCAGCCCGAGGTCGGGCCGGCGACGAGTGCGGGGGGCACCGTGGGCGGTGCCGCGGGGGGTCCGAGCCTGGCGCGGGGACCCTCGCCCTGCCGCTGGCCGCGGCGGGCGATCAGAGGGCCTGGCCCCGGCCCGGGCCCCCGGGCGGAGAGGTCGTGGCGGCCGTGTGCGCCCGGACGCCCACCTGCCTCGGGCTCGGCCCGCAGACCCCCGCCCTGGTAACGTGCGGAGCTGGTCGCAGGGACCGGGAGGGGATGCGCGTGCGTCAGGTAGACGCGCACCTGCGCGTGGGCGCTGGGGGTGTTGGTGGAGCCCCCCGAACCCCACAGTTCCGTCTGCCGATGGGTCTTGTCTTGCTAGTTGAGTGAACGTATTCCAGGACTTGCATAAGCAGCCACGAGAGACGCCCTGGCCGCGGCTGGGCGCCCGTGACCCTTCGCAGCAGGTGCGGTTAGTTAGACCAGCTCTCCCGCGTCGTAAAGCTTGCGTCACTCTTTGTAAGCACACCGCACCGGCCTTGGGATCAATAAAATGAAGATTCGTAACTTGTTAACAGTGGGGCAGCTTGGAGTACTGTGCCTGCGATTGGGCTCTGTCTTTCTTTCTTACTTTCTGTTTTTGAGAGGCACAGACGGCAAGCCTCCAGTCTCTGGTTCGCTCGCCAAATGGCTGCTGTGGCCCGAAGCTATGAACCCAAACCAGGTCTCCCACGTGGGTGGCAGGGACCCAAGTGCCGAGCCCTCGCTGCTGCCGCCCAGAGAGCGCTGTCGGGCAGAAGCTGGAGTCCAGCCAGCCGGCACGGAAGCCCAGCGCCTTTTGCTTTTTTTAACTGTTTGTTTATTTGAAAGGCAGAGGCGGAGAACTTGGATCCACTGGTTCAGCCACCTGGGCCAGGCAGAAGCCTCGAACCTGCAGCTCCGTTCGGGCCTCCCGTGGGGGTGGCAGGGCCTGAGCAGGGAGCTGGCTGGAAGCAGAGCGGCTTTCAGGTTTTATATTCAAGTAAAACCCAGCTCTTCAAAAGGTCTTTTAACAACTTGAATTCACGTCTGTCTAAAAAAATTTTTTTTAATATAAAACACCAAAAGGCATATTTTCATTAAGAGACGCTCTGTTCAATTTCTGTTCTTATTGGTAATCTGGAGTTAAAGCTGTTCTAGTGGTCGGCAGACCTGATGAGACTTGTATTTGACACGTAGGACTAGCAGTAGTCGCGTCTGTGACTTGTAAGCCACGGAGAGACCTGTTACTTGGGCACTGTGGAGAGTTTTATGCTAATTACCGTTGCCCTGGGCGGTGAGAGTCCTGAATTCTTCGCCAGGTTTCAGACCAGAATGTTTTTGTGGACCTGTGGCTTTGAGTTTCTGTTTGTGGTAAATTCTGCATCGTGGGCCCCTCTCTGTGCATACCAGGAAGTGTAGCGCGCTTTGTGGTCTCTGTCGGCTGTGCTGCGATTGCTCCTGCCCGGGTCTCTGAGGCCCGGCCCCTGCCTGACAGCTCGCCCTGCTTGGTACCGTGTGAGGAGATGCCCGGTCTTCACGGCGCCGCCCTTAGCACGAGGCAGCTCTGTAGGGGTGTGTGTGTATGGGTGTGTGTGTGTGTGTGTGGCCTCCAGAGGCTGCGAGCCCATGTGTGGGGTCGGACCTTGGTCTTTCTCTCCTTTAAATCTCCATAGATGATTGTGCATTTCATTGATTACCAAGAAAGACCCTGGGCTTAAAAGAATCAAGATAGTACAGGTGAGGATGTGCTTAGGAAAGCTAGTATTTCGAAAGATAGACTTTGGATAACAGTCTTTTTCATTTCAAAGCCTGTGTTTCATAATTTTAAAAATTATGTGAAAGGCAGTGAGGCAGAGCTCCCATATGCTGGTTCACTCCCCCCAACACCCTGAACAGTCAGGGCTGGGCCAGGCCAAAGCTAGGACCCAGGACTAAGTCCAGTCTCCCACGTGGGTGGCAGGAACCCAGCCACTTCTGAGCCATCACTGTGCCTCCTGTGGGACACGTGAGCTGGCAGCTGGAATGAAGTGCGGCTGAGTATCTAACCCAGGCCGATATGCAGGCGGGATGCAGGCATCTGAACGTGTGTTACCTCTTGACCAGACTCCAGGTCTCTGCTTCAGGAGTTTGCTACTTTGAAGCCGGTCCCTCCTCACCATGCCTTGGAGGCGGTGTGGTCAGGCCTGGGCCAGGCAGCAGAACCCACTCTGGGCGGGGCTGGAGACCAGTCTCTGGGGTGTGACCTGGAGCAAGGGGTCAGCATCTGTGTGCCTTGGTCTCCAGCTCTGCAGGAGGGAGTCACGGTCGTCAGGTTAGCGCGGTAACTGACGGCAGTGCTTAGGGCGGTGCCTGGCACACAGTGGGTGCCTTACGGTGCTCGCCAGCTCACACTGTGTCAGGTGCACCAAGTGCTGACGGATTGAGGGTCCAGGAACACACGGTCATTCAGGGTGGAGGAGCCACCGAGAACCGAGGTCTGACTCAGAAGTGTGTGTTGCCCGTAGCTGCACTTGTCTCAGATCGGAATTTCTGCACGTGGGAATGTTGAAGGAGCAGCCAGAGCTGTGGTCTTGTGACCCAGGGGAACCACTGCATTTGAGACTGGGTGGAGGGCTGCCACAGGCACAGGCACCCGTGGGTCAGGTGGTGCCGCCTGCAGGCGCTGCCATTTGGCTCAGTTGCCTGTCAGACAAGCCACAGCTCCTGGCTTCGGACTGGCCCAGCTCCGTCCGTTGCGGCCACTTGGGGAGTGAACCAGCAGATGGAAGACCTCTCTCTCTGCCTCTGCCTCTCAAATAAGTAAATATATCTTTTTTAAAAAAATAAATAAAGCCCTTCATTGGGATGGACATAATTGCCCATATCAGAGGTGGAGCGTGCCTGGGCTCAAGTCCCACCTCTGCCTCCCACCCCGTTTCCTGCTGTGCACCCAGGAGGCTACAGGTCATGCCCGAGTGTCTGGGTTCCTGTGTGCACGGCTTCAGCCTGGCAGAGCCCTAGTTACTGTGGGCACTTGGGGAGTGAACCAGCGGATGGAGGATGTCTCCCCTTCTCTGAAATAAATACTTTAAAAAGTTACTTACTGTGAAGTGTCTACTAATGAAGTACTTGGGTTGCTAAAAAGGTTTTTTAAATTTAGGAAAGTGTTTTATGAAAGAGTAGCTTGGTAAGAGTTGGCGCGGGCATCGGCCGTGTGCCGGGCGTGTGCCGGGAGTGTGTGTTCACCAGCACCCACTTCTAAGCTCATCGCAGGCTGAGGAAGCCTGGGCAGATGTGGGCGTGCAAGGCGTGGTACACTCTCCTCTGGCTTCCGTAGACACGCCTGTCCTGTGCTCGCCAGTGGCTATGGGGCTCGTCCTCACCCCACAGGCACAGCGAGACTGTTGCGTCTGCTCTCACTGCGTCAAAAATAACTTGCAGAATTTCCTCGAGGGATTTTTATGGTGGAATAGTCACTCTCGAGAACAGCTTTAACGGGGCCACTGCTGTGGCGTAGAGGATAAAGGTACCGCCTGCAGTGCCGACATCCCATGTGGGCGCTGGTTCGAGTCCCGGCTGCTCCACTTCCGATCCAGCTCTCTGCTGTGACCTGGGAAAGCAGGAGAGGATGACTCAGGTCCGTGGGCCCCTGCACCTACGAGGGAGACCCAGGAGAAGCTCCCGGCTTCAGATCGGCTCAGCTCCGGCCATTTGGGGAGTGTGCTAGTGGATGGAAGACTTCTCTCTCTCTCTGTCTCTGTCTCTCTGTAACTCTGCCTTCAAATAAATAAATCTTTTAAAAACAAAAAAAGAACAGCTTTAATAGGAAATTGCCCGGGTGTGTGTGAGAAGCACAGGAAAGAGTTAAGTGCACAGGTTTCCTGATAGACCAGAGGTGGCTTCGTTCTTGCCTTGCTTTGTACTGTGCACAAGGAACTGTGGTATTGCTGTTACTAGGAGCCTGAGGGATGACGTGGATTCCTTGGTTGAGGCTTCAACAGCAGTTGCTCTAAAGGTTTGTTTTGTAGAGAGTCCTGAAGGTCAGAAGAGTGGTTGATTGCAGTCCATCACTTTCCCAGGAAATAGGATTTTTTTTTTTTCTTCAGTTTGTTTCAAAGAGAGCAAGCGAGCTGTCTGACTGGTCTAAACCGCAAGACCAGGCACCCACCCGAGGGAAAAGCGAGGGCTGCTCTCACATAGCAGCAGTGAGCCCGTGGTGTGAGTGCGGGGCGGGGGACACACACAAGCTTGTCACCACAGAGCCCCGGGACCCCTCCTCCTCCTCAGTCACAGACAGATGTGCCGCTCTAGAGCTAGCAAAAACACCCGTCCTCCCGTCTGTGAAGAGCTGTGCACGTTGTGGAAGTGCTGGTTCCTTTTTCCTTTAAGATGTCTTTATTTGAAGGAGTTCCAGTGAGGAAGAGACAGAGGCAGAGGGAGGGGCAGATCTCCCAAGGCTGGTTCACTCCCCAGATGGCTGCAGCTGCCAGGGCTGCGCCAGGCTGAAGCCAGGAGCTTCTTGCAGGTCTCTCATGTGGGTGCCAGGGCCCAAGTACTTGGGGCCGTCTTCCACTGCTTTCCCAGGTGCGTTAGCAGGAAGCCGGAAGTGGAGTAGCTGGGACTTGAACCAGCGCCCATAGGGGACGCCTGTGCTGCAGACGGCAGCTTAACGCGCTTGCCACAGCGCTGGCCCCAAGGCAGTGTGGTTTTTCTTAGCACACCACCGGTTCATGAGAATTTAAAAAGGTGCTCGAACTTAGACACCAGTTGGGACCACGGTGGACTGCACAGTCACCCAGCTCTTCAGTGGCTTAAGCAGCGCAGACAAGTCTTTGGTGAGAGCGTGGTTGCACAGCTGTCAGTGTCTTTTTGGAAAGGTGTGTGATTGTCTCTGTCTGGAATCAGCAGGTCTTGCGCATGGCGCCTCAGCGGTGTTTGTGGTGAGAAACAGCAACGGCACAGCGTGTATCATGGCCAACTTCTCAGCAGCCTTCTCCGTCGTCTACGAAACCAGGAGTGGTTACAAGGTAAGAGGCAGCGCAGTAGCTCGGGCTTCTCTCTGCGGGAGTGCGGATGCCCGCGTGTGTGCCTGTGAGGGCATGTGCGTGTGGATCTGTGTGCATGGGAGAGAGGGAGAGAGAGACCCCGAGAGGGTGTTTGAAGCTCACAGCGTCCCAGTGTCCCAGGGTTCCTTCCAGGTGTGCCTGTTCTGAGGACGGTCAGTGACCCTTGCTGCGGTGTGTGCGTGCTGACCAGTGCGTCCTCCTGCATGCTCGTCATGAGTGTCTTCCCGCCCTTTGGGAACCGGGACGCCATACTTCATTGTGCTAATCGGTCGTAATTTGTTAGCACACTCCCGTGTGGGTCGCTGGTAAGCTTTCTCGTGCCCAGAGGATCGCTCTGTGACTGTAGTTGTTTTGGTCTGTGGAATTCACTGCCGATCCATCGTTGTACTGCAGCAGGTGTGTGGGTGAACAGCTGCCTGGTGCCGGGTGCTCGGCTGCTTTGCCTAAAATGCTCCATTAGTGGTTCTGTGAACAGCTCTGTGTGTGCAGGAAAGTGATGAGTAGATACATTTCAGAGATCTCTCCAGAAAAGTAGGCTGTGTGTGTTTGTAGTTCTTCCTTTGTTTTGTTTGTTTGTCTATTTATTTATTTATTTATTTTTTGACAGGCAGAGTGGACAGTGAGAGAGAGACAGAGAGAAAGGTCTTCCTTTTCTGTTGGTTCACCCTGCAATGGCCGCTGAGGCCGGCGCACTGCGCCAATCCGAAGCAGGGGTCCAGGTACTTCTCCTGGTCTCCCATGGGGTGCAGGGCCCAAGGACTTGGGCCATCCTCCACTGCACTCCCGGGCCACAGCAGAGAGCTGACCTGGAAGAGGAGCAGCCGGGACTAGAACCCAGCGCCCTTATGGGATGCCGGCGCCGCAGGTGGAGGATTAACCACGTGAGCCACGGCGCCGGCCCCATTTTTAAAGTTTTTGTTTTTGTTTTGAAAGGCAGAGTAGCAGAAAGATGGAGAGGCAGGAGAAAGAGATTTTTCATCCAGGGGTTCACTCCTCATGTGGCCACAGCATGGGCCAAGGAGCCAGGAACTCCATCCAGGTCTCCTACCTGGGGCGCAGGATCCTAAGCACTTGGACCATTGTCTGCTGCTTTCCCAGGCGAATTAGCAGTAAGCTGGATTGGAAGTGGAGCAGCTGGGACTCGAACCAGGGCTTTGATATGGGATACAGGTGCCTGGCTTAATGTGTTGTGCCATGATGCCGGCCCTCTCTCTTCTCTCTTCCTTTGTTATTTTTCCACTAATGGCATTTTATGTACTCGTTCTCTTTAATATTTGCCTTTTAAAATACATCTCTGAACCAGATTTTATTTTGAATTTGCTGTTGAGACAGCGCCTGTCTTTGTGTTACCATGCGGGCTGTGTCGGGGCCCAGGGTTGTGTGCAGATCTGCACTTGCCGAGAGCGTGCTGGACGCAGTGCAGCTCCCTGGCTGTGGGACTCATTGTTCTCTCTGCAGCTGTGTCTCAACACTAAGGACAACTGGGGAGGGCTGGTTTTACAAAACTCCCAGATTATGAATACTTGGCAAGCACCTCACAGTTTTGTATTGGGTTCCTAAAGTGTCCGTTTGTTACATGTTAAAGGTGTCGCCCTGTAGTTTATTGTTTCACAAAACGTGTCCTTGCCCCCTCGGGCAGTTCCTGTGGGTCTACCGCGGTCCGAGCCAGCCACCCGTCTGGCGGACAACAGTGCAGACATGGGGCGGCGGTACCTCCTCACAGACGTCTCCACGGCAGAAAGGAGCGGATTGCTCAGCTTTGACTCGTTAGGGTGACGGTTACTTTCGTCTTGGAAAATTATTTTTTTAAAGATTTATTTATTTACTTGCCGGCGCCTTGGCTTAACAGGCTAATCCTCCGCCTTGCGGTGCAGGCACACCGGGTTCTAGTCCCAGTTGGGGCGCCGGATTCTGTCCTGGTTGCCCCTCTTCCAGGCCAGCTCTCTGCTATGGCCTGGGAAGGCAGTGGAGGATGGCCCAAGTGCTTGGGCCCTGCACCCGCATGGGAGACCAGGAGAAGCACCTGGCTCCTGCCTTCGGATCAGCACGGTGCACCGGCCGCAGCGGCCATTGGAGGGTGAACCAACGGCAAAAAGGAAGACCTTTCTCTCTGTCTCTCTCTCTCTCTCTCACTCACTATCCACTCTGCCTGTCAAAAAAAAGATTTATTTATTTACTTGAAATTCAGAGTTACACAGAGAGAGAAGGAGAGGCAGAGAGAGAGAGAGGTCTTCCATCTGCTGGTTCACTCTCCAATTGGCTGCAACAGGTGGAGCTGGGCCAATCCGAAGCCAGGAGCTTCTCCTGGGTCTCCCATGTGGGTGCAGGGGCCCAGGCACTTGGGCCATCTTCCACTGCTTTCCCAGCCCATAGCAGAGAGCTGGATCAGAAGTGGAGCAGCTGGACTAGAATCGGCACCCATATGGGATGCTGCCACTGAAGGCAGCAGCTTTACCCATTACGCCACAGCGCCAGCCCCTGGAAAATTATTTTAATTGAATTAGAATTTTTTTGTTATATTAATAATTAAGTCAATTTTGTCTTGATTTACTTCTCAGTCTGCTAGGGAGATGTCATACTGAGCTCTCGTTTCTGTCAAGTATGCGTGCGCCAGAGAACACAGGGGACACAGCTGCACTGGGGTTGCCATCAGCATTTCTAGTGACGAGGAGTCTGAAGGTCCCAGCACGTGTATGGGACAGACGTGTGAGGAGGTGGAACGCCTACACCTGAGAGGGTCGTTACAGTGTGCATTCCCCACAACTACAGACAACTGTTAGATGTCAATTTTTAATAACATAATACTTAGCGCCTGGCACTGTGGTGTAGTAGGCTAAGCCTTTGCCTGCGGCACCAGCGTCCCATATAAGTGCTGGTTTGTGTCCCAGCTGCTCCTCTTCCAATCCAGCTCTCTGCTAATGGGCTGGGAAAGCAGTGGAAGATGACGCAAGTGTTTAGGCCCCTGAACCCATGTGGGAGACCTGGAAGAAGCTCCTGGCTTCAGATAGGCCGAGCTCCAGCAGTTGTGGCCATTTGGGGAGTAAACCAGCAAATGGAAGAGCTTTCTGTGTCTTTCCGTGTCTCTGTCTGTAATTGTACCTCTCAAATAAATTTAAATAAAATTTAAGGAAAGAATCCTTGCACCTTAACCGTTATGTCTGAGATGGAGCGAAGGTTGACGTTTGCATCAGCTTTTCCAGAGAGCTCTTTCTTTGGTTTGAGAGACAGAGATCCCACCTGCTGGTTGACTTCCCAGATGCCTGCAATGGCCAGGACTGCCCAGGCCATAGCCAGTAGCTGAAAACGCAGCGCAGGTCTGCCACAGAGGAGCCAGTGACCCAGTCACGTGAGCCATCCCTGCTGCCTGCAGGTTCCGTGTCGGCACCCAGAGCTGTGCGTCACACCCAGGCGCTCCTGAACGGGATGGGGGCTTCGTAGCTCTTGTCCTTGCCACTAGGCCAAACACTGTGTGCCTCCGGTGTTCTGAGTCGCCTGGACGCCCTGCGTTCTAACTGGCTTCTGCTGGCATTGTGTTTGTCCTAGAACGTGTCCTTTGACCTGCCGTCCACTGCAGAAGTACTGAACTCCAGCTCCTGCGGTAAAGAGAACACTTCCAGCCCCAGCCTCGTGATTGCTTTCGGAAGAGGACGCGTCCTGGCCCTCAATTTCACGAGGAACGCAACGCTCTACAGTGTCCCGCTCCTGAGCTTTGTGTACAACCTGTCCGACTCAGACCTGTTCCCCAACGCGAGCTCCAAGGGTAGGGCCGGCGGGCGGGCGTGTGGGGAGTGCTCCGAGCAGGCGGGCAGCTCAGCCTCCTGTTTCCTGTCCGACCTAGACATCGAGACTGTGGGCTCCACCACCGACATCAAGGCAGACATAGACAAGAGGTACCGGTGTGTCAGCGACAGCGAGGTCCACATGGGCAACGTGACCGTCACCCTGCGGGACGCCACCATCCAGGCCTACCTGTGGAACAACAGCTTCAGCCAGGCAGGTGAGCACACACTCCTGCGTGCCCCCTGGCGTACTGCACGGAGCACCACACACGGGCCTTCCCTCTGGAGATGGGGCGGGCACATCGCGGTGCAGAGTGTCCGAGGTGCAGGGGCGGGCATGCGCTCACTGTGGAGTTGTGAAACGCTGGTTGGCCACAGCCAAGGGCCCTCGGGAAACCTGGTGGAAGTGAAATTAAGACAATTTATTTTGGTGCAGAAAGATTTGAAAGCCATGCTTAGTTTTTCGAAATACATATTTTCCATGTACTTTTCTGAACATAGCTTGTGTGCATGGGTTTCAGAAGTGCCTTTGCTTCAAAGTAAACTTGTCTTGTTTTCGTGAACCTTCTAAAGTTCTCTGGCACAAATCACAAATAGGGTGCTGGGGACTGGGGACTGGGGCAGTGTCAGGAGGAGGCGTGGGGAGGTGTGTGGTGGTGTGTGGTGGGGGCTGGGGTGGGGCGGGGGTTGTTGGGCACAGGGTACAAGGTTGTGTCAGGAGGAGGCGTGGGGAGGTGTGTGGTAGTCGTGTGGTGGATACTGGGTCGGGGTGAGGGTTGTTGGGCACAGGGTAGGAGGTGCATCGGGGAGGAGTGGGGAGGTGTGTGGTGGGGACTGGGGTGGGGCGGGAGTTGTTGGGCACATGGTACGAGGTTGTGTCAGGAGGAGGCGTGGGGAGGTGTGTGGTAGTGTGTGGTGGATACTGGGTCGGGGTGAGGGTTGTTGGGCACAGGGTAGGAGGTGCATCGGGGAGGAGTGGGGAAGTGTGTGGTGGGGACTGGGGTGGGGTGGGGCGGGGGTTATTGGGCCCCTCCGCACTCCTCCTGCACAGCCTCCTACCCCTGTGCCCAACAGCCCCGCCCCGCACTTCAGAATGCACAGTGGGCGAATGCAGACGTGTTTGTCTTCAAAGGCTCGCAGAGGGGCAGAGCAGGTGAGAGCAGGTCTGTGCCAGGATTCCCGTGGCGGCTTCCTCTGGACCAGGCTCACCGAGGCCTCGTCGCCCCCTGCCCTGCTCAGGCTGTGCCCTTCTGAGGAGGTCGTGGCCTCTGGCCTGCACCACTAACCCAGGGCTAGCCAGGCAGGATCGGGCCACCTCGCCTCCTCTCAGCTCCTCTGCTTGTGGAGTAAGAAGCATAGCCTGTGTTTGCCGGCAGTTAGGGTTAAAAAAGAAATCTAGAGGAGTTGTAGGAAGCGCTTACCCTGTGTCCAGCCCGACAGGCACACCTGGCACCCTCAACAGGCAACAGACATCCCGCACACTGGTCACCCTCAGCTGTCTCTCTAGGAGGGCTTGCTGGAGCCTCGGGTTGCCCTCCCTGAGCCCTTCTGCACAGTGCTCCTCAGCCCTCTTGCTGGAAGGTTCCACAGTGACCAGGGCGCAGCGCCGAGCGGCCAGGGGCTGGTCGTGTCCCAGTGCTGACGGGGGTCTGGGCGTCTCCCAGGCTTTCACCCTCACTGGTGCAGGCCCAGCTTCTGTACAGCCAGGATGAGAAGAAAACAGCTTTTAAAAAGATTTGTTTTATTTGTTTGAAAGGCAGAGTAGAGAAGGAGGGAGAGACAGAAATCTTCAGTCTGCTGGGTCACTCCCCAGATGACCGTAATGGCCAGAGCTGGGCCACACTGAAGCCAGGTGGCAGGAGCTTCTTTCAGGTCTCCCACAAGGGAGTGCAGGTTCCAAGCACTTGGGCCATCCTCTACTGGCCTCCCAGGCACAGCAGCAGGGATCTGGATCGGAAGTGGAGCAGCTGGGACTCAAACCTGTGCCCATATGGGATGCTGGTGTCACAGGCAGTGTCTTTACCCACTATGCCACAGCGCTGACTCCAAGAAGAAAACATTTTTAAAAGAATCTGTTTCTTTTTTTAAAAAAAAAATTTCTTGCCTTTTTGGTTTATTTTTAATATTTATTTATTTATTTGAGAGGCACAATTAGAGAGGGAGAAACAGAGGGAAAGGTCTTTTATCTGCTGGTTCACTCCCTAAGTGACTGCAGTGGCCAGAGGCGGGTCAGTTCAAAACCAGGAGCCAGGAGCTTCCTCCAGGTCTCCCACATGGGTGCAGGGGCCCAAGGACTCGCGCCATCTTCTGCTGCTTTCCCAGGCAATAGCAGGGAGCTGGATCAGAAGAGGAGCAGCCAGGACACAAACTGGTACCCATATGTACAGAGGCTTAGCCAATTATGCCACAGCCCCAGCCCCCTTGCTTTTCTTATTTTTCTTATTTTTATCTAGTTGAAAGGCAGAGTGACAGGGAGAAAGGGAGAGGTAGCTTCCTTCTGCTAGTTTACTCCTCAGATACCTGCAGTAGCCAGGGCTGGGCCAGGCTGAAGCCAGGAACCTGGAACTCCATCTGGGTCTCCTCCATTAGTGGCAGGGGCCTGAGCACTTGGGTCTTGTTCACTGCCTCCCAGGATGCATTAGCAGGAAGTTGGATTGGAGGTAGAGCAGCTGGAACGTGAACTGACGCTCTGATAGGATCTGTGGGTGTCCCCACAGTCGCCCTAACGTGCTGCATCGTAATGCCCACTCCTGGAGAATGAACCTCTTGGGGCTGGGGCTGGGGCTGTGCTTAAACGTGCTCCGTGCAACGCCAGAGTCCCACATGCACACCAGCGTGTGTCCCGGCTGCTGCGCCTCTGATCCACCCCCTGCTAACGCTCCAGGGAAAGAAGCAAAAGTTGGCCTGTGACCTTGGGCCCCATCCCCTCCATGGGAGACGGGGATGAAGTCCCTGGCTTCAGCCTGACCCAGCCCTGGCCATTGTGGCCATCTGGGGGTGAGCTAGCAGATGGAAGATCTCTCTCTCTGTCTCAGCCTCTTTCCCTGTAACTCTGACTTTCAAATAAGTAACTCACCCCTTGTGTGTGTATATATAAAATCTTAATTTTTGTTTTATTTACTTGAAAGAGAAACAGACAAACAGATCTTCTGTCTGCTGGTCCAGTCCTCAGATGCCCACAGCAGCAGGAGGTAGGCACTCAGTGCAGGTCTCCGTGTGAGTGGTAGGCACCCTCTGCCTCCAGGGGTGCACACTAGCAGGAAGCTGGAGTTGGAAGAGGAGCCAGGACTCTAACCCAAGCCCTCCAGCATGGCATTCGGATGCCAGCAGCATCTGAGGTGCTAAGCCAGACATCCACCCCTGCGGTGTCCTCACACAGAAATGGTCACTGCCCCCGCTGCTAGCCCGCCGCCAGTGCAGGCCTGAGTTGTCGCCACGGAGAACAGCCCACAGGCCTGGACCGCTCAAGGCTGTCCCTGTATGGAAAAGACTTGCCAGCCCCTGATGCAGGGGGGAGCAATATTAGTGACAGAACCAGGGCACAGGGAGCCCCGTTCTTGAAAACCAGGTGTGAGTGGGAGAAACAGGCTCACCAAGCGGGGGAGGAGGAGCCCCGGGGCAGCAGGCTGGGAAGGCCGCCGCGGCTGGCGAGCTGTGCCCCTCGCACACGTCACGTCTGCAGCAGGCCCCAGGGCAGTGCTGTGACTGAGGTCCCGCCCAATCTCTGAGTCTTCCCCCAGGCCGGCAGCAGTGTCTCCTGGGTCTGTGCGAGCCAGAACCTGAGACCGCACGTGCTTGAGTGTGGCCTCTGCCGGCAGCCGTCCCTGGTGTGGAGCTGGAGGTGACCTCAGGGGCGTGACAGCTGTTTGGAGGGGCGGGTGCTCACAGCTGGGAGCAACGTGCCCACGCCCGTGGCCTGCGTCTGTGTTCTCACTCAGTTCTGAACAGTGGAAGGGGAAGCAGAGTCTGGCTGTGGCCTGTCTGTGACCTTCCTTCCTGCCGGCCGAGCCCGAGTGTGGCTCCGTGAGCCGTGCTCAGGTCGTGTGCTGGCTGCTCGCTTCTGCTCCCCGGCTCATCGTGGGGGCTCCACAGGATCTTAGGAGCCTAGGACCGGGAGCGCCGTTCTCCAGACTGAAATCAGAGACAGGACCTGCCAGACACATCTGTGTGTTTGAAGGCTAACTGTTCCTTCTGCTCCCCGGCTCATCATGGGGGCTCCACAGGATCTTAGGAGCCTAGGACTGGGAGCGCCGTTCTCCAGACTGAAATCAGAGACAGGACCTGCCAGACACGTCCGCTGTGTGTTTGAAGGCTAACTGTTCCTTCTGCTCCCCGGCTCATCATGGGGGCTCCACAGGATCTTAGGAGCCTAGGACCGGGAGCGCCGTTCTCCAGACTGAAATCAGAGACAGGACCTGCCAGACACGTCCGCTGTGTGTTTGAAGGCTAACTGTTCCTTCTGCTCCCCGGCTCATCATGGGGGCTCCACAGGATCTTAGGAGCCTAGGACCGGGAGCGCCGTTCTCCAGACTGAAATCAGAGACAGGACCTGCCAGACACGTCCGCTGTGTGTTTGAAGGCTAATTGTTCCTTTTTGCAGACACACTCATTTTTAGAACAGTTTTAGGTTCTCAGCAAAGTGGAATGGTTGCGTATGTCCCCGCCAGGCACAGCCTCCAGCCGTCTGCATCCCACAGCAGCGTTCGTGCAGTGTCCGCGTGGTTGCGAGTGGGGGAGGTCTGGAGGTGAGGCGGGGTCCTCCTGGCCCAGCCACACGATCCCCAGAGGCAGCTGTGTGGTTGCAGTGGCTCATGTTGGCCAGGGGCTGCCTGAAGCTTTGGGCTTCTGCCCACCGTGAGTCCGTGGGCTGTCAGGGAGGCCGTCCTGGCCCTGGCCTGCTGAGACAAGTCTCAGGGTTGGAGCACGGGCACCCGGTGAGCCCACTCCCTGGGCGCTCACTGCTGCCTCCCAGGCCCGCATGAGCAGGAAGCTGGAGCGGGCCAGAGCCAGGATTGAGCACGGGCATCCCAGTGAGGGACGCGGGCACTGCAACTGGCAGACTGGCCCGTCCGCTCTCTCTCGTTCCGGTTCCACAGCTGCTTTGGGGAGAGGGCGCAGGCCAGTTCTGTTCCGTACGTGCCCATGTCTCCCGGTCTGTTGTGCCGTGTGGCTTCCTCCTGAGTAGCTGTTGAGTGGACTTGTTTCTGTGCAGGATGGTCACAAGGTGACTCCTCCCCTCGTGCTCGTGCCCAGAAAGCCGTGTTCCTCTTGCCTTTATTTATTTATTTATTTATTTATTTATTTATTTTTAATAAAGATTTATTTATTTATTTGAAAGAATTACAGAGAGGCAGAGGCAAAGAGAGACAGAGAGAGATCTTCCATCTGCTGGTTCACTCCCCAAATGGGCACAACGGCCGGAGTTGCACCGATCCGAAGCCAGGAGCTTCTTCCGGGTCCCCCATGCAGGTGCAGGGGCCCAAGGTCTCAGGCCATCTTCCTCTGTTTTCCCAGGCCACAGCAGAGAGCTGGATCAGAAGTGGAGCAGCCGGGACTCCAACCAGCACCCACATGGGATGCTGACACAGCAGGCAGTGGTTTCACAAATCAGGCCACAGTGCTGGCCCCTATTTTTTTTTTTTTTTAAGATTTATTTATTCATTTGAGAGGCAGAGCTACAGACACAGGGAGGGACAGAGAGAGAGAGAGAGAGAGAGCTTCCATCCGCTGGTCTTTCCCAAGTGGCCACAGTGGCCAGAGCTGAACCAATCCAAAGCCAGGAGCCAGGAGCCTCCTCCAGTTCTCTCACACAGATGCAGGATCCCAAGCACTTGACCCATCCTCTGCTGCTTTCCCAGGCCATGGCAGGGAGCTGGATCAGAAGTGGAGCAGCCGGGACTTGAACTGGTGACCATATGGGATGCTGGTGCCACAGGTGGAGGCTTTACCCACTCTGCCACAGTGCCAGCCCTCCCCCCACCCCCGATTTCTGTTTTTAAGATTTATTTATTTGAAATGCAGAGTGACGAAGGAGTCAGAGATCCTCCTGCTGCTGGTTCACTCTCCAGATAGCTACAACAGCCAGGGCTGGGCCGGGCTGAAGCCAGGCACCCCGAACCCCGCGTGGGCTCTCCTGTGGGCGGCAGGGCCCAGCGCTGGGGCCGTGTTCCACTGCCTCCAGAGTGCCCATTAGCAGGAATCTGGGCTGGAAGCATGTAGCCAGGGCCGCGCTGTGGCCCAGCCGGCTAACGCCCTGGCCTGCAGTGCCGGCATCCCATATGGGCGCTGCTTCTGGTCTTGGCCGCTCTTCCCATCCAGCTCTGCTGTGGCCTGGGAAAGCAGTGGAAGGTGGTCCAAGTGCTTGGGCCCCTGCACCCGCATCGGAGACCTGGGGAAGGCTCCTGGCTTCAGATCGGCGCAGCTCCGGATGTTGCAACCAACTGGGGAGTGAACCAGAGGATGGAAGACCTTTCTCTCAGTCTCTACCTCTCTTTGTAACTCTGCCTTTCAAATAAATAAAATAATTCTTTAAAAAAAAGAAAGCAAGCATGTAGCCAGGACTCGAACCAGCACTCTGACACAGGCTTAACCTGCTGTGCCACACGCCTGCCTCTGGATTTTATGTCACAAGGAATTTACGCAGAAGCCAAGGTTCAACTGCCTTTCCTGTCAGTTTTGCTAATGAAGCTAAGTTCTGAATGAACTAGATACTTTCTTTCTAAGGATCTTGAAGTGGGGCAGATGATGATTGTTCCGGAATGGTCTTGGTGCTGCAGAGAGCCAGGCAAGTGAGTCTGTCAGGACTGTGTGCCAGGCCAGGCCAGGTGAGAGGCTGTGGCTGTACCCAGCCCATCAGCTGAGCCTCACAGGAAGTGTGGGGTGGACTGAGCCCAGCACCTGGGCCTCACAGGAGGTGTGGGGTGTACCCAGCCCATCAGCTGATCCTCACAGGAGGTGTGGGGTGCATGCAGCCCAGCACCTGGGCCTTACAGGAGATGTGGGGTGGACTGAGTCCAGTACCTGGGCTTCACAGGAAGTGTGGGGTGGTCTGAGCCTAGCACCTGGGCCTCACAGGAGGTGTGGGGTGTACCCAGCCCAGCACCTGGGCCTCACAGGAGGTGTGGGGTGCACCCAGCCCATCAGCTGAGCCTCACAGGAGGTGTGGGGGGGACTGAGCCCAGCACCTGGGCCTTACAGGAGATGTGGGGTGGACTGAGTCCAGTACCTGGGCTTCACAGGAAGTGTGGGGTGGTCTGAGCCCAGTACCTGGGCCTCACAGGAGGTGTGGGGTGCACGCAGCCCAGCACCTGGGCCTCACAGGAAGTGTGGGGTGGGCCCAGCTGAGCACCTGGGTCTAAGCGTCCCCAGAGGAACTGGGCGTGTGTGCGCTTGTGAGTGAATCGAGTGACTTCTGTAGCCACTGGAAGTTAGAACTGAAGCTGCTTCCCACACTGGCAGGCCGCGATCTCCTTCCCACCCAGTCAGCTTTGCTGGTAGGATAACAGCTGGCTGCAGCTGAGGGCACTAGTGCTAGAGTAGCTCTCGGCATTGAGAGCCTTCTGATTCTGACCTGCGGGTGTGGCCCCCACTCCTGGGGCCGGCTTCGCCCTCCTGCCTGCCCTGTCCATGGGGACAGAGGGCCTGGATGCGCCGCCGGCCCCCGGCCCCCAGCCCCCAGAGCTGCTGGACCACAGCTCCCAGGGTGAGTTTCTGAGCTCTCGTATTGTGAGCGCTCGCAGGAGGCCTTTGGGAGCGAGGGCTTGTGTGGGTTGAGTGGTGGTATCCGAGGCCTTGGCTGGAACCACAGCGTGCTTTATGCTGGCTTCTGAGGGTGTGTTGGTGTTTACAACTTGACATTTTGTAACCTGCTTTGTGAAAATGAGGTAGGAAGACCAGTGTGTCGGATACATTGAGAGCAGTTGTCAAGGGGTGTGGCCGTCTGCCCTGTATTGATCTGTGCCGGTCACCTCCAGGGTTCTGGGAGGGCTCAGAAAGCCATGGGGAAGCCGGGGCTCAGAGTCCAGCTGTCAGCCCAGCTCGTGGGCACTGCCTGGGCCAGCCCTCTGGGCCCTTCTCTTCTAAATCCGGGGCTCTGACTGCTTTGATGAGAGGCACACCCCCTCCTCGCCCACCTGTGGGTGTTTGGGGCCATGGTCCCGTGGCCCCACCTGTTGCAAGTGTGTAAAGAGACTGGGTGGGAATTATGCAAATGCTGCTCGGCACACCCTGATTCTCACGGGAACGGCTGGCACAGGGAACCCGAGTCCAGGTGGCGGCTGCCCCGGGAGCCAGCCCCGGCCTGTCTGCTCACGCAGAGGCTTTGGCTCGCTCTGCCTCCATCTTGAATCACGTTTGTGTTAGGAGCAATCTTTAAGGACAGCCCTGAGGGGCAGTCGTGTGCAGACTCTCCAGCATGGGCCTGGGGGCTGGAGACCCCCGCCACAAGGCGCTTCCTGTCTCCCGCGTGGCCCATGCCGCTCTCCCGTCTGTGTCTTTCCCTCGCCTGTGCCCTCACCCCAAGTAGAAACCTGGGGCATCTGGCCCCTTCCCGCTTGACCCTCTGCTCGCAGGGGGCTCCCTGCCGTGGTCAGGCCGGTGCTGCACTCTGCTGGCGTGTGACGGCTCAGGGTGACGGCCGCTGTCTCCAGTGCAGGTGATGTGGTCCACGGGGCAGCAGCAGGAAGGTGGCTGTTGAGCGTGGCGGCCGCGCCGAGGCTGGGCTGAGAGTGTGCAGGCAGGAGGTGCCGACTGCTGGGAGGGTGCTCTGTGTCCTGCTTGCCTCCTGCTGTGCTGAGCCTGCCGCCTGCACCACCTGGCTTCGGCCCGTGCCTCCAGGAGGGTGGAGGATCGGACAGGCGTCTGCTGGGAGCCCAGAGGCAGGCTGTGCGGTGGCTCCTGGTGCCTGCTGCAAAGCGGCAGTGTCTCTTCTTTCCATTGTCCCCCCAGAGTCTCGCTGCCGGCAGGACACGCCCTCCCCGACCACAGCACCACCGGCGCCGCCCGTGCCGCCCAGCCCCTCACCGCCGCCCAAGCCCGAGAGCCCCTCTGTATCCAGGTACAACGTGAGTGACGGCAACGCGACTTGCCTGCTGGCCAGCATGGGGCTGCAGCTGAACCTCTCCTACGTGCACAGAGACAACGCGGTAGGAACACGGGTCTCCCGGCGCGTGCCGGGGCCTGCTGGGGGCGGGGGGCAGCCTCCCAGCCTGCTCTGAGGTGGCCCCTGATAGAACGGCCCATCTCCCTCACACACACGAGTGTGGACTGGCCTCCCCTGGTGACACAGTCAAGGGCCCTGGGGAGCCTGCTGGGCTGAGGTCCGGGGCTGTGGCTGCTGGAGGGACAGGTAGGTGACCTCCCTGGAAATGTGCAGCAGGTGCCACGGTGTTTCTGGCTTTGGTTGAAATGACCGTGGACTGGCAGGTACAGTGTCACGGTCGCTTTGTTTCTTCAGGAGTGAGGGGGTCAGAAGCGGTAACTTGGGGTTTCCTTCTCCAGACCGTGACCAGAGTGTTCAACATCAACCCGAACAAGACCAAGCACAGCGGGCACTGCGGCGCCCAGCAGGTGACCCTGGAGCTGCAGAGTGAGAGGAGCACCGTGCTGGTCTTCCAGTTCGGGATGGTAAGGCTCTCACCCCCTCGGGAGCCCAAGGCTGCTGAGCCACGTGCACGCACCACGGCAAACGTGGGCGGAGCCCTGGCGGTCATAGCTCTGCCTCGGGGAGGGGAGACTGTGGCTTCTGCCCTGCACGTGTCTGGCGTCTCCTGGCCCCTCAGTTCCCACCTTCTTGGGAAGGGCCTCCGGTATGCTCAGCAGTGGGGGCTGGGCTCCCAAGAGGGGTCGCCATGCAGGGCTGGCAGAGGCAGTGCTGTGTGTCCTGCACTTTGTGCCTGGGAGCCACGTGCAGAGAGAGCGCGTGGACTTTGCCGTGCGAAGGGACTGATGAACGGGCGGCCCTTGGCGGGGGTTTTGGCCTCCCCATGCCGCTCAGGCCGGGATGCCCAGCCCTGGGCTGATGGGCACAGTCTGTTTGTCTTCGCGGTGAGTCCAGCGCGTGACTGGGCTGTCTTCTCCCTTTAAAGAATGCCAGTTCTGGCCAGTACTTCCTGGAAGGAGTCCTTCTGAACACAACCCTTCCTGATGCCAGAGGTGAGAGTCGCCCTTCTCCCCGCCCGCCCGGGGCCGGGCCGGGGCAGGGCTGGGTTAACGCCTCTGCTATGCCTGGCAGAGCCCGCCTTCTCGGCCACCAACAGCTCGCTGAGGGCGCTGCAGGCCACGCTGGGCAACTCCTACAAGTGCAACTCCGAGGAGCATGTCCGCGTCACGCCCGCCTTCTCCCTCAGCATCTTCAAGGTGTGGGTCCAGGCTTTCCAGGTCAAAGGTGACAAGTTCGGGTCCGGTGAGTAGTCGGGCCAGCATCGGCAGGGCTGTTGGTGGAGAGGTTTGGGCTCCCCCGCTGTCGGTGAGCGCGGTCGGCGCCATGGTTTCTGAGGTGGGAGAAAGCACCACGTGGTGGCCGGGGTGGGGTGGGGTCAGCGGCGACGCCTTTGTCCCCGCAGTGGAGGAGTGCCTGCTGGACCAGGACAGCATGCTGATCCCCATCGCCGTGGGCGGCGCCCTGGCCGGCCTGGTGCTCATCGTGCTCATCGCCTACCTCATCGGCAGGAAGCGCAGCCACGCCGGCTACCAGACCATCTAGCCGGCGCCGCCCGCCCCGCGGCCCCTCCCCCTGAGCCCGGGCGGGCGTGCAGGGGAGCGCGCTTCCCAGCCAGCTGTCCACCTCTGCTTTGTCGGGTGAGGCCCGCCCTGCGGCTCGCTGCACGGAGGCGCGGCTGTGGAGAGGAGCTGTGCATTTTGCTAACTGGGTTAAATATTTTGCTAACTGGTTAAACGTTCCTATTTACCAAAGTAGAGCTCTGCGGGAGGCAGGGGCGCTTTCCTGATGGCCACGGGCTCCACTCATTCGGCTTCTTAAGATTCTGGTGTTGGTTTCCTCATTCCTTACTCAGACGAAAGCCTTGTAAAGGGAAACAAGCTCTGGTCCACACGGGGCCGGAGGGGCCCTGCCGCCCGAGAGCCGGCGCCTCCTAACGCAAGAGCGGGCGGTCTTTCATTGACTTTCTTGTAAAGTGGTTTCCAGCCCTGGCTTGGTGTTGGGGTGACCCTGTTCTGTGCTGTGTGTGACACCAGGCCCACTGCTGATTGTGCTGGGGACCGGCCCGCGTGCAGCGGCTGCCTGTAACAGTGCTAATAAAAAGGCCCTCTTTGTGAGGACCCCGCGCTTGTGTCGCTGTGGGCCGGGGTTAGGGGGACAGCTCTGGGTAGCAGCTCGAGACCTCAAGCTGGGACAGTCATGCGGCCAGTGTCGTGGGTTCTGCAGCCAGCACCCTGTGCCATGAGAAACGAGGCAGGGCTGGCGTGCGAGCTCCCTCACGGCCCTGACCCCTGGGAGACCTCTGCTCCTCAAAGCGGCAGCCTCAGACACAGCCCTGCTCATAAAGGCAGGCCTGGGCTCTGCAGACGCCCCCTTTGAAGAGGCAGCCCCTGCCCTGGTCCCGAGGTAGGCAGCAGGCGCACACCCCCTGCCCTCAGGGTCTGGCCTGTGGGAGTAGCCGAGGACGGCCTGCCAGGTGGCCCTGGGCTCTCCTTCTCTGACCTGTACCCCAGCACCCTGTCCCAGGATCTGCCCTGCACACAAGACCTGCAGGTGGGCTCCAAGTCCCATAAAACTGGGGGAGGACCATAGGGGTGCAGGGAGCCATGGGAGCTGAGCCAGGAGCAGGGTGGGGTCTCCACCAGCTGAGGCTTAGACATCACCCCTGGGCTGAAGACGGAGGGGCAGAAGGGGGCATCCTGAGGCCGGGACGGAGGCAGGAAGTTCGGGCTTTGCAGCATCTTGTGTGGAGAGCAAAGGCCTCTGGGGCCCCCATAAGCTCCTGGGGAGATGAGGCTCGGGTGGCCGCTGGTGCAAGGGTGTTGGGACGGCTAGGCCTGTGGCGGGGGGGCTCCCCAGGCGTGCACATCAGTCACGTGTGTGCTGTGAACATGTTGGCACCAGGCGGCCTTGGTGCCTGAACAGGTACACAAGTCAGAGCCTGGGATGCGACCGCATCTTGGCCTGGTCCAGCCTTACAGCCTTGGAGTGTCCCCCAGGCTGCTGGGCCCCTCTGCCTGTGAACGCCGGGTTCCCTGGAGGAGCCAGCCGCCTCTGGGCGCTGCCAGAGTCCCAGCCAACCACCAAGTAGAAAGAAACAGCCCTCAGAGGAACCAAAGGGGTTTGCCAGGAGCTCAGCCCCTCCCATCCCCCCGGTGTGCTGCACCTGTGCCCCGGGCCCGGGCCTGCGAGGCCCATTGTGAGTCTTGCCTTCCACGCTGACCCGGTCCCCTCCATGCACCTTGCACACACGGAAAGCAGCAGAGTGCTGGGCCGTCACCAGTCCCACCAGAGGACCGTGCCCTGTTCGCTTATTTGAAAGGCAGAGTGACAGGAGGAGAGAGCGAGCTTCCTTCCACTGGTTCACTCCCAGCCTGGCAGGCCAGACCGAAGCCAGGAGCCAGGAACTCCGTCTGGGGCTCCCATGTGGATGCAGGGGCCCAACTACCTGGGGCGTGTGAGCAGGAAGCTGGATCGGAAGTGGAGTGGGGGGACGGGCACCAGGTATCAGCCTGCACCACACCTGCCCCATGGTTTCGCTGCAGTCACAAGCGGGCGACCACAAAGGCACAGGTGTTGAGGGGCTAAGCAGCTCATTGTACTTTATTCCTAATGTCTGATGAAAGCAGGCTTTCCTCACAGGGTGACGGGCGGGACAGTTACAGCAAGTTAGGCGCATCGGTGCAGGGCCTGCGGGTGGGCTCAGCCCTGGGCCAGCAGCGCGGCCCTGCAGGTCTCACGGAGCTTGGTGATGGTCGTCATGGGCAGGCTCCCAGGCTCCGAAAACACCTTCTGGGGAGAGACGGGGCTGTTGGAAAGGGGCACACGCGGGCCCCAGCTGTCCCGTCAGGGCTCGACCAGGGCAGGCCCCAGGCTGCCGCCACCGTCCCCTGGCCACGTAGCTCTGACACTGGGTACGTCAGGTGAGGCAGAGCAGCCCCTCAAAGCCCCCCACAGGTGCTCAGACCACCAGCCTCTGACACGCATGACCCCTGTGACAGCCCCACCCACGGGGACACCGAAGACTCACCTGCATGAACTCATGGCACTCGGTCACAAAAGGGCCCCGGGTGATCTGCTTGAACTTGTCACAGATGTCTGGCGCACTAGCGGCTTCCAGGATCAGAGCCTGGTGCTGCTTGATCAAGGTCAGGGCCACGCGGAAGATGATCTTGGAGCCCTCGTTAAACAGGCAGTCCCAGATCCGCAGCACGGTCTGCAGGGGACACACCCGGTCAGGCCACGGCGGCCGCTCACCTCCACAGGCAGGATGTCCACCGACAGGCAGTCCCAGGTCCACAGCACGGTCTGCAGGGGACGCACCCAGACAGGCCACGGCGGCCACTCACCTCCACGGGCAGGATGTCCACCGACAGGCAGTCCCAGGTCCACAGCACGGTCTGCAGGGGACGCACCCAGACAGGCCACGGCGGCCACTCACCTCCACGGGCAGGATGTCCACGAACAGGCAGATGAACCAGCGGGACACGAGCAGCGTCCACATCACGCCGTGCCCATCCATGAGGGCCGCCACGGCCGGCAGCTTCATCCTGACCAGCTCTGCGAGCACCTGCTGGTCAGTCTTGAGGCCCAGCATCTCAGGGCTGTAGTAATCTGCACAGGAGTGGGAAGGGAAGCCGGAGTCAGGCTGCCCGTTCCCCGGGGAGGGCTCGGGGGACAGCCGGGGGTCAGGATGGTCGTAACCTGCAGGCGAGCCCGGGTTCCAGTCCCATCCGGCTCCCTGCTGATGCACCTGGGGAGGCAGTGGAGGATGGTCCAGGCACTTGGGCCCCTGCCACCCAAGTGGGAGACCAGGATGGAGTTTTTGGCTTCCGCCTGGCCCAGACCTGGCTGTTGGACCATCTGGAGATGAGTCAGCAGATGGAAGATGTCTCTTTCTGTGACTGTCACTCTGCCTTTCAAATAAATCTTTAAAAATTAGAAGGGGCTCTGGCGTTGTGGTGTAGTACGTCTCCACCTGCAGCACTGGAATCCCATATGGATGCTGGTTTGAGTCCCGGCTGCTCCACTTCCAATCCAGCTCTCTGCTGTGGCCTGGGAAAGCAGTGGAGGATGGCCCAAGTCCTTGGCCCCTGCACCCACGTGGGAGACCCAGGTCCTGGCTCCTGGCTTCGCATCAGCCCAGCTCCAGCCCTTGCAGCCATTTGGGGAGTGAACCAACGGGTGGAAGACTTTTCTGTCTCCCTCTCTGTAACTCCACCTCTCAAAAAAAAAAAAAAAAAAAAAAACTTAAAAAATTTTTTGAAACAGAAACCTAGGTCACAAGTCTGCAGGCAGAAACAGACCTGGGCCAGACGTGTGGTGTGGTGGTTGTCGCTGCTTGGACCCCTGCACCCCGTGTTGGAGGGCCTGGGCTGAGTCCTGGCCTCCTTACTGCCCACCTGGGTCCCTGCGTGTGTATCCTAGGAGGCTGTGGGTGATAGGGCGGGTACTCGGGTTCCTGCCACCCACTCGGGAGACCTGGATGGGGTTCCAAGCTCCTGGCTTTGGCCTGGCTCGGCCGTGGCTGTTGCAGGTATTTGGGGAGTGAACCAGCACGTAGAAGTGTGCTCACTCGCTCGCTAGGTGAAAAGTAAGTACAAGCAAGCACCTGTGCTCACAGCAGTGTTGCCACAACAGCTGGAGGTGCCAGCCGGGGATGGACAGCAGGCCAGAGTGGTCCTGGAGGGGGTCTGACACCTGCCAGCACCCGTGAGGTGGCAGACTCGGGAGGCACTGGCGTGGGGGCCCGAGTCAGAAATGGCCAGCAGCTGCCATGGGCCCTGCAGTGTCTAGTGGGGGCAGTTTCCGCTGGGGAAGACGAGAAAGTCCAGAGATGAGTGGCTCTAGAAAGAGACGCACGCTCAGACTGACGGACGCGTGTGTGTCCATCTCCCTGGGAATGGGCCTCTGTCTCTCCAGCTTGTTGCTGTGACACGGTGGATGTCCACGTGTGGTCTGTGCCAGAGGTGAACCCACAGACCGGGCCACGGCACAGCCTCAGGCAGGGGGGTGGCTGAGGAACTCACGGCCGGCCAGGAGCCACCTCAGCCACAAAGGAGCAAGCGCTGAACAATCCTCCCCTCTCCTCCACCCAGCCAGGGAGGCGAGGGGGCGGTCAGCATTGACCCCCAGCCCCCACGTGGTGCCGGCGAGGAGGCCAGCGCCAGGAATCCCGGCCGAGGCCCAGCGTGACCTTGGCCAGGTCAGAGCAGCTTCCAGAAATAGAGGCGCTTACCTCCCGCCCGGGGCGGCACACTGAGCCGGGGCCGGGATTACCTTAAGCCGGGCAGCTCCTGCCGCGCCCCCTGGGACAGCAAGGACAGCCCCCGGCTGGCCACGCACAGAGAGGTGCCTCCAGCTCCCGGTCAGGGCCACCCACAGGCTGCCTGATATCTCCAGAAAGTGGCCCTGGCCTGTGCTTGCCCCCCGGGGACATCACCTTTGCCAGCCCCTCATCAGGGATCCAGGTGCCCCACTCCCTCCCACCCCAGCCCTTGGCTGGGCACCTCCCAGCTTCCTTCCGTAATGGACACACGTGCTCCCGCTCATGCACTCACACGGGCCCACTGGTGAACTCCCAGGTGCCCAGCACACACCCGCACAGGCTGCCCACCCCCAGGGTCTCCACGTCGCGAGCCGCCTGTAACCGCACTGGAGACGGAGGGCTGTGGCCTCAGCATCTGTGGGCCTGCAAACCCTGTTGGCCATGTGCAGGCCAGGGCCACGGACGACAGGCGATTCCAGCCCAGTCCCTCGGCCACCCACACTGAGGATCCAGGGTGACCGGCCACAGGGGAGGGCTCGGGGCAGCGACTGCCTCAGGGAACCGCCTGGGCGCTGGGCCCATGCTCCCCCCCTGGGCACCGCAGATCATTGTAACTCCAGGCCAGCAGCCTGTCTCTCCAAAATCATTATCGATTTTTACGTAATCGTGTTTTCATACTTCTGAGGGGTGTTCAGTCCTGGACCACCCGCCTCGTTCTCAGGGATTCGAAGTTTGGCTTTCTCACGTTGGAGTCTCTGACCCACGGGCGGGGCTCGGCGCAGCGACTTCGATTCTGCCACCGGCTCTTGCCCGACCACCCCAATGCCGCCCTGTCACCACCGTGGCACCATGGCTGCCTGTGCTCTGCCTTGGACTTCTCCCGGGATGGAGCCATGGCTGCATTCCAGGGTGACTGTGTGGACAGACCTGGCAGCCAGCCTGTCGGTCACCCTGGCTCAGCCTGCGTGCGCCGGGTGTCTGCGCACCCGGAGCTGGTCAGCAGCTGTCTCCTAGCTCCTGCAGGACTTGTTGGAAACAGCAGGAGCTGTCTGCTCCAAGGCTTGGAGAGGCGTGGAATCTGTGTGCCACAGGGCAGCTGTGTTAGGTTGTGTTTTCCCAAAACACCTGCGTGACAGACAGGTGTGTCAGGAGCCACCTCTTCTGTCCTCAGTGCTGTGGCCGCTGAGCTGCTGCAGCGAGATCAGCTCCACACGTGCCTTGTATAACTAAGGGCAGGGTAACCGCAGCACTCACATGGACGTGGGCAGGCAGGGAGTCGGTGAGGGCCCAGGAGCCGGGCAGGGGCGGCCAGCACCCAGGGGTGTGCACCACCCCGGCCTTGTCGCCCTCCGTGCTGAATCAACATGGCTGGGGCTTGGCACACCACTCCCATCATGCAGCTCAGCCAGCAGACCCCACGACACCTGCCTGAGAGCAGGACCTGCGCTGAGCCCGCCCCAGCCCCGGCCCTCGGCCGAGTCCAACAGGGCCTTCCGTAACGCGGCTTTCGATCCAAGACCTGCCTCTCACACACACACACACACACACACGTGAGGCCAGCTGACATGCACACACACACCTGTGACCCACCTGACCACTCACACATGCACACACAGACATGTCAGGCCAGCTGACCCCTCAGTCACACATGCACACACACGTGTGACCCCACTTGACCCCTCACACATGCACACACACACCTGTGACCCCCCGACCTTTCAGTCACACACACACAAATATGTGTGACCCCACCTGACCTCTCATGCGCACACACACGTGAGGCCACCTAACCCCTCACATGCACACACGTGTGAGGTCACCTGACCTCACACACACACACGAGACCACCTGACCCCTCACACACACACCTGTGACCCCCCCGACCCTTCAGTCACACACACACAAATATGTGTGACCCCACCTGACCTCATGCACACACACACACACGAGGCCATCTGACCCTCACACATGCACACACACATATGAGGCCATCTGACCTCTCACATGCACACACGTGTGAGGTCACCTGACCTCACACACACACGTGAGACCACCTGACCCCTCATACATGCACACACACACGAGGCCAACTGACCTCTCACATGCGCACACGTGTGAGATCACCTGACCTCTCACACACACACCTGTGACCCCCCGACCCTTCAGTCACAAATATGTGTGACCCCACCTGACCTCTCATACATGTACACACACACACCTATGACACCACCTGACCTCACGCATGCACACACCTGTGACCCCCACCTGACCTCACACACACACACACCTGTGACCTCACCTGACCCCTCAGACATGCACACACACACACGTGAGGTCACCTGACCTCTCACACATGCGCACACACCTGTGTCCCCGCCTGCCCCCGCAGTCCCACACACGCACACGTGTGAGGTCACACTGGCTCCCAGAGTTGAGTCCATACAAACGTCAGGGAGGTGCCAATGCCTCCACGGAGCGGAGCCCATAGGGGACTGCTGGGCTGAAGGGCCGTTGTCAGTGCAGCTGTGAAATGCCCAAGCCAAGGCGAGCCAGCTCCGTGCTGGGGGCTTCCAGCCCTGCGGCCCAGGTGCAGCCTCGGGGGGCAGGGAAGGTCTCAGGGCCCGAGCAAGGGTGAGCCAGCTCCATGTTGGGGGCTTCCAGGCCCCGCAGCCCAGGTGCAGCCTCCGGGTTGGGGGGAGGGCCTCAGGGCCCGAGCGAGGGCGAGCCAGCTCCGTGCTGGGGGCTTCCAGCCCTGCGGCCCAGGTGCAGCCTCGGGGTGGGGGGGAGGGCCTCAGGGCCCGAGCGAGGGCGAGCCAGCTCCGTGCTGGGGGCTTCTAGCCCCGTAGCCCAGGTACAGCCTCCGGGTGGGGAGGAGGGTCTCAGGGCCTGAGCCAAGGTGAGCCAGCTCCGTGCTGGGGGCTTCCAGCCCTGCAGCCCAGGTGCAGCCTCCAGGGAGGGTCCCAGGGCCAGAGGGGGCGGGGCCGGCTTGCTCCTGAGGACAACTTGCTCCAGTGGGAGTATGGGGCCCCCAGGACCTCAGTGCCGCTGAGGGCAGGGCCCACGGTGAGCCGCGTCACCCACGGACAGGCCTCAGCACACAGACCCGGGGCAAACACGACCACAGCCGACACCAAGCCCGAGTCGGCGCCCACCGGTTAGGACCGCCTCTCCGCTAAGCCGACGGTGAGAACTTGCACTCAGCTCCCAGACAGCCCTGCACGTGCCAGCAACAGCCACAGCCGAGGCACGGCGGGCGCACGGCGGGCACACGGCAGGCACACGTACCGGGCAGTATTCTCCCAACAAGCGCGTCCAACAGCCAGAAAGATTCTTCCTCGCTCTTCGTGATAAGAATCAAATAGCCGGCTATAAAGTTCATCCCCTGAAATTGGAAAGATGAGAGGCGTAAACGCCGAGTCACGGGGGCCGCTCACCACTGGGGGCCCCTCCTCTGCTCTTCCCAGCGGAACCCAGGAGATGGGAAAGGCTGTGTTCCAGTGCGAATCCAGAGAGCGAGGGCGTGGCTCAGAGAGGCCCCGCCCCCTGGGGGGGCACTGAAATCAAGGCTCACCACCGCCTTCTAGAAAGCTCAGTCCGACGCCTACTGCCTACTGCAGGGCTACCACAGACACCCACGCCTGGACAGAACCACGGGAGCGCGATTCGTGCTGGAGACGGGAGGGGGGAGCTCCCAGAGCACAGGGGGCCGAGGGTGGAAGTTGCCAGAAACTGTGAGAAGCGCCTGGACGTTTCGATCCCACACGCTGTTAGATTTATGCCCCTTTGTGCTTTGATTTGCTGGTGTTACTGCAAATGGTCCTTATAGAAGATGATTTATTTATTGGAAAGGCAGGGCAACAGAGAGAGAAGAGAGAGAGACCACTCCCATCTGATGCCTGCAACGGCCAGGGCTGGGCCAGGCCGAAGTCGGGAGCCTGGAGCTCCATCTGGGTCACCCACGTGGGTGGCAGCAACCCCAGCGCTTGAGCCGTCACTGCCGCCTCCCAGGTGTAGGTGAGCGGGCGCTGGTCAGGAGCCAGGTGCTCCAGCGCGGGTGCGGGGTCCCGAGAGCAGCCTCAGTGCCCGCCCCAAGACGACTGCTAAACCCCAAAGAACAGAAGTCGCATCTCCCAAGGACGGTTTCTCTGCCTCTCTGCCTGAATCCTGGCGCCCCCGCACAGGAAGCAGGTACCAGTGATGGGAGCGCCGCCCGAGAGGGCCCAATCCAGCTGCGGGGCGCGAGCGGGGTGGCTGCCTCGCCCCCTTCTCTCCCCAGCCGCGGCCCTGGCTCAAACACGTGTGCTTTCATCCCCGAGCCCCGGCAGCCAAGACCACGTGCTCAGTTACTTCCCGCTCCTCCTTCCCTCCGGAAGCTCCCGGCGCTGCTGATCGCGGTAGCCGGGCCCCGGCCTCCAGGAGCTCATGACGCTCAATGCAGGGGAGGCCCCTTCTGCTCCCGGTGACAGCCAGGGACAGCCAGCACGGGCTCCTGCTGTGTGCCGTGCCGGGCGAGGCCGGGCACGGGCCGCCCACCCAGCCCAGGGCAAGCTCAGCGAAGGGACCTGCCCTGGCCCTGGCTCTGCTGGCCTCCAGGTAGGGACGCTGCACACGGCCAGCCCTGCTGACGCCCACAGCACTGAAACAGGTGCGGCCAGGGCTCCTGGGAGGGGCCTCCAGGACACCATCCCCACAGCACACGGGCAGTCCCCATCGGGGTGTGTCTGCTCTGTGTCCCGTCACCCCCCTCCTCCGGACTCCCACCCTCACCCGTCTACATCCACTGCTGCCCTGGCGAGGCCTGACGGCAGGCAGTGTACGGCCTGGGCTGACACTCACCTGGCAGTAGCCCACACCCTGGTTGTGGCGCCCGTACGCCAGCAGCACGTTGTACAGGGCCTGCTGCAGGCAGGGCTCCGCGGTCTTCCGGAATCTCACGTTGTCCGGGAAGGTCCGGTTCAGATCTGCACAGGAATCACAGCAAAGGGCACTCAGGACCCTCGTCCAGGCCCCCACCCTGGGGTCTCAGCCGTGGTCCCCACCCTGCTGCCCTTGAGTCCCCGAGAAAGGCCCGGCCGCCGCCCTGGGCACACCGCAGACGACCAGGGAGGACGGGGGCCGGCCTGGGTGCTGGGACGGTGCTGGCTCCCAGCCAGCCTTCTGCTTGGGACCAGGGCTCCTGCGGGCCCAGGCGGCTGCTGACCCAGCTCCCTGCCCCCTCCTCACTGGCCACTGCCCCCCAGGGCCCAGGGTCACGGGGGGCCGGCGTGAGGCACAGTGGTTCTGCTGCTGGGGATGCCCGGGGCCCACCTCGCACTGCCTGGCTGCGGCCCCTGCCTGCTTCCACGTCCAGCTTCCTGGGGGGCAGCAGTGCTTGCCCTCCCCGCCCCCCACGTGGAGGACCCAGACGGAGGTCCTGGCTCCTGACTGGCCTGGCCCAGCCCTGGCTGTTATGGCTGTTTGGGGAGCGAACCAGCGGATGGAAGATCTCCATCAGTCTCCCTGCCTTTCAAATTAAAAAAAGGAAAGAAAGAAACTAAAAAAGATTAAAACAAAAATTAAAAACAAACCAGAACCTGAGGAAGCTCCGTGACCCGTGAGCTCTTGGGGAGGCGGAGGACATGCAGGCCCCTGGCGGGCACGAACAAAGCGGGGCACTGGGGCTGAGCCCCCTGCCGGCCCCTTGCTGCCTCGGGACACAGCCCCATCATCCCAGCAGCAGCTGAGCGAAGCCGCCCTGGGCTCCACACGCCGTATGGCCACACGCTGCCTGCCACGGGTCACCTGCAGGTCCACCCTGCCACCGGCGGGTGAGGACATGTGGCCCCGGATCGGCCCTTTTGTCCAACTCCACGGAGCCTGGGCTTGCTCCTGTACCAAACACGGCCACAGGGACCCCGCGTGGTCCGAGGCGTCACAGCCTCTGGCCTCAGCCTCCAGTGTAAGAACGCAGATGGGCAGGGCAGGCCCAGGCCTCCAGCTCGCAGGGCCCCGCCCGTCTTCGCCAGGCAGGCTGTTCTGGAATTCTGAACATTCCCGTCACGCCGCACACGCCTGTTATCCAGCAGTCCCCGAGGCTTTGGCCTCTGCCTGGGGAGGAGGGAGCCCACACCTGCAGCCCCCCCGGGGGAGGCGGTCAGGGTCACAGGCTGGGCGGGGCCGCGGCAAGGTCCAGCAGGAAGACGAAATCGTCAGAAAGCACGTGTCCAGCACACACTAGCGGGGCCTCCTCGGGCCTTGGCCTCCTGGGGCCGTCCGCTGTCCCCGACCACGGCCCACGCTGGGGCAGCCGCTTCCTCAACCTCTCAGCTCTCTAAAGTAGTAGGGTTTTCAAAAATCCCACATTTTGTATTTAATTTAAATTTCCCCAAGACCATGAAAATCAGAAAAGCAGATTATTTGCCAAAAAACCTATGGAGTTCAGGTGAAACTGTCACGGTGTTTGCTCCTCGCAGCGCCCACAGCCCAGGAGAAAGCAGCCAGGCCGGGGCAGGGCGGGGACGCTGGGACACGGTGGCAGGGGCGCAGGCTGCGGGTGGGGCGCGCGTCCCTCTTCCCCTCGGTCTCCGGGGGCCGCCGTTCAGGGGGCCGCCTTGAGAAATCCGGTGTGCTCACCACCAGGTTCGCTCCTGGCGGCCGAGGCGCTCACCGAGCAGAGACCGTGTTCCCCCAGGGATTCTCCCGCGCCTACCACCAGTCTCCCCCCAGCCCAGGACTCTCGGGACCCCATGCCCGGGCCAGCGCACACTCCCACCTGTCCGGATGGCCTCCTGCAGGCCGGGGTTGCTGCCTCCCTGGACAAGGCGCTGGTAGTAGCCAGGGTTCCGGTCCATCTGGGCCTGGGCTCCGCTCACGGCCATCCAGACGTGGGCGCGGTGCTGCAGCGGGACCCCCTTCCTGACATAGCGCTTCACTGCAAGACACGGCAGACGCGGGCGGCAGCTGCAGCAGCACCTCACTCCCAGACCCGTGGCTGCCACTCCACACACACACACACGCAAGTACACATGCACATGTATGTGCACACACACACATGTACACACACCCAGGCACACAAAGATCCCCCCCTCACTCCCAGACCCCTGGCTGCCACTCCACACGCGCACACACACATGTACACACACATGTATGTGCACATACACACACATGTACACACACCCAGGCACACAGATCCACCCCTCACTCCCAGACCCCTGGCTGCCACTCCACACGCACACACACATGTACAAACACATGTATGTGCACATACACACACATGTACACACACCCAGGCACACAAAGATCCACCCCTCACTCCCAGACCCCTGGCTGCCACTCCACGCGCACACACACACATGTACACACGCACATGTATGTGCACACACACATGTACACACACCCAGGCACACAAAGATCCACCCCTCACTCCCAGACCCGTGGCTGACACTCCACACACACACATGCATGTACACACATGTATGTGCACATACGCACACAGAGAAAGATCCCCCCTCACTCCCAGACCCCTGGCTGCCACTCCACACGCACACACACGTACACACACATGTATGTGCACATGTGTACATACACCCAGGCACACAGAGAAAGATCCCCCCCTCACTCCCAGACCCATGGATGCCACTCCATACTCACACATACAAGCAACAATACACACACACACAGATCAGAACCTCGTCCATCGCCACCCAAACTGATGCACGCTCTCCACAACTCTGCCTTCCTGCCCAGAACCCAGCGCAGTCAGACAGCGCCCGGCCCACCCAGAACCCAGCACAGTCAGACAGCGCCCGGCCCACCCGGGACCCAGCACAGTCAGACAACACCCATGCCCACCCAGGACCCAGCGCAGTCAGACAGCGCCCGGCCCACCCGGGACCCAGCGCAGACAGCACCCAACCCACCTAGAACCCAGCGCAGTCAGACAGCACCCGGCCCACCTGGGACCCAGCGCAGGCAGACAGCGCCCGGCCAACCCGGGACCCAGCGCAGGCAGACAGCGCCCGGCCCCCCGGGACCCAGTGCAGTCAGACAGCGCCCGGCCCGCCCGGGACCCAGCACAGGCAGACAGCGCCCAGCCCACCCAGAACCCAACACAGACAGCACCCAACCCACCCAGAACCTAGCACAGTCAGACAGCGCCCGGCCCGCCCGGGACCCAGCGCAGGCAGACAGCGCCCGGCCAACCCGGGACCCAGTGCAGTCAGACAGCGCCCGGCCAACCCGGGACCCAGCGCAGGCAGACAGCGCCCGGCCAACCCGGGACCCAGTGCAGTCAGACAGCGCCCGGCCAACCCGGGACCCAGCGCAGGCAGACAGCGCCCGGCCCCCCGGGACCCAGTGCAGTCAGACAGCGCCCGGCCCGCCCGGGACCCAGCACAGGCAGACAGCGCCCAGCCCACCCAGAACCCAACACAGACAGCACCCAACCCACCCAGAACCTAGCACAGTCAGACAGCGCCCGGCCCGCCCGGGACCCAGCGCAGTCAGACAGCGCCCGGCCCGCCCGGGACCCAGCACAGGCAGACAGCGCCCAGCCCACCCAGAACCCAACACAGACAGCACCCAACCCACCCAGAACCTAGCACAGTCAGACAGCGCCCGGCCCACCCAGAACAACACCGGCAGGGGTGGTCCGAACTCAGGACAGAGATAAAGGAAAGGACCGGCCGCAGTCACTGGCATTTCTGCCAACTAACAATGAGTAACTGGAAGCCAAACGCCCCGAGACGGCACCAGGGCAGGCACTGAGGGGCAGTAGGCTAGCCGCTGCCTGGAATGCCCACACCTGTATCGGGGCCAGCTCTGCCTCTGCCCCCACTTCCCGCTGCTGGCCTTAGGAAGGCTGACGATGGCCCACGTTCTTGGGTTCCTGCCTTCAGGGGAGACACGGATGAAACGCCAGGTGCTGACTAACACTGGCTGTGCAGGCATCTGGGGCGCGAACCAGCGGACGGAAGGTCCTCTCTGTCCTGCCTGTCATATAAGTTCTTAAGAACCAACACAACAGCATCAGTTACAACAACAGCAAGAACTCCAAGGACAAATCAATCTAACACAACGTCTGCAGAACCCGGATGCTGAACTCTGCACAAGAAGCCAAAGAGACGGCAGGTTCTCAGCGGCAGCCCCCCCAAGACTCGGCTCTTCCCAAACTGACTACGAGGTCCTGCCATGGCCACAGGGTCCCAGCTGCATCTAGAAACCAGAAAGGACCAGATCCACTTGGAAAAGAAGCTGCAGCAGCCGCTCCGCCTGATGTCAAGGCGTATGGTAAAGCCACAGTGGTAAAAGAAACGTGGCGACGGGCAGACCTCAGGCAGGAATAAGGGGGAGTAATAAAGAACCCCGACACAGACCCACACCCAGATCTGCCGCTCTGACACGGTGGGAGGGAAAGGTGTGGGTGCAGCAGGGCGGGGCCGGGAGGAAGACAGCCACACACAGAGCCAAGGCGCCCGGGCCTCAGAACACGACCTGCAACTCCCTTCTCGCCGAACACACACTAGCACCTGGCCCAGAACCCCTCCACAGCGTCTGCCAAGAGAAGTGAAAACTAAGCTCACACGAAAACCAGAGTGTGAACATGCATGACGTCGGCCTAAACTGGCATCACAGTGTACCCTGGTCAGCAGTGCCGGTCCAGCCCCTCCCTTGGGACCACCCTGGGACACTCTTAAAAACTTACTTGGTTTATTTATTGGAGAGACAGGGAAAGAGCAAGCGCAGGGGCAATGGAGCGCTCCTGTCTGCTGGGTCACTCCACGGCCAAAGCCAGGAGCCTGGAACTCCACCCAGGGCTCCCACACAGAGCCCAGGGGCTATCCTGGGTACCTGGGTACTGGGCCATCCTCTGCTGCCTTCCCAGGCACACCCGCAGGAAGCTGGGTTGAAAGCAGAGCAGTCGGGACTCGAGCCGGCAGAGCAGGCTTAACCTGCTGCCCACAACACGGGCCCTGGGTTTTCCGTGTCTGTGTGAGAATATGTGTCTGCAATGCATGTCAGTGTGCATGGTGTAGTTTGATTTCTAAGGAACTGAGGAGACATGACAGAAGCCACACTTGCTATAGAAGAGAGAATTTAGGGTTCGCGGGGCCCAAGAAGCAGCAGAAAACACCACCTTAGGAAGCTGTCTCCTAAGACGCCAAACGCCAAGCCTGGACCCATTCTGTCACGAGGGGGCATTAAGACAGAAAGGACACAGGAAAACCCTCCCCTCAACGCAGGGGAAAAGCCAGTGAGACCCCAACACCCCTGGGGGGCTAGGGGGCAGGCCCTGCAGCCCCTCCCAGCAGCTCCGCCCCAGCACTGAGGGCAGACGCGTCCCGCGTCCCACGTACTCCGTTTTCCCACTTCCATTCCGGCTTTGGGCTCTTGCGTCTGGGAAGGCAGCAGGTGACAGCCCAGGTGCTCGGTCGGGTCTCTGCCACCCACATGGGACACACAGATGGAGTCCCCGGCTCCGGGCTTTGCTCCCATCGGGGGAGTGAACCAGCAGATGGAAGGTCTCTCTCTCTCTCTCGTCCTCCTTGTCACTCTGCCAGCCCAGCTCCTGCCTCTGCTGCCCTGCAGTCCACCATGGACAGCCGCAGAAGATGGGCCGCCTCCCCCGCCCTCCCTTCCAACCAGGCAGCATTTCCCGGGACCTGTCATGGACCACCACTCTGGACCCCCACTAACCTCTGAGGGCCCGCAAGGACTGCAACTCTGGACCCGCCCCCACTAACCTCCCAGGACCTCCATGGGCCACCACTCTGGACCCCCCACTAACCTCCTGGGAACCACCGTGGACCGCCACTCTGGACCCCCCACTAACCTCCCAGGACCCGCTGTGGACTTCTACTCTGGAGACCCCACTAACCTCCCAGGACCCGCTGTGGACTTCCACTCTGGACCCCCTACTAACCTCCCAGGACCTCCATGGGCCACCACTCTGGACCCCCCAATAACCTTCTGGGAACCACCATGGACCGCCACTCTGGACCCCCCACTAACCTCCCAGGACCCGCTGTGGACTTCCACTCTGGACCCCCCACTAACCTCCTGGGAACCACCGTGGACTGCCACTCTGGACCCCCCCACTAACCTCCCAGGACCCGCTGTGGACTTCCACTCTGGAGACCCCACTAACCTCCCAGGACCCGCTGTGGACTTCCACTCTGGATCCCCCACTAACCTCCTGGGAACCACCGTGGACCGCCACTCTGGACACCCCCACTAACCTCCTAGGACCCACTGTGGACTTCTACTCTGGAGACCCCACTAACCTCCCAGGACCCGCTGTGGACTTCCACTCTGGACCCCCTACTAACCTCCCAGGACCTCCATGGGCCACCACTCTGGACCCCCCAATAACCTTCTGGGAACCACCATGGACCGCCACTCTGGACCCCCCACTAACCTCCCGGGACCCATGAGGACCGCCACTCTGGAGACCCCACTAACCTCCCAGGACCTCCATGGACCACCACTCTGGACCCCCCCCACTAACCTCCCGGGACCCACCGTGGACTACCACTCTGGACCCCCACTACCTCCTGGGGTCTGCCATGGACTGCCACTCTAGACCCCCACTAACCTCCCAGGACCTGCCGTGGACCGCCACTATGGATCCCTGCCCTGCACTAACCTCCCAGGACCTCCATGGACTGTCACTCTAGACCCCCACTAACCTCCCAGGACCTGCCGTGGACCACCACTATGGATCCCCGCCCCGCACTAACCTCCCAGGACCTCCATGGACTGTCACTCTGGACCCCCCCCCCCCACTAACCTCCAGGGACTGCCGTGGACCGCCACTATGGATCCCTGCCCTGCACTAACCTCCCAGGACCTCCATGGACTGCCACTCTAGACCCCCACTAACCTCCCAGGACCTGCCGTGGACCGCCACTATGGATCCCCGCCCTGCACTAACCTCCCAGGACCTCCATGGACTGCCACTCTAGACCCCCACTAACCTCCCAGGACCTGCCGTGGACCACCACTATGGACCCCCGCCCTGCACTAACCTCCCAGGACCTCCATGGACTGCTACTCTAGACCCCCACTAACCTCCCAGGACCTGCCGTGGACCGCCACTATGGATCCCTGCCCTGCACTAACCTCCCAGGACCTGCCGTGGACTGTCACTCTAGACCCCCACTAACCTCCCAGGACCTGCCGTGGACCACCACTATGGACCCCCGCCCTGCACTAACCTCCCAGGACCTCCATGGACTGCCACTCTAGACCCCCACTAACCTCCCAGGACCTGCCGTGGACCGCCACTATGGATCCCTGCCCTGCACTAACCTCCCAGGACCTGCCGTGGACTGTCACTCTAGACCCCCACTAACCTCCCAGGACCTGCCGTGGACCACCACTATGGATCCCCGCCCTGCACTAACCTCCCAGGACCTGCCGTGGACTGTCACTCTAGACCCCCACTAACCTCCCAGGACCTGCCGTGGACCACCACTATGGATCCCTGCCCTGCACTAACTTCCCAGGACCTGCCGTGGATTGCCACTCTGGACCCCCCCCCCCCCACTAACCTCCAGGGACTGCCGTGGACCGCCACTCTGGAGCCCCCACTAACCTCAAGTCCTTTAGTCGCCACCTCCCTCTGCTGGCTTCTGGCTGACCACACAGCTCCAGCCCCCGGCCCTGGTGCCGGGCCCCCATGTCATTGCCTATGCTCCCCCACATCTGGTCCTGGCTGCCCCTCTTGTAGGGAGCCCCAACACCCCACTCTGCTCCCCGAGCCCGTCCTGTGTCTGCAGCCACTGCTTGGGCAAACACTGGAGTCCTGTTCCACCGAGCACTGCTCCAGGTACTGAGGGTCTGGCGGCCGGAGCACGTAGGGCGCTGGATCCCGGGCAGAAGAGAACCCACGGGGACCTGTGCTGCTGGCACAGGGCTGAGAAAGGCAGGCAGGGGCCGGTGGGCACCTGGGGGCGGCCGGCTGGCGGACCCCCTCAAGAGGGGAGGGGTCCTGTGCCTCCCTTTAGGGCTGGCACGGGTCAGGCGCGGCCAGGAAGGGGGAGGGGGACCGAGGAGGGGGCGGGTCCCGCGAGGGTGGTTTTGTCCCAGGCCCGATCCGGTCCAGACGAGGAAGACGCCGCTTTCCTCGGGCCCGCGGCGACCCCGGCCTTCGTGCCTCCTCCTGCCCGGCAGGGTGGGCCCCGGGCTCCTCCTGCCCGCCCAGCGCTGCGCGTGGCCGGGGAGCTGCGCCCACCTGTGCCGCTCCTGCGGACGCCGCGGCTGCGCCGGAGCAGCCGGGACCACTTGGCCGCCCTCCTGGTGAGAACCACGAGGTAGGAGGAGAAGAACTCCTCGTAGGCGGCGTAGTCGAAGTCCTCCGGCCGCTCGAATCCGTAGGGGTCGATCCTGCGCGGCAAGGGGCAGGGGCGGCTTCTGGTCAACTTAGCACGCGCGCCGCGCTCTGCGTGCACCTGCGTTCCGCGCGCGTCGTGGGGAGGACGCGGGCCCGCGAAGGGCCCCGCACGCAGGAGGGGCCGGGCTGGGGACCCTACGCTGGCGGGAGCGTCCGGACCCCCGCACCCCTACCATCGCCACCCACCTGGGACCCTGGACACCCCCTACCCACCTGGGTACCCGGGCGCGCGCGTCCTGCGAGCACTCGGTCGGCTCCATCGGGAGGGGCCAGGGCCCCGCCCGGAGCCGCGAGGACCAGGAGCGGGGACAGCGGGTCCAAGTCCGCGCACGGAGCCAGGGACGCGTCCTTCCGGCGGAGCGGGACGGGGGCGGGGCCGGCGCCGGGTGGAGAGCCGGGTGTGGGGGTGGGTGAATTGGGAAGGGGCGGGGAACGCCAGGGCGGGGAGGGACCGACAGGGGCGGGGCGGGGGTGGGGCCAATGGGGAGCAGGGGCAGGGGCCGCCAGGGCGGGGAGGGGCTGGGGGCGGGGCGGGGCGCGGGGGCCCGGCTGCACCTGCTGCTGCGAGGTCTGGCTCCTTGGGCTCCTCCGACCCTCGCGCCGGAACGCCTGCCATCTGGCGCCTGCTTTTAAGTTTTTATGCAGCAAATGAGGGGCTCTTGTTTTCGCTGGCTCCCGCATCTCAGGCCGGAGAGCGAACCACCGATGAGGAGCCCGCGGCCCCGCGCCTACCTCGGGTGGCCCCCAGCCGCCCCGGCCTGTCTCTCCTTGGTCCGAGGACCTCACTGCGGCTCCGGAAATCTGCCAGGACCGGGTGGGCCTGACCGCCCGCCCCCACCACAGGGAGCCTCGTGGAGGCGCAAATTGAACTCTGTGTCATCTTCCCAGACTGGGCGGGGGGAGCGGCTTTGCCCGCGTTCCTGCAGCTGTGTGTCCCGCCTTGGGAACCGACATGTCGGGCAGTAAGAGTGAGTCAGGGTCCAAAGTTGAGGGTGCGCCCCGGCCTTCCTCTGCCTGGTCCTGATGGGGCCAGCGGGTAGACTCCAGTCTGTCTGGGTCTAAGGGGACACTGGGCGTGAGTCTCTAGGGCGCGAGCTTGGCCCTGCTGGAGACATCCGGGTAAAGGCCACAGCGGTGCGCATGCATTTAAGGCTACAGCCAGGGGTTCTGCCCGGAACTTCTCATCAGAGCTCTCGGAGCAGAGGGAGGGTGACTGCTCCTCGGACGGACACAGACGGGCACCCAGGGCTAGCCACAGGACCGTTGCATTGCCTCCTGGAGTTGATGAGTGGAGCACCACAGCATCAGTGTTAGTGCCGGGGTCGGTGTTAGTGCCGGGGTCGGTGTTAGTGCTGGGGTCGGTGTTAGTGCCGGGGTCAGTACTAGCCTCAGTGTTACTGCTGGTAGCAGTATTAGTGCTAGTGTCAGTGTTAGTACTGGTGTTGGCATTAGTGCTAGTGTGCTAGTACTGGCCTCAGTATTAGAGCTGGTAGCAGTATTAGTATTGGTAGCAGTATTAGTACCAGTGTCGGTATTAGTACTAGTGTCGGTATTAGTGCTAGTGTCGGCGTTAGTGCTAGCGTCAGCGTTAGTGCTGGTACCAGTATTAGTGCTGGTCTTGTCGTTAGTACCAGTGTCACTATTAGTGATGCTGTCAGCATTCGTGCTGGTGTCAGCGTTAGCACTAGTATCCTATTAGTGATCGTATCAGCTCTTGTCACCAGCTGAGCAGGGAGCATTGCCACCCACAGTTTACAGCCAATCATCAAGGAAAATCCAACACTGGGTTAATACTGGCACACAGGGCCCTGGGGGTGACAGGGTTAACACTGGCACACAGGGCCCTGGGGGTGACAGGGTTAACACTGGCACACAGGGCCCTGGGGGTGACGGGGTTAACACTGGCACACAGGGCCCTGGGGGTGACAGGGTTAACACTGGCACACAGGGCCCTAAGGGTGATGGGGTTAACACTGGCACACAGGCCCTGGGGGTGACGGGGTTAACACTGGCACACAGTGCCCTGGGGGTGACAGGGTTAACACTGGCACACAGGGCCCTAAGGGTGACGGGGTTAACTCTGGCACACAGGGCCCTGGGGGTGACGGGGTTAACACTGGCACACAGGGCCCTAAGGGTGACGGGGTTAACTCTGGCACACAGGGCCCTGGGGGTGACGGGGTTAACTCTGGCACACAGGGCCCTGGGGGTGATGGGGTTAACACTGGCACACAGGGCCCTGGGGGTGATGGGGTTAACACTGGCACACAGGCCCTGGGGGTGATGGGTTAACACTGGTCACAGGCCCTGGGGGTGATGGGGTTAACACTGGCACACAGGCCCTGGGGGTGATGGGTTAACACCGGTCACAGGCCCTGGGGATGACGGGGTTAACACTGGGTACACAGGCCCTGAGGGTGATGGTGTTAACACTGGGTACACAGGCCCTGGGGGTGACGGGGTTAACACTGGTCAAGGGCCTGGGGGTGACGGGGTTAACACTGGCACACAGGCCCTGGGGGTGATGGTGTTAACACTGGTACACAGATCCTGGGGGTGATGGGTTAACACTGGTCACAGGCCCTGGGGGTGATGGGTTAACACTGGCACACAGGCCCTGGGGGTGATGGGGTTAACACTGGTCACAGGCCCTGGGCATGTCGGGGTTAACACTGGCACACAGGCCCTGGAGGTGATGGGTTAACACTGGTCACAGGCCCTGGGGGTGACAGGGTTAACACTGGCACACAGGCCCTGGAGGTGATGGGTTAACACTGGTACACAGGCCCTGAGGGTGATGGTGTTAACACTGGCACACAGGCCCTGGGGGTGATGGGTTAACACTGGTCACAGGCCCTGGGGGTGACGGGGTTAACACTGGCACACAGGCCCTGGGGGTGACGGGGTTAATACTGGTACACAGGCCCTGAGGGTGATGGGGTTAACACTGGCACACAGGCCCTGGGGGTGATGGGTTAACACTGGTCACAGGCTCTGGGGGTGATGGGTTAACACTGGTCACAGGCCCTGGGGGTGATGGGTTAACACTGGTTACAGGCCCTGGGGGTGACAGGGTTAACACTGGTCACAGGCCCTGGGGGTGATGGGGTTAACACTGGTGCACAGGCCCTGGGGGTGATGGGGTTAACACTGGTGCACAGGCCCTGGGGGTGATGGGTTAACACTGGGTACACAGGCCCTGGGGGTGATGGGTTAACACTGGTCACAGGCTCTGGGGGTGATGGGTTAACACTGGTCACAGGCCCTGGGGGTGATGGGTTAACACTGGTCACAGGCCCTGGGGGTGATGGGGTTAACACTGGGTCCACAGGCCCTGGGGGTGATGGGTTAACACTGGCACACAGGCCCTGGGGGTGATGGGGTTAACACTGGTCACAGGCCCTGGGGGTGATGGGTTAACACTGGTCACAGGCCCTGGGGGTGATGGGTTAACACTGGTCACAGGCCCTGGGGGTGATGGGTTAACACTGGTCACAGGCCCTGGGGGTGATGGGTTAACACTGGTCACAGGCCCTGGGGGTGATGGGTTAACACTGGCGCACAGGCCCTGGGGGTGATGGGTTAACACTGGTCACAGGCCCTGGGGGTGATGGTGTTAACACTGGCGCACAGGCCCTGGGGGTGATGGGTTAACACTGGCGCACAGGCCCTGGGGGTGATGGGTTAACACTGGTCACAGGCCCTGGGGGTGACGGGGTTAACAGTGGTCACAGGCCCTGGGGGTGATGGGTTAACACTGGTCACAGGCCCTGGGGGTGATGGTGTTAACACTGGCGCACAGGCCCTGGGGGTGATGGGTTAACACTGGCGCACAGGCCCTGGGGGTGATGGGTTAACACTGGCGCACAGGCCCTGGGGGTGACGGGGTTAACACTGGTGCACAGGCCCTGGGGGTGATGGGTTAACACTGGTCACAGGCCCTGGGGGTGATGGGTTAACACTGGTCACAGGCCCTGGGGGTGATGGGTTAACGCTGGCACACAGGCCCTGGGGGTGATGGGTTAACGCTGGCACACAGGCCCTGGGGGTGACGGGGTTAACACTGGTCACAGGCCCTGGGGGTGATGGGTTAACGCTGGCACACAGGCCCTGGGGGTGATGGGTTAACACTGGTCGCAGGCCCTGGGGGTGATGGGTTAACACTGGTCACAGGCCCCGGGGTGCCTGGCCCTGCAGACTGCATGTCCACCATTCTGTCCACCCCGCTCTGCCTTTTCCTTTCATTCGGTGCCGTTCAGAACCAGCTGCAGACTCCCTCTCCTTTTACCCTCAACACTGTTCTCTTTCTGCAGCAGAACTAGAACCAGCCAAGTCCACAGAGGCAGGTGGTTGCTGGGGTGGTTGCCAGGGCAGCAAACAACTGGTGGGAACTTGGCGGCCTGGGTGTGAGGGGCGGCGAGCACCAGGTGCGTCGTCAGTGGCTGCACCAAGGCCGTTCTGGCACTGTGGTCTGGGCAGGCTCCCGCCGTCAGGGACACAGGTGGCTGGGCTGGCGCTGGCCCGGGGCCATGTCAGAGAACCGGACCTCAGGAGGGGCCCTGCTCAGAAGCCCCCGGAGCTGCTCCTCAGGATGTCTGCCCCTGCTCAGAGGGGATGCAAGTCCGTGGTCCCCCAGCCAAAGGCTGGGCTGTGGGGGTCTATGCTTGGCCCAGAGGACAAGGGACCTCACCCGTTTTCACCCAGCCTTGAGGGCGGGGGACGCTGGCAGCGCCAATTCCTGGAACAAGAACGAGGGAAGTTACTTTACCTCTCTCTGTTTCCCAGGGTCCCAGGGTCCTGGCCAAGCTCTGCAGTGGCACTTTCCAGTACTAGCAGTAGCACTAACACCAGCACCAGTACCACACCGATGCTGATACTAATAGTGATACTAGTGCTAACAGTACAGCAATACTAGCATAGTACTGATGGGAGTCCTAACACTGACACTAGTACTGACTCCAGTACTAGGAATAATACTGAGGTAACCACTAATAGGATACTAGTACTAATATTGATACTGTCACTAACAGTGATACTAACACCGACACTAGTACTGACTCCAGTACTAGGAACAATACTGATGTAACCACTAATAGGATACTAGTACTAATATTGATACCATCACTAACAGTGATACTAATACTAACATTGATGCTAGTACTAACATCGACACTAGCACTAACACTGACACTCGTAATAATACTACTACCATCAGTAACACCAGCACCAGTACCACACCGATGCTGATACTAATAGTGATACTAGTGCTAACAGTACAGCAATACTAGCACTAGTACTGACGGGAGTCCTAACACTGACACTAGTACTGACTCCAGTACTAGGAATAATACTGATGTAACCACTAATAGGATACTAGTACTAATGTTGATACTATCACTAACAGTGATACTAACAACGATCTAGTACTAACATCGACACTAGCACTAACACTGACACTCGTACTAATACTACTACCATCAGTAACGCCAGCACCAGTACCACACCGATGCTGATACTAATAGTGATACTAGTGCTAACAGTACAGCAATACTAGCACTAGTAGTGATGGGAGTCCTAACACTGACACTGGTGCTGACTCCAGTACTAGGAATAATACTGAGGTAACCACTAATAGGATACTAGTACTAATATTGATACTGTCACTAACAGTGATACTAACACCGACACTAGTACTGACTCCAGTACTAGGAACAATACTGATGTAACCACTAATAGGATACTAGTACTAATATTGATACCATCACTAACAGTGATACTAATACTAACATTGATGCTAGTACTAACATCGACACTAGCACTAACACTGACACTCGTAATAATACTACTACCATCAGTAACACCAGCACCAGTACCACACCGATGCTGATACTAATAGTGATACTAGTGCTAACAGTACAGCAATACTAGCACTAGTACTGACGGGAGTCCTAACACTGACACTAGTACTGACTCCAGTACTAGGAATAATACTGATGTAACCACTAATAGGATACTAGTACTAATATTGATACTGTCACTAACAGTGATACTAACACTGACACTGGTGCTGACTCCAGTACTAGGAATAATACTGATGTAACCACTAATAGGATACTAGTACTAATATTGATACTGTCACTAACAGTGATACTAACACCGACACTAGTACTGACTCCAGACCTAGGAATAATACTGAGGTAACCACTAATAGGATACTATCACTAACAGCGATACTAACACCGATGCCAGTACTAACACCAACACTAGCACTAACAAACACTGACAGTCGTACTAATACTGCTACCATCCTCACACTGACTCCAGTACGAGGAATGATACTGGCTGAGGCCCTGTGCTCTGCCGTGCAGCCTGCGTGGTCTGGGAATTGGAGCCAGAACCGCCCTTTCAGGTCTGTTGGGTGAGGGGGACTTAATGAGCCTGTGGGAGGTGGAACAGTGCAGAGGAATGGTCAGGGGTTGGGGACACCCAGGGGAACAGTGTGGTGCTGAGAGGCACCCTGTACCCCCAGAACGCCTGTGCAGTGGCTAAGAGGCTGGGCAGGACGTCCACTTTCCACGTTGGAGCGCCTGGTTCATGTCCTGCCTCTGGCTTCTGACTCCCGCTCCTGCCGTAGCTGAGCTCCTGCCTCCACTGTGGGGACCCAGACTGGGACCTCACTGAGCCCCAGGGCTTGTGAGCATCTGGGGAGTGAGCCAGTAATGGGGGCACTCGCTCTCTCCTTGCCACAGCACAGTAGCATCCTGGGGCCCCTCCCAGGCCTCCCACCAGCGTCCTGCCCTCTGGGTGAGACCCAGGCTGGGCAGAGACAATAGATGGTCCACGTGGGTGGGGCACACAGGGGAGCCCCTCCCCAGCCACCCACAGTCCTGGCCATGGGTAGCTCGGCTCAGCCAAAGGTGAATGAGGGCGGTGGGAGGGCGTGGCTGGCCCTGGTGCCCACGTGGTCTCCTTGCTGGCAGAGCACAGGGATTGGAGACTCCAGCCAAAGGTGCTGGGGCTTCAGCCTTCGAAGGCAAGCGACGGGTCTGGGATGGGCAGCGCTCCTCGGGCTGGCCCAGGGGTAGCCTGGACTTCTGTGGTTTGGTCCTGCCGCCTTGTCCTGCAGCTCAGAGTCTTGATGGTGGACATTTTGCCCTGTGGACACTGTGGGCAGTTATGACTTGCTCTGGGAGGAAATGCTGAGAGCCTCGCCAGCCGTGCAACCTTTATAAGGTAAGGATTTTTAGCAAAGATGCTGCTGTGCAACGCGGCACTGTGTAAACACTGCAAGTTCTGAGCAAGCGTCCCAAGGAGGAGGGTGAGGGAGCCAGGCCTCTGGGCAGCAGGGATGTGCCTGCGCCTTGGTGGACAGCCCGAGTCTGCCCTGCAGAGCCAGGGGGGCGGGGCAGAGACCTCGGACCCTGCGCTGTAGTGTGGGTCAGTGCCAGGGCTGGGCGGCTTAGCCGCAGGGTGTTTCTCACAGATGGGGCGGGTGTGTGCTCAGGGCCTCCTTCTCACACATAGAAGCCCTGCAGTAAAGGCAGCCCCGCCTCTCCTGGCCTCTCCTTCAGCAGATGGAGCTCACAGCTGGCGCGGGTTCTAATCGCCGGACGCAGGAGTGATCGCTTCTCAGTGGATCAGAACCTGGCTGGGCAGAGTTGTCCCGGGGTGGTTTGTGTGGAGGGATTCCAGGTCTGAGCGGAATGTAGCTGCCACCTGCACGGACGCCCCGGACCAGCGGAGCGCACCTGGCCACCACACATTCCCTGAAAAGCAGGGCGCCACTGACCATGGGCACCGCTGGCCGGCCAGGGAGCTGGACGCGAGCTGAACACACAGCTCTCAGCCCCAGCTTCTGTCTCCAGGAGCCTTCACCCCTCCCCGCCCCTGCTCGGGAGCCTGGGAATGAAGCGACCGCTGCCGGCTCCTTGCTCTGTGCGTTACCATCAACACTCACTCCCCACCCCACCCCCATCAGAGATTGGCCTGGGCCTCGGGCAAGCGGACCCAGCGTGTATCCAGGTTGTTGGGGCGCACCCGGGCCTCTCCCCTTGGCAGCAGATGCCACCGTCACCTGTGTCCCCGGCCCCCATGTGGCCGTCTCTCCATGTCTTCATCCTCATCTCCTCTTAGAGTCTTCTGTCCCCTGGTCCACTCCCCTGATGGCCACAGCAGTCGGGGCTGGGCCAGGCTGAAGCCAGGAGCCGGGAGCTCCCCTGGGGTCCCACATACGTGAGCTCTCATTGCTGCCTCCCAGGCGCGTCGGCAGGGAGCTGGATGGGAGCAGAGCAGGACTGGACTCCGAGTCTCCACCTGCTGGACCAGGACCCTGCCCCTCCTCTCCTGATGAGCTCGCCAGTCAGAGGCCCAGCAGGCGTCCTCATTCTGCCTCATCACCCCCTGCGAAGACCCCATCTCCAAACTTGCATTCTGGATACTGGGAGTCGGGACCCCGGGTGTCCCCTGGGCCCATGGCCAGCAGGCGTCCCTGCCGGTGTGTTCTGAAGAGGCCATGAGGGCAGCACGGGCTCTGGCAGCCTGGGGCCCGCGCAGGCTCTCAGATCATTACCGGAGAATGGCAGGGTTCTTGTCTTCACCCAAGAAAGAATTCAGGCATGAGACAGAGTAGTGGGAGGTAAAATAGCAAGGTTTATCAGGGCAGGGACATCCGTAAGGACGGAGGGGCACCTCTCCAGACTGGACCTGGGAGAGAGTGCCCAGTCACTCGGACTCTGGGGGAGCGAGGTGCCATGGCTGAGTGGAGAGTACACCTGGCCAGGCAGGCGGGCGGCCCAGCAGAGAGGCAGAGGGCTGAGCGCGCAGTCCGGCTGAGGCCGGGGCCGGGGGTGGGGTGGGGTTATGGCTGTAAATATTAAGAAGCTCCTATCTGAGTTTTCCCCTGAAGGTATCAGACAGGAGGAAGCCTAGCTGGTGCCGTCCTGGGTTCAGAGGAAGGGTGAGCAGGATCCCCTGGGGAATGGGGATCCGAGCAGGGTGTTTGAAATGCAGATACTGGGCTGCATCTGGGAGACTGTGGAAGATTGTGGGGCAGAAGGGGCCGGGACCCCCACCTGGCAGGTTATCAGGCAGAAGGGGGCAGGGCAGGATGCGAAGGCCGGGCTGCCCCTGAAACATTGTCGCGATGACTTTGAGATGCAGATGCATATGCTGGACATAGATGTCTTCTCTTTAGGCCTTTATGTCGCACACGCATAAGCTCATATCTGACTTCCTACCTAACACCTCCTCCCTCTTCCTCCTGGGTCTCCCGGCCTTGCTCCCTCCATGCTGGCCTGTGGCTTCTCCTGCCTGGGCCACACCTCTCAGAGTGGCTGGCCCATGGCCATGGTGGTGGGGAGGGATGGGCCCCGGCTTGTCCAGCACCCTTGTCTACCTCGTGTTTTTGTTTGTTTGTTTGTTTCCCATCTGTGTCCTGACCGTGCTGGGTGCACAGCCCAGGGGTGCTGAGCACAGCCACAGTGGCCTGCAGTCACCGCCCACTTGTCCCTCCCTGGCCCTGGGGCCCCTCCTACTTCCCCTCAGCAGGCTAGCCTGCTCCCGGCCGGCGCTCATCTGTCAGATGCTCCCCCACATGCAGCACAGGCACCAGCCGTGCAGGCTGCCGCCCTGAGCCATGCGTCCCAGAGCGAGCTTTCCAGCCGGCTGCCCGGCTCCCGGGAGCCGGTGCGAGGCCATTCCTGCGACAGTGCAGCCCGCGGCCTGTTCTCCCCAGTCTCCCGGGGAGCCCGCGGCCAGGCGTGGTACCCGCTGCCTCCCCGTGGTGGCTCGTAGTGGACAGTATCGTTGTCGTGGGCTTGCTGGCCGTTTTGAATGTGCTATATTTTATTACTGTTGTTATTTATTTGTTTGAAAGACGGAGGTGGACACACAGGTGAGATGGAGAGAGGGGAGAGCCCTCAGCGGCTGGCCCACTCCCCACGGGCCCACAAGCAGCCCGGGCTGGGGACGGCCAGGAGCTGGATGCTGACCGCGGTGTCCCACACGGGCGCAGGGACCCTGTCGCCGCCACCGCGCAGGCCGCGCACCAGCAATGGAACCCAGGCTCGGACCGGGACGGCCCGGTCAGCGACCTAGCCCGCCCCTCCAAGCCTGGGGCTTCCGCAGACACCGCGTTCTCCGCCCCGCCGCGCCCCCTCCCCGCCTGGACACCTCCTGCCCGGAGACCCCTTTCATCCGGGAACTCCTGTCTGGATGCCCCGCGCTGCCCCGGGAGGGGGCGGAGCCGTGCGTCCGGGCGGGGACGAAGCCAACGCATCAGGTGTCCCAGGAGGGGCGGGGCGGGGCCAGCGCGTCAGGTGTCCCAGGAGGGGCGGGGCCACGGGGTGGGGGCGGGGCCAGCTCGTCAAGGGTCCCGGGCCCCAAGCGGTGGTGTGGTGGGACAAGCCGCGCCCGCCACACCCGCGCCCCGCAGGCTCGAGCCCCGGCTCCTCTGCTTCCCGGCCCCGGGTCCCCGAATGCTCGGGCCCTGCACCCACGCGGGAGACAAGCACGGAGCTCCCCGCCTGCTGTCCAGCCTGGCCACAAAGGCCGCTTCAAACTCTTTCAAATAAAACATAAATCTTTTTTTTTTTTAAAGATTTATTTATTTACTTGAAAGAGTTACTCAGAGAGAGGAGAGGCAGAGAGAGTCTTCCATCCCCTGGCTCACTCTAAAGCCAGGACAGGAACGTCTTCCGGGTATCCCAAGCACTTGGGCCATCTTCTGCTGCTTTCCCAAGTGCCTTAGCAGGGAGCTGCTGGCAAGTGGAGCAGCCGGGACTTGAACCGGCGCCCACTTGGGATGCCAGCATCACAGGCCCGCTTTTCCACTTGACCGTGCTTGGGGGTCCTGCTCTGGCCCCCTCCCCTGTTCTCATGACGAGTGCCCCTTAGAGCCTGAAACCAGACAGGGCTGGTCAGCGCCGCGGCAGGCAGCTGCAGGGTGCATTGGGTCAGTGCTGGCCTCGCTGGAGACCTGGGTGGGCAGAGTCAATGCGGCCATTTGCTGGGGCACGGCCCCTTGGAGGAGGACCCAGGTGGAAACACTACTGGGGTTCTCATCTCTGAGGGCAACCAGGGTATGAAGTCTCCCCAAAGTCCAGAAGCCTAAGCAGGAGGGGCCCACCTGGGGTCTGCCTGACGCGGAGAGCCGGGCTCTCCGTTAGAGGAAAAGAGGCCGTTCCCAGACAGGGCCGCGGGACAGTGACAGGAGTGCAGCCCACACCCGCGCACTGACGGCCCTGGACGCCAGGCCCCACCGGGAGTCCCTGACTCACACCAGGGAGGGCTCTGGGCGCTTAGTCCAAAGCCACGTCCACCATGACGGCCAGTGGGTGTGTCCCCAGGAGCGGGACCCGGCAGCCGTGGGCCTGCCGCGTGTCCGTGGAGCAGGCCGCCCGGGGAGCTTCCTCGGCCTCTCTGGGGTCACGCCCCCACCAGGTACAGGCAGCTCTGGAGCCGCACACCAGGGGGTGAGAGGCGGATGCCTCACCAAACACAGGCCCTCTCCTATTTATTTATTTATCTTTTGAAAAAAGATCTATTTAATTCAAAGGCAGAGATACAGAGCAAGAAGGAGAGAGAGAGAGAGAGAGATCTTCCATCTGCTGGTTCGCTCCCCAGATGACCTGCAACAGCCAAGGCTGGGCCAGGTTGAAGCCAGAGGCATCATCGGGTTCTCTCACGTGAGAGGCAGGGACCCGAGCAAGTACTTGGGTCATCCTCCTCGGCTTTCCCAGGCGCGTTAGCAGGGAGCTGCATGGGAAGTGGAGCAGCCAGGACATGAACCGGCGCTCATATGGGATGCCGGCATCGCAGGTGGCGACCTAACCAGCTGCACCACAGAAACAAAGCCCTGTCCCACCGTGAACCTGGAGACAGGCGTCCCCGGGGCCCTGCACCTGCCGTGGTGTGCACGTCAGCTCCATCCACAGGTCCAGTCCTCCTGGCCCCGGGCCTCGTCTTCCCGCGAGGAGAGCACCTCAGACCTGAACCGAGCTGGGCAGCCAGCAAGCTGGAGAGGTTGATGGAGAGACCGCGGCTGGCTGGGCAGCCCTGGGCTCTTGTGGGAAGGGGCCTGTGGTTTCTCCTCCCCCTCCTGGACTTTGCTGGACGAGGTCTATTCTGGGTGTGGAATTTGTGAGATTCTTCTGGGGAGGGGCGTGCATCGGCACAGGGTGGGGAAGATTCCACCGGATGTCGCTGGGGAGGGCTGGGCCCGCCTGCGAGCTTTGGGACGAGGAGAGACCTGGGTGACTGACGCTGGGCTGCTGCCCGGGCAGGCTTCTGCGCGTCTGCCCTCATTCCGCCCCGGGGACGTCCCATTTCTGTCCCAAGCCCGTCTCACACACACAGGCTGAGGCCTGCCTTCCTACAGAAGCTGCCCCTAGCCCTCGGCCGTGTCCTGTCCTTAAATCCACAGGAACCCGGCACCCTCGCTGCCCCTGGCCGCGGACGTCCGTCCACCAGCTGTCCTGTGTGGGGTTATTTAGTTGCTAATTCTGGCAGCCCTGTCCCAGGGGTTACCACGTCCAGCAGCAAACCTAGAAGCTGCCGAGCTCTGAACGCTGTGTTTCCGGCTCTGGAATCGGGCGACGCCACCTGCCATGCAGCAGGGGGCGCTCTCGGGCTCTCAGCAGAGCAGCCAGAAGCAGTGAGGCAGGGACTGGCCGGCGTCAGCTTACTCCTGGTTCCCGTTTCTCGTTTCTCGGAAGGTCACAGGAGCAGCTCAGGTTTCAGCTCAGTGGCTTGGGCCGTTGGCATCCGGGACTCGGTTGGATTTTTTGCCTGGGCTGTGCAGAAGTCGAATCCAAAGCAACGGCCTTTATTCTGCGCTTCGCGGGCAATGAGCTGCCGACGGCGGGGCTGGGTCAGCGGGTCGTGGGCCCAGGGACCGAAGGGCGCTGGGGACCTGAAGCTTTGACTGCTGCCCTCCTGACTCTCCTCCTGCCTTCGGGCCATGGCCAGCACAGCCCGGGGGACCCCACACTGCGGGCCTGGGGCTCAGGGCGGGGCTGGCCAGGGGACCCCCCATTGTGGGCCTGGGGCTCAGGGCGGCTCTGGCAGCCCCCCCCCCCCCCCCCCCCGGCACTGTCTTCTCCAGGACAAACCCTTGCTGCCCAGAGCAGCCTGGAATGCGGCCCAGGGAGGGGCCCCTGCACCCACGTGGGAGCCAGGAGGAAGCTCCTGGCTCCCGGCTCCTGCGGCCGTGTGGGGAGTGACCAGCGGATGGAAGATCTCTCTCCCTCTCTCTTTCTCTCTCTGTAACTCTGACTTCAAATAATAAATCTATTAAAAAAAGAGTGAAAAGGGCCTCTCCCATGTTATCAGGCTCTTGTGAGATGGGGGTGGAGCCTAACTGAATACCCAAAGGGGGTGGGGCTTGTGTGTGTGTGCATATGTGTATGTGAGTGTGTGGTGTGTGTGAATGAGTGTCAGTGTGTGCGTTTGTGTACATGTGAGTGTGTGTATGTTAATGTATGAGTGTGTATGTGTGTGACTGTCGGTGTGTACATTTGTGTACATGTGAGTGCGTGTGTATGAGTGCATGTGAACATGTCAGTGTGTGAGTGTATGTGTGTGTACGAGTGTGTCAGTGTGTGTGAGCATGTCTGTGTGTGTGAGCGTGTCAGTGTATGTGTGTATGAGTGCGTCAGTGCGTGTGACTGAGCGTGTCTGTGTGTGTGAGCGTGTCAGTGCGTGTGACTGAGTGTGTCAGCATGTGTGACTGAACGTGTCAGTGTGTGTGACTGAGCGTGTCAGTGTGTGAGTGTATGTGTGTATGAGTGTGTCAGTGTGTGTATGACTGAGCGTGTCAGTGTGTGTGACTGAGCGTGTCAGTGTGTGTATGACTGAGCGTGTTAGTGTGTGTGACTGAGCGTGTCAGTGCGTGTGACTGAGAGTGTCATTGCGTGTGACTGAGCGTGTCAGCGTGTGTGTGACTGAGCGTGTCAGTGTGTGACTGAGCGTGTCAGCGTGTGTGTGACTGAGCGTGTCAGTGTGTGACTGAGTGTGTCAGTGTGAGTGACTGAGCGTGTCAGTGTGTGACTGAGTGTGTCAGTGCGTGTGACTGAGCGTGTCAGTGTGTGTATGAGCGTGTCAGTGTGTGACCGAGTGTGTCAGTGTGTGAGTGTATGTGTGTATGAGTGTGTCAGTGTGTGTATGACTGAGCGTGTCAGTGTGTATGACTGAGCGTGTCAGCGTGTGTGTGACTGAGCGTGTCAGTGTGTATGACTGAGCGTGTCAGTGTGTGTATGACTGAGCGTGTCAGCGTGTGTGTGACTGAGCGTGTCAGTGTGTATGACTGAGCGTGTCAGTGTGTGTATGACTGAGCGTGTCAGCGTGTGTGTGACTGAGCGTGTCAGTGTGTGACTGAGCGTGTCAGCGTGTGTGACTGAGCGTGTCAGTGTGTGACTGAGTGTGTCAGTGTGTGTGACTGAGCGTGTCAGTGTGTGTATGAGCGTGTCAGTGTGTGACCGAGCGTGTCAGTGCGTGTGACCGAGCGTGTCAGTGCGTGTGACTGAGCGTGTCAGCGTGTGTGTGACTGAGCGTGTCAGTGTGTGTGCGCTCCCCTGTGTGCTGCAAATGGACCACTCTTCATGACAACCCCTGGGAGCGTGCAGGAAGTGCGCCGTGTTTCAGTGGACACAGACACCGCAGGCTGGGCCGCGGGAGAAGCCCACCCACTTGCTGGCCTCTTCTCCAAGCCTGAGTCCATGCCGACCGCAGCCCAGGCACCGGGGAGCTCGCCAGGACGCGGGTGCTCAGCCCCAGGCCCTGGGTTCCAACGAGGCCTCCAGGCACCTCTGATACGGCAGATCCACGCACTGGGTCGGGAGGGACCTAAAGCCCGGCCTCCGCGGCAGGTGCAGAGGCCGGGTCCTCCCCCGTGGGCGGCGGGGAGGGGGGTGGTCACTCCCGCTCTTCCCTTGTGGGTGTGTGCAGCGCCTGGGCTCCTGAGACCCCGCCCGCCCCAGGGCCGGTGGCCTGGGTGCCTCCAGCAGTAGCCCTGGTCGGCAGCTGTGCAGAGGCTTCCTGGGTGGGGAGGGGCTGTCGGCTTCATTTGTGCTTTCTCAACCACTGCCCACTGGAACCCCTGATGTCCCGGGAGACTGACACAGGGGGTGGGGCTGGGGCAGAGCCTGTGCCCGCCTGGGAGTCCCACCCCCGCCTGTACAGAAGGCCAGAGCTTCAACCCCCTCCCGCCCTCCACTGAGTCCTTTTAAAAATATTTATGTTCATTTTATTTGAAATGGAGAGAGAGAGAGAGAGAGAGAGAGAGAGAGAGAGAGAGACCCTCCATCTACTGCTTAACTCCCCAAACGCCTGCAACCTCCAGGGCTGGGGTCCGGCCGAAGCCAGGGGCCGGGAACTCCATCCGGGGCTCCCACGTGAGGGGCAGGGACCCCAGCACTGACACCACCACCAGCTGCCCCTCAAGATTCCGCCAGCAGGGACCTAGTGGGCGGTGGAGGCACCGTGGTGCCTGGAACCAGTGCTCTGCCCAGAGGATGTGGGATGCCAGTGTCTTATCTGCTGGGCCACACACCCATGTTTTCAGCACCTACTGGGCACGTCCCTGGCCGAAGGCAGAGCCAATGGAGCCTTGGAACTGCTCGCCTTGGGCTCCACCCCCATGTCCTTTCACCCAAGCCAAGGTCTGGAGTCAGTCCTGAAGATCAGTTGTTGGGCCACCACTGTGGCGTGGGCTAAACTTGTGCCTGTGGCACCAGCATCCCATATGGACGCCGGTTCGAGTCCTGGCTGGTCCTCTTCCGATCCAGCTCTCTGCTGTGGCCTGGGAAAGCAGTAGAAGATGGCCCAAGTCCTTGGGCCCCTGCACCCACATGGGAGGGAGACCTGGAAGAAACTCCTGGCTCCTGGCTTCAGATAAGCGCAGCTCCAGCCGTTGTGGCCTTTTGGGGAGTGGCTGGGTCAGCTGGACCTGAGTTAGGCATGGTCCACCCACAACGTGCCCCCGTGTGGGCCACAGCTAGCCGGCCCCCAAGGACACAGGACACTGGGCCTCTGCGCCATGCAGCCTCTGTGCTGTGTGTTTGGGGTGGGGCCATGTGACCACCCAGCATCCTGACTGCTGCCCTGGGCTCCAGGTGTTTGAGGGGCACTTCTCCAGCCGCACACCCTGCAGGCCTCCTGCCCCTGGATGGAGGCTGCCGTGAGGGGCCTTGGCCGGGAGACACAGAACCACGTGTCCAGGACAGCCAACGTCCCTTGACCAGCAGGCATGGGTGGGAAGGGCGGGCGTGGGGAGGGGACAGCAGGTGCGTTTCCTGGCATTGCGGGGCTGTTTTCAGAACGTGGCCACTACAGCCTGCTGCTGCTTAGGTTAAGACGGGCGCTGCTGGAGGGGACGAGGGTGTGCAGACCCGGAGCCAGGCTCGAACAAGTCCTCTCCTGCGGTGAGACTGACAGTTGAGCCGGGTGCTCCCGGGCAGGGCTGGCTGGGGCTGCGCAGGCTCTGGCGTGGCACCGACGCCCATCAGGAACACCGTGAAGGAGGAGTTGGCAAATGTGCCAGAGCGTGAGTCACGAACACTCTGCGTGGTGACCTGCTGTCCTGCGCAGGAAACCCAGGCTCGTCAAGGTGTGCCACGGATGTGATCAAAGTTGCAGGTGGTCTCGTCAAGGGCCCTTGGAGTGCGAGCATTTAAAGAGGCGGAGGGAGAAAGTGAGTGGGGCGGGATTGGGGCGGGATCTCGTCCCAGACGCCAGCAGCAGCCGGGCTGCCAGGCCGAGGCCATCAGCTGAGGACTCCGTCCGGGTCTCCCAGGGACCCAGGTGCTTGGCCAACTCTGCTCCCCCGGGGTCTGCACCAGCAGGGAGCTGGGTTGGAGTGGAGGCAGGACTCCGCCCAGCTCTGGTATGGGACGCGATGTCCCAAGAGGCATCTTAACCTCTGCAAGACACCTGCTCCCTGCCAGAGCTTTTAAATAAGAATTCTAAGTCATAAGGAAGCCCCGCGCCACGCTGGACGGGCGGGCAGGAGGCGGCTGCGCTGCCCCAGACCCTGGCTGCCGGCCCGCTGCCCTCCACGGCGCCTCTGCCCGCCCTCTGTTCCATCCTGAAGGGAAATGGGTTTTCTTTTCTTTTCTTTTCTTTTTTTTTTTTTTTAAAGAAATAAAGTTAGCAACTCTTCAAAGGAGAGAATACACAGAATACATTCAGTAGCTTTTCCTAACAAGTCCGTTTTGGACTGGTTTATACTCAGAGACGGACACAGAGGGGGAACTCAATCCATCGCTGCGGACCAGTGCGCATGGCCACAGCGCCCTAGGAAGAATCAGCGATGTAGAATGTGCACGATCCGGGCGGAGCGTCCGACTGTGGCTGCCCTCGGAGGTCACTCCTGGCAGTCTGCTGCACCCAGGGCACCAGCTCTCCACAGCTCACAGGCGGTGCAGGGCTCATAGGTGGGTCACAGGTCACAGGAGATGCAGGCTCACATGGCAACACTAAGAACCCCACAGGTGTGCCATGAACTGCGAGGCAGTCAGCTCCGCAGACAAGGCTACCAGACCGGACGCTGGAACACACGTGCGGTTTTTCTCTTTCCCTCGGCTTTTATTTGAGACGCCTGCTGAGGGGCGGCATTTGGTGCAGTGGTTGGGACGCTGCTGTGCCCGGGTTTGAGTCTCGGCGCTGCTTCTGAGTCCAGCGCCCAGCGAACGCGCCCCCTGGGAGGTGACACGCAGTGATTCAAGTACCTGGGTCCCTGCCACCCACGTGGGAGTCCTGCACGGAGCTCCTGGCTCCTCGCCTCGGCCTGCCCGGCCACAGCTGGTTTCAGCCAATTGGGGAATTAACCAGCGGATGAGATCTCTCTCTCTCTCTCTCTCTCTCTCTCTGCCTTTCAGATAAGGTGAAAACAAAAAGGAGTAAATAGAAATTGAAGGAAAAACTTGTCCAATAAAGCAAACTGCCAGTGCAGGGCAGGGCCTGCAGCAATGGCCGCAGTGGGGGGCTGGGGGGGCTGGGGGGGCGGTCTCCTGCGGAGCTGGCACCCCACTTGGCCGTCCCAGCTGGTCCTGGCTCACCGCCATCGGGGCACGGTGGGAAATCACCGTTCCCACACAGAGCCGCTGCGGGGCCCACGAGCAGAGCCGAGGGCGCTGTGACATTGAGCCCGTCCCCCGCGTGCCTTTCCTCCCTGTCACCCGCACGAGATTCTGGTCGTTTTTTCCACCACTTAAAATAATTCCACTCAGCGCGTTCCCCAGCGCTGTGTAAAAATAGAGCCAGGCCCTGGGCTGCTGCTGCCGCGGGAGTGTGATGACTTTATCTGCCCTGCCTGTCATCCCGCCTACACCGGCTCCAGGCCTCTGTGCGACCACAGGTCCAGCAAGAGAGCGCGGTCGGGCGGGGCCTCAGCCCCCATGCAGACGCCCGCCCCAGGGCCCTGCCTGCGCCCCCACCCCCAGGCCAGGCCCTCTGACTCCTCAGGCTGGGTCACCACGGCCCTGCAGCCCCCCCACCCAGAGAAGGGACCCCCACTCTCCCCAGATGCCCAGCAAGACCCCCGAGCCAAGTCCACAGGCCCTCAAGTCCAGGTGGGGGTCGTCTTGTCCCCGAGGGCTAGCGCCTGCGTCCGGGCTACTCTCAGGCACATGGGACCCAGCCAAGAACCCAGCAAAGCAACTACCCCCCCGGGGGGCAGGGGCGTGGCTCCGCGGGGAGCAGGCCCCACGTGCCGAGGGGAGCCCGCGTGGCCCCGCGGGGAGGACAACAGAACTTTGCAGGATTTCGAGGGAACTGCTCCATGGCAGAGGCCGGACGGGGCACGGCTCTGCTCTCCCTGAGCACCGGGCGGCCCCAGGCTCGCTGTGGGCGGGATGGGCCTGGGGAGGCCTCCCCAAAGCTGAGGTCAGAAAGCGGCTTCCGCTGCCCAGGGCCCAGTGGGTATTTGTGACATCATCCGCGGGCCAGACCAGGATTCTGCTGGCCTTCTGCGGCCCAGGGGCGGACATCCCCACCCCCACCCCTGCTGGACGTTGGAGGCAGAGCCAAGGCAGCAAAGGCCGGGAAGCCTTTGGAAAGCCGAAGTCAATTTTCTGCAAAGAGGCCCGTGAGCAAGCCGGGAGGGCCAGGGTGCAGGCTGTGGCCACAGCAGCCCCGTGTGCTGGGAGGTGTGGCCGCCCGAGAGGCCCGGGGCGTGTGGGCACGCGGCGCTGCACGGCGGGCAGCTGGGACTTAGCGCGGGGAACGCTGCCGGCTGCTCACAGTGGACTGTGTTTCCTCCTGTCGACTTCTACACGAGATGCCCACGTGGAAGACTCAGGGCGCAGCGGGGATGGTCGGTGGCCACGGCGGGGGCTGCAGTGACAGCGCCGGCACCCTCCTCCCACGCGGGCTCTGCATGGAGGCTTCTTCAAGCCATGCAGCTAAAATCCCTGGCACAGAGGAGACCTCTCAGCCCCACGCGGTCGCCGTCTGGACCTCAGCGTGGCGTTTCCAGACCCAAGGCCCAGGGTCCTGGCGCCGTATGGCCCACCGGGGCCCCTGAGCACGGGAGGCCCCAGCCCCTCCAAGTGTTAATAATCTGTTTTTATTTGAATGGCAGATAGAGATATCCCATCCACTGGTTTACTCCCCGAATATGTACAACACGTGGGGCTGGGCCAGGCCAAAGTCAGGAGCCAGGAACTCCAGCGGGGCTCCCATGTGGATGGCAGGGGCCGGCCACGGAGCCCTCACCGATGCCTTCCAGGGGCGGTGTCAGCGGCAGAGCCAGGACTCGAACCCACGCACTCCGACGTGGGGCCGTCCTCTCCAGGCATGTCACGGCTACGTGTTGGCCACGGGGGAGCAGCGGGAGCCCCAGTGGGAGGCCCGGGGCTCCTGCCGAGCTCTGCCTGTGCAGTTGGGGGAGTGAGGCTGATGCCTCCAGGTGGACCAACCTGGGCCTGGCAAGGAGAGACCTTCAGGCCCTGCGCCGGTCACCTCCGTCCACGCCAGCGCGGGTGCAGGGGAGGGGAAGGGCGGCAGCGGAGGACGTGGCTGCCCGGGGCGTCGGGGCTGGGAGTGGACGCTGCAGCCGGAGCTGGCCTCACTTTGGGGGCTCACACGCCTCGTGGGCCCTGGCCGTGGTTCTGAAAGACAGATCGAAGGACCTCTGGTCCCCGAAGCTCTGGGCCCTGTACTTTGCCAGGCGCACCGACCTCCGACGCTCGTCTCCCAGCGTCCCCTCCACCGAGGCCCTTGCGGCCCTCTCTGGCCCCTGGGCACCTGGGGCTCCCTCCGATGCTGGGGGCTGGGGCCCTGGGTGGCCTCCAGCATCGAGCTCTGGGGAACAGGCCATGGTGCTCTTGCTCCCAAGGCCGCCGGCTCTGGGGGTGGGACCGGGGGCTTCCTCACGCCAGCCAACAGTGGGTGCCCCTTCCACCATGCTGACAGGTGGCTCCCGGGCCTGCGCTGCTGTCCCGCTGGCCTGGGCCTGCCCCCAGGCTGCCTGGCCTCTGGACGCATCTGCACGCTGGGTGTCATCTCCCTGGGCTGGGCTCCTCACCGGCCTGCCCTGAGCTGACGGTGCCTGAGGCTCAGCCTTCTGGCCTCCCGGGGCTGCCCTCACCTTTCCAGAACCACGGGGCTGCTGGGGCTGCTGCGACCGCACGTCTGGCCCGTGGTCACCTTCCTGCCTCCCCACGCCTGCCCGTGCTTGCCGGGTCTGGGCCGCACTCCCCGAGCACTCTGCCTCCAGGTTAGCCATCTGCTCTGCCTCCAGGCTTGCTACAGGTGTCAGGTGTGCCTGGGGGACCGGGGGCTCCTGACCCCGGGTTCTCCATACCTGCACAGCCTGAGCCCCCTCCCCTAACACAGCCTGGGCCCCCTCCACCTGCAGAGCCTGGGCCCCCTCCACCTGCACGGCCTGGGCCCCCTTCACTGGCACAGCCTGGGCCCCCTCTGTCTGTACAACCTGGGTCCCCTCCACCTGCACGGCCTGGGCCCCCTTCACCTGCACGGCCTGGGCCCCCTTCACTGGCACAGCCTGGGCCCCCTCTGTCTGTACAACCTGGGCCCCCTCCACCTGCAGGCCCTGGGCCCTTTCCACCTGCACAGTCTGGGCCCCCTCCCCTGGCAGAGCCTGGGACCCCTCCCCTAACACAGCCTGGGCCCTCTCCCCTAACACAGCCTGGGCCCCCTGCACCTGCAGGCCCTGGGCCCCCTCTGCCTGCACAGCCTGGGCCCCTTCTTCCTGCATAGCCTGGGCCCCCTCCACTGGCAGAGCCTGAGCCCCCTCCCCTAACACAGCCTGGGCCCCCTGCACCTGCAGGTCCTGGGCCCCCTCTGCCTGCACAGCCTGGGCCCCCTCCCTTAACACAGCCTGGGCCCCCTGCACCTGCAGGCCCTGGGCCCCCTCTGCCTGCCTGGCTGCCCCCTTGGCTGGCACTGTGAGACGTGCATGGGAGGGCCCGGCGGCAGAAGGGGGCTGCTGTCCATCCTGGGCCTGCACAGCCACCAAGGGTCCCTGCAGGCTGCCCAGGCCGTGTGCTGAGTGCTCTCCCTGGGACTCAGGGTGACTGGCAGCTGCTGTCTGGGGCTGGCCACCGTCACCCAGAGAGTCTTCCCCCACGGCCTCGCTTCTGCTTCCTAACGCTCGGCTGCTCTTGCTGGCTGCCCACCCATTGGAAAGACACAGCCGGGGCTCAGCAGGTGCCGGCCCTGGGGGATGGCGCTGCCCTGTGCCTTCCGGGGCGCTGCCCTCTTCAGCTGCACACAGCCCTGAGAGGCGGCCGCCCGGTTCTGGGGCGAGACCCCGGGGCAGGCGACTTCCCTCCCCGGTTGCACGGCCTGCTGGCCTGACTCCACCTTCCTCCTTGTCCAAAGTCACCCACTCTCCTGCTGTCTTGGTCTCGGGGCTCTGGGTGCTGCTGGGCGACCGCACCGTGGGAAGCTCGGTGTTCCCCATGGCCATCGTCTGCCCAGAGCCTTTGCTGCCTGGCGTGGCTTCATCCGAGGAGGGCAGCCTGTTCCGGGCAGAACGGTCGGCGTCTCCCTGGGCAGCCCCTGGGGGCTGAGCAGATGCTGTCTCTGGGGGCCTTTTGCCTTCTTCCTGCTCCCACAGGGCGCAGCTGTCGGCCATGGAGAAACCCTCCGGCCCCCGGCCGTCCTGGGCCGCGGAGCCTCCCCCGGCATCTCCATGCTGACTGCTGGGGCTCGGCCAGGTGCTTCTTCCTGGGTGGGTTTTTGTGGCCCTGGGAGAATGCGAGGCTGCACCCTGGCTGCCTGTGGGATTTTCCTTTGGTGCCGGGAACCAGTGCTTCTCACAGCTGAGCTCGGGAGCACCCTCTCCGGGGGGGCACTCAGGACCTCCGAGCGCACCTGGGCCCTGGCAGCCGCACCTGCCGTCCTGCCCTCTGTGGGGAGCATCCTTTGGCCCCAGCACTGCCCCTGGGCCCTCAGGACCGGCACCAGCCGTGCCTGCCGGCTGTGCCCGTGACCCCTGCTCGGGAGCTGGTCTCCCGGCAGCCCGGGTACCCATCCTGTCCTCGGCCACGGTGGGAAACACGGCCTGTGTGCTGTCGGCCACATGCCCTCCCCCGGGGGTGCTCGCCACGCTCTGCGGGGGGGCGGGGGGCATCTCGTGGACGACGGGAAGGCGCAGTGTCACCTGGGGGGGCTCCATGGCACACTGTGTCCGCCGAGCGGCCTGCACGGCCAGCGGCTGGAGCGGGGGGATAAGTTCCAGCACTTCCTCTTCCGGGAGATGCTTTTGGGTGGCAAAGACAGGGTCTCCTTCCCAGGCGGGGCCTGCCTCCTCGGCCTCCTCATCAGAACTGCACACCGTCATGGTGACTTCAGGGGCTCCCCCTGGGCCGGCCCTCACCTCCCAGGTGGCACCGGCGCTGCCCCCCGCCCTGGGCTCCACTGCCCGGTCTCCTGCAGCTGACCTGGCGCCCCCTGGGGATGGCCCAGGCATGAGGCCGGGGAGGGCGTGGCCTTCGTGGGAAGCACGCTCCGTGCTCAGAGCCAGGCGGCCGTCCCCGTGGGCCATCAGTGGCAGCGTGGGGTGCTGGGCTGGCCGGCGCCGGGACTCCGCATGGCTGATTCTGGCACAGTGAGCCAGCCAGCTCCTGGGGCCGCAGACCACGGTGGCGATGCTGAGGGCGGGCAGCGGCTCGGCCGTGCAGGCCAGGAAGCGGGCGGGCGGCGTCCTGAGGCAGGTGCTGGCCATGGTGGCCGTGTGCAGCACGCGCACCTGGGGCCTGTGCATCTTCCTGCGCTGCAGGTGCTTCCTCTTGCCCGAGTCCTTGCGCAGGGGCAGCAGGCCGGCCTCGGAGCACAGGCAGCTGCTCTGCTCGAACCTCTCCCGCAGGCGGCACAGAGCCGAGCTCCTGCCCGGGGCCTTGGGCCGGTCCGCGGGGGGCCTCTCGCTGGCCTCCTTCTCCTCCACCGCCAGGAACTTCTTCAGGATGTTTTTCACGAAGCTCTTCCCGGCCGGGGGGCCCCAGCGGGGCTTCTCTCTGGGGAGGGGCCTCTGGCCGGGGCCGTCGGCTCCTTGGCCGGTGCTTTCCTGGAGCCGATTGATGGTGGCGTTCACCAAGCTCCTGCCGGGCCCCTGCTTGTCCCTGGAGATCAGCCGACCCACCTCCCGGGTCCTCTTGAGGTGGGGCTCTCGGCCCGAGCCCATGAACTTGGCCTGCAGGAGCTGGAAGCGTGTGGGCCGTCGCTGGGCCTCCTGGGGCCCCGGCGGGCAGCTGCCTCTGTGTTCTGGGCCCTCGGCTGCCAGGGGCCCGTCTGCACGGCCGGCGAGGTATAGCAGGAGGCTGCCGAGCAGGGCGCGGGCCACGGGGTCCCAGGTCCTGCTGACCCTCTTCCTCAGACCCTGCTGCGTGTGCGCCGGCGCCGCCCTGCTGCCGGGCTCCCGGCTCTGTGGGCTGTGGAAAGAAACTCACGGTCACATGCCTCGTCATCACCTCCTCCAAGGGGCTACGGAACGTTTCTAAGGGGGTCCCACTCCTGAGTGCCCAGGGGTGCAGAGGGAAGAGCGAGGCTGGGGCGAGGGGGGGCTACCACAGCCAGGGGCACCACGGGCGCTCAGGGCCCACTCCCTGCGAAGCCGCTGTAGCGTCTCCCACCTCCTCCTGGCGTCTTTGAGAGCTCACACTCGGTGTTTGTGTGTTTGCGGGGTGTGTGTGTGTGTGTGTGTGTGCTGTGGAGCGGAGGGTTAAGCTGCGGCCTGGGACGCCCGAGGCCATATTGGAGTGAAGTTAAGTCTCAGCTCCTCCGTTCCCATCCAGCTCCCTGCCAGTGCCCTGGGAAGGCCGCGGAGGCCGGTCCAAGTGCTTGGGTCCCCGCACCCCTGGGAGGCCTTTGGCTGCTGTGGGCGGAGGGAGTGAACCAGCTCTGCCTTCAAATCGACGAATCAATCTTAAATCCAGCCTCGTGAAAGAAGGGGGCAAACCACTTTGCCTAGGTGAGGCAAGTGGAACACGAAAATGGGCACATCCTGCTCACGTAGACAGGCAAAGAACCAGAATCGCTGTGGGTACACGCTCACACCTCAGGGCCCCTGGGCCTGCCCTCACCTCCCAGGTGGTCTTAGCCCCTGTGTGGCCATTCTTCTGCAGGCTTGTGGGGCCCTGAGTGGACAGCACAGCCCCCGTGACCCAGCTCTGGGCAGGGCCTGGGAACCTGCATCCTAAGGGGAGCCTGTGGAGCCAACACTGCTGGTCCAGGGCCCGGTCCTGAGCCCACAGAGAGAGCGGGACCAGCCCGTATCACAGACAACTGTGGGTTTACAGAACCAGCACACTGGGACAGACACTGACAGACACACACCAAACCCGGATGCGTGCGCGCCACAGCGGGTGTGAGCGAGCTCGCTGCACAGCGGGGCGGCAGAGTGATCCCACAGCAGCTGCACAGCACGTGGGGGCTCTGCCGCCCCGGAGGCAGCCGCCCCTCTCCTCACAGCTGGCAGACCGGTCCCGGGTCAGCCACACGCCCCTGGGCCCAGACGCCCCACCCCGCATCTCGGGGACCAGGAGGGACGCTCTCAGGGTCGTGCAGCTGCCTGGTGCAGGCGGTGCCCACTGAGGCTGGCCCTCAGGCCACGCCTCCACGACACTGGGGCCACGGCCAGCGGCTGCCTCCCCGGCCTCCTGAGCCATCTGCCAACCCATCCCCTCCATGAGGGCCAGGTCGGCCGAGGAGGCTGCACGGGGCCGGGACCCGGGGGGCTTCACTTCCTAGGACGTGGTCCGCAGGGCGTCCCTCGGGGTCTCCAGGCCGGGAGGGCACTGTGGGCACCTGCGCCACCCTCAACCCTCCTCCCCTGCTCTTCAGTTAGGGTTCATGTGCTGTGCCCGTCCCCCGGCCTGAAGTTCCCACGTGGTCTCTGCAGCAGTGGGGTGGCCACCTGGCCTCAGCCTCGGGGCTGTGAGTGACCACGGGCACCACTCAGCTGATGGCCACTCAACTCAGCAGCACGGGGCTGCCCCTGCCGCTGCCCAGATCGAAGTGTCTGGCAGGACATCTGGGGTCTTAAAGGCATCAAGTCACGTGACTGAACCCAGCCGCCCTCACCTCGTGTCCCCTGCCTGGGTAGGTGGAGTCCCCAGGCCTGAGCGTCCTCCGTCGGCTGCTCCCACCCGGTGCCACCTCCGGCTAGCAGACTGCGTCCCCAGTCTCCGCCTCCACGCTGGCCTGTGGCCCGCAGCTCTGCGCCGTGGGCCCAGCAAGGAGGCCTGCTCCAGCAGGGGCTGCCCACTGTTTCAGGGTGGAGTCCAGGCTCCTGACGGCCACGGGGCCCCGGGACCCCCGATCCTCCTCTTCCAGGACCTCTGCTCGCTCCGAGTCCTCAGCCGTCGGAAGCTCGGCCATGGCCACCGTTCCTGTGCCCTCCTGGCTCCCCCGGGAGGTCCACCTCCTGCTCTCCTCAGCAGTGCCTCTTGGGGTCACTCAGCTCCCGTCCCTCGGGACCTGCCCTCTGCTGTGGCAGCACGTGGCACATCTGCGGCTCCCAGTTAGCCACACTCCGTGCAGGCCTGTGTGGGCCCATGTGTCCTCTGCTGGGTGCCCAAGACCCAGCCACGCTCCGTGTGGGCCTGTGTGGGCCTGGGTGGTCTCTGCTGGATGCCTGAGCCATGCTCCGTGTGTTCTCTGCTGGGCACCTGAGACCTGGCCATGGCCCGTGTGGTCTCTGCTGGATGCCTGAGACCCGGCCATGGCCCGCGTGGTCTCTGCTGGTGCCCGAGACCCAGCCACGCTCCGTGTGGGCCCGTGTGTTCTCTGCTGGGTGCCCAAGACCCAGCCACGCTCCGTGTGGGCCTGTGTGGGCCTGGGTGGTCTCTGCTGGATGCCTGAGCCATGCTCTGTGTGTTCTCTGCTGGGCACCTGAGACCTGGCCATGGCCTGTGTGGTCTCTGCTGGTGCCCGAGACCCAGCCATGCTCCGTGTGGGCCTGTGTGGTCTCTGCCAGGTGCCTGATCCCCAGCCACACTCCATGAGGGCTCGTGTGGTTTTTGCTGGGCGCCCAAGACCCAGCCACGCTCCGTGAGGGCCTGCGTGGTCTCTGCTGGGCGCCTGAGACCCAGCCATGCTCCGTGTGGGCCTGTGTGGGCCTGGGTGGTCTCTGCTGAGCGCCTGAGCCATGCTCCGTGTGTTCTCTGCTGGATGCCTGAGACCCGGCCATGGCCTGTGTGGTCTCTGCTGGCGCCCAAGACCCAGCCACGCTCCGTGTGGGCCCGTGTGTTCTCTGCTGGGTGCCCAAGACCCAGCCACGCTCCGTGTGGGCCTGTGTGGGCCTGGGTGGTCTCTGCTGGATGCCTAAGCCATGCTCCGTGTGTTCTCTGCTGGGCACCTGAGACCTGGCCATGGCCTGTGTGGTCTCTGCTGGTGCCCGAGACCCAGCCATGCTCCGTGTGGGCCTGTGTGGTCTCTGCTGGGTGCCCAAGACCCAGCCATGCTCCGTGTGGGCCTCTGTGGTCTCTGCTGGCGCCCAAGACCCAGCCACGCTCCGTGTGGGCCTGTGTGGTCTCTGCCAGGTGCCTGATCCCCAGCCACGCTCCATGAGGGCTTGTGTGGTTTTTGCTGGGCGCCCAAGACCCAGCCACGCTCCGTGAGGGCCTGCGTGGTCTCTGCTGGGCGCCCGAGACCCAGCCATGCTCCATGCGGGCCTGTGTGGGCCTGGGTGGTCTCTGCTGAGCGCCTGAGCCATGCTCCGTGTGTTCTCTGCTGGGCACCTGAGACCTGGCCATGGCCTGTGTGGTCTCTGCTGGATGCCTGAGACCCGGCCATGGCCCGCATGGTCTCTGCTGGTGCCCGAGACCCAGCCACGCTCCGTGTGGGCCCGTGTGTTCTCTGCTGGGTGCCCAAGACCCAGCCACGCTCCGTGTGGGCCTGTGTGGTCTCTGCTGGGAGCCTGAGACCCAGCCATGCTCCATGCGGGCCTGTATGGGCCTGGGTGGTCTCTGCTGAGCACCTGAGACCCAGCCATGCTCCATGCGGGCCTGTGTGGGCCTGGGTGGTCTCTGCTGGTGCCCGAGACCCAGCCATGCTCCGTGTGGGCCCGTGTGTTCTCTGCTGGGTGCCCAAGACCCAGCCACGCTCTGTGTGGGCCTGTGTGGTCTCTGCTGGGTGCCCAAGACCCAGCCATGCTCCGTGTGGGCCCCAGCCATGCTCCATGTGGGCCTGTGTGGTCTCTGCTGGGTGCCCAAGACCCAGCCATGCTCCGTGTGGGCCCACGTGGTCTCTGCTGGTGCCCAAGACCCAGCCATGCTCCGTGTGGGCCCACGTGGTCTCTGCTGGTGCCCAAGACCCAGCCATGCTCCGTGTGGGCCCACGTGGTCTCTGCTGGTGCCCAAGACCCAGCCATGCTCCATGTGGGCCTGCGTGGTCTCTGCTGGTGCCCGAGACCCAGCCATGCTCCGTGTGGGCCTGTGTGGTCTCTGCTGGGTGCCCAAGACCCAGCCACGCTCCGTGTGGGCCCACGTGGTCTCTGCTGGGTGCCCAAGACCCAGCCATGCTCCATGTGGGCCTGTGTGGTCTCTGATGGGTGCCCAAGACCCAGCCATGCTCCGTGTGGGCCTGTGTGGTCTCTGCTGGTGCCCAAGACCCAGCCATGCTCCGTGTGGGCCTGCGTGGTCTCTGCTGGTGCCCAAGACCCAGCCATGCTCCGTTAGGGCCCGTGTGGTCTCTGCCAGGTGCCTGATCCCCAGCCAAGCTCCGTGAGGGCCTGTGTGGTTCTGCTGAGTGCCTGAGCCCAGCCACGCTCCGAGGGCCTGGGTGGTCTCTGCTGGTGCCCAAGACCCAGCCATGCTCCGTGTGGGCCCAGATGGTCTCTGCTGGTGCCCGAGACCCAGCCACGCTCCGTGTGGGCTTGTGTGGTCTCTGCTGGGTGCCTGAGCCCCAGCCATGCTCCATGTGGGCTTGTGTGGTCTCTGCTGGGTGCCCAAGACCCAGCCATGCTCTGTGTGGGCCTGGGTGGTCTCTGCTGGGTGCCCAAGACCCAGCCATGCTCTGTGTGGGCCCGGGTGGTCTCTGCTGGGTGCCCGAGACCCAGCCACGCTCTGTGAGGGCCCGTGTGGTCTCTGCCAGTTGCCTGATCCCCAGCCATGCTCCGTACGGGCCTGTGTGGTCTCTGCTGGACACTGGAGCCCCAGCCATGCTCTGTGTGGGCTCGGGTGGTCTCTGCTGGGCGCCCGAGACCCAGCCACGCTCCGTGAGGGCCCGTGTGGTCTCTGCCAGGTGCCTGATCCCCAGCCACGCTCCGTGTGGGCCTGTGTGGTCTCTACCTCACTGCTGGATGCCTGAGCCCCAGCCCCGTGGAGAGCGGGTGGCAGTGGGGATGGTGGGTCTGAGCTGTGGAGGCAATGGGAGCCACAGGCCTGAAGAGACCACGTGCTGGGCCTCCGGCGTGCGCAGCCCTGCCTCCCCGGAGCCCTGGTCACACAGCAGTTGCTGGCTCACTGGGCTGTTTCAGTGTGTGCATGACTGCGGTGCTGAGTCACCACGAGGACTGAAATAGCCACACTGACCACACGCTGTGGGCATGTGCTGGCCGGCGGGCCAAGACCGTGAAGCGCACCCTCGTGGACGGTGTTGGAGCTCCGTGGTCTGGGCAGAGAGACGGGAACGCAGTGGTCGTGCCTGGAGGCGCACAGGCAGGAGGAAGCCCAGGGCTCCGCAGACGCGGGTTCCGTGCGGAGCGCTGTTCTGGGGGTGCCGTGGTCACTTCTCGGTGCTTCTCACGGCTCGGACGTCACAGCGGGCCCACGCCCAGCACAGCGGCCACAGCAGGTCCACATCCCTTGGCCCTTGTGGCCAGTGACACAGCTGGGCCTGGTTCCAGGGCAGCACTGGGCAACCAGCGAAGCTAACGGCCCGACTCCCTGTGCCCACGGCAGCAGGCTCTTGTCTCCAGTCCTGGGGAAGGTTCTGGCAGGTTCCAGAAGGCATGTGTGCCCCCTGGGGAAGCTCCTACAGACAAGCTCAGCTGTGCTCTGGGCCCTATGGGCTGAGGACGTGGGTGGGCCCTCAGCAGGAGAGGACAGAGGAGCCACACCCACGCGAGGCCACTGGCTGCACCGCCTGCCCCGGGAGCTGAACCTGCATGCTGGGCCTTTGGGCCTGGAGCCGTCCCCTCCCTCCCGGCAGATTCCTACTCATCCCTCAAAACCCTTCCCCAGTGATCTGTGAGGGTCTGGGTTGGGGTGGCAGTGTGGCCCTCAGAGCAGAGCAGCCTAGCACGTTTTGCGAGGCCCATGTGTCCTGTCATGCCCACTTGTGCGCCCCCGGGATGACGGCTGGGGCACCTCGTGGCACTTGGCGGCCTGTCCCTGTGCTGGCAGGCAGGGTGTCCTGGGGCTGGGGCGGCCGGCTCCACAGAACAGAGACCACAACTGCGCAGACTCTGCCAGAGGGCCGAGCCGGCAGGGGCGTGGAGGCGCTGCATGTAGCAGAAGTGGCCCTGGCAGAATGGAGTGCGCTCCTCCAGGGCCAGCGTGAGCCGCGCCGCGAGCCTTCCACGTTCAGCCGGCCAGCGGCGAGAGTCACTGCTAGCATATCAGAGGGAACGGGGAGCCCGCGGGGGAGACACCCCCAGGCCCGCGCCTGGGCTGGACGCCACCTTCATGCTCAGCCAGGGACCTTGGCAGACCCCGCACTCCCAGGGGACGCCTGGCCCACCCGGCCACACCCTGAGGCCCACGAGTGCACTGTGGAGTGGCCGCCAGCAGGGCCCCCATCACCATCCTGCCCTCCGCGGCCCCCCGCCCCCGGAGGCCAGTCGGAGCCGCACTGTGCCCGGGTGGGGGCACCCTCCACCCACCCTCGGAGGGGGGCTCGGGCTCTCCTGCCCCCACCCCAAGATGCTCAGGTGCCCTTGGGAAATGAACTAGAGCTGCAGTGAGTGATCACACTGCTCGAGCCCGCCCCGCCCAGCCTGGGGACTCAACTCTCCTGCACCTGCCCTCAGCACACCTGTCTGCTTCTCGGGTGGCCTGGCCCACGGCGGCCCTGTCACCTGCTCGCAGGAGGCCCGTGCCTGTCTGGTGCGTGTCCCACCCAAGACCTCACATCTGCCCCTGGAGCACCTGTGCACAGGGCCGGGGCTCAGTGCCCCGCCCCCCACGGAGTCTTCCTCGCACAAGCAACTCCTAGGGACACGCAGCGACCAGACAGGCAGCCACGTCCTCACCTCCGTCTACACTGGCACATAGCGACAGCCTGGGACATGCAGTGACCAGAGACGGGCAGTCATGCCCTCATCTCCGTCTACACTGGCAGACAGCGACACCCTGGGACACACAGTGACCAGAGATGGGTGGCTGTGTCCTCACCTCTGTCTACACTGGCACACAGTGACAACCTGGGACACGCAGTGACCAGAGATGGGCAGCCACACCCTCACCTCCGTCTACACTGGCACACAGTGACACCCTGGGACACGCAGTGACTAGAGATGGGCAGCCATGCCCTCACCTCCGTCTACACTGGCACACAGCGACACCCTGGGACACACAGTGACCAGAGACGGGCAGCCGTGTCCTCACTTCTGTCTACACTGGCACACAGCAACACCTGGGACACGCAGTGACCAGACAGGCAGCCACATCCTCACCTCTGTCTACACTGGCACACAGCGACACCCTGGGCCAGACAGGCAGCCACGTCCTCACCTCTGTCCTCCGTGGTGTACAGCGATGCCTGTGGACACACGAACCTGTGAGTCTCGAGGTAGTGGCTGCTGTGTCCATCCCTACCAGGCCACAAGGACCAGGGAGGCCGGGCCCCCTCAGCCCCACCCCCACACACCGGCACCCAGCAGTGTCCTGGGGCAGGCGAGTGGAGGGGACGGGGCCATCTGCCCGGTGCCCTCCTGGGCTCCACTGGTCCTCCCAGGACAGACTGTTGAGTGCTCAGAGCCCAGCCAGGGTGGGGTCCGCGAAATGCAAAGGCCGGTAGTGAGCGGCCTCCACGGCCGGGCGGTCATCCATGGCCAGCAGCACTGCCCGGAGCCGGCTTTCCCTGCAGTGACCACTTGGGGCCCAGGGGCCATGTGGCAAATCACTGTTGCAGCAAGAACAGCAGCCTGGCCAGGCTCCAGAACACAGAGTAGGGTTCTCAGTGACGTGGGTTTAAACACCGAGACTTGAGTCAGAGCTTCCCGGTGTTCTGCAGATAAATCGGTGTTGGATTCCTGAGTGTGGAAACGGACACTGGGAGCTGGGGGCCTCCTGAGGCGGGGGGAGCTCCCTCCCAGCGGGCCTGAAGCCACCAGCACGGCTGTGACGGCTGCGGTGTGGCCGAGCCCACGAGGGCTGGGCACGGCTGCTGGCTGTCTCCTGGGCGACCCCGCAGCTGCCAGGAGAGGCTGTGCTAACAGGTCAGTCAGAGGGCCCGGACGCCTGTGTCTCCCTGGAAACAAGCCGGCTTCAGGCTGATGGGGGGGCCACGTGCCCCCGGCTGTGACAGGAAAATGTCGCCACGTGTGGGTTCTCACCCTGAGCTGTGCCGAGTGCGCGATGGTTCGTTTGGTGTAACTGGCAGCGTGCACGGTCAGGGCTTTAGGTGAGGCCGAGCTGTGGTGCTGGTCCCAGGGTCACTTCCAGTGCTGGCCCCAGGGTGGCTTCTGTCGGGGGTTCAGGCTGAGAGGGTGCCGTGGTGCTGTCCCCAGGTCGCTTCCATCGGGGGTTTAAGCTGAGCTGGTGTGGCCCCGGGTGAGGTTTTGGGTTAAGGAGACTTGCTCTGGAGTCCTTGTGGGGGTTTCCCATTCCGTCATTGACCTTGGGTTGGTTTCCCGACCGCTCGGCTGGGCGGGCTGGCGTCACACAGGTCACTCCGGGGTTGAGGGCGTGGCAGAGTGGGCAGGCCTGGGCTGGGCCGTCACCTGACCGGATTGCTCTCACACCCTGCTGCTTTGCTCTGGGGGAGAAATTCACCCCCTCTTCCAGCCGACATCTTGTCTACACAACCCACACATCACCCGCGCTGCAGGAGGCAGAGTACGTGGACCCCAGCGCAGTGGGACGGACGGGGTGGGGCCGCCTCACCCTAGGGAGGCCCCAGCACACGCCGCTGTCGACTCCTGCAGCCGAGTGACCTGAGTGCTCCCCGCACGGTCAGGACAGAGCGCAGCGCCTGCCACTCCTGCCTCTTGCTGGTCCTCAGATGTGAAGACGCGGGGAAAACAACTTCCAAGGAAAAGCAGCCCCTCTCCTGATGCACATTGTCCACACGTGGCCTCCACCGGGGACCAGGCCACAGGACCCTGGCACGGGGCCTGCTACACCTGCGAGGACGCCATCCGCGCTGTCCCCCCCACCCAAGCCACCGCAAGGGGTGCTGCTGACGGATGTGGAGGAAGCAGGTGCGGCGGGTCACCCGCCCCACCCACGCCTGCCTTGAGAGCTCACCCGGCCCTCAGGCGCCATGTGGTACAGGCGGCGACTCACGGCGTGCGCCACCCCAAGGCCCTGCAGCCACACCGCCCTGGCAGGGGCACTCGGAGGATTAACCTGGGGACAGAACGTCTAAGATCGTCAGCATTTCAGAAATACTGGACACAAACAGTGCCGCAGTCAGAAGCAATGCTTAGAAGGACCCACAAGCTGTTTGGAAACATCAACCTCCCGGGCCCAGCACGGCGCTGTGCCTCCTCCACCCTTCCCCACCCCGGGACGTGCCTGCCAGGTGGTCTCCGTCATGTTCTGGGCCTGGCCGCTGGGGGCTCTCGTCAGCTGTCCTCTTAGACAGAATCCCTCCATCCCGCCATGAAGGGAGGGTCTGATTTGCACCCCTGCCACCTGCCCCAGCCTCGCTCCCCTGCGGGGCTGCGGGAGTCCCATCCTGCCCCACAGCACGGGGTGCATGGCCGCCTGTACCCGCCTGCGCCATAGAAGGCCTGCCCACAGTCACGTGGGACCGCAGAACAGGTCTTCTCCCTCCCAGGTCTCTCCCAGGCAGACACCTCTGCCATGCGCCCCGGAACACCAGTAACAGCACGGGCAGCTCACGGCCCGTCTTCCCCGTGAGCCATTCCCCAGGGGTCGACCTTGGAGTGCGGGTGTTTCTGAAAACACGGGCCTGGAGGGAAGGCGCCATGCCTTTCTGTCGTGAGGGCCAAGTGCACCGAGCTGCTGCCCAGGCCGCGTGCGTGGGGAGGTGGCAGGTCTGCCCACGGACGGGCGGGCGGGGCTGTCGCAGGGTCACTGCGGGGAGCGGTGCACCCGCTGTGCCACAATAAAACACACCCGTGGCCCGGGAGGCCGCTGCTTACGCTGTATTTGCAAGTTTGAGTGGCAGACCTAGGGACATAGGCAGTGCCAAAGGTTTGGTGCGGGTGAACGAGACACTCACAGGACAACGGTGACTGCATCAGAGCTGGGTCCTGAGCCTGGGGCCTGACACCAGGCCGCAGCCCATTAGGCGGCCGGCCCTGCTGAAGACGTGGTGTGGACGCCGGGGCCGCCCTCACTGAGGACCGCGGGTGGTGTGGACCCTGGGGCACCCTCAATGAGGACCGTGGGTGGTGTGGACACTGGGGCTGTCTCACCGAACCGTGGGTGGTGTGGACCCTGGGGCACCATCACTGAGAACCGTGGGTGGTGTGGACACTGGGGCACCCTCACTGAGGACCATGGGTGGTGTGGACACTGCGACGTCTCACTGAGGACCATGGGTGGTGTGGACACTGGGGCACCCTCACTGAGGACCGTGGGTGGTGTGGACCCTGGGGCACCGTCACTGAGGACCGTGGGTGGTGTGGACCCTGGGGTCGTCTCACTGAGGACCGTGGGTGGTGTGGACCCTGGGGCACCCTCACTGAGGACCGCGGGTGGTGTGGACACTGGGGCACCCTCACTGAGGACCGCGGGTGGAGTGGACATTGGGGCACCCTCACTGAGGACCGTGGGTGGAGTGAACACTGGGGCACCCTCACTGAGGACCGTGGGTGGTGTGGACACTGGGAACCCTCACTGAGGACCGTGGGTGGTGTGGACCCTGGGGCACCATCACTGAGGACCGTGGGTGGTGTGGACCCTGGGGCACCGTCACTGAGGACCGTGGGTGGAGTGAACACTGGGGCACCCTCACTGAGGACTGTGGGTGGTGTGGACACTGGGGCACCCTCACTGAGGACCGTGCGTGGTGTGGACCCTGGGGCACCCTCACTGAGGACCGTGGGTGGTATGGACCCTGGGGCACCGTCACTGAGGACCGTGGGTGGAGTGAACACTGGGGCACCATCACTGAGGACCGTGGGTGGTGTGGACCCTGGGGCACCATCACTGAGGACCGTGGGTGGAGTGAACACTGGGGCACCCTCACTGAGGACCGTGGGTGGTGTGGACCCTGGGGCACCATCACTGAGGACCGTGGGTGGTATGGACCCTGGGGCACCGTCACTGAGGACCGTGGGTGGTGTGGACACTGGGGCACCCTCACTGAGGACCATGGGTGGTGTGGACCCTGGGGCACCCTCACTGAGGACCGTGGGTGGTGTGGACACTGGGGCACCCTCACTGAGGACCGTGGGTGGTGTGGACCCTGGGGCACCATCACTGAGGACCATGGGTGGTGTGGACACTGGGGCACCCTCACTGAGGACCGTGGGTGGTGTGGACACTGGGACATCTCACTGAGGACCGTGGGTGGTGTGGACACTGGGGCCGTCTCACTGAGGACCATGCATGGTGTGGACACTGGGGCACCCTCACTGAGGACCGTGGGTGGTGTGGACACTGGGGCACCCTCACTGAGGACCGCGGGTGGTGTGGACACTGCGACGTCTCACTGAGGACCATGGGTGGTGTGGACACTGGGGCACCCTCACTGAGGACCGTGGGTGGTGTGGACACTGGGGCACCGTCACTGAGGACCGTGGGTGGTGTGGACCCTGGGGCACCCTCACTGAGGACCGTGGGTGGTGTGGACCCTGGGGCACCATCACTGAGGACCGTGGGTGGTGTGGACCCTGGGGCACCGTCACTGAGGACCGTGGGTGGTGTGGACCCTGGGGCCCCCTCACTGAGGACCGTGGGTGGTGTGGACCCTGGGGCACCATCACTGAGGACCGTGGGTGGTGTGGACACTGGGGCACCCTCACTGAGGACCGTGGGTGGTGTGGACCCTGGGGCACCCTCACTGAGGACCGTGGGTGGTGTGGACCCTGGGGCACCATCACTGAGGACCGTGGGTGGTGTGGACACTGGGGCACCCTCACTGAGGACCGTGGGTGGTGTGGACCCTGGGGCACCATCACTGAGGACCGTGGGTGGTGTGGACCCTGGGGCACCGTCACTGAGGACCGTGGGTGGTGTGGACACTGGGGCCGTCTCACTGAGGACCGTGGGTGGTGTGGACCCTGGGGCACCGTCACTGAGGACCGTGGGTGGTGTGGACACTGGGGCACCCTCACTGAGGACCATGGGTGGTGTGGACCCTGGGGCACCCTCACTGAGGACCGTGGGTGGTGTGGACACTGGGGCACCCTCACTGAGGACCGTGGGTGGTGTGGACCCTGAGGCACCATCACTGAGGACCATGGGTGGTGTGGACACTGGGGCACCCTCACTGAGGACCGTGGGTGGTGTGGACACTGGGACATCTCACTGAGGACCGTGGGTGGTGTGGACACTGGGGCACCGTCACTGAGGACCATGCGTGGTGTGGACACTGGGGCACCCTCACTGAGGACCGTGGGTGGTGTGGACACTGGGGCACCCTCACTGAGGACCGCGGGTGGTGTGGACACTGCGACGTCTCACTGAGGACCATGGGTGGTGTGGACACTGGGGCACCCTCACTGAGGACCGTGGGTGGTGTGGACACTGGGGCACCGTCACTGAGGACCGTGGGTGGTGTGGACCCTGGGGCACCGTCACTGAGGACCGTGGGTGGTGTGGACACTGGGGCACCCTCACTGAGGACCGTGGGTGGTGTGGACACTGGGGCCCGCTGCCTAGGAGGGAACCAGAGTAGCTTTACTTCTCCTCGGTGGACAGGCGGTAGAGGGCCGTGCCCAGGTCCTGCAGCCGTGCCTGGTGCTCCAGCCCCTGGTAGAGGCCCTTGGGGACAGCGTCCAGGCCGTACAGGAGTCCAAACAGGAAGCCGGCGATCGTGCCCGTGGCCCCACTCTCACCTGAAACGGCAAACATGGGCCCGTGCCAGTGCCACCCCCACGGCCTTCCCAGGCTGCCCACAGCCTGCCCCTCCTCCCTCACCGTGTCCCATGTCCCCTCCCGTCCCCCTCCAGGGACACCGCTGTGAAGGAGGCGCCACTCAGGCCCGCACACTGCCTCCCGCTCTGTCTTGGGGTCGGCGCTTGTGCAAGCTGCTCGACTCCCTTGGGATCCATCTTTCAAATTGGTGAAGATGGGAATGTGGAACGATCACTTATAGGTAGGCTTCCGAGATTTCCCGGCTGAGAATAATAATAACAAAAGAAAATACCGTGGGGAGCAGGCGTTTGGCCTGGTGGTTAAGCTGCCCAACCCCAGGTCAGAGTGCATGGGCTCAAGTTCCGGCCCTGCTCCTGCTAATGTGGCCCTGGGAGGCAGCAGTGGGGGCCCAGGTACCCGGGAGGCCTGGGGTGTGCTCCCAGCCCGAGGCTGCTGCAGGGGCTCGGGGTGTGAGCCGGGGATGGGAGTTCTCCGAGGGTCTGTGCCTCTCAGAGAAGCACTTCACCCCGCGTCTCTGGGGCTGGACCCCTCAGCACCTGTGATCACGCTTCCCCCGCCTCCACACTCAGGGCATCGCTGAGTTCTGTCCTTTTCACACACATCTGCTTGTGCGTACACGCACGCATACACGTGTACACACGTGGGAAAGAGAAGCTGGTCTTGATGAGGCTGGGGCTGCGGTGGGTAGGGGGAGGTGAGGGGCCACAGCAGGGGACTCCAGGAGTGGACACAGCCGGGGGCTGGCCCCGAGGGAAGGCTGGACACAGACCCCTGGCCGATGGGCAGACCAGGAGCCGCCTCGGCCGAGCCCTTGAGCTCTCGCCCCCGCCCTTGCTCCCTCCACCAGGACGCGCACTGGCCAGGGAGAAGTAGAGCCAGGGTTTGCTGGGCATCTCCCCACCCTGATTCCTATCTTCAGCTGTGCAACAAAGCTCTGTCCCACACAGAACTTTCTAGTAGGAGTGGACGGCAAAGCGTACAAGGCTGTACAGAGCACTTGCCCGGGGGCCCGGTCAGAGAGGACCTTTCTGAGCAGGGCCTCCCCCCAGGCTCTGCTGGGCCCCCTTGGCCATCTCCCTAGCCCATCACGTTGCCCGCATGCTTGCCCGCCTCAGTGACTTGGCATCCATCCCCTGTGCCCACAAAGGAGACTGCCCAGCACAACACCTCCGGCCCAGGCTCCTGTGTCCGACCCCACATGCCCCACTCAGGGCCTTCGTCCTGTCCTCGGCTGGGTGTCCCTGGATCCCCCAGAAGCTCCCGCACCTGGCCCCAGGCAGTGTTAGCGCCTCCTCCTGGCAGGAGAGACCAGACCCAGCCCTCGTGACAGTGCCTCTCCCTCCCGCCGGGGCCCTGCGAAACGTGGAGTGAGGCGCGTGCTTGCTATCGCACTTCAAGGGCACAGCACCCCAGGGGTGGTGCCACCCCAACCCAGGGCCCCTGATTCTAAACTGATCTGAGCTGTGCAGAGGCTGCAGAAGCAAGGAGGCGTGAGGAGGCCTCACAGACCCCACGTGGTCAGGGGGCAAACTCTGAGTCTCGAGCCGGGGCAGTGAGGGAGAGGAGCCCGATGGCCACCCTGCCCTCCTGAGCGCAGTGGGCTGGCCACTCCAGGGCAGGCGCCCGGAGCCTGTGGCGTCCCTGCAGGTGCATGCTGGGACAGTGGCCAGCAGGTCAGTCAGAGCCCTCCCAGAGCAGCTTCCAAATAGAAAGAAGCCACTGCTGGAGCCCAGAGGCTGCCCGCTCCATGTCTGGCCCCAGGACGCCCTGAGAGGACACTCAAAGCCCACGGCCCTGAGGGGGCCATCTCACCTCCATGGAACATGGCACGGCGACATAGCTCGTCCCAACTGCTGCCTGCAGCGAGGAGGGCGTCGTAGGCTATCATGGGGGCATCGTGGCCTCGTCGTCCCCCTCGGCCCTCAGAGCTCCACTTCTTGTAGGTCTGAAGAGGTAACCCAGGTCAGAAGCAGAGACATCAGTGTGTGTCACAGCAATGTGCGTCAGAGCAACGTGTGTCCCCACAGGCTGTCACTCGCTCATTAGCCCCAGTCACCCATCCATTTATCGTCCATTCGTCCCTCCCTCCTTTCTCCCTCCCTGCCTGCATCCCTCCATCCATTCCTCTGTGTATCTAGCTATCTAGCCTTCCATCCGTCCATCCACCCACCCACTCATCCACCTGTTCACCCACTCTCATCCATCCACCCACCCACTCATCCACCTGTCCACCCATTGACCCACTCACTCATCCACCCACCCACCAATCCATCCATGCATCCACTCCTCCACCCGTCCACCGTTCCACCCACCCACTCGTCCATCCATGCATCCATTCTCCGCCCCCTTGTTTGCCCCTGTTGAGCACCAAAGCAGTGCCAGGCCTTGTCCCAGTGTGGAGGCGACACTTGCCTTGTCTCTCTCCTCTGCGTCATAGTTGTCAGGAAAGACGGCTTTGTTCTCTGTGTCTTCACTGATCTTTCTTTCCTCCAAATAAAACTGCCACTTAGCTTCGAAGTAAAACCAGTGCTCCTGGTATTCTAAGGGGAAGAAGAGAGCGACCGTGTCGGAGGTGATGGCCGTCCAGCCGCAGTGGACGAGGGAGGGAGGCAGGGTGTCTCCCTCCGTCTGCAGGTGCACAAAGCGCTGGGCTCCTGCTGCTGCACAGTTGCTGCACACTGAGCAACTGTGCCAGGAACACGAAAACGCTGGCTCCTGCCGCTGGTGTGAACAGGAAGGGAGCAGCAATGGGTGGAAGTCAGGCTCCAGAATCGCTCAACTCTCTCCTCAAACGAGGGCGGCCGCGGAAGGCTTTCAGTGTATCCTCCCCAAATTCTGAACCTGCACTTCTTCGTGAACTGAACACTGTGTCTGCCACGTTGGGAGGGAGGGGCTTCGCTGTTCCGGATAATGGCTCTCGGTCTAAGCCCTAGAGATGTCAGGAGGCTGAAGACCATCGTAGGAGGCTGCTGGCCCAGCAGAGTTGACAACACAAAGTCACCGTCCTCAGCCTCCGGGGAGCTGCAGGTGGAGCCGGGCACTCAGCGCAGGCCTGCGTCGCCCCTCCCACCAGCTGTGCAGGGACACGATGGTGGTGACAGACCACCTGTCCACAGGAGCACGGAGCTGAGATCAGATCGGGGGTGGGGCGGGGCGGCCACAGAGGGACGCTGGCTCCTGCTGTGTCTTCCTGGCCACAGCAGACCAGGAGGTCCCAGGACGGGTGCTGGGACGAGGGTGCAGGTCGCCCTGGGACTCAGGTCTCCGGGAATGCTGGGCTGACTTTGGCTTCACAAAACCCAGGCAACGTGAGGTGAAGAGGGGGCACTCGGGATGAGGAGGTGTGCGGTCCACCACCCCCGGACGTTGGCCTGGGGGAGCCCAGCACTGCCCTGGCCGGGGGAAGCTCGGCTGGCGGACTCGCAGTGCTCTTCCAGTAGCCAGGGGCAGGGCGGGGCACTGGGCTTGAGGGAGGGGCCCCTGGGCCCCTGGGCCCAGCTGTGCAATCAGCCCTGGGAAGGAAGCCAGCTCCTCTCGGGAGAGAGCAGGGGTGGGTGGGTGGAGTCTGCAGATCTCGGGGACCTGGGAGGAAGCACCGCCCTAAGCAGGTCACCCGTGGCCTGAGGAGGCCAGCTCCGTCCACACTGACGGGACGCGGGTTCTCTGGGCTCCACGGCTGGGGGCGGGGAGGAGCCGTGTCTGCACAGGCTGCACTGAGATCCACAGTGGGGCGAGTGACAGGGGCGGGAGGCCGGCTCACCTGCCATGTGCCGGATGGTCCTCTTGCAGTAGTCCTCGGCCCGCGGGAGCACCCGCACCATGTCACGCCCCCACTGCACCAGCGGCTTCCCTTGCACGGCGTACGACACAAACAGGGCCGTGCACAGGGACCCCAGGAAGCCTGGAGGTCGAGGAGAGAAAGACGGTGCTGTCACTCAGTGCCAGCCCACTGGGTCCTGCTCAGACCGGCATGCGGATGGCGCCGAGGGATGGCACGGTCATGGTGTAGCGGCACTGAGGGTGGCGGTGGTGATGGTGCCAGCCGCTGATGGCTGCAGTGAGGCTGACGGTAGTGCTGGTCACAGCAGCCATCGTGGTCAGGGAGGGCCGCAGTAGAAAGGGTGGCGACCCCAGTGACACCAGCTGTGATGGTGTCAGTTCTACTGGTGGTGTTAGCCGCCCAGCCTGCCCTCCCGGGAAGACCGCTGCTTCCCTATCAGGGTGGCTGGGTGTGGAGAAGGCCCAGGAGGCGGCCGGCCATGCCGCAGGGACCCCAGGGAAGCCTAGGGTCTTCTCACACAGCCCAAGAAGGGGCATGCGCTCCCTCACTACAGTCACCTTGTAACAGGCGAGGGAACTGAGGGGCGGGGCTGGGGGGGCTGGCCGAGCCCGCTCCCTGGGCTCACAGCCGACAGCATGATGTCAACCAAACCAGGTCCCCGATGCCAGCCTGGCTTCACCAGGGCCCCATCACCAACACCAATGAGAAGTCTTTCCCTTGTACACTTTCTCCAACATCACCACACTCAGCGTCAGTCCCACTTTTAAGTTGAAAACATTAAAAACCGTCAAGCCCCCCACGAATCCGCAGTCCCATGGGAAGGCCGGGGTGGCCCCGCCGGCAGCTCGGTACCTGTGGGGTGGTTGTGGGTCATCCTGCCGCACTCGATGCTGACCTCGATGAGGGTGTCCAGCCGCTCAGGCTTCCAGTACCTCAGGCCGATGCACATGGCTTTGGTGGCTGCTCCGAATCCCGAGCCTGCGTGCGACAGGGACACCTGGGTTCACACTGCTGCTCCAACGGTCCCACCTCTGACAGCCTGGCCTCACAAATACTTCAAAAAGTGCAAAACTGCGTGTAACAACGCGCTCGCCAGAGTGTGACTTAAACGAGTGGCCGACAGGTGAACCGCCAGGCGGCCAGCACGGAGGTCACGCGGCACCCTCATGCTGGGACGTGGCCCGGCTGTTGAAAACGGGGTTTCCTTGGCCGAGGACGTGCTGGTGAAAGACTTGTACCTGCCTCCGGGAAGTGTGAGCGCAGAGCTGTGTGCCTGGTGCGCTTCCGTCGGAGCTGAGTGTTCTTTTTGTTTTAATGAAGACTTACTTTATTTATTTGAAAGGCAGAGTTACAGAGAGGGATGGAGGACACAGAGACAGGTCTTCCATCTGCTGCTTCCCTCCCCCAGTGTTCACGATGGCCGGGGCTGGGCCAGGCTGAAGTCAGGAGCTTCTGGGTCTCCCATGTGGGTGCAGGGGCCCAAGCACTTGGGCCATTTTCCACTGTTTCCCAGGCCATTAGCTGGGAGCTGGATCAGAAGTGGAGCAGGCGGGACTGGAACCAGCACCCATAGGGGATGCCAGATGTTGCAGGTGGCGGCTTTACCCGCTACACCACAACACCTGCTCAGGGTGAGCGTTATCCTAACAGAATGAGGGGCATGCGAGGTTCGACAGGTGTCCCCTGTGACGCCACGCCTGGTCACAGAGTGACCCTGTCCAGCGGCCGGCAGCTGTCCCAGGCCCTTGGCCCTCCCAGCAGGCACCGATCTGCCCGGGCACAGCTGCACGTTCTCGGGCTTTATACAGTCACACAGAGCGCAGCGCACTCTCCCCTCGCTCTGTCTCTCAGCAGCAGTGTTCCAGCGTCCCCTTTTCATGGGTGGCCACTGTCTGGGTCGACACGGGGGTGTTCCCCATGTACCTGTTGGTGGACGTGTGGGCGGGCTGTTTCTTTCTTTCTTTTTTTTTTTTTTAATATTTATTTATTTGAAAGTCAGAGTTACAGAGAGAGGAGAGGCAGAGAGATAGAGAGAGAAGTCTTCCACCCGCTGGTTCACTCCGGCTGCAATGGCTGGAGCTGCGCCAGTCTGAAGCCAGGAGCCAGGAGCTTCTTCTGGGTCTCCCACGTGGGTACAGGGGCCCAGGTACCTGGGCCATCTTCTACTGCTTTCCCAGGCCATAGCAGAGAGCTGGATTGGAAGTGGAGCAGCTGGGACTTGAACCGGTGCCCATACGGAATGGCAGCAGTGCAGGCAGTGGCTTTACCGGCTACACCACAGCACCAGCCCCAGCGGGCTGTTTCAGTCTGGGGCCATTACCAACAGAGCTGGCGGGGACACGAGGCACCAGTGGGTGTGGCTTTGTTTTCTCTTAGGTGAGTGCGTAGTCGGGGAGAGTCCCAATCACATTTCCATTTTTTAAGACGCTTCCAAGCTGGCTTCTAAGGGGGTGACCCATCCCTAGTGACTGCTGGCTGCTGCTCCACACCCGGGGACACTCGCCGTGCTCCGTCTTCCTCACCCCAGCCGTCCCGTGGGCACGCAGGGTGCCCATTGTGGATTTACCTGACACAGGATGCTGAGCGGGTTGGGCGCTCACGTGCCGGCTGTGCGTCGTCTTTGGCAAGGACAGGCCTCTGCCCACCCTCTGTGCGCCCGCAGTGCCGCGCCGGCCGGGCTCCTGCCCAGTCGCCTCTGCCCGCCCTCTGTGTGCGCCTGCAGTGCAGCGCCGGCCGGGCTCCTGCCCAGTCGCCTCTGCCCGCCCTCTGTGTGCGCCCGCAGTGCCGCGCCGGCCGGGCTCCTGCCCAGTCACCTCTGCCCGCCCTCTGTGCACCCGCAGTGCCGCGCCGGCCGGGCTCCTGCCCAGTCGCCTCTGCCCACCCTCTGTGCGCCCGCAGTGCCGCGCCGGCCGGGCTCCTGCCCAGTCGCCTCTGCCCGCCCTCTGTGTGCGCCTGCAGTGCCGCGCCGGCCGGGCTCCTGCCCAGTCGCCTCTGCCCGCCCTCTGTGCACCCGCAGTGCCGCGCCGGCCGGGCTCCTGCCCAGTCGCCTCTGCCCGCCCTCTGTGTGCGCCCGCAGTCAACGCCGACCGGGCTCCTGCCCAGTCGCCTCTGCCCGCCCTCTGTGTGCGCCCGCAGTGCCGCGCCGGCCGGGCTCCTGCCCAGTCGCCTCTGCCCGCCCTCTGTGTGCGCCCGCAGTCAACGCCGACCGGGCTCCTGCCCAGTCCTGGCCGCCCTCCCATCCTTTCAACAGCGCTGCCTAGAGAGCGGAGGGGGGTTTGGGAGCCCCCTCCTCATCAGTTCTCCGAAGATTGCGTTCACCAGGCGTTGGGGGCGTTCGGCGGGGAGGCCACAGGTGCCCGTTTGCTTGGTGACCTCCTTCCTCGGAGGGGCCACTTCCTGTGGCGGGACGGCCGGGGTTTGTGTCTTTCGCGGAATGTGTCCATTTCACGCGAGCTGGCGTGACGTTGCCAGTGTTTCCTCGTCCGTGGCTCCCGCGGAGCCTGCAGCCGGCTCCCTCTCCCGGTGGCGGCGGTGTCATTTGTGGTGTCCCTGGTTCGTCGGCCCGTCCTGTGAGAGGATCCTATCCTTTCTGATCGTCAAGAACCAGCTTTTGGCTCCATTGACTCCATTCTGGAACTCATTATTCCCTGGCTTCTGCTGCCTTGGGGCCTAGTTTGCTCTTATTTTTCTAGTTCTGTAGAGCGAGAAGTGAAGTGGCTGGTGCGCCGCTCGCTGAGTCTGCTGCGCTGGGACTTGTCCGCTTCGCACGCGGCACTGTCGGTTTGCTCTGTGTCTGGGGTCTCTGGGCGCTGAACACGTAGGTTTGTGCTGGGCTCCTGAGAGCCCGCCCCTTCCCTGATGAGACCGCCCTCTTCACCCCGGCGCAGTCTTGGCTCTGCCGCTCGCTGTGTGTGGCATCGGCCCAGCACCGCGCCTGTCTTCCGGGTACCCGTGCACCTTCATGTGGGGCTGCGGCTGGGCTTGCTTCTCCCTCCAGGCTGACGGCTCCGATGCTGCATGGGATCCTGAGCCCCCCTAGGGTCGATGCCAGTATCGCCGGGCTGGGATTCAGCCCGTTGCTGGCTTGTTTTCCATGGGCTTCACCTGTCGCCCTCGGGCGCTGTCCTGCCAGTGCGGGATTCGGTGTTGTCTGAAGGATTCAGCGTGAGCCCTTCTGTTGCTGCTTGTGGTCTCCGTGGAGGCTTGGGCTTCCGTGCGCATCCCTAACTCGTTACTGCCCACATGGTTTGAGCCCTGGGAGGCTTCTCTCACCCACGTGGGAGACCTGGATGGAGTCCTGCCTCCTGGCTTCAGCCATGGCCCAGCTCAGCTGTTCAGGCATCCGGGGGGTGTGAGCCAGAGGTGGGCTCTCTCTCACACCTGCCCGTGTGACTGCAGCTCCACTCTCTCTCTCACACCTGCCCGTGTGGCTGCAGCTCCACTCTCTCTCTCTCACACCTGCCCGTGTGGCTACAGCTCCACTCTCTGTCTTACACACCTGCCCGTGTGGCTACAGCTCCACTCTCTCTCTCACACCTGCCCGTGTGGCTACAGCTCCACTCTCTCTCTCTCACACCTGCCCGTGTGGCTGCAGCCCACTCTCTCTCTCTTACACCTGCCCGTGTGACTACAGCTCCTCTCTCTCTCTCACACCTGCCCATGTGACTACAGCTCCACTCTCTCTCACACCTGCCCGTGTGACTACAGCTCCACTCTCTCACACACCTGCCCATGTGGCTACAGCTCCACTCTCTCTCTCTCACACCTGCCCGTGTGGCTACAGCTCCACTCTCTCTCACACCTGCCCGTGTGGCTACAGCTCCACTCTCTCTCTCACACCTGCCCGTGTGACTACAGCTCCACTCTCTCTCTCACACCTGCCCGTGTGGCTGCAGCTCCACTCTCTCTCTCTCACAGCTGCCCGTATGGCTACAGCTCCACTCTCTCTCTCACACCTGCCCGTGTGGCTACAGCTCCACTCTCTCTCTCTCACAGCTGCCCGTGTGGCTACAGCTCCACTCTCTCTCTCTCACACCTGCCCGTGTGGCTACAGCTCCACTCTCTCTCTCTCACAGCTGCCCGTGTGACTACAGATCCACTCTCTCTCTCTCACACCTGCCCGTGTGGCTGCAGCTCCACTCTCTCTCTCTCACACCTGCCCATGTGGCTACAGCTCCACTCTCTCTCTCTCTCACACCTGCCCGTGTGGCTACAGCTCCACTCTCTCTCTCTCACACCTGCCCGTATGGCTACAGCTCCACTCTCTCTCACACCTGCCCGTGTGGCTACAGCTCCACTCTCTCTCTCACACCTGCCCGTGTGGCTACAGCTCCTCTCTCTCTCTCACACCTGCCCATGTGGCTGCAGCTCTACTCTCTCCCCTTCTTCCTGATGGACCGACCTCCTTTAGACTTTCTCCCAGCGACTGCCGCTGGCGCCGTCTGCAGCCCTGAGAAAGGCCGCTCGCCTTCATCCCTCACTCCTACCTGAAGTCGTTCCCGGCCAGCCCCGGATGAGGGGCTCCCCTCTGTCCTCCCCGTGCTGTCCCTCTGCCGCCTCCGTGTCAGCCGCTCGGAGCGGTTTGACTGCTCTGTGCCTGGTGTGGTTCCCCTCGTGCTCCTCGCGCTGGGACGTGCGCGGTTTGACCGCAGTTTCCAGACATTTCTGGGGCTGTTCTGCGCTGTGGCAGGCGCTTGTGCAGTTTGGACCCCGGCTCTCTGTGTGGGCCACGCTGGGCAGTTCTGTTGCTGCTGCCTCAAGGGCACTGATCTTTTCTTTGAGATGTTTCTAGTGTTCAAGCTCAGACGTCAGAGTTCTCATCTCAAGGAGCGTGGTTCGGTCTCTGCGCCTTCCACGTCTCCACGTAGCTTTCAGAGCCTGGGGTCCCCGCCTGACCCTCCTAGGCCCCGTGTCAGCTCACGGCAGGTGCTACTGACTCTTCTCTTCATTCTCGGCTGTGTTCCCGTTCTTTGCACACCCAGTGAGATCTCAACCGAACGCCAGCCGTAGTGAATTTTCCTTTGGGGGTCCTGATATTTTCGTATCCCTACAGATGTGTTTGAGCTTTGTCTTGGGGTGCAGTTAATTTGCTTGGAAATAATTGACCTTTTCAAGTCTTGCTTTTTAAGCGTTGGGTCTCAGGGCTGGCGCTGCGGCCCAGTGAGTTAAGGCCCCGGCCTGCAGCGCCGACATCCCATATGGGTACTGGTTTTGTCCTGGCTGCTCCACTTCCAATCCAGCTCCTTGCTAATGGCCTGGGAAAGCAATGGAAGATGGCCCAAGTCCTTGGGCCCCTGCATCCACGTGGGAGACCTGGAAGAAGCGCCTGGCTTCAGATCAGCACGGCTCTGGCTACTATGGCCAGCTGGGGAGTGAACCAGCGGATGGAAGACCTCTCTGTGTCTCTACGTCTCTTTGTAACTCTGTCTTTCAAAATAATAAAAATAAATCTTTAAAAAAAAAAAAGACGAGTTGGGTCTCACTCTGAGGACCAGAGCAGCGTCCCTACAGTGCCCTGTGAACCGGGTGGCTTTGCTGGTGAGGACAGGTGCACTTCCTGGTCCGTGCAGGTGAAGAACCCTGGGAGCTGCTCCTGACTGGCGCGGGCTGCCCAGTGCCCGGCCAGATGCCCAAGGGACACTCAGCAGGCTCTGCCTCAGTGCCCTTCCCCGCACTGTGGCTTGGAGACCCCGGTGGTGACCCCGGCCATGGCTGGCCTCACGTCCCATCTCGGGATCTGTGCCATTCATGGGCTGATTCCAGCATCCAGGGCACCCATGTGCCCCAAAGCCTGATTCTCCGGTTGCTGCAGACGGAGGGTGTATCTGGGCCTCGTCATTCATTTTGGCAGACGTAGGGGTGTGCTTATTTTCACACTCAGGCACGGTGGTGCCCAGGGCTGGCAGAGCACACACTCAGGAGCCCACGCCGCGCGCTCCCTCACAGCCCTGTGCTTTCTAAGGGTTCTAGTGAAGAGGGCCTATTTTTATAATGGCAGTAACGTTCTAGAAAGTACTCTGGCGACAGAGGCTGTGATCACTCACTTTCTCCCATGAGCCACTTGGGCTGTGGCCCGAGAAGCCCCACAGATGCAGAGCTGCTGAAGTGGCCCCGTGGGGAAGCCGGGCAGATCTGGGTCCTGCTGCCTGCTGGCTGTGTTTTCACTTTGTCTAAAAGACAGAGAGCTCCAGGCTGCTGAGCCACTCCCCAGATGCCTGCACCGGCCAAGGCTGGACCAGGCTGAATGCAGGGGCCCAGAACCCAGGCTGGGTCTCCCATGTGTGTGGCAGGGACCCGAGCTCTTGCCCTCACTGCTGTGCCCTGGGTGTGCGTTGGCAGGAGCTGGACCCAGGACTCCGAGAGACGCTGGTGCAGGAGAGAAATCACTTCTTGAAGAAGCGTTCCCTCGGCCACCTAGCTCACGAGGGTGCTTTAAATGTTCAGGGAAGGGGCCAGTGTCGCGGCCTAGCGGTACAGCCGCAGACACCAGCATCCCTGTGGGTGCCGGCTCATGTCCCGGCTCCTTGCTGCTGGCCTGGGAAAAGCCGCAGAAGCCCTGCCACCGAGATGGGAGACCTGGAAGAGGCTCCTGGCTTCAGCCTGGCCCAGCCCTGGCCACTGCAGCCACTTGGGGAGTGAACCAGAGGTAGATGACTACTGCCGCCCCCCCCCCCCCGCCCCGCCATTGCAACTCTGCCTGGCAAATAAATAAATCTTAAAAAATGTTCATGGAAAAGTAGAATTAAAAATGTTTTGTTGTGAAACTTAAAAAACTCTGTGCACTTGTTTTTCTACAGAGTTTTTGAAGGCTCCATAAATCCCAGGCGTTGCATAGGATGAACAGACCGGGCAGAGCCAGCGCCGCTCTGCGTCATGGGGCCGGCTGGGGGTGGGGCGGTGCCCACCTTGCTTGCCTTGAATGCATGCAGATTGCTCTGGAATGTTCTAGAAGCTGTGCAGGTGTACAGTGATTCTGACCCTCGCGAGGAAGTTGGACGTGGCTGCTACCATGCCTGGGTTCAAGTCCCAGCTCTGCTCCTGACCCCAGCTTCCTGGGAGCGTGCACACTGGAAGGCGACAGTGAGGGCCCAACTGTGTCCCTGCCGCCACGTGGGGGATGGGATGGAGAGTCCCTAGTGCCCAGCTTTGGCCTGGCCGTTAGCGGGCATCGGTGGGGTGACTGGCAGGTGGGAGCTCTCTGTCTCTCTGCCTTTAAATACATATAAAAATACAAATGAAAATGACCGGCCCTTACCACCCGGGGTCCAAGGCAGTGTCTTCGCCCTCACAGGCTGAAGCATCTTGTTTGAGCCAATGGCTTTCAGCCCGGGGTCTTCCCTGGGTGGGAGAGCAGAGAAGGCCCAGGCCACGAGGGGCGGGGCAGGGTTCCCTCCCAGCCCCACGTTAGGGCTGTGGGCATCCGGGCACGGGGTAGCCATGGGAGTGTGAACACTTCCTCTCCCAGAACACCCAACTCACAGGGATAATAACACCGGTGCAGCTGTTCACACCATTGCTGTGTGGACGAAAGTGTAAGAATGGAAAAATCAACCGTGTTAAAAGGTGGTACGTTGGGGCCGGTGCTGTGGCACAGCAGGGTAAGCCACCTCGTACATCACCAGCATCCCATACCGGCACCGGTTCTAGCCATGCCTGTGCCACTTCCGATCCAGCTCCCTGCTAACGGCCTGGATGGCCTGGGAAGGCAGAGGAAGATGGCCCAAGTGCGTGGACCCCTGCACCCGCGTGGGAGACCTGGAAGAAGCTCCTGGCTTCAGCCTGGCTCAACCCTGGCTACGGTGGCCATTTGGGGAGTAGACAAGCAGATGAAGAGCCCTCTCTCTCTGCCTCTGCCTCGCAACTCCACCTTCAAATAAATAAATAAATAATCTAAAAAAGAAATGCTGGTGTGTGCCCCTGCGAGCTGCGCTATTTCAGTCTACATTATTTCAGCTCGCTGTCCTCCTTGGATCCTCTCTGAGCCTGCTTCCAGGCCCACGGTGGCTTCCTAGGAGGCTGTGGCGGGGGACTGTGTGGGGCGCCACCCCGTGAGCACGAGGCCTCCCGGGCACGGAGCCGAGGTCGGAGGCCAGGTCTTCTGATTCCAGGCTGCGTTCTTAAAATGAGCAGTATTTAAACTAGGCTTTTATAACAAGATTATACACGTGCATGGTGAAAATACAGAATGAGGGTCTGAAACAAAACCTAATTAGGAACCAAAAGCAGGAGTAAGCATTTGTCACAGCCGCTGTGACACACGCAGACCATGGGAGTGCCTGTCCACCGCCCAGCTCCCAGCTCATGGGCGGGGGGGCAGCAGCTGGTGGCTCAGGGTCTGGTGCCCACGGGGAGACCTGGGTGGAGTTCTGGGCCTGGTGAGCCGCAGCTGCTGCCGGCTTCTCTGTGTCTCTGCCTCTCGGATAAAATGAAAAAGCAACTGAAAACTAAACAAGGTTTAAAAAGCAAGAACTGCACTGCTTCCACAATTCCAGCCTCCACTGTGGAGTCTCGATTACCCTTAGAGAACGGCTCTAAGAACACACGTGTCTATGGTTGTGTGCACGCGTGTGCACAGCATGCAAGTCTGCGGGTCTATGATAGTGTGCTCATGTGTGGAACATGTGAATCTGCGCACATGCGTGCAGAACACGTGAGTCTGATAGTGTTCACATGTGTGTGCAGCACATGGGTCTATGAGAGTGAGCACATGTGTGTGGAACATGTGATCTGTGCACGCATATGCAGAACACACAAGTGTGTGCATGTGTGTACAGAACATGAGTTTATGACAGTGTGTGCAGAACATGTGAGTCTGTGGTTGTGTGCATCGTGCGGAACACACAAGTCTGTGACTGCATGTGTGTGCAGCAATGCAGATCTGTGATTGTGTGCAGGTGTGTGCAGAATACACAAGTCTGCGATGGCACCTGTGTGCGGTACATTCAAGTCTATATGTGCAGATGTGCCAAACATGCACACGTTCTGTACACGTGCAGAACGCACGAGTGTGCACACACATGTGCAAAACATGCAGTCTGTGCATGCACACATGTGTACAGAACATACAGTCCGTGTGTACATGTGTGTGTACAACTCTCCCTCTGTGCATCCTTTGGTGACAGAGCTGGGCTTGGGTCAGATGCACTGTGTGCAGCCTGCACGGGCAACCTCACCAGCATCCTAGGGAGTAGGGGCTGTACCGGGAGGGGCAGGTATAAATGACAGTGCACACGCAGCACCCTGGCAATGCAGTGCCCTGGCACACACAGCGCCCCGGCACATGCAGCACACCCTGGCACACGTAGCGCCCTGGCAATGCAGTGCCCTGGCACACACAGCACCCTGGCACACGCAGCGCCCTGGCACACGCAGCGCCCCGGCACACAGCGCCCCGGCACACGCAGCGCCCTGGCACACACAGCACCCCGGCACACGCAGCGCCCTCGCTGCTGCAGCCTTACCTCACCAGGAACATCCCAGCTGTCTGAAGGAAAACCGCCAGACCCATGCATGCATCCGCCCAGCGCTGATGGGCGACCCGGGCTCCCCTCGGAGGCTGGCGCTGCCTCCAGGCACAGGGAAGCTGTTTGCGCCTTAACTGCACCCTGGAGAGGGCCCTGGGCTTAGCCAACAGGGCCAGCGATGCCTTCCTGTGCTGTGCACCTGCCCACTCTGCCTCCGTGTCGTCTACACTGCCCACCCTGACTCCCATGTCCAGTCTACATTGCCCACCCTGACTCCCATGTCCAGTCTATACTGCCCACCCTGATTCCCTGTGTCCAGTCTACACTGCACACCCTGACTCCCCATGTCCAGTCTATACTGCCCACTCTGACTCCCTGTGTCCAGTCTACACTGCCCACACTGCCTCCTTGTGTCCAGTGTACACTGCACACCCTGACTCCCTGTGTCCAGTCTACACTGCACACCCTGACTCCCTGTGTCCAGTCTACATTGCCCACCCTGACTCCCGTATCCAGTCTACATTGCCCACCCTGAATCCCGTGTCCAGTCTACACTGCCCACCCTGATTCCCGTGTCCAGTCTATACTGCCCACCCTGATTCCCTGTGTCCAGTCTACACTGCCCACCCTGACTCCCTGTGTCCAGTCTATACTGCCCACTCTGACTCCCTGTGTCCAGTCTACACTGCCCACACTGCCTCCCTGTGTCCAGTCTATACTGCCCACCCTGACTCGCTGTGTCCAGTCTGCACTGCCCACCCTGACTCCCGTGTCCAGTCTACATGCCCACCCTGACTCCCTGTGTCCAGTCTACACTGTCCACCCTGACTCCCAGTGTCCAGTCTACACTGCTCACATAGCCTCCCTGTGTCCAGGCTACGCTGCCCACACTGCTGTTCCTGTGGTGTTAGTGGGCAGTCTGGTGCCCGTGGGAAGGCCACACCTAGACCTGCTGAGGGTCCCTGCCCTGCCCTAGGGGCCCTGGCCAACCTCTAAGCAGAAGCAGGCTGCGGTGTCGGGGCTAGCGCGGGCGGCAGGTTAGTCCAGGATCCTTGCCCTGCCCTGGGGCCCTGGCCAGCTCTGTGTGGAGGTGGACTGTGGTGTCGGGGCTAGCGCGGGCGGCAGGTTAGTCCAGGGACCCCGCCCTGCCCTAGGGGCCCTGGCCAGCTCTGTGTGGAGGCGGACTGCGGTGTCCGGCTAGCGCGGCGGCAGGTTAGTCCTTGCCCTGCCCTAGGGGCCCTGGCCAGCTCTGCGTGGAGGTGGACTGTGGTGTCGGGGCTAGCGCGGGCGGCAGGTTAGTCCAGGGTCCTTGCCCTGCCCTAGGGGCCCTGGCCAGCTCTGCGTGGAGGTGGACTGTGGTGTCGGGGCTAGCGCGGGCGGCAGGTTAGTCCAGGGTCCTTGCCCTGCCCTAGGGGCCCTGGCCTGCTCTGCGGACTGTGGTGTCGGGGCTAGCGCGGGCGGCAGGTTAGTCCAGGGTCCTTGCCCTGCCCTAGGGGCCCTGGCCAGCTCTGCGGACTGCGGTGTCCGGCTAGCGCGGCGGCAGGTTAGTCCAGGGTCCTTGCCCTGCCCTAGGGGCCCTGGCCAGCTCTGTGTGGAGGCGGACTGCGGTGTCCGGCTAGCGCGGCGGCAGGTTATCCTTGCCCTGCCCTAGGGGCCCTGGCCAGCTCTGCGTGGAGGTGGACTGTGGTGTCGGGGCTAGCGCGGGCGGCAGGTTAGTCCAGGGTCCTTGCCCTGCCCTAGGGGCCCTGGCCAGCTCTGCGTGGAGGTGGACTGTGGTGTCGGGGCTAGCGCGGGCGGCAGGTTAGTCCAGGGTCCTTGCCCTGCCCTAGGGGCCCTGGCCAGCTCTGCGGACTGCGGTGTCCGGCTAGCGCGGCGGCAGGTTAGTCCAGGGTCCTTGCCCTGCCCTAGGGGCCCTGGCCAGCTCTGCGGACTGCGGTGTCCGGCTAGCGCGGCGGCAGGTTAGTCCAGGGTCCTTGCCCTGCCCTAGGGGCCCTGGCCAGCTCTGCGGACTGCGGTGTCCGGCTAGCGCGGCGGCAGGTTAGTCCAGGGACTCCGCCCTGCCCTGGGGCCCTGGCCAGCTCTGTGTGGAGGTGGACTGCGGTGTCCGGCTAGCGCGGCGGCAGGTTAGTCCTTGCCCTGACCTAGGGGCCCTGGCCAGCTCTGTGTGGAGGTGGACTGTGGTGTCGGGGCTAGCGCGGCGGCAGGTTAGTCCAGGGTCCTTGCCCTGCCCTAGGGGCCCTGGCCTGCTCTGCGGACTGCGGTGTCCGGCTAGCGCGGCGGCAGGTTAGTCCAGGGTCCCCGCCCTGCCCTAGGGGCCCTGGCCTGCTCTGCGGACTGCGGTGTCCGGCTAGCGCGGCGGCAGGTTAGTCCAGGGTCCTTGCCCTGCCCTAGGGGCCCTGGCCAGCTCTGTGTGGAGGTGGACTGTGGTGTCGGGGCTAGCGCGGCGGCAGGTTAGTCCAGGGTCCTTGCTCTGCCCTAGGGGCCCTGGCCAGCTCTGCGTGGAGGTGGACTGTGGTGTCGGGGCTAGCGCGGCGGCAGGTTAGTCCAGGGTCCTTGCCCTGCCCTAGGGGCCCTGGCCTGCTCTGCGGACTGCGGTGTCCGGCTAGCGCGGCGGCAGGTTAGTCCAGGGTCCCTGCCCTGCCCTAGGGGCCCTGGCCTGCTCTGCGGACTGCGGTGTCCGGCTAGCGCGGGCGGCAGGTTAGTCCAGGGTCCTTGCCCTGCCCTAGGGGCCCTGGCCAGCTCTGTGTGGAGGTGGACTGTGGTGTCGGGGCTAGCGCGGGCGGCAGGTTAGTCCAGGGTCCTTGCCCTGCCCTAGGGGCCCTGGCCAGCTCTGCGGACTGTGGTGTCGGGGCTAGCGCAGGCGGCAGGTTAGTCCAGGGTCCTTGCCCTGCCCTAGGGGCCCTGGCCAGCTCTGCGGACTGCGGTGTCTGGCTAGCACGGGCGGCAGGTTAGTCCAGGGTCCTTGCCCTGCCCTAGGGGCCCTGGCCAGCTCTGTGTGGAGGCAGACTGCGGTGTCCGGCTAGCGTGGCGGCAGGTTAGTCCAGGGACCCCGCCCTGCCCTAGGGGCCCTGGCCAGCTCTGTGTGGAGGTGGACTGTGGTGTCGGGGCTAGCGCAGCGGCAGGTTAGTCCAGGGTCCTTGCCCTGCCCTAGGGGCCCTGGCCAGCTCTGTGTGGAGGCAGACTGCGGTGTCCGGCTAGCGTGGCGGCAGGTTAGTCCAGGGACCCCGCCCTGCCCTAGGGGCCCTGGCCAGCTCTGTGTGGAGGTGGACTGCGGTGTCCGGCTAGCGCGGCGGCAGGTTAGTCCTTGCCCTGACCTAGGGGCCCTGGCCAGCTCTGTGTGGAGGTGGACTGCGGTGTCGGGGCTAGCGCGGGCGGCAGGTTAGTCCAGGGTCCCCGCCCTGCCCTAGGGGCCCTGGCCTGCTCTGCGGACTGCGGTGTCCGGCTAGCGCGGCGGCAGGTTAGTCCAGGGTCCTTGCCCTGCCCTAGGGGCCCTGGCCAGCTCTGTGGACTGCGGTGTCCTGCTAGCGCGGGTGGCAGGTTAGTCCAGGGTCCCCCATCCTGCCCTAGGGGCCCTGGCCAGCTCTGCGGACTGCGGTGTCCGGCTAGCGCGGCGGCAGGTTAGTCCAGGGTCCCCCATCCTGCCCTAGGGGCCCTGGCCAGCTCTGCGGACTGCGGTGTCCGGCTAGCGCGGCGGCAGGTTAGTCCAGGGTCCCCGCACACCAGCTGACCCTTTTCGTTGAAAGGTGTGTGCCAGGCCAGGAGGTAGTTGTCTGGCTTCAGCTGCGAGCAGCCTTCAATCGTGGCTGGGTCTGGCCGCCGTTCTGGAAGCTTCTCAATGACCTCCACGTAGCACCTCACCATCTCGCGGTACAGGTCGTCCAGGCACCAATAGTCTGAGGGGAGTGGAGAGCAGCGTGTCAGGTGCGGAGCTGTGGAGGAGTACCACCTGCCCCGCCTCCCGTGGGGTGGGGCTGCTCTGCGGGGACCCCGGCCCCCCTCCCAGCTGCAGAGACGAGGGAGGTTCTAGGGACCTGTCACAGCCGAGCCTGCTCCCTGGGGACATTCAGCTGGGAGACAGTCACTCTAGATGTTCTTTTTATTTCTGAAGACTTGTTTTATTTATTTGAAGGGCAGAAGGACTGGTGCTGGCGGGGAGAGCTTCCATCCACTGGTTCATGCCCCAGGTGGCCCGGACAGCCAGGGCTGGGCCAGGCTGCAGCCAGGAGCCAGGAGCTTCCTCCAGTCTCTCACGTGAGTGCAGGGGCCCAAGCACTTGGGCCATCTTCCATTGCTTTGCCAGGCACATTAGCAGGGAGCTGGATGGGAGGAGGAGCAACCAGGGCTTAAATTGGCGCCCACACGGGATGGCGGCGCTGCAGGGGAAGGCGTAGCCCACTACGCAGCAGCCCCGGCTCCCCTAGGTTTCCGACATTATGGGTGGCTGCTGCACGCATCAGAGACATACGTGAGCACCTGGAGCAGAACTCAAGACCCTGTATCTGCGCTGCTGGCCCCGTCCTGGCGGGAACGGGGGGGAGCCGCATTCCACCTGCTCTCCGGTGATGAAGTGGTGTCTGGGATGGGGCCGGCTCCCTGTCTCCCTGGACACCCTGTGCCTGCACAGCCAGCCAATGCCACACCACATCCCCAGCCCACAAGAGCCACCCTGGGGACAAATACGGCCCCAGCCCCTCCCCACAGGTGCAGGTCCTCGCCTTCTCCAGGTGGCGCTCCGGGACCTGCTGCGTCCCGCCCAAGGTGGAGCTCATCAATGGGTTTAAACACTTGTTTCTTGAGTGGCAGAGAAACAGAAAGAGCCCTCGTCTGCTGGTTCACTCCCTAAATGCTCACGACGGCCAGACTGGGATTCCACCTGGGTGTCCCCTGTGGTTGCAGTGACCCAGGTTCCTGAGCCCCACTGTGGCCTCTCTGGGTGCACATTTGCAGGAAGCTGGAAGCCGGAGCAGAGAAGGGTTGCAGCCAGGCTCAGACAGGGGATGTGGGCGTCTTGACCGCCAGGCTGAACGCCTGCCTGCCAGTGGATGCTGACTGCCAAGCTGTGTGTGTGATCTTGGCCCTGTCGGTCCACAGCATGGCGGACAGAGGGCCACGCATCCTCTAGCACACCAGGGAACAGGCCACGGCTGGTGATGCAGGAGCAGGGCGCACCTGCCGCTGTCCCCTGAGAGCAGCCACGCACTTGCATGCTGAGTGAGCTCCAACTCAGGGCTTTGGGGCTGACTCCAAGAAGCAGCCGTGTCTTCCCGTGCTGGTGGGCACCTTGTCTCAGGGTGGAAAAAAGCAAGAGACCAGGGAGCAGGCCTTGCCCAGAGCTTCCCGTGGTAGAGCCGGGCTGGAGACAGGTTGGGAGGAACGAGGGCTGCAGGCCACATGGGAGGGTGGACACCGTGGCCCTGCAGGAGTGAGATCAGCTCTGAGTGCACACAAGCCCTGTGCCAGCAGCGTGGGCTGGGCCCGTCCACTCTGCAGCCCACGGGCCGTGGCTCTCGGCAGCAGCATGATCTGCTCACAAGCAGCCTCTCTCCACTGTGTCCTTAGCCAGCCAGACCCTTCTGAAGGCCCTCACACAATTCCCTTTGTTCTGGAATCAGATACATAGAATGTACTGGGGGCTGGCACTGGTGTAGCGGGTAAAGCCGCAGCCTGCAGTGCCGGCATCCCATGTGGGCACTGGTTCGAGTCCTGGCTTCTCCATGTCCGATTCAGCTCTCTGCCATGGCCTGGGAAAGCAGTAGAAGACGGCCCAAGTGCTTGGGCCCCTGCATCCACGTGGGAGACCCAGAGGAAGCTCCTGGCTCCTGGCTTCAGATCAGCCCAGCTCTGGCCATTGCAGCCATTTGGGGAGCAAACCAGCAGATGGAAGACCTCTCCCTGTCTTTCCCTTTCTCTAACTCTGCCTTTCAAATAAAATAAATAAATTTTTTTTAAAAGTCTGTACTGAACTGAATTTAGTTGTTTTAAAAAGCCCATTAAATATATCAACAGAAAGCATGGTCTTGGCAGTTAGGATTGAACTAGAAACGCGTGTGCGAAGTTGCTGTGCCTGGGGCTGGCGTTGTGGCACAGTGGGTAATGCTGCCGTCTATGGCGCCAGCATCCCATATGGGCGCTGGTTCAAGTCCCAGTAGCTCCACGTCCAATTCAAGTCCCTGCTAATGCGCCTGGGAAAGTAGCGGAGGATGCCCCAAGCACTTGGGCCCCCACACACACGTGGGAGACCCAGAATAAGCTCCTGGCTCCTGGCTTTGTTCTAGCCCAGCCCGGGCCATTGTGGCCGTTTGGGGAGTAAACCATCAGAGAGAAGACCTTTCTTTCTCCCTGTAACTCTGACTTTCCAATAAATAAATAAATAAATAAGGAGCGTTTCTGTTTTGTGACGCAGCCACCTTACGCTTCTCCGTGTCACCTCTTGGTTGCTTAACAGATACTCAGTTCCCGAGACTGCCTTTGGCTCCCCTGACGCACGCGGGGTCGAAGAGGCCGAGCACCAGCGGGGCTGCACCCCCCGCCCTCCCGCCAGCCCCCCACAGCCCTGGGCTAGTCGGTGGTGCCAAGCCGGGCCCAGAGCTTGCCCTCAGGGGACACAAGCCTTCGCCGGACGCCTGCCCTGGCGAGATTCAGGTGCCTCGGCGCCGTGAGCACCGTGTTCGGCGCGGTATGCACGGCGCCACTGACGCAGCCTGCTGGGCACGGGACGCTGCTCCTTCCTGCTTGCTTCAGCTCTCTGCCCTGCTCAGAGACACGCCCCACACCGGAGGCCACACGGCTGCCTTCCCCGGGGAGTCACAAGCAGAACTTGGGCAGCGACCCCAAGATGTAGCTGCCCGCGTGAATGCCTGGCCTTGGAAAACGGAAAACCATTGCACATGGCGTCCCCTAAAATATGTGCATGGCCCTGGGGGCCCCGGGGGTGGGAGAAAGCTCGAGAACGTGGCGGTGAGGCGCCAGGCTCTGGGCGCTCCCAACACCAACCTCCTGTGGCTGCCTGTGTGCGTCAGCTCCTTCTCCTGTCGGATGGTGACCAAGTCGGCCTCCAGCCCCCCTGGGGGGTAGGGAATGGCTTGCAGGACACATGGCCGTCAGCCAGTGCCTGGACACGCAGCACCATGGGAGTCGGCTCCTGCCACACTGGCCCAGCTCCTGCCACCCTCTTCTGGGGGCTAGGATCTGTTAAAAACACTGGGCTGCTTGGAAAGTGACTTTCAGTGAAATGTAAACTTGATTTTCAGCGAGTTGGGAGAATCGCTTACCTCGCGGAGGAGCGAGGGATTCGGGGGCCCTGCTGAGTGCTGGCCTAATCCGGCTCCACCATGACCGCCATGACGCCCTCTCGTGGGGGCTGATTCTCCTCGGAAGCCAGTGCACCCCCCCCCCCCGCCGTGAGTGCTGCTGACCCAACCTCAGGGGCTCAGCGGGCCCCCAGCAGGACCAGACACTGGGCTGCAGGCTGTGACGCTCACCAGGCGCTGACAGAGAGCAGGACGCGCGGGGGCCAGCACATATGTGGGATCGCCAGGCCCAGCGCCAGACACGGGGAGCCGCGCTCGGGGTGGGGGCTGGGGGGAGTGTGCTGCAGGACCGACGACGGTGGCCATGTGCAGCAGCTTGACCCACAGGCCTTCCCGTCCTGCACCGGCTCTGCTTGGGGGGTGTGCCTGACCACCAAGGCTGCTGGGGGACCGCTGTGGCCCTGAGACTGCGGGCGACCTCAGGGACTGGAGGGCGGCTTCATCGCCGCCTCCCGGTTGGGTGCCTCAGCCCATCGGCACGCCCCAGCTCTCCCTAGCTATTTAGGGACGCAAGGCCGACGGCATTCCTGCAGAATGACCACACAACTAAACTGAGCTGTCCACAGCAGGCGAGCCAGTCCCATTCACTTAGCGGCTGCCCTCGGGGCTCACCCTGCAGTGCGGGGGGGAGAGCGGGGCGTGACGCCTGCTGTCCCATCCACTTCCACAGCACACCTAAAGAAACTTTGTCCCCCCCGCCCCCAACTCCATCAACCTTGTACCATTTTCGAGAGGCCGTTCACACACGAGCTGCCCCGGCTGGCGGCGCTGCCACCTGATGCACCGGGCTCAGGGTGCCCAACCACACTATCTGAGTGTCGGACTTCAACGGCTCCCTCACTGACCGCACGGCTCACAGCTCTGCACAGCCGCGCCCGGCCTACCTGTGGTGAGGGCCTCCGCGGTGGCCATGTGCATGATGGTGTTGTCGCTTACTGGCCACTGCTCTGGGGAGAGCACGAGCTGGTCCAGCCCTCCGCTCCGCTGCAGCTCGCTCTGCACCGAGCCCGCGGTGCTGTTCTCCCTGCAGAAGTTGCTGTAGCCCAGGGCGTCGCCAGCAGCCCCCAGCAGCATTGCAGCCTTGAACTTCTCCATCGATGGGGCCGGGGACGGCAGCTGCGGCTGCGGCCTTTGTCCCTGCCTCTGCTGCCTTCGGCCAGCGACGCTGACATTTATACTGTCACTCTGCTGTCAGCGCGTCCTCTAAGTGGCTGGACGTTCCTTTCTTGTGTGCTGGTGCCACCAATGAGCTTGGATCCCACCACGTGGGAGGTGTCAGGTTCCCTGGCGTCCGGAGCACAGCAGCTGCGGGCTCCTCTGTGAGCTGAGCCGTCCCTCGCAGCAGGAGGCGTGTGCACATGTGGGCAGCCGGGCCTTTCGCTGCACGAGGCCCGCGCCCACTGCCCCGCTCACCCGTTGCCTCTGGCTCTCGCCTTTCCCAGAAACTGCAAACAGATGCGTCTACCTTGCCACAGACTAGATTTTCCAGAAATTGCTAGAACCGCCGTGTGGCCTGTGCCTGCTGCTCTGTCCCAGCGAAGCCCTGCCCACCTCTGGTTTCCTCTCTTAGGAAGCCTTTTTCTTTCCATGTTGGGGATAGAAAACGTGTAAAAGGGTTGCAGAAGCGAAGTGTCCTCCACACAAGGCTGTGGTTGGGAGGCGGTGGTGACTCTGGCCACCTCAGGGCCTCACGCACTGAGCCCTGCCAGGCTGTGAGGAGGACGCAGGTGCAGCAGGGTCATTACCCCACCCCAGCCCCGGAGGGGGCCACGCCGCCCTCCCACCTCCCTGGGGATCCGCTCTCGGTTCCAGAGCAGAAGGAAATACACTGTGAAAATAAAACTTCTTGGTTACAGCAAGACAGCGAGCTGCCCTGCAACACGTGGTGCGGTGTCAGGGCTTGGGAAGCCGGGGTTCTGGAGCTGGAGCCAGGCGCCCAGCCTGCTCCAGGGCACTCGCCGTCCCGGGCCAGGTCTCCTGCCGGCCTTCACTGAGAACACCCTGGAACAATCCCCACGGCCTGAGCTCCAGCGGCAACACTGAGATGAGCTCACCGGTTTCCGCGTTCGGGCACAGGAACCGCGGCTGTGGTGTGAAGTTCGCTCCGGCCCCGCGGGGCAGAGAACACACGTGCTGCCCGTGAGCTCTACGCTGTTCCACAGCGTGCACTACGTCAGAGACAGGACAGCGTCAGCCAGGCACTCTGAGGGCACAGGCGACCTTACACCACTCTTACCAAGTCGGGGCTCGTGCTGGTACAAAATTCCCCTCACTTCTCTGTGAATTCTGCTCCCACGGAAGCACACCACGAGACGCAGCTGATGGGAGTGCGCACCGGGAGCGTCCCAGGCCAGCGCGCAGGAGCCCGCCCTCCGGTGGCGAGAGCCGGCACAAGCCGGCACAACCCAGAACAGAAGCAGACGACACGCAGCCAGAGAACACACCTTTAATGTTTCTGCAGATCTCAGCCCTGCACACAGCACGCGGCCGAGCGGCGAGCCTCTCTGCCACGTGTGCACAGCCCACAGGGTGTAAGTCTCAGAGGGGAGTGCAGACCCGCGGTCTCCATGTGGCTGAGCTCTGGGCACTTCTCTGAACCCAGGTTACAGGTCGAGCACACAGGGCCTGGAAGGAAAGCCAACGTGCCTGAGGTCGTATTAACAGAGACGGCCCAGCTCCTGCTATGAAGAGGGGAGCAGAGGCGAGAAAGGGCACGTGGCTTGCTCTAGATTCTGCTAGTTACGTCTTCACACGACTGGTTATGTCCTCACACGACTCGTTATGTCCCCATGTGACTGGTTACATCCTCACACAACTCGTTATGTCTTCACACTAGTTATGTCCTCACACAACTAGTTATGTCTTCATACTAGTTATGTCCCCACAAGACTAGTTACGTCCCCACGTGATTGGTGACATCCTCACACGACTCATTATGTCTTCACACTAGTTATGTCCCCACATGACTAGTTATGTCCCCATGTGACTGGTTATGTCCCAAGACTAGTTACGTCCTCACACAACTAGTTATGACCCCATGTGACTAGTTGTACACCCGTGACTGGTTATGTCTTCATATGACTAGTTATGTCCCCACATGCCTAGTTATGCCCCCATGTGACTGGTTATGTCCCAAGACTAGTTAAATCCTCACACAACTAGTTCTGTCCCTACACCCCAGTTCTGTCCTCGTGGGCCTAGTTATGTCCCCACGTGACTGGTTACATCGCCGCATGACTGGGAGGGGCCGGCTCGTCCCACCTGGGGCAGGGCACACAAACTGTGGGCAGTAGCGAGCATTCCCTGAAGTGCAGAGGGCACCTTGGGGGGGTGCTCTCTGTGGTGTCTGGAGGGGGTCCCCCCCCACCACAGAGCGACCCCAGCCCACCTGTTTCATGGCCCAGTTGCAGGCAGGCAGCAAGGCAGGCCTATGAGGCCAAACGTGGCAAGCGAGGTGTGGCCACAGAGCGATGGTCACAGCTCAGCACCAGAGGGGCAGGGGCGTCCAGACCCTCTGAGGCAGGAGGAGCACGGGCACCCAGCCAGGTGCCCAGCGCAGGGGTGGGCTGCGGCCCACAGGTGAGACGGGGGCCTGGGGCCGGCGTCAAGCGTGCATAACCGTGCGATGGCTGGACAGCGCGGGTGTCACTCATGGGTGACAGGAACCAGCACGTCTGGTTTTCACATCTAACTCGTCACTCAACAGAAATCTTTCTCATGGAAAAATCCCTTCTTGAATGTAATAAAACATATTACAAACACTCGGACTTCCCAGGCAGTTCAGTAGCATCACCAGGCGCGGAGGGGCTCCTCCGGCACGCAGCTAAGCGAAGCTTCACTGGGGACACGCTGCCTGTGCCCGCGTGCAAACTGCAACGGTGTCTTAGAAACCAGAAAGTGATTTCCAGATAAACACTACCGAAAGTGCAAACAAAAATAGATCTGGCAAATCTAGACATTCGATAATTCAAAAAAATATAACTCTTGAATTTCTGGCACAAATTTAGAAAACGACGCTGTGTAGAGGATCACCTTCTCCGGGTGCATCTTCAACAGCTCCGACTTGTCTGGAGGTGCAGCGCCCCCCGAGGACACAGCGCGGCTCCTCAGGGCGATCACAGCGCAGTGCAGAGTTCTGGTGACCCTGGCGTCACCTCGGACCCTGAGCTAAGCGTCCCTGCAGCCCTGCCCACGGCCGTGGGCCGTTTCTTTGTAACTAGAAAAACCATGCAGCAGTCTCCCGAAGCAGCGGCTGAGGACAGGTCTCCGAGTCGGCCGCCACCGTCGGGTGGACAGAGGTGGCTAGGCCGGCCTCACCCCTGGTCGCGGATGGCCTCTGAAGAGGGTGGCAGGCGTGCAGTGACTGACCAGAGCGTGGCCGCGCGGGATGCCTTCATCTCACAACCCGGCCCCGTCTCCACTCTCCTCCTAGCAAGGGCGGGGCTCACCCGAGACCACTGGCCGGGCGTACTCGACAAAGTCGTCTATCAGGACTGGCCACGCGCCTAGGAAACACAGAAGGTTAAGTCGGTCAGACAAGGTTTTTCCCACAAAACATCTGCATTTCAAGAATCCGTGCCGTGCTCATGGACTAAGCCGGCTGAGGTTCCACAATCCTTACGCTCGAGGAGGCCAGGTGTGCGCTAACTTGGGCTCTGTGAGGGCAGCCCACACATGGCCCCTACGTGTGCTCCAGGGCCTGGCTCCCAGCAGCCAGGCCCACCTGTCCTAGGAGGCAGCCACGAGGGGCAGCTCTCTTCTGGTCAGTGGTGCTCCGGACCCCAGGCAGGGCCGCTGGCCAGATCCCCCCAGGGGAGCCCACTCACACAGGGCCCCGGGCCCCCCGCAGCTCCCGCAAGCCGAGCCTCTGTCCCTTGACAAGTGCTGATTCGCTGCCTGTGAGGGACGGGAAAAGGGGGGAGCTGAGGACAGAGATGGATGAACTAAAACGACCCGCACACCGCAGTCACCCAGTGCCCCGGCTGAAGGTGTGGGACGAGGCTGCCCCAGAGCACGCCCTGGCCAGATGCGTGGCCACGAGGAAGACGTGAGGGGGGCTTCAGAGACCCTGCAGCCCAGAGGCTCTGCTGCTTTCCCAGTGTGGCACACGCGCAGGGTCCTGAAATCCCGGAAACCATGTAAGCCGAAACAGCGTGCTGCTGTCTGTGATCTCTGAGAAGCAGGAAGCAGCGGGCGCTGCTCCACCCCCCACGTCTTGGGAGACGAACGGGACCTGCCTGACTGCTGGTTCTGAATCCGTCAACCCCTCTCCTCCTCCAGGCCCCTGTGCCCTCAGCCTCTGGAGGCAGGGAGAGGTGACAGTCCCATCCGACACAGCATCTCCCACAACCTCCAGTACCTTCTTCATCGTAGTTGGACATATCGTCTGCAATCATGTTTCCAAAATCTAGCAGGAGGTTCCAGGTGTCCCTGGGAATGGATCTTTTGTGATGTTCCTAATATGCAAGAGAAAAACCCCCGGGTTGACACCGAGTTTGGCTCTCAGATGCTCAGGCCGGCGGTCCACACCTACTGAGGGATCCTCATTAACCCAGGGGCGAGCCCAGCAGCAGAAACGCTACAGGTCACAGTAACAGCAGCACCCAGGCTAAGAGCAACAGTGCCCACGACCAGACAGGGAACGGGCGTACTTGACCCCGACGAACACCTCACACTCCAGACCAGAGACCGCCGCTGCTCAGACACCTGGCCGTACCGTGCCCTCGCTGCTTCCCGCAGACCAGTTCAGGACGAGTGCCAGCGACTACAAACACTCATCTCGTTATACACAGGCAGGTCTTCCAGTGGGACGTGACACCCCTCCAAGGGTACCGTGGGGATGGCGTGAGGCACGGGCTCTGCTTCTGATTCCAGCTTCCCGCTAACCTGCCCCTTGGAGGCCGGGGTGAGAGTTCAAGGACTTGGGTCGCTGCCACCCTTGTGGGAGACTAGCAGTGTGTTCCCAGCTCCGGGCTTTGGCCTGGCTCAGCCCTGGACGTTGTGGACATTTGGGGAGAGAACCAGAGGATGAAGAGCTCTCTCTTGATCTTTCAAATCAGTAAGTAAGTGAATAAATAAGCAACCTGTGACTCAACGTTACAGGTAATGTAAGAGCTGCGTCCGCCCTGCCCGATTCAAGGGAGTGCCTGGTCTCCCAAAGTCAGCACTCATCTCTCTCATGCCTGTCCTTGCGTGTTAATTACCTCTATACGTAAACTCATCAAGAGCTTATAAGCTGTTTAACACTTTAAAACATTAACTCCTACCGAGTTATTCCTGGTTTCCTGCCACCGTCTTTTCCACTCAGCATACGTGGGCGATGGAGCCTGTGACCGACGACGCACACCGAGCTCACGCACCCTGCGGCTCCGTAACCAGGGCTGCGTTTTTAACTCGTTCCCTACCCATGGACACTGGGTGCTCCAGGGTTTTGTGGTCACAAGGCCAGGGGCACGTTCATCCTGACCCTGCGCACTGGGAATGTCTGCCATTCGGGTTTGACCCCAGGTGGAGTAAGGGGTCACGGGCAAGGTTTCCTCCACCTCTGGACAGACGTAGCCAGACGGGATGTGGTGGGATTTCTCAACACAGCTCTCACAGTTAGCTCCCACCGTCCCCGTGCCCACTCTGTGAGTGCTGTGCCTACGTGAGGAGACTCAGGCACACACAGGGACTTGCCCAGGGCCACATGGCTCATTCTGTGGCAGGGCAAAGTACACACACCACCTGGCATCCTAAACCGAGTGGTGGGGGCGCAGGTGCTCGGCCAGGCTGTGGGCTGTGCTGTGAAGACCACTTCCTTTGATTTCCATGGCGGGGACAAGCTGTGTGGGTCTGCCACCCTCAGGGCTGTCCACCTCACCAGACGGGCCTGACATGGCTACAGGCCCCGCCCTACCGTCTCTTGGCCAACAAACCCACTGTACACACACGTTACAGTGCCATTGGCCTGGGAGCCGTGGGGCAGCTGGAGACCAGGCACAGCCCTGTGGCTGCACCAAGCTTTTTCCTTAAGGCCTGGAAACTTCCTGCGGGGAGGCACTGATTTAGCTCAAGGGGTTCAGATGGCATCAGGCAGAGGGCTGCTGACGCTGGCAGACCTTGCAGAACCCAAGGAGAGGGTGCTTGTGGGGCGCCATGAGCGGTTCTCCGGGACCCCCGAAGGGCAGTCCCTACCTGGGCTCGCCGCCGTGCCTTCCATGCGGTGCCAAGGCTGTGCACTGGCTCACCTGGGACCTGAGGGAATCTGTGAGGGACATCCCCTCACCCAGCACCAGTCATGGGACTGCACACAGCCGCACACCCGACAACCCCACCTTCAGGCTGGGCACACACAGCAAGCCACGGGGCGCTACTTACCAGTAAGAACGTGTTCCAGAGATCTAAAAACTTAAACCTCCCAGATAACACCAGTTTCCAATAGGCAACAGCCATGTCTAAATCTGGCAAAAAAAGAGAAAGAGCAGTTAGTAAACCCACTCTCTTTTTTTGTCTATTGCCCAAGAACAAGAGCTTCCAGCAGGCTAACACCCAGGCGTCACAGGAGGGCTGACGGCTGAACGTCCCTGGGCTCTGCGGATGTGGGAGAGGACTTGTGCGCTGAGCTGTCTGCACTGGGAGCTGACTGTCCCTCAGCGGTCAGCGCGGGAGACCGGCGCGCGTTCTTTGATCCCGACCTGATCCCTAGTGACGCGTGCTTTTCTGAACGCAGGCTGCTCTCCTTTCTCCGCAGTAAGCTGCAGTTTGGCATCTTGGCCAGGAGCGACACGCCGCCCTCCACACGGACCTGCCCTGCCCTGCACCAGCGAGAAAGCTCTGAGAACTGCCGACTTCCAGAGCGGGCCAGACGCGTGAGCAGCTCAGGGAAGAGCGCCCACTGCCACTGAGGTCAGGAGCCTTCCAGGTCACGACTGCTGCCAGGCCCGCCCGCAGGGCAGTGATACACCTCCGCGCCCCGGCCCCTCTCCAGCAGGTGGCTGACGGGGTGCGTGGTCGCAGGCTTTGCAACACTGACTTGTTCTCTCACTGCAGGGTTCCTGTTTGCTGTCGTGTGCCAGACAGACCAAGCGCACACACAGGGTAGGAGGTTTATGTCTTCAAACCAATCACCTCTAGCTTGTAGGCAACAGAGCAGTTACACTGAAATAATTTCCTGATCACACCAGATAAACTGATGTGAAAAGCAGATCAATAAAGATGTCAAGGGGGGCCGGCACCGTGGCTCATTGGCTAATCCTCTGCCTGTGGCACCGGAATCCCATATGGGCGCCGGGTTCTAGTCCCGGTTGCTCCTCTTCCAGTCCAGCTCTCTGCTGTGGCCCAGGAGGGCAGTGGAGGATGGCCCAAGTGCTTGGGCCCTGCACCCACACGGGAGACCAGGAGGAAGCACCCGGCTCCTGGCTTCGGACTGGCGCAGCGCTGGCTGTAGTGGCCACTTGGGGGGTGAACCAGCGGAAGGAAGACCTTTCTCTCTGTCTCTCTCTCACTGTCTGTAACTCTACCTGTCAAATAAATAAATAAAACATAAAATAAAAAAATAAAGATGTCAAGGGACTACATTTGTTTAGGGCAAAATACCCAATTAAACACTTCAAAAGATCTCCGGTTGAACCTGCTGTAGTCCCAAGTGGGTGAAATGGTGACTAAAGCCGGAGCTCGGAGGTTGCCAGGGCCGGTCCCTGTTAGAGGGGACACGGAGCGTGGTCTAGGCAGCAGCCAGCTGACAGAAGAGCTCTGTTTCCGTGTCTGAAGGGCCCGCGGGGGCCTCCGAGCAGCAGACACCCTGGGTCTCGATCAGAAAGCGAGAGGAGTCAGACGTCCCGGACCGGGCGCGTGGGCAGCTCTCTAGGCCTTACCTATTGGGCCCGCAGTACAATGCTAAGGAGGTTACTCTTGTCCTGCTTATAAGGCTACATCCTTATCCCTTAGGAGCAACATTAATTGCAATCTATATTCAGCTCATCTGAATGGTGTAAAGCTCTCACACTGAGAGGTGGAGGTGAACCTGGGGAGGAAAGAGAAACAAAGTTCACGGCAAACATTTCACCTGCTTGCTTCCGGGCCAGTTTGGTCCTAGAAACCTTTCTTACAAAGTACCTGACCTGCATGCTTGACAATCGTACGACTCACAGAAAGTGTGCAAGTTTCCCACGGCTACCATCCGTGCACGGTGCGAGTCTCCCACGGCTACCGTCCGTGCACGGTGCGAGTCTCCCACGGCTACCGTCCGTGCACGGTGCGAGTCTCCCACGGCTACCGTCCGTGCACGGTGCGAGTCTCCCACGGCTACCGTCCGTGCACGGTGCGAGTCTCCCACGGCTACCGTCCGTGCACGGTGCGAGTCTCCCACAGGCTACATCTGTGCACGGTGCGAGTCTCCCACGGCTACCGTCCGCGCACGGTGCGAGTCTCCCACGGCTACCGTCCGCGCACGGTGCGAGTCTCCCACGGCTACCGTCCGCGCACGGTGCGAGTCTCCCACGGCTACCGTCCGCGCACGGTGCGAGTCTCCCACGGCTACCGTCCGCGCACGGTGCGAGTCTCCCACGGCTACCGTCCGCGCACGGTGCGAGTCTCCCACGGCTACCGTCCGTGCACGGTGCGAGTCTCCCACGGCTACCGTCTCTGCACGGTGCGAGTCTCCCACGGCTACCGTCTCTGCACGGTGCGAGTCTCCCACAGGCTACGTCTGTGCACGGTGTGAGTCTCCCACGGCTACCGTCCGTGCACGGTGCGAGTCTCCCACGGCTACCGTCTCTGCACGGTGCGAGTCTCCCACGGCTACCGTCTCTGCACGGTGCGAGTTTCCCAGGGCTACCGTCTCTGCACGGTGCGAGTCTCCCACGGCTACCGTCTGTGCACGGTGCGAGTCTCCCACAGGCTACGTCTGTGCACGGTGCGAGTCTCCCACGGCTACCGTCCGTGCACGGCGCGAGTCTCCCACGGCTACCGTCTGTGCACGGTGTGAGTTTCCCAGGGCTACTGTCTCTGCACGGTGCAAGTTTCCCAGGGCTACCGTCTGTGCACGGTGTTTAACACAGTCCCACACGGAGCCGTGTGCAAAACCACCACAGTAACGAGTCAAACTGAGAGCAGAGACCGCAGGTGGCCAGCACGGGGGCCAGAGTTCCAGAGCGGCCGCTTTCTCCCCAAGGACCTGGGCCCTCTCCCCTGAGTTGAAATGCTTAGGGCCAGACGAAGACGATGGTTCTCTGCCAGGGAGGGGCCTCAGGGCACACAGGACGTAGCCACGTCCGGAACCAGGCTTCCTCGGAACCAGCACTCCCAGAGCCAGCTCCAAACTCGAGCCAGGAGGAAGCCACTCAAGTTCCTTACGTGAAAACAGAATTGAAACACCTTCATGAGCCCCTGTACTGCGCTGGCCATGGACACAGACATGTGAGCACACGCAGTCTCAGTGCACAGGGGCACACAGGAGCAGGCTGCCATCCTGCCAGGACAGCCCAGGGGCACACAGACACGGCAGCACACGCAGTCTCTGCACAGACGGGGGCTCAGCAGTGGAGGAGGTACTGGGCACACCTCCCGTGCACCCTCGAGCCCACGCGTTCCAGCTCCCCAGGGACAGAGACCTCGCGATAGTCAGATTTGAAATGGTTTAAATCAGCCACTCTGGTTTTGGTTTACGATCACAAAAATATTCTTCTTGCTTTATTTTTTTTTAAAGCGCTCTTAAATTTTCTAAAACAGTGTGTAATCTCTATGAAACAGCCACACAATCCCAGAATTCTGAAGAGACTATGGTTTGAATGTAATTTCATTTTTCTTCAATTACCCCCATGAAGCAAAGAAACAAAATCAGGGTGGACGCCTGGTAAACACTTAGGTGTCTCAGGAGTAAGAAGATGATCTGCTGCTGTCAGCAGAGAAACTGAGGGCCACGCTCTAGCCGGTTTGGCTTTGCCGGCCTGTTGCGCTGCTTCGTGCTAAAATGCATCAGGTCCGGTGTCGCAGACGAGGTTTCAAACACTGCGTATCCTTAGGCTGAATGTTGTTGGAATACCCGTGAGGAAAGCAAGCACTGTCACTTTAAATCGGGCAATGCAGAGCCTGACTTCCACCTACTGGGAATTGCTGTGGTGTCGTCCTGGGTGGGCAGTATGGGGGGAGGCGAGGGCTCCCTGGCCCGTCTACCTGGCCCGCGGGAGCGGGAGCTATGGAACAAGCCCTCGTGTGCAGCGCCTTGCTTCCGAGGCGGCTGCTTGTGTGGCAGGTGCCGACCCAACCAGCGGTGCTGTGGGCGCTGCCTGCAGCCCAGCTCCCAGCGTTCCTTGCTGCATCTCAAACACAACGACCCTGGAAGTCACAGGAAATGCCAACCACTGTAAACACTTTCCCTTTCAAGACTATAAAAGGAAGGGTGCCGAGCTCGCACAAGCAATCAGTACAAATGAGGAAGAGGAGGCTACTCTGAAAACGATGAAGAGGAATGGAGCAGTGAGACGGAGAGCTCCACACACTCAGACGCCAGGTGCTTTCTTATGAGAACCAGCAAGCAACACGGTGCAAATGCTGCTGCCGCAAGTTCAGATCAGGCTAACGTCACAAAGCCAGGAACGCCTCCCGGGACAAACTCAGCAGCAACGGGCCCCTGAAGCCCCTCTGAAAACCAGGGCGGGCCACAGACCAGAAGAGGCCCTAGTTCAGTAAAGCAGGGGGGTGCCCCTCCTGTAGGAGTGAGTGTCCCTGTGAACACAGGGACCCAGGAGACACAGAGGTGAAAGCCCTGGAGTGCAAGGAGAAAGGGCCATCCAGCAGGAGCAGGCCGCCACCCTGCCCGGACGGCCCAGGGGCACACAGGAGCTGGCCGCCACCCTGCCCGGACGGCCCAGGGGCACACAGGAGCAGGCCGCCACCCTGCCTAGATGGCCCAGGGGCACACAGGAGCAGGCCGCCACCCTGCCCGGACGGCCCAGGGGCACACAGGAGCAGGCCGCCACCCTGCCCGGACGGCCCAGGGGCACACAGGAGCTGGCCGCCACCCTGCCCGGACGGCCCAGGGGCACGCAGGAGCAGGCCGCCACCCTGCCCGGACGGCCCAGGGGCACACAGGAGCTGGCCGCTACCCTGCCCGGACGGCCCAGGGGCACGCAGGAGCAGGCCGCCACCCTGCCTGGACGGCCCAGGGGCACACAGGAGCAGGCCGCCACCCTGCCCGGACGGCCCAGGGGCACACAGGAGCAGGCCGCCACCCTGCCCGGACGGCCCAGGGGCACACAGGAGCAGGCCGCCACCCTGCCCAGATGGCCCAGGGGCACAGTGGGCGCCTCTGCTGCTTGCTTGTCCATTTCTCGACAAGCTTGGCAATGAGCTCTAGAAAACACCGATGACGGCACTGTCACTGGGGTCATGGCTTGAATTCTGCCACAGAACAGTGTGGGATAGAGAACAGGAAAAAAGGAGTGTGTTAGTCCCCACGGAAAGAAGCCAGCTGCTCAAAGAGCAGCCTTGAGCACAGCCAAGGGGGGCGGGCATCAGGAAACCCTGTGCTCCTGGCAGTCTCCACCTGGAGGCTCCAGTCCCTCTCCGGCTCCCCCCGCGACGCCTTCTCATCTGAGAACACTGTTTATCGACGGGAGTCTCTCTCTGAGCACTTTCTGTTGGAGTCTGATCCTTACTTCAGAGGCCTCATGGCCGCCCCTCCAAAGCGGCAGGCGGCGTCTCTGAACGGTGCAAGACAACAAGGATGATCAACTTGGGCTTTCAGACAGCGGTGAGCCAGAAATGAGGGAAGAGAACAGAGCAGGATCAAAATCCAGATGAGCAAGATCTCCAACTGGGAAATTAAGTTTTCCCGTGAACAACACATAGTAAAAGCACAAGTCACAGCGGTCACTCAGCGCACAGCACGACCCGCCGAGCCACCTGCAGGTCACCTGGCTGGTCTGCCCAGCTGGCACCACGCTCCGACCATCACTGCCGACTGCCGGCCATCCCAACCGGTCAGCGAGGTGCAGGGGGCACAGAACGCGCACTGAAAACTCACCACCACCGTTTGCTATGCCAAAATCATGGTGAGCATCTCCACTTACAGTCCCGCTAAGACCTGGCCTCTCACAGGGCTGCACGTTATACTCACCTAACCCTTTTTGCCCAGGGTTCTTAGCAAAGGTAAAAGTAAACTGATAAAAATCCTTAAACTTCGTGGAGTCCTTGAGTTCCTGCTCCAGTCTCGGCAGAAGCGCTTTCAGCTTCTCGGTGCTGTCACACCTGCAAGAGAGACAGCTGTGGCTCAGGGCAGACACATCTCCCCGGCCGGTCCTCCCTGCTCCGTGCTGCAGGGCTGCGGCTACAGGGCTCCCGTTTCCCAGTGTCCCCTGCAATGAGGCACATGGACACCGTTTTGAGTGCGGGGCCCAGGGGAGTCACAGGGCCCACCCCTCCTGCCCAGAGGGAGCCGAGAGGCTCTGGGCTGCAGGTGCTGACGGTGGACAGCTCTGTGCATACGCTGAAGCCACGGAGGGTGAACTTTATAACTTTTAAGATTTATTTATTTGAAAGACAGAGAGGGGAGAGATAGGGAGGAAGGAGAGAAGGGGGAGAAAGGGAGAAAGAGAGCCAGAAACAGAGAGACAGATACATCTTCCATCTGCTGGCTCGATCCTTAAATAGCCCCAAAGGCTGGCCAGGCTGAAGCCAGGAGCCCAGAGCTCCATCCAAGTCTCCCTCACAGGTGGCAAGGAACCCAGCACTCGGTCATCTTCTGTTGCACATTCAGCAGAGAGCCGGACAGGATGCAAGCAGGTGCTCCGATTTGGAACGCAGGCATCACGGGGGCCGCACCACGCCACTGGCCCTGGGCTGTGAACTTTAAATGGGAGAAAACACAGCCTGTGCGTTATGTCTCAGCAAAGCTGCTGTCCAAACAGAACTTCTTCTTGTAAACCTGAATAAGGGCAAGGGTTAGCTGCAGCTTCAGCCGTGCCCAGGCCAAAGCGCTGAAGACAGCACAGTGACGGGGTAGGCAGGCCGTGGGACAGGACTACTGCCTCTCTGTGCCATCGAGCAAGGCAAAAGCAAACCTGTATCACTAAGATGCTGTGTTTCGGAACTCTTCATTGCAGCTGGTTAAAGCAGCCATGGACAGGAGCTGGCACTTGTGGCACACTGGTTAACTTGCCACTCCATACAGGAGTGCCGGCTCAAGACCAGCTGCTCTGCTTCAGATCCAGCTGCCGACAGTGCCCCTGGGAAGCAGAGGACGGTAGCCCAAGTCCTTGGGCCCCTGCCCCCCACGCGGGAGACCCAGATGGGGTCCCAGTACCTGGCTTCAGCTTGGCCCCGCCCTGGCTACTGTGGCCATTTAGGGAGTGAACAAGCAGATGGAAGCGCTCTCTCTCTGCTCCTCCTGTCATTCTGCCCTTTAAATAAATAAATCTTTTTTAAAAAATCCGAGTATTACAAAATCTCAAGTTTTAAAATTAAATTTTCTTCCAAAAAAGTCAAATAATCTTTAGAAATATAAAATAGCCATTTAAAATCAATTTTAAAAAGTTTTGTTTTAATTTTATTTGGAAGGCAGCTAAGAAACTCGAAGACAGAGACCTTTCATCTGCTCGTTCACTCCTCAAATGTCGGCAACCGCCAGGGCTAAGACCACAGCCAGGGTTTCTCACGGGCACGGCGGGGATCCAGCTGCTTAAACAACCGTCCGTTACTGCCAGGGCGCACAGCAGGAGGCTGGGGTGCAGGGGAGCTGGGATCCAAATCCAGCCCCTCTGATGGGGGAGGTGTCCCCAGTGAGGTCTCAAGCACTGTGCCCATGGCCCACACCTAAATGACCTGTAAGGCAAAACCTGGAAAAAGGAAACAAAGCCTATTTTATTCCAACTGAACTGCGAGGACTAGAGAAAGCAACACTTCCCTTATCCACTTATCCAATCAGAGCAGAGCTAAGGAAAGACGAAAGGAAGCCTCAGACAGCACCCCGGAAACACATGGGATGGCCCACGAGCACACGCAGACACACACAGAGCAGCCACGAGCACACAGAAACACACAGAGCAGCCACGAGCACACAGAAACACACAGAGCAGCCATGAGCACACAGACACACACAGAGCAGCTACGAGCACACAGACACACAGGAGCCCACGAGCACACAGAAACACACACAGGAGCCCACGAGCACACAGACACACACAGGAGCCCACGAGCACACAGACACACACAGAGCAGCTACGAGCACACAGACACACACAGGAGCCCATGAGCCCATGCAGACACACACAGAGCAGCCATGAGCACACAGACACACACAGGAGCCCACGAGCACACAGAAACACACAGAGCAGCTACGAGCACACAGAAACACACAGGGCAGTCATGAGCACACAGACACACACAGAACAGCCACGAGCACACAGAAACACACAGGAGCCCACGAGCCCACGCAGAAACACAGGAGCCCATGAGCACACAGAAACACACAGAGCAGCCACGAGCACACAGAAACACACAGGAGCCCACGAGCCCACGCAGAAACACAGGAGCCCACGAGCACACAGAAACACACAGAGCAGCCACGAGCACACAGAAACACACAGGAGCCCACAAGCACACAGAAACACACAGAGCAGCCACGAGCACACAGAAACACACAGAGCAGCCATGAGCACACAGAAACACACAGGAGCCCACGAGCCCACGCAGAAACACAGGAGCCCATGAGCACACAGAAACACACAGAGCAGCCACGAGCCCACGCAGACACACACAGAGCAGCCAGGAGCACACAGACACACACACAGGAGCCCACACAGGAGCTCACAGCCAGCTGCAGACAGCACCAGCCCCAAGGCCCCTGGACACAGCCTCTGCTCCTGCACAGGGGGCAGGTGGACTCCTGTGCTGGGTGCTCCTTGCTCTTCTAGCTGCACCCCGTGCAGGAGCACCGCCCCCTCGGTGTCTCTGAGCCCACAGAAAGAGACCTCCCAGGTGTGGTACTCGGGTCTGAGCTCCATCTCTGGGCACGCACAGCTTCTGCGAACTCCTTTCGTCTGCCTCGTGGGCTTCCGTTAACTCCGTATCTTGTAACTCGCAGCTCCTGCTGAGGTGAAGCTTCCTGCTGTTTCTGGTTTCCTGGTTATGCGCTCGCAGATCCTGGCACACAGGAACGCGTTCCATAGCTGTGCGTCCCAGGGTGGCACAGCTGGGTCCTGAGCTCTGCAAACATATGGCAGAGTCCCTGTGGCCCACACCTCCACGACGTGCTGCTGAGGGTGGGATCTATTCCCTGTGGCTGTCCTCGGTCATGAGTGTGGCAGGGCAGCGTCTCACATGTCCACTGGCTGTTAGGGTGACCTCTTTCGCTAAGCGTCTGTTCACATTTCTTGCTCACTTTTCAATCCGGCCGCCTTTCTCTCACTGATCTGTAGGAGTCGCTGTACGCTGGCTGCCTTCCCACTTCTCGAGGGTCATGTGTACAGCACAGTGCACTCTGTCTCTCCCTTGGCTTGTTCTTGGTGACACGTTTTAAACCATCCTTACTGCTTATCATAGTTCCACGTTATCTTCTAGCGGCTTTTAAAAAAGATTTATTTGAAAAGCAGAGTCACAGAGAGAGGGAGAACCAAAGGAGGAGAGATCCTCCACTGCTTCACTCCTCAAACAGCCGCAATGGCCAGAACTGGGCCTGGTCGCAGCCAGGAGCCTGGAACTCCATCTGGGTCTCCTGCATGGGTAGCAGGGACCCAAGCACTTGGACCATCTTCTGCTTTCCCAGGGCCATCAGCAGGGACCTGGATCAGAAGTGGAGCAGCCAGGACCCGAAGTGGCACCCATGCCGGCTGCGCATCACAAGTGACAACCTGACCTGCTGTGCCACAACACAGCCCCTCGAGGGCCTTTCTGACTTTGCCATTTAGCCTTTTGTACTGAAATCCACAATCTACTGACCACTGCTGCCCTTCACACACGCTGCGAGGTCGAGAGCAAGATTAGTTTTCCCCTGTGACTAGCCCGCTCCCCCAGGACTGCTTATCAAACATGTCTTTCCTCCTCTTCTAGGTAACACCTCTGGAACATCCCACACACAGGCCGGCTTCTGAGCTCCCCATTCTGTCCACTGACACTAGTACCATGGAGCATTTTCTCAAAAAAAAAAATCATTTGAAAGGGGAAAAGACACACAGGTACACACACACACAGAACAATCTTTCATCTGCTGGTTCACTCCTCAAACACCTACAACAGCCAGCGCTGGGCCTGGCGGAAGCCAGGAGCCTGGAACTCCAGCTGGGTCTCCCATGTGGGTGGCAGGGACCCGAGTACTTGGGCCATCACCTGCTGCCATCAGCAGGAAGCTGATCTGAGGTGGCGCTGGGACTTGAACCCAAGCACTCTGACATGGCACGCGGGTGTTCCGAGCCGTGGAACCACTGCGCCCAATGCCCACCCCCGCCACGTAGCTGTGATTACTGTAGCTTCCAAACCTAGTATCTGATAGAGAAAAATCTTCGCAACGCCTTCATCTTCTTCTGTTGGTTATTTCTGACTGTGCATCTGCACAAAAATTTCAAGTCATCTTGTCAAATTGCACATAAACCCATGGTCTCTTGGGGCTTCTGACGGCACCTGCACCACACGAACAGATAAACCTAGGGACAGAATACTGAGTGCCTCTGCTTCTCCACTCACTCAGTTCTTTTCTCCTCTCCATCACTGCCTTCCCTACATCTTTAGCCACACTTACCCTCAATGGTTTGCATTTTTTGATACTGGAAATGGCACATCTAAGATTCACATGGCGTTTGAAGTATGACTGCTGTTTGCTCGCCGTGGGTCTTGTGGCCTGGGCCCTCACCGCCAGTGCCGGTACTTCTCGTAGCACAGCCACGGTCTCCTGTCCAGCCGGTGAGAAGCAGGCATGGGGTTTGGTTCCCTCAAGGAACAAGTAGCTTACAACCTGAGTGAGTGTAATGTTTGCTGTGGGGTTATTTTTTTTTTTCTGGCCAGATTAGTTTTCTATCAGTTTTTAAGATTTTATTTACCTGAAAGGCAGAGTTAGAGAGAAATCTTCCATTATCCACTGGTTCACTCCCCAAGTGGCCCCAACAGCTGGGGCTGGGCCAGGGGAAAGCCAGGAGCAAGGAGCTTCCTCCAGGTCTCCCACATGGGTGCAGGGGCCCAAGTGCTTGGGTCATCCTCCACTGCCTTCCCAGGCCGTTAGCAGGGAGCTGGATGGGAAGTGGAGCAGCCGAGAACCGGCGCCCACACGGGATCCGGCACTGCAGGCGGTGCTCTAACCCCCAGTGCCACAGCCCCGGTTTGGAGTTTTTCTGTTTTTTAAGAAGTCTTAAATGGAAGCTGAATTTTACCTGGAGAGTATTAGGGGTGTTTCTTCCTGTGACACAGAGAGTTGAACAATCCTGCGTTCCTGGACACGACAAGGCCCGTGTGTTCTCCCGGCCTCTCGGCCACTGTGTCTCCGGAGCTCGACTCCGCCTGTTGTCCGCACGCTCAGGGCACCACGGCTTCTGTCTCTTCCCTCTGGGGTCTCCTCACTGAGGGCAGCCTGCAAGTCTCCCTTCTCTTCCCAGCGCTTGTCACTGGGCTGCGCAGCCTTAGGATGGGGGATCTTTCCTGCTCTGCTGTTCTCCCACGGGTTTGTAACACTGGTAACATTTTTCCCCAATAAGTTTGGAAGGATGTGCTAGTGAAGCCATCCCATCCCGCAGTTTCCCCTTGAGATTCTAAGTTACAGGCTCAAACCCCTAAAGATTATCCAACAACATTCTTCATTTCTGGCCGGTGCCGCGGCTCACTAGGCTAATCCTCCACCTTGTGGCGCTGGCACACCGGGTTCTAGTCCCGGTCGGGACGCCGGATTCTGTCCCGGTTGCCCCTCTTCCAGGCCAGCCCTCTGCTGTGGCCCGGGAGTACAGTGGAGGATGGCCCAAGCCCTTGGGCTCTGCCCCCATGGGAGACCAGGAGAAGCACCTGGCTCCTGGCTTCGGATCAGCGTGATGCACTGGCCGCAGTGCGCCAGCCGTGGCGGCCATTGGAGGGTGAACCAAGGGCAAAAGGAAGGCCTTTCTCTCTGTCTCTCTCTCACTGTCCACTCTGTCAAAAAATTTAAAAAAAAAAAAGATTCTTCATTTCTTTATGTCAGTTTCAGCAAGTTGTTTGAGGGCTGGCACTGTGGCGTGGCGGGTTGGGCCAGCCGCTGGTGTCCCACGTGGGTGCTCCGCTTCCAGTCTGGCTCCTGCTGATGCCAGGGAAAGCAGTGGAAGACGACGACCCCAGTGCTTGGCCCCTGCACCCACAGGGAAGACTGGGAGAGGCTCCTGGCTCCTGGCTCCTGGATCTGACCTGGCCCAGCCATTTGGAAAGTGAACCAACGGATGGAGGACCTCTCTCTGTCTCTGTCTCTCCCCCTCTCTAACTCTATACCCTTCAAAAAGAAACAGAACAAATCCTAAATAAAAAATAGTTGTTTCTTTAAAAGAATTTCTCTGTTTCACATAGATTGTCAATTTATTGGCATTAAGTTGTTCACGATAGTTATTTTCTACAATGTAAGATTTACAGAGATGCTCTTTTTATTCTACATTGGCTGCTACTGCTTCTAGAAGCCTTTTCAAACGACAAGCCTCCGGTTTTGCTGGCTTCTCTGTTGACAGCTTGTTTCTATTTAACTATTATTCTATTAAATCAGTTTTTAAAAGTGAGTTCCTCCTTCCACCATCTTTAATTTCCTGCTCCTTGACAGGCTGTCTTGCTCACTGGTCTTACGACACTTACTGTCTTTTCTTCTGAAATACGCGTTGAAGCTGAAACCTGCAAGGTTTCACATCAGACTTTTCTTCATCACTCAATTCAAAATATTTTCTAGTTTTCATTGTAACCTTTATTTTCAATCCAAGGGTTAGAGGTATACAACATCCACATAGATTTTAAGCTGCCTGGCTATCTTGTTACATTCCTGGTTTAAGCGTACTATGGCCAGAAAACACACCTGGATAGCTTCAATCCGCTGAAACTGTTCCAATTCACTTTATGGCCAGTATCATCCATTTTTACCAGGTTTCTAGAATATTTCTGAAGTGACTATATCTTCATCATGATACATTAATTTTTCTCTACCCCATGTTTTAAATCTATTGTTAGCAGTATGCACAACAGCTGGTTAGTTGATTTAAAAAAGATCCATTTTGCATTTAGTTTATTACAACTATGTAGTTACTGACATTCTGGTTTAAATCATCCATTGCCTGCCTAATTTTCCTTGCATTCTTTTGACTGTATTATTTACTTAGCAAATAGAAAGATACAGAACAGTCTGATAAGCTGACTTCTCACTCAAATGTTCGCTGTAGCCATGAGCCAGGGGTAGATGCCAGGAGCCAGGAATTCAATCGAGGTCTCTCACATAGGTGGCAGGGATTCAGCTACTTGGGCATCACTGCTGTCTCCCAGAGTCCACATTAGCAGGAAGACAGAGTCAGAGAGAGAGCCGGGTATCAAACCTAGGCCTCTGATAAGGACAGACACTAACTGCTGTGCCAACACCGCCGTGGCTGGACTCCTATCTGCACAGCACCCGTGAGGAGCCTGTGGGATACCGACCACATGCACGTGGGATACTCAGGAAGTACTGAGCTATGCGTCTGCCTGTGGCGTTTGAAATATTTGCTATTGGTCCATGATGCACTTATGAGATACCTGTAAGATATTTTTGAGGTGTTTGGTATCTGATGTCCGACATTTGATGAGGTATTTACAAGTATTTATGCTTATGAGGTATTTGATATTAGTATTTATGAGGCATTTATGAGATATTTCTGAGATTCCAGATATTTGATATTTCTATTTATGAGGTATGATAACATTTGAAATATCTGATATTTGAGGTATTTATGATTTTAATATTTGAGCTGCTTAAGGTATTTGAGATTTGAGGTATTTGATGTTTATATTTATGAGGTATTTGAGATACTTATGATAGTTATAAGGACCATGAGGTATTTGATATTTATGAGGTGAGATATTTGATATCTGAGGTGTTTGGTGTTTGTATTTCTTTTTTTTTTGACAGGCAGTGTGGACAGTGAGAGAGAGAGACAGCGAGAAAGGTCTTCCTTTACCGTTGGTTCACCCTCCAATGGCCGCTGCGGCCAGCGCACCGTGCTGATCCGAAGGCAGGAGCCAGGTGCTTCTCCTGGTCTCCCAGGGGGTGCAGGGCCCAAGCACTTGGGCCATCCTCCACTGCCTTCCTGGGCCACAGCAGAGAGCTGCCCTGGAAGAGGGGCAACCGGGACAGAATCTGGCGCCCCGACTGGGACTAGAACCCGGTGTGCCGGCGCCGCAGGTGGAGGATTAGCCTATTGAGCCGCGGCACCGGCCTGGTGTTTGTATTTCTAAGATATTTGATATTCACAAGACATTTACACAAACATTTCCTCCCACGACCCTTTGCCTTTTCTATTCCCTTGACACCTGTGGATAAGCAGAACTGTGAAGTCAGCTCAAGTCCCATTTACCAACTTTTCTTTTATTTTTTGTGGTGTGAAAACTCCAGAGTTTGCATTTCTGTCTGGCTCTGCAATCGGGCTGACCCTGACGTACACCGTGAGGCAGAGACCGAGGCTGGAGTCTTCCTGCGCCCAGTGCTTCCCCTCCCCTGCTCAGGAGGCCCTCCCCTCACCGAAACGCCCTGGCTCGTCAGCGGGAAAACCGGCCCTGGGCTGCTTTGTCCTGAAGCGTTATCCTGGCTGTCGAGACGTCAGGCGGCGTGAGCCCTCCCACTTTACTCACCTGTCTCAAGTTCTGCACGAGACTGTAACGTCTAGCTCCCTGGTAATCCTGCAGTCTTCCGTCTGCTGAGCAAAGCGAGCCGAGTTCTTTTCAAGTCTGTTTAAACATCCTATCACCTGGAACCACCAGGTCCATTTCTGCCGTCCGGTTTTCCTGCTCGCTCTTTTCATGTAATCCTATCTTCTCACATTTCTGCTTCTTTCTGATACTGTGCTGGACACTGTATTAGAAAAACTTGTCTGTAGACATGAGGTCTTTTTCCAAATAGTATTTCACTTTCTTCTGCCAGCAGCCGCTGAGCCTCAGCCATGCAGAATTCAGAGGGCGCTACCTTCTAGGCTCAGATGGCCGGGGTGAGAGCAGCTCCGGTGAGGGCTTCCGCCTGTCCCTCCCTGCACCTGGACGACGCCTTCAGTGCCGTTCCTGTCTGCACACCTAGAAAAGGCTGTCGACTGGCAACCACCTTTAGGGAAAAGCAGGCCCGGCTGCTGTGCTCACCTTTTGGATCTCTGCTTCCCAAGCCTTCACTACCTGGTTAGCCCTTTAATCCCTTCAAGCAGATTTCAAAAAAAAAAAAAAAGTTCGCAGTGTTCTAGCTATCCCTGTGGTCCAACTCATGTGAATCTCTCCGTACACCACACTCAGAAATTTCTCTCGGTTTACCTAAGAGTCCTCAAGTCCCCAACGAAGTGAGGTAGCACTGTTAAAAGGAGGTTTGCTAACTTCAGTCAGGAGAGTTGATAGGAAAAAGTATGAAAAAATAAAAATAGTGCAAACAAAAGAGCTAAAGTGCTTTTAAAACTCAGTGCTATTTAAATTAAAGCCAGCAGTTCTAGAAGCACAGGGCATTAACAATGCATAGAGAATTGTAATATTTACCAGGCTCACAGTGTCAGATATGGAGAGTGGTGTTATTACCCATCATAAACCTGATAACCTTAGAACATTTACCTGGGACAAGAAGGCAAGAAACTGTCCTATTTTGGGAAGATTCATGCCAAAAATCTCTAAAATAGGTTATGTCGCGTAGTAGGCTAATAGGAACTTCAGGAACTTTTACAACGTGTTTGTGGACGATAACCAGGACACGCCGGTAAGTGCTTCTGCAGGAAGCACCCATGCCCAGGACTGCCCATCCTGCGGAGGTTTTAGCTGGGGACATGGCACAGCCTAGCCCGACGGGACACCGCTTCCAGCAGCCATCCACCAGGCCTTCAGACTTGCAAAGCCACAGCTGTCACAGCACTGCAGGCTCGGGCTCCTGTTGGTCCTCAACAACCAGCAGGAGCGTGGGACACTCACTAGAAGTCTTAGACTGCACGCCTACACAGGGCACTCACTGGGTCCGCAGAAAACAAGCACTGTTGGCTTTTCCCCCCTTCCGTGCTGTAAGAACACTTGTTTACCTGAAGGATGGGGTGGGGAGACTTTTCTCTGCCAGGGGCTAGTTGGATATTTATAACATCATTCTCAGGCCACACAAATTTATCAACTGAAATATTAGCCTGCAGGAGCCGGTACTGTGTGCACAGATGGCTAAGCCGAGGCCTGCAGTGTTAGCATCCCACATGGGCACCAGTTCAAGTGCTGGCTGCTCCACTTCTGATCCAGCTCTGTGCTAATGAGCCTGGGAAAGCAGCAGAAGGTGGCCCGAGTCCTTGGGCCCCTGCACCTATGTGGGAGACCCAGAAAAAGCTCCTGGCTTTGTTCCTGGCACAGCCCTAGCCGTTGTGGCCATTTGGGGAGTGAACCAGTGTATGGGAGACCTCTCTCTCTGTCTTCTTCTCGCTGTGTAACTGTACCATTCAAATAAACAAGTAAATCTTGAAAACACACCAGCCTGTCACAACCTTATTGGATCTCGAGTCCTGCCTGTGGCTGCCCTCACAGGCTCCCTCAGACCAGACGACCTCGCAGGCTCCCGCAGACCACGGCTGACGTCCCCACCGGGCTGTAAAGCTTGCGTTCTTCTCGGCAGCTGGAGACGAGCTCTTCCACAGTGTGGCACTGAGCCGCCTGACGTGGCAGCAAGGGGCTGGGCGCACACCACGCCGCGGAACAGGTCAGCTTCCCACCGGGGACTCTCACTGCTTCCATGACTTACCGGACAGGCGAGAAACATGCTACATTACAAATTTACTTACTAAATTAGGCTTTCACCCCAACCCTGACCGTAGATAGACAAACGTTACAAGCAAAAACCAAAATATTTTATTAACGTTTAATATAGCATTGTAATGAATTACACATTGGGTACATAACATTATAAAATAACTGAATGGCTGAAAATAATCCTGTTTTTACTGTTAATTCAAAATTGGAAGGGAAAATTTTTTTTTCTTTTTGACAGGCAGAGTGGACAGAGAGGGAAAATTTTTTTTTTTAAAAATTAGTTACAAAAGTGATTAAAAGAAACAAAAATAGTAAATAAAACTTTACACTGGAACCTAAAGGAAAGCCAAAGGCTTAGCAGTGCAAACATACTAAGAAATTCTAAGATACACAAAGGAAAACGGCAGATATGAAACTGGTATTCACGGGGCGGTGAAAAAGAATTAGTGCTGAAAGTATCTTCCTTTCTGGAAAGATTTAACTGAAACAACTTACTCACCCAAGCTCCGTCATTCCCTCCATAAACTCCTTTTTGCTAAATTCACACTGAGTTGCCGCCCTGAATTTCCACGCGATGACCAAGACGCTGATACTGGCAGGATCCAAGCTTAAATCATCACAGAACTGTTGAATTCCATCAATTCCGATTTTGTTTTCATCTTGTGGGTCTGCAGTCAACATGAAGAGAGAGAGAAGTTACACTATCTTTCAAAGTAACTCTAGGGGCTGGCGCTGTGGCGTAGCGGGTAAAGCCGCTGCCTGCAGTGCTGGTATCTCATACGGATGCTGGTTCTATTCCCGGCTGCTCCACTTCTGATCCAGCTCTCTGCTGTGGCCTGGGAAAGCAGCAGAAGATGGTCCAAGTGCTTGGGCCCCTGCACCCACGTGGGAGACCCAGAAGAGGCTCCTGGCTTCAGATAGGCCCAGCTTTGGCGGTTGCGGCCAATTGGGGAGTGAACCATCGGATGGAAGACCAACCTCTCTCTCTCTCTCTCTCTCTCTCTCTCTTCCTCTCTTCTCTCTGTGTAACTCTGACTTTCAAATAAATAAATAAATCTTTTTTTAAAAAAAGAAAAAAAAAACACTGCATTTATAGGCATACCCATCGCCAGGGCACTCGGTGATTTTACTAGCCTCAGACTGGCTGCCATGACGCCACTCTCACTGCACAGAAGTTGGGCGAGGGCTTGCTCAACCCTGGCATCCCCCTCCTCCCTACCTCCCCAGTCTACCCTGAGTCACGGTCCAGTCTCATTCAGACTGAAGGAAGTGGGTCCTGCCACTGAGAACCAGGAAGACGACGAAGGGAACCTGGACCAGATATTTGAGACACATACCATGCACTCTGCATGCTAGACACGCATTCAGTCCAGCTCTGCTGCCATGACACCCCTTACCTTTGTACCTGCCGTACAGCTGTTCTAGCTTCTTCTGGTCCACAGTGCTCCGCAGGGACTCCCTGTGAAACGAGTCTGGGTTCTGGAAGAAGCTGTCCGTGGCCTCATCTAGTTTCCACTCATTCTGTGTCAAGCAGTAGATGGCGGTTGTTTCGCTAGCCTGAGTACACGCCATAAACTGGCGGACTTTGTCCTTCTGAGATGACTTCAGCTTATGCTGTGGGACATGGAAGACACCGGAGAGCCAGTGAGACACTGCAGGGCTGCTCTCAGTCTCTACTCCTAAGGCCTAAATATATAATTTTTAGAGATTTATTTATTTGAGTGACCAGCGCTGTCGACGTAGCGGGTAACATGCAGTGCTGACATCCCATAAGGGCGCCAGTTCGGGTCCTGGCTGCTCCACTTCCAATCCAGCTCTCTGCTGTGGCCAGGAAAAGCAGCAGAAGATGGCCCAAGTCCTTGACCCCTGCACCCATGTGGGAGACCTGGAAGAAGCTCCTGGCTTTTGACTGGCCCAGCTCTGGCCACTGCGGCCATTTGGGGAGTGGAGCAGCAAATGGAAGGCCTTTTTCTCTATTTCTCCCTCTCTGTAACTCTGCCTTTCAAATAAATAAATCTTTAAAAAATTTTATTTGAAAGGCACAGTTACAGAGCAAGAGGGAGAGAGATCTGCTATTGGTTCACTCCCCAGATGGCTGCAACAGCTATGGCAGGGCCTGGCCAGGTGGAAGCCATGACCTGGAACCCCATCTGGGTCTCCTGGGATGCCAGTACTGCAGGTGGCCGCTGAACCCCCTGAGCCACGACGATGGCCCCAAGGCCTGTGTTTTAACTGGACTTTGCTTTGTTGGGTGACTCCATTTTGGAACTGCAGGGAGAGAAAAGCCTTGTTCTTCAGTTAAGACTGCAGTCTTAGGAAACGGAATCTGTCCAACACACACTCTGATCCTCCCCAGCTGACTCTGCACGAGGCAGATCAGCACTTTTCTAAGTCTCGGCACAACTCTGCAGCATCCACTCAGCCCCCTGATGCGAGGCACCTCTGTCACCCTGGGACACATCTGCACACTCTCCGTCTTTAAATTCAGGCTGCGAGCCGTGGGAGGACGCCTCACAGCTTAGGAACGTTTTAAGATTTTCCTCACTTTACAGTCAACTGGACCCCATTGATGAAAGCATACATGCACCCCCAACAAAAATGTTCTAACTACTAAAGTGCCACAAGGAGGCACAAGGAGCCAATTACAGTTAAATGAAAATGATAATACTAAGGACGTCTGTGTACGCGAGACAGAAATAAAATGAAACATGCGGCAGAGGCTGTGGAAGGTGATAAATCACTGTCAAGTACCTGTACTATATATAGTAACTACTGAAACAAAGTAACACCATACTACTTCCAGAGCCAGGATGGGTAACCCCATGACAGAAACACCAAACACTCTGGGCCACTGCCAGCGTATGACGGCCCCAAACGTTCTGTAGAATAAGGGAGCGACCGTCATTTAAAGGACTGCACTCGGCTTGTTCAAATAAAGATGAGGCGATTTACAGAAACACAATAATAATTACAACTGACAGAAACATACAAATGGAGAACACAGATGAAGACACTGAGAGGGAAACAGGCCCACCACACAACCGAGGGGGCAGTGGGCTGAAGGCAGGCTCCCAGCTTCCCGGCTGACAACAGTTCTAGTAAGACTTAAACACCGGCCACGGTGGCCATTGGAGGGTGAACCAACGGCAAAAAGGAAGACCTTTCTCTCTGTCTCTCTCTCTCACTGTCCACTCTGCCTGTCAAAAAAAAAAAAAAAAGACTTAAACACCTCCAGTGCTTCACCTGTGGCTCTACTCCTGTCCTGAAAGCCGAGGGACCGGCTCCTGTGGCCTCCCACCAAGGGTGCACACGCAACGTGGCCTCGCCACCGAGTCCTCACCAGGATGCTAGCAGCAAACAGCAGGGCAAGCGGTCGGCATTTTCCCTCCCTAGGGCTCGCTGACACACAACACCGGACACCGTTGGCAGGTGGCACAGGGCAGCCTCGGCCACAGCTCTCCCAGGCAGGCTCTGCAGCTGGCCTCCCCAAACCCGTCTTCCCAAGAATTCTCAGTGTCTCGCAAGCCACAGGAGAGGCCTCAGGGGCTGCAAGACGCGTGGTATGACGACAGACTGAATGCATGAGATTTGGGAAATGAACTTTTATAAAGCTATGAAATGGATTCATCACTGCTAACTTAGCAAATGTATTTAATTTCCAACATGGCCAAACACTGATGACTGTTTCCAACGTAAGCAAAAGCTCTGTCGAGAAACAGTCTGTGAGCGGCTGGCGGAGGCGGGCTCTGGGAGCTAACCCGTCCTCCATCGGGACAATGACTCCATGTTCAGGGAGTCTGGGGTCCCATTCAGAATTATGTGCACCAGGAGTCCTCCCGGGGGGCACATACATGGTACTGTCTTGTGCATGTGGTCTTGCATGAAATCGGGGGTCCCACAGCCATTTTGAGCCCACCTGTGGAGTCTCCAGAGCGGGGAGGGTGGCAGAGGCAAACTGTCTCTTCAAGACCCAGGTGGAAAAGGTGCTGGGCCACAGACCCCTGGGGACCCGTTTTCTGCAAGGACACCTGGACATTCATCACACCACTCACAGCAACGTAAGACCATCCGCTTAGAGCCAGCCGCTACAGACCTGATCTCCAGTCTGCCTGTGGCTGCCCCGGCAGGCCCAGACGGCACGGAAGGTGGTGTGTGAACCCGCAGCTCGCCCGTGACCGTGGCTGCCGACTGACCCTACGCCGGAGGACCACGAGGAACAGACGCTCTACACCCCCTCCTGAGGGCGACTTCTGAGGACAGCAGGCAGGAGCGTAAGGCTGCCCTCTGGTGAGATCTGGTGAGATCACATGAGCGAGAGGAGGGCAGAGCCGTGCGCGGGCAGTGAGCCAGCGCCCGCTGGGGAAGCGGGCAGCCGCCCAAGCCGACAGCCACCTCCGACCTTAGGACAAAGATAGTCACGCGGTCTCAAGGGGAACAGCCGCAACGTCGTGATCACGGGACAGTCGTCAGTCCTGCCACGGTGATGGGACAAAATCGGCTACGTCCATAAAATGAAGTTCCACGAAGCCACAACGAAGAATGAACCCAGACACCATGACAACATGCTGCCGGCACGGCCGCTCGGTGCAGCAGCTGGGACACCAGTGGGGGCTGCATCCTCTGCCGGCGTGCCTGGGCTCGAGGCCTGGCTCCGCTTCTAATCCCAGCCTCTGCGAGTGCCCAACCTGAGACCGCAGAACGCACCAGCACTTGGGTCCCTGCCACACACATCGGACACCTGAGTTCCCGGATCCTGGCTTAGCCTCGGCTGCCATGTGCATCTGGGGAGCGAACCACTCGAACCACTCGGTGGAGATCTGTCTCTGACTGTGCCTCCTTGTTTTCCAAATAAAAAAATTTAAAAATCATGCCTTTAAAGAAGAAACAAAACATTATGCTGAGTGAATGATGCCAGACAAAAAAGGCCACATGCAGGGGTCGGCACTGTGGCACAGTGGGTTAATCCTCCGCCTGTGGTGCCGGCATCCTATATGGGCACCGGTTCTATTCCCGGCTGCTCCTCTTCTAATCCAGCTCTCTGCTATCTCCTGGGAAAGCAGTAAAGGATGGCTCAAGTGCTTGGACCCCTGCACCCACGTGGGAGATCGGGGGAGGTTCCTGGCTCCTGGCTTTGGACTGGTCTAGCTGCAGCCGTCGTGGCCATCTGGGGAGCGGACCAACAGATGCAAGACCTTTCTCCCTGCCTGTTCCTCTCACTGTAACTCTGCCAAATAAATAAATAAAAACCTTTAAAAAAAAAAAAGGCCACACGTGATTAGACCTCAAAAGCTTTACAAAACAATGGAATTAAAAGGCAATTTTAGCTGTGGGCTTAGGGCTAAAGTGCCTGCGTCTCCCTTCAGAGGCCGAGCCAGGTTCCCACTGTGGCCCTCGCCTGCCTCCAGCTGCCTGCCAACATGAGAGGCAGCAGTGACGGCTCAAGTACCCACCACCCACGTGGGAGGCTGGGTTTGAGCTCCTGGCTCCTGGCTCCGCCCCTGTCCACTGCAGGAAACCAGAGGCTGGGAGCTGTCTCTCAAAATAAACAAATACATTAATTAAAAAATGCTTGAAATCTGTGCATAGTTGTTTTCATGATATTCACGTCTATGAACTTTCTGAAAACCCACCTCTCTTTTTTTTGACAGGCAGAGTGGACAGTGAGAGAGACAGGGAGAAAGGTCTTCCTTTTGCCGTTGGTTCACCCTCCAATGGCCACCGCGGCCGGCGCATTGTGCTGATCCGAAGCCAGGAGCCAGGCGCTTCTCCTGGTCTCCCATGCGGGTGCAGGGCCCAAGCACTTGGGCCATCCTCCACTGCCTTCCCGGGCCACAGCAGAGAGCTGGACTGGAAGAGGGGCAACCGGGATAGAATCCGGCGCCCCGACTGGGACTAGAACCCGGTGTGCCGGCGCCGCAGGTAGAGGATTAGCCTAGTGAGCCGCGGCACCGGCCCGGAAGGCCCACTTCTATGAGACACCTAGAACTGGCAACTCTGGAGAGCGGCAGCGGAGGAGCAGCTCTTGGTGGGCACCAGCGTGCTCCGGGGAGATTTAGATGTTCCCGAGCTAACACAGCTCCGTGAGTGCACGGACCGCCGAGTTCACTTCAAAACTGACAGAGAGCTTTAGCCAGGGTCCCGAGGAAGGCGCCAGGCCAGCCACGAAGACACGGGCTGGAAGTGAGGCCAGCCGGCCAGCGTAATGACAGCCAGCGCTCTGCAGCCAGGCCTCCGGACCAGCCCCGCCCCAGGCTGTCCACACTGCCTGACCCCGGCCAGAAGTCCCCGCCCCAGGCTGTCCACACTGCCCGACCCCGGCCAGGAGACCCCACCCCAGGCTGTCCACACTGCCTGACCCCAGCCAGGAGACCCTGCTCCAGGCTGTCCACACTGCCCGACCCCAGCCAGGAGACCCCGCCCCAGGCTGTCCACACTGCCCGACCCCGTCCTCCACCCCAGGCTGTCCACACCGCCCGACCCCATCCCCCGCCCCAGGCTGTCCACACCGCCCTACCACGGCCAGCAGAGGTCCAGCGCAGGTTTCCTCGGAAACTAACAGTGACCGCCGGCCGCCCGTGCACCTGCCCAGGGGAACTCGCGGCCTCTGGGGGAAAAGGCGGCTCCTCCGCTGACAGTCGCACGGGCCGGGGGCGCGTGCCCACCCAGGCGGGACTGAAGGCGACAGAAGCCGAAAACCACCCCTGGCGGAGGCAGCAGGTGCAGCAATTAAGGGCAGCGAGTAGAGGGGAAGGGACTTCGCTTCGTCGCCGTATTCTGCTCAAACGCACTAAACTGCAGGGCGTTCACGACGCAGGAGACGGCCCCGGACACCCACGCGCGCCCAGAGCCCCGATAACCCTCCAGGGAGCTTCTCGGGCTGCGCTCGCCAGGCGGACGGCGGGGCGGCCTCCCCTGCCTGGCCCGCAGCGTCCGAGCCGCCTCCCCGCCTCGGAGGGGCCGCCGCGGCCGCCGCCGTCCCGCGCCCCCGCCGAACGCCGACCCTGACCCCGACCCGCAAGGGCGACGCCGGCACCTACCATCCTCGGCAGCGGCACCGCGTCTGTGGGGCCGCGCTCTGCGCAGGCGCAGCCGGCAGCCGGCCGCCGGCCCGGGCGAAACCTGTGTCCGAGCGCCCCGACTCCCGGCGTGCACGGCGCCACGCAGGGGCCGACGGGACGTCCATCTCGCTCCGCCCCTCCTCCGCTTCCGGGCGTGCACGGCGTCCCGCGTCCTCGGGGCCTACGCGCCGCGCGCTCCGACAGGGGCGAAGCCCGACGCCGCTTGCCGCTGCGAAGCCCCTCTCCCGCCGGAGCTGCTCCGGGAACGAGGAGCAGGTCGGTCCCGGGAACTGCAACTCCCGGTGCACACAGCGCCGCCCGAGGGCCGACGGGAACGCGCCGACTCGACTTCTTAAAGGGGCCGCACAGCCCCGCCGCAGCTGACGCGCGTCCGTGGAGCCGGCGCAGGGCTGAGGCGGCCCCGTCCTCCCCGCGGGTCACGCCCTGGGCGCCCGGGAAGGGATGCGGGACGGCCCGCGCGCACCGCGCTCCGGCTCGGGGGCTGGCGAGACCGGGTGGACGAGCGGGGCGCGACCTCCTCCGCCCGGGTGAGCGCTGCGGGGCGCACGGCGGCGGGCCCGGCCCCGGCTCCGGCCACAGACGGACGCCCCTGGCCACGGCCGCGAGCGCCGCGCGGAGGGCGGCCCTGTCCCTGGTGCCGCGGGCCTTGTGCGGGCTCTGCCGTCTTCAGCCTCCCGGCGCGGGTGGCCTGGTGGCGTCTCGGGCGCTGACGCCCGGCGCTGGCCGTGTCCCTGCCGCGCCCTCCGCCTGCACCGCCTGCGTGTCGGTCACCAAGCCGAGCTGCAGTCCCTGCCCCGCGGGTGCGCTCGGCTCTATTCCCGCACGTGCCTGCGCGAGCCCCCGGGGCCCTGGACGCGGTGGACGCGGGGCGCGGCCGCAGCCTTCGTCCCCGCCGGCCGAGGCCCTGGACCCGACCGCGGCCTCCCTGCGGGGGCGAGGAGTCGGTGCGTGCCGGGTGCGGTTCTGGCGCAGGCGTGGTCCAGGGCGTTCAGATTTCCCCCGCGGCTGGACCCTCGTCCGCCTCGGAGCACGGTTCGGGGTTCCTGTCCCCGCTGGGCGCTGGCAAAGTCGGCGCCCTGGGTGCACGGCGCGGGGCTGGTTTTCCCGGGCTCTGAGCCAGGGCCGTCTGGGCGTCTGCAGGTTCGGGGCGCGCACAGCACCCAGGGCATTCCCCGCTGCAGACTTACCGGACGCTCCCCACCCTGCGTGCGTGCTTGTCCCGCTCGCTCGGCTCCCCGGCCTGATGGGGCAGCCTGTCTGGTTGCGGACTCGCACTGTGGGAACCGATTCAGAGCCCACCCGCGGCGCAGGCCCGCCCCTTCCCCAGAGCGCCTGGGCACGCACGAGGGCCAGTGTGAGCCTGAAAGCCAGTGAGTGCGTGAGCGAGGGTGAGTGTGAGAGCCAGTGAGTGCGTGAGCGAGGGTGTGAGAGCCAGTGAGTGCGTGAGCGAGGGTGAGTGTGTGAGAGCCAGTGAGTGCGAGTGTGAGCGTGAGAGTCAGTGAGTGCGTGAGCGAGGGTGTGAGAGCCAGTGAGTGTGTGTGATGAGGGTGAGTGTGATGAGAGTGAGTGTGAGAGCCAGTGAGTGTGTGAGCAAGTGTGATGAGGGTGAGTGTGAGCAAGTGTGTGTGTGTGATATGAGGGTGAGTGAGTGTGAGCAAGTGTGTGTGATATGAGGGTGAGTGAGTGACAAGGATGAGTGTGACTGAGCGAGTGAGCATGAGTGCCCCGGTGCGGGGGTGTGGACCGATGCCGGAGCCCTGCAGCCCGTCGCCGCCTGCATCGCGTCCTTGTGGAAGCTAAGCCTCCGTCCGCCTGGAGTGCTGGCCCCGTGCGGCATTGCTTTGTGTCCCGGCTGCTCCACTCGCGTGCAGCGCCCTGTGCGGGAAAGCACCTGTCCCCGGGCCTGGGCCGTCCTCTGCTGCCTTCCCAGGCCATTGGCAGGGAGCTGGGTTGACGTGGAGCAGCCGGGACTCCCAGGCGCCCACGTGGGATGCCGGTGCCACAGGCTTTGGCTCACTGCACCACGATGCTGGCCCCAAGAAGTCTTCAATAACTGAAAATAGCTGACAAAATGACCCAGAAGCTCTGAGTGTTTAGCAGTGTGCTAGCACTGCTGGTTTTATTTGTCCTTGGAACTGCCGAGACACGAGACGTGTTTGAGGTGAAAGGAGGAGGTGTGAAAGGGGTGACTCACTTGCAGGGTGGCAAATCTCATGTTCTTGTCAGACGCGTGTTTCAGAGGAAGATGAGTGTGGATTCAGAAAAATGGACGCTGCCTTACCTGTGGCCGGGGGGTGACTGATGTGGGGCCCCTGGGCAGGAGGGCCAGACGGGGGTTCCATGGAGCCAATGATGGGGTCAGTGTGTGAGGGCTGGACGTGGGTGTCCACGGAGCCTGGGACAGGGTCAGTGTGTGAGGGCTGGATGTGGGTGTCCATGGAGCCTGGGACAGGGTCAGTGTGTGAGGGCTGGACGTGGGTGTCCATGGAGCCACTGATGGGGTCAGTGTGTGAGGGCTGGATGTGGGTGTCCATGGAGCCTGGGACAGGGTCAGTGTGTGAGGGCTGGATGTGGGTGTCCATGGAGCCTGGGACAGGGTCAGTGTGTGAGGGCTGGATGTGGGTGTCCATGGAGCCTGGGACAGGGTCAGTGTGTGAGGGCTGGACGTGGGTGTCCATGGAGCCAATGACGGGGTCAGTGTGTGAGGGCTGGATGTGGGTGTCCATGGAGCCTGGGACAGGGTCAGTGTGTGAGGGCTGGACGTGGGTGTCCATGGAGCCTGGGACAGGGTCAGTGTGTGATGGCTGGATGTGGGTGTCCATGGAGCCACTGACGGGGTCAGTGTGTGAGGGCTGGACGTGGGTGTCCATGGAGCCTGGGACAGGGTCAGTGTGTGAGGGCTGGATGTGGGTGTCCATGGAGCCTGGGACAGGGTCAGTGTGTGAGGGCTGGACGTGGGTGTCCATGGAGCCTGGGACAGGGTCAGTGTGTGAGGGCTGGATGTGGGTGTCCATGGAGCCTGGGACAGGGTCAGTGTGTGAGGGCTGGACGTGGGCGTCCATGGAGCCAATGATGGGGTCAGTGTGTGAGGGCTGGACGTGGGTGTCCATGGAGCCTGGGACAGGGTCAGTGTGTGAGGGCTGGACGTGGGTGTCCATGGAGCCTGGGACAGGGTCAGTGTGTGAGGGCTGGATATGGGTGTCCATGGAGCCACTGATGGGGTCAGTGTGTGAGGGCTGGATGTGGGTGTCCATGGAGCCTGGGACAGGGTCAGTGTGTGAGGGCTGGATGTGGGTGTCCATGGGGCCTGGGACAGGGTCAGTGTGTGAGGGCTGGACGTGGGTGTCCATGGGGCCTGGGACAGGGTCAGTGTGTGAGGGCTGGACGTGGGTGTCCATGGAGCCTGGGACAGGGTCAGTGTGTGAGGGCTGGACGTGGGTGTCCATGGAGCCTGGGACGGGGTCAGTGTGTGAGGGCTGGACGTGGGTGTCCATGGGGCCTGGGACAGGGTCAGTGTGTGAGGGCTGGATGTGGGTGTCCATGGAGCCTGGGACAGGGTCAGTGTGTGAGGGCTGGACGTGGGCGTCCATGGAGCCAATGATGGGGTCAGTGTGTGAGGGCTGGACGTGGGTGTCCATGGATTCTGGGACAGGGTCAGTGTGTGAGGGCTGGATGTGGGTGTCCATGGAGCCTGGGACAGGGTCAGTGTGTGAGGGCTGGACGTGGGTGTCCATGGAGCCTGGGACAGGGTCAGTGTGTGAGGGCTGGACGTGGGTGTCCATGGGGCCTGGGACAGGGTCAGTGTGTGAGGGCTGGACGTGGGTGTCCATGGAGCCTGGACAGGGTCAGTGTGTGAGGGCTGGACGTGGGTGTCCATGGAGCCTGGGACAGGGTCAGTGTGTGAGGGCTGGACGTGGGTGTCCATGGAGCCAATGATGGGGTCAGTGTGTGAGGGCCAGACGTGGGTGTCCATGGAGCCTGGACGGGGTCAGTGTGTGAGGGCTGGACGTGGGTGTCCATGGAGCCTGTGTCGGGGTCAGTGTGTGAGGGCTGAACATGGACACGGCATGGAGCCCATATAGGGTCTCCGTGTGAGGGCTAGACGTGGACACACCCTGGAGCCCGTACAGGGTCTCCATGTGAGGGCTGCGCGTGGGTGTCCATGGAGCTTGTGACAGGGTCAGTGTGTGGGGACCGGACATGGGCATCCATGGAGCCCCTGATGAGTTTGCCGTGTGAGGGGCCAGACGTGGGCACGCCATGGAGCCCGTACAGGGTCTCCGTGTGAGGGCTGCACATGGACACGGCATGGCGTCCATACAAGGTCTCTGTGTGAGGCTGCGTGTGGGCACGCCATGGAGCCCCTGACGGGTTCGCCATGTGAGGGCCCTTGAAGAACGAGGGAGCCCACCTGGGGCCTCTCCAGCTTCTGTCTTGGTTCTGGGTGATCCAAAAAGGGTGTGCCTTGCCCTGTCGGAACGAGAGTGAGTCACTGAGCTCACACATCCGTGTTTGCCCTGTGTGACAAGCTCAGTTTGTTTTTGAGGTGGTGACATCCTGTGAGCCGTGTGGAAAGCAGCTCAGCCTCTCGCTTGCCGTGCAGGCGGGGGCGGCAGGCCGGGCTGGGAAAGGTCTCGGGAGCCACCACCTGAGGTCTTGAGGTTCCGCAGCTTGTCCTAGTAGACGGTAGACTCTGCAGGTGAGTTGGGTTCCAAGTCTGACCTTCTGGCGTGCCCGGCCAGCAGGGCACAGTGAGTGCAGACCAGGAGGCCTCTGGGATCCTTATGGAGGTTTGTGGGCTCTGTCTGTTGACGGTGCTCCTTGCTGGGCTGAGAACGCCGTCTGGAAAGGTCTCTGCTTGCCTGGAAGCCAGAGTGAAGTGATGAGAGTTGGCGACAGCAGTGACATTGCAGTGCGTCTACAGCTTCCAGAAGGCAGGGACCAGGGAGGGGAGATATGGGCGTGTTTGATGGCTGAGTAGCATGGCGGTGTGGCAGAATGCGGGTGCCACGATTGAGTGCAGGGAGGGTCCGTGTTCCCCCCTCAGCCTCTGTTGAGTGCAGGGAGGGTCCGTGTTCCCCCCCTGGGTCCTCTGTTGAGTACAGGGAGGGTCCGTGTTCCCCCCTGGGTCCTCTGTTGGTCTGTGTTCCCCCCTGGGTCCTCTGTTGGTCTGTGTTCCCCCCTGGGGTCCTCTGTTGAGTGCAGGGAGGGTCCGTGTTCCCCCCTGGGTCCTCTGTTGAGTGCTGAGAGGGTCCGTGTTCCCCCCTGGGTCCTCTGTTGAGTGCAGGGAGGGTCTGTGTTCCCCCCTGGGTCCTCTGTTGAGTGCTGGGAGGGTCCGTGTTCCCCCCTGGGTCCTCTGTTGAGTGCTGGGAGGGTCCGTGTTCCCCCCTGGGTCCTCTGTTGATCAGAGTTCCCCTCTTGGCCTCTGTTGAGTGCTGGGAGGGTCCGTGTTCCCCTCTTGGCCTCTGTTGAGTGCTGGGAGGGTCCGTGTTCCCCCCTGGGTCCTCTGTTGAGTACAGGGAGGGTCCGTGTGTCCCCCCTCCCCCCTGGGTCCTCTGTTGATCAGAGTTCCCCTCTCGGCCTCCGTTGAGTGCTGGCAGGGTCTTCATCAATGCTTAATGTTTTCTTCAGGTTATAAATTCTGTCAGTGGTAGGTTTGTGTCCTTGGTTTTGGCGTAACTTCCCGTGGTCAGTGGTCTGCCACGGCCAGATTCCCGGATTCTGCGCAGAGCTCCTCTCGCGGCCTCTCTTCCCTCTCCCACGTCTCCAGTCGCTGCCTCCAGCGCTCAGCTCGTCCTTGCTCAGTGACCTTTGCCGACTGCTCTCCCACCTGCTCATTCGAGGAGCTCTGCCCTGCCCTCCGGACACCCACTCTGCCGCCCCGGGAAGCTTCCCCGCTCGTCAAAGATCCATCAGGGAGTGGGCTCTTGTGCGTGCGGCGCCGGCTGGGATAACCTCGCCCCGTGTCGTTCCAGGTCTCCCTGAGGAGAGGAAGAGGAGCAGCCGGCACCCCCGCGGTCTGGCCGTCCAGTGAAGCCGGGACATCCAGGTACAGCGCTACCGCGTGATGCCTCCTTTCCGCCTCGATGCCTTACCAGCACCTGGCCACAGCCTGAGCCCCGCGGTGCTTCTGGAAGGGAGCAGAGTGGCAGGGCCACGTGCCCAGCAGCTCAGAGGAGGCTCGTGTGCACTGGTGGTGGCAGGGCCTCGGGCAGCCGCGGCCTGTGGCCCGTGGGCCCCCTTCAGTGGGTTGGCTTCTACCTTTTGTACATGGTGATCTGGTGGACGTGAGTTTTTTGGTTTATTTGTTTGTTTTTTAAAGATTTATTTATTTATTTATTTGAAAGGCAGAGCGAAAGGGAGGGAGAGAGATTCTTGCATCTACTGGTTCACTGTCCAAATGGCTGCAACAGCCAGGGCTGGGCCAGCAGCCAGGAGCTTCTTCCGGTCTCCCACGTGCGTGCAGGGGCCCAAGGACTTGGACCATCTGCAGCTGCTCTTCCCAGGCCACAGCAGGGAGCTGGATCAGAAGTAGAGGAGCAGCAGGGACTTGAACTGGCACCTATTTGGGATACTGGTGCTGTGTGCGGAGCCGTAACCCACTACGCCACAGTGCCATGAGGTTCTTAATTGCTTCTTATTTAGGTGTCACTAACCTGTGATTCAGCTCTTTATCAGGAACCCAGAAAGGCCCTTCAGTGGTTTAACTTTTAATTTGACTCTGCTTCGGCCTGAGTGCCTGGCTTTGAGTTGCTGAAGTGGCTCAGGTGTGGGCAACAGCCCGGGACAGAGAACACCCCTCCAGGAAGGCGGCCGTGTCCAGGCTGATTGTGTGGTCCTAACGTGGCAACCAATCTGTTTTCCAGCTGAAAATGCCGCTCTAAAATGCAAGCGCAGCATAGCAGGAACCTGTGCGCTGCCCACCCGTGGCCTCGCTGCCTGGGCCATGAGGGCGCTGCGGGGGCAGCCGCTCCTCTGGGCCCTGCTCCTGTGCCTGCCCTGGCCGGCGCGCGCGGCCGAGCATGAGGAGGTGGCCCGGCACGCCATCAAGCTGCACCGGGGCAAGGGCGCCGCCGCGGCTTCCCGCAGGCAGTGGCTGCTGGGCGGCTGCCGCAAGCTGTCCGGCCTCCTTCACCAGAAGAGCGTGGTGCTGGACAAACTGAGAAACGCCGTCCGCGCGGTGGAGCGAGACCCCGGGCTGTCGGAGGAGGAGAAGCTGTTCCAGGTGCACACGTTCGAAATCTTCCAGAAGGAGCTGAACGAAAGCGAGAACTCCGTGTTCCAGGCCGTCCACGGGCTGCAGCGCGCCCTGCAGGGGGACTACAAGGACGTGGTGAACATGAAGGAGAGCAGCCGCCAGCGGCTGGAGGCCCTGCGCGAGGCCGCCATAAAGGTGAGGCCACCCTGCCGGGAAGCCCCTGGCTGGGGGCGGGCGGGGGGTGGGTGGGCAGTGGGCCTTTGACCTGGGCTCCCCAGTCCTTCAAAATGTTACCCACATTCTGCCAACAAACTGACGCAGAGACGAGTGTCGGGTGCAGGGGGAGTTTGGACACTGGGTCCACCCCAGCCCCGTAGGGTCTGCTCCAGCCCCTCAGGGTCCTGCTCCAGCCCCCCAGGGTCCGCCCAGTCCCTCAGGGTCCACCTCAGCACCCCAGGGTCTGCCCTAGCCCCCCAGGGTCTGCCACAGCCCCTCAGGGTCCTGCCCCAGCCCCCCAGGGTCTGCCCAGCCCCTCAGGGTCCACCTCAGCCCCGCAGGGTCTGTCCTAACCCCCAGAGTCTACCCAGACCCTCAGGGTCTGCCTCAACCCCCCAGGGCCCACCCCAGCCCCCAGGGTCTACCTCATCCCCTCAGGGTCTTCCCAAGCCCCCCAGGGTCTTCCCCAGCCCCTCATGGTCTGCCCCAGCCTCCCAGGTTCCATCCCAGCCCCTCAGGGTCCACCTCAGCCCCTCAGGGTCTGCCCCAGCCCCTCAGGGTCCACCCCAGCCGCCCCCCCACCCCGGGGTCCTGTGAGGGCCGCCACATGACATAGCCTCAGTGTTTGGGACAGGCTTGGTCTGGTCACTGTCCACATATTGAAACAAGAATTTCAAAGTCAGTTTTAACAGTGTATACATTTAGAGTGAGGAGTTTGTCCCAGTTTACTTTTAAAAGGATGAGAGCCTATCTCAGATGTCACATTGTTTGTGTCGCCTTCCAACACCATGGCACCAGACACACTGTCACACACGTCTCCTTAAGCCTTTGTTTCTGGGGTCCCTGCTCTGGGTCAGGCACATGCTGCAGCCTGGAACGGATGAAATAGCGTTGCATCGCCACAGGAAAACCATGGTGTTACCACAGCCTAAAATGGGCCAGGGGATACAGAATTACTAAATTTTTATTACTGAACTATAGTTTTTTTGGGTAGAAATATGGTGATCGTCAGATGTTTATGTCAAGGTCTCCAACAGCCCTGATCAGTCACGTTGCTGGTGTTACACGTGTGTGAACACCATCAGTCACCCTGCCTGTGGTAGGTGCTTGTGAGCCCAGTCGCCCAGCCTGTGTTACACGTGTGTGTGTTACACGTGTGTGAGCTCCGTGACTGCGGTCGTGCGTGAGGACAGAGCAGGAGCTGTCTTTGATGAGGTGTTACTGTTGCACGCAACCCTCCGCACAATGTGCCGTTCGGGTTCTGGCGTTTTAAGGAGGGATCCAGGTTTGTGATAAAGTAGACAGGCAGGAGCTCGAGTGGCTGACGCTGGTTCAGACGCCCATGCCCTATCCACTTGTGTGGCTCTGTTGTGCACCAGCCGCCCTCCTGTCCAGGATTCTCCTGTGTCTGTCAGAGGCACAAGAAGGTGGCCGTGGTCACAGGGTGCTGGCACTGTCCCAGCCGGCCCCACCCCCTTAGATGTGGGTGAATATTTCAACACTCAGGGTGATGATTACGAGTGCGTGTATAAAATGCCCTGCCCATCAGTTTCCGTGTAAGTAACACTGTCAGCTTGGACATGTGTTCTGGAACAATTCCCCCTTTGTAACTGGAATGTGACTGTGTGTGTCTTGTTTAAAGATGTAGGTAGCGGCTGAATGTGCAGTATCACAGCTGTGTTCAAGTGTAGGAGGGGCATCTCCACGTTCATGAACATATGACCTGTGTGCTCCGTCACAGCTCACACTTGTGGCGTGTGTGTGTATGAGAGGCTCTCCATAAGCCCTTGCCAAGCGCAGCTCCAGGCAGGGACTGGGGCACCCTGCCCGTCCTGGCCGGCTGGCGCTGGAGTCCCTCCTCCGTGGACAGAGCAGCCTGCGGGAGCCTGGGGGTTATTTCCTAGTAAACCTCACTCTGTTTCCTGCAAACAAATAGGAAGAGACAGAGTACGTGGAACTTCTGGCTGCAGAAAAGCATCAAGCGGAAGCCCTCAAGAACATGCAGCATCGAAACAAGAGCTTGTCCATGCTGGACGAGATCCTGGAGGACGTGAGGAGGGCGGCGGACCGCCTGGAGGAGGAGATTGGCGAGCACGCCTTCGACGACAACAAGGCGGTAGGCGCCGTGTGGTTGGAGGCGCTCCCGTGTGGGCTGCAGCAGGGTGGGCATGCGGGCGTGCTCCGGGAGACAGCTTTGCCTCCAGGAGGGAGTCGCCCATTATCGTCGGGCCCATCTCGCTGTCCCAGTTGTGCCACCAGGGCACTGGGCCTCTGGTCCCTAGAAAACGTAGGCGACTCCAGTGCTGAGGGTGGGACCGTGAACTCTGCTGACCGCAGTCTGCGTCTGGAGCAGGACTCTGGCTGCCCCCTCATTGCAATGTGTCCAGGGTTCTGAGGGGAAAGTTGAGATGGATGCCAAAAACTGACTGTGGGTCTCGGTGTAGACTCCGAGCAGTTAGTGATGAGCCGAATCTGAGCGAAGCCAGAGCAAAGAGGGGGAGAAAGAAACGGACGTTTACACAATTGGCCCTGGGGGTGGGGGAGACTCAGAGGCCCTGGCTCTCTGAAAGCGTGTGCCCTGGAGTAGATATTTGGAAGCAGCAGAAGTCCTGGTGTTTCAGTCCTGGAAATTACGTCTTTGTTTTAGAGCAGAGTCCCACCGCTTGCTGACGGACACCTCACAGCACGTTCTCCGGTGTGGCCATCGCTTTCCAGACACTGAGCGTAAGAGCGTTGAGTTGATCTCCGTTGGTGCTGCCGGTTGTCTTTCAGGTCAAAGGCGTCAATTTTGAGGCAGTTCTGAGGGTGGAGGACGAAGAGGCCAGCTCCAAGCAGAACATGACGCGGCGTGACGTGCAGGGGGACCTGGGGCTCAGCATGCTGATCGACTCCCAGAACAACCAGTACGTGCTGACCAAGCCCAGAGACTCGACCATACCGCGGGCCGACCACCACCTCATCAAGGTGGGGACCACGTGTGCCTGGTGTGTCCCATGTGGGCAGGTTACCACATGATCAGGGCGGGGACCACGTGTGCCAGGCGTGTCCCCCCAGGCAGACCACCACATGATCAGGGCGGGGACCACGTGTGCCGGGTGTGTCCCACGTAGGCAGACCACTGCCTGATCAGGGCGGGGACCACGTGTGCCAGGCGTGTCCCCCCAGGCAGACCACCACATGATCAGGGCGGGGACCACGTGTGCCAGGCGTGTCCCCCCAGGCAGACCACCACATGATCAGGGCGGGGACCACATGTGCCAGGCGTGTCCCCCCAGGCAGACCACCACATGATCAGGGCGGGGACCACGTGTGCCAGGCGTGTCCCCCCAGGCAGACCACCACATGATCAGGGCGGGGACCACATGTGCCGGGCGTGTCCCCCCAGGCAGACCACCACATGATCAGGGCGGGGACCACGTGTGCCAGGCGTGTCCCCCCAGGCAGACCACCACATGATCAGGGCGGGGACCACGTGTGCCGGGTGTGTCCCACGTGGGCAGACCACTGCCTGATCAAGGTGGAATGCATGTGCCAGGCGTGTCCCCCCAGGCAGACCACCACATGATCAGGGCGGGGACCACGTGTGCCGGGCGTGTCCCCCCAGGCAGACCACCACATGATCAGGGCGGGGACCACATGTGCCGGGTGTGTCCCACGTGGGCAGACCACTGCCTGATCAAGGTGGGAATGCATGTGCCAGGCGTGTCCCCCCAGGCAGACCACCACATGATCAGGGCGGGGACCACATGTGCCAGGCGTGTCCCCCCAGGCAGACCACCACATGATCTGGGCGGGGACCACGTGTGCCGGGCGTGTCCCCCCAGGCAGACCACCACATGATCAGGGCGGGGACCACATGTGCCGGGTGTGTCCCACGTGGGCAGACCACTGCCTGATCAAGGTGGAATGCATGTGCCAGGCGTGTCCCCCCAGGCAGACCACCACATGATCAGGGCGGGGACCATGTGTGCCGGGCGTGTCCCCCCAGGCAGACCACCACATGATCAGGGCGGGGACCACATGTGCCAGGCGTGTCCCCCCAGGCAGACCACCACATGATCAGGGTGGGGACCGCATGTGCCGGGTGTGTCCCACTTGGGCAGACCACCACATGATCAGGGCGGGGACCACGTGTGCCAGGCGTGTCCCCCCAGGCAGACCACCACATGATCAGGGCGGGGACCACGTGTGCCAGGCGTGTCCCCCCAGGCAGACCACCACATGATCAGGGTGGGGACCACGTGTGCCAGGCGTGTCCCCCCAGGCAGACCACCACATGATCAGGGCGGGGACCACATGTGCCGGGTGTGTCCCACGTGGGCAGACCACTGCCTGATCAAGGTGGGAATGCATGTGCCAGGCGTGTCCCCCCAGGCAGACCACCACATGATCAGGGCGGGGACCACATGTGCCAGGCGTGTCCCCCCAGGCAGACCACCACATGATCTGGGCGGGGACCACGTGTGCCGGGTGTGTCCCACGTGGGCAGACCACTGCCTGATCAAGGTGGGAATGCATGTGCCAGGCGTGTCCCCCCAGGCAGACCACCACATGATCAGGGCGGGGACCACGTGTGCCAGGCGTGTCCCCCCAGGCAGACCACCACATGATCAGGATGGGACCACGTGTGCCAGGCGTGTCCCCCCAGGCAGACCACCACATGATCAGGGCGGGGACCACGTGTGCCAGGCGTGTCCCCCCAGGCAGACCACCACATGATCAGGGCGGGGACCACGTGTGCCAGGCGTGTCCCCCCAGGCAGACCACCACATGATCAGGGCGGGGACCACGTGTGCCAGGCGTGTCCACCCAGGCAGACCACCACATGATCAGGGTGGGGACCACGTGTGCCGGGCATGTCCCACTGCAGCCTGGTCTTCTGAGCGTCCACAGAGACCTACGTTGTCTCTGATCTGAGATGTCTCACGTAATCTTAACTTTTTCCTAGTCGAGTACCCATGTTAATGTTGAAATGAATTGTGATTCTGCTTTTGAGAGTTTGGAAGACTCTTTGTCAGGCTCCTATCTTCAGCTCTCTGGAAACTGTTCTCAGTGACATAGAAAGCCCCTGTGAGGAGTGCCGTGTGGCCTTGCTCAGATGTGCACAATGTGGGGCCGCCGCACGCATGCGTTCCCAGTGGAGGCCGCTTTGTCGTCCCATGCTGCTGTCCCGGCAGCTGCCTGTCAGCTCACATTTCTGCTGCCTGTTTTGCTCTGTGTAGGACATCGTCACCATAGGAATGCTGTCCCTGCCCTGTGGCTGGCTCTGCACAGCCATCGGATTGCCCACGATGTTCGGTTACGTCATCTGTGGGGTGTTGCTGGGACCTTCAGGACTGAACAGCATTAAGGTAAGAGCAGAGTGACTGTTGCAGGATCTGTTTACGGGTGTGGCACGTCTGACCCATGGGCCGTCTTAGGCCAGCCACGTCACCTGGTCTGGCCTTGCCAAGGTAACCACAGGCAAGACTCCAAATTCAGTGCAGCTCTAGCAGGCTGATTTGTAAGCTGGTGATCTTGGGTGGCTTGCGAGTGATGTTGCAAGGATCCGAATGGCCCTCGGCAGAAAGCGGGTTCCCCAGCCCTGGAGAGAATGAAGAGGAAGCACTCATGAAGACTAGGACGGGGGCCAGGTGACCGGAGGCCTCCCCGAGGTTCCGTCAGACGGCCATCTGAACTCGGGTCACGTGTGGAGGGTGGCCTGGCTGGAGAGCACCTTGGGTCAGGTCCGTTTTCGAGGTTCCGTCTCCTGTGGTGGACCAGACTCTTCAGAAGCTCCCCTCCCCGGCAGCGCTGCATCAAATGTGTCCTAGACAGCCCTTGACGTGTGGGAACTGACCAGGACCCGGGTTCTACAGGCAGGGCAGCCACGAGGCTGCTCTTGTCGGGGCCGTCTGTGGGGCAGGCAGACAGCCCTGCCCACGTGCGGGGGCTTCCGAGGCCGTCATCAGTGTACACGTTGTGTGTGCAAAGGAAAAGGCCGCCAGGAGCTCCAGGCCAAGGTGACACCCTGCAGCCACCGATCCCCCAACCTCCCGATCTCCCCTGGGAGCCTGGCGCCCTCTGCAGCCAGTTCACAGCGGGCCGGGTCGGAGGGCCGCCAGGATTGCCTGGAGCAGCAGCAGTTGGAGGAATCGGCCCACGAGACTGCTGAGGTGTTGAGCCGTGCCTGGCCGTCTGCAAGCAGGGCCTTGGCTGCGCTGACGTCAGCCTCTGGGAGCGGTGCTCTTCGCAACTTCCTTTTCTTCCCCTGACTGAAAGCCGAGGTGCAGCCTCTTCCTGCCCCACCCACTCCTCCCTTTGCAGCGTTTGCAGATGGATTTACCACACTCCCCTTCCTTTCTGAACAGCAAAGCTGGCTCCTGCGCAACTGGGCGCTGTAAAAATTATGATTATTTTCTTTTTTTAAGTATTTATTTATTTGAAAGTTCAAGTTATATATAGAGAGGAGAGGTAGAGACAGAGAGAGAGATCTTCCATCTGCTGGTTCACTCTCCAGTTGGCCACAATGGCCGGAGTTGGGCCGATCTAAAGCCAGGAACCTGAACCTTCTTCCGGGTCTCCCACGCGGGTGCAGGGGCCCAAGGGCTTGGACCATCTTCCACTGCTTTCCCAGGCCACAGCAGAGAGCTGGATCGGAAGTGGAGCAGCCGGGACTCAGACTGGTGCCCATATGGGATGCCAGCACTGCTGGTGGAGGCTTTACCTGCTACACCACAGCACCGGCCCCTGCTCATTTATTTCTCATTTCATGTCCTCTGCCACACTTCCTTGCTACTATTGTTTTCTCTTATTTCTTCTCAAAATTAGGTTGTGACTTAGGACTTCAAAGTAAGAGTTTAAAACCTATGCTTCCTGAGGCTGGTGCTAAGGCAGGGAGTTAAGGCGCTACCTGTGCCCCTGGCATCCCACGTGGGTGCTGGTTGGAGTCTCAGCTGCTCCACTTCTGATGGCCTGAGATAGCAGAGGAGGATGGCCCAGGGGTGGGGCCCCCTGTGCCCACGTAAGAGAACCGGATGGAGTTCCAGGCTCCTGGCCTCGGCATGGCCCAGGCCTGGCTGCAGCTGTTTGAGGGCTGAACCAGTAGATGGAAGATCTCTCTATAACTCTGGCTTTCAAGTAAATCAATCTTTAAAAAGCCTGTGCTTCTTAACGATTGCAAGCCAGCGACTTGCTACCCAGGAAAGGTAAACGTTCAGGCCCAGCTGTGCTTCTGCCCCTCGCACTTGGGCCGCCCTGCTCTTGGGGCTTCATCTTGCTCTGCCTGTGAGGACACTGTCTCCACGGTGTTGGGGACTTATTAAGGACTCATGGAGATGGAAGTGCAGCAAGTCCAGGAGTGGCTCCTGGAAAGTGGAAGGAGGTGGACACTGCAGCCGAGCCGGAGCCCGGGGAGCCCACTGTGACCGGGAGGCCAGGGTTCTTTGTGCAGAAGATGGCCTCTGGGGCTGTGCTGCCTCGGGGGTCTAGGGAAGGGTGTTCCCGCTGAGCACCAGCCTCACGCCACTTTGTGTCTTGTTTTTCAGTCTATCGTACAAGTGGAGACTTTGGGAGAATTTGGGGTGTTCTTCACTCTGTTTCTTGTTGGCCTGGAGTTTTCCCCAGAGAAGCTGAGGAAGGTGAGACCCCACAGCTCAGGGTCGGGGGTCGGGCTGCTCCCAGCTGGTACTGTGGAACAGAAGGTGGTACTTAGTGTGGTACTGTTTTTGGAACATAAACTCAGCTGGGATTGCTTTGCTGGTTGCAGAGGTCTGAGAGGGGCAGGACTTCCCGGAGGTGTCAGACTGTCAGGGATGTGCCTCAGCTGAAGTAAATTGATTGACGGGCACTTTGTTTCCCAGCAGAGCTCTTAGAAGAGGGACACAATCGGGGCCAGCGCTGTGGCGAAGCAGGTAAAGCCGCTGCCTGCAGTGCCGGCATCCCATATGGGTGTTGGTTCGAGTCCCGGCTGCTCCACTTGTGATCCAGCTCTCTGCTATGGCCTGGGAAAGCAGTGGAAGATGGTCCAAAAGTCCTTGGGTCCCTGCACCCATGTGGAAGACCTGGAAGAAGCTCCTGTCTTCAGATTGGCACAGCTCTGGCCTTTGCAGCCAATTGGGGAGTGAACCAGTGGATGGAAGACCTCTCTCTCTCTGCCTCTCCTTCTCTGTGTTACTCTGACTTTCAAATAAATAAATCTTTAAAAAAAAAAAAAAAAAAAAGAGGTACACAGTGAACACTGGTGGTGACCAAGAAGGGAAGTAAGATCAGGTGCCAGTGCCTTCAGTGCGAGGCTGCTTCAAAAAGTGAGTGGAAAACAGAATTAAAGTTTGAGGAACAGAAGCTTTTTTCAGAACACGTGGATAATGTGTTATGAAAAAACTACATGGATCACAAAACATTTCGCACCAAAATAGACTCTCTGTAGAGTTACAGAGAGAGAGAGGGAGAGACAGAGTGAGGGCTTCCATCCTCTGGTTCACTCCCCAAATGACCACAATGGTTGGAGCTGGGCTGATCCGAAGCCAGGAGCCAAGAGCTTCTTCCAGGCCTCCCATGTGGGTGCAGGGGCCCAAGGACTTGGGCCATCTTCTACTGCTTTCCCAGGCCATAACAGAGAGCTGGATAGGGAGAGGAGCACCGGGGACTTGAACCAGCGCCCGTAAGGGATGCTGGCACCATGGGTAGAGGCTTAGCCTGCACCACTGCACCATCCCCTAGACTCACTTTTAATTCCATTTTCTGCCGTGCACTTCTTGAATTAACCTCAGTGCTAACATCAGGGTGGCCCGGGGTGATCACCATGCTGGGGACAGCCTCCTGGCCTTTATGGGAGCCTGAAATGTTCATCTCTTCTGCAC